>NW_025999646.1:615000-1815000 GCF_019419815.1 Pyrus x bretschneideri
AATCCAGGTGGATCCTGGAAAAGCACTTTAAGTGCTTCTTACAAGAAGCAGATATCTAGGTATTTCTTTCAAAAAACACTTAAAAGTTCTTTTAGAACCCAAAATCAATTTCACCAAAAACATTTTCACTCATTTTAAAAACACTTCCAAATGAGCCCTATATCAACTACCACCTTAACAGATGCTCCCGCAATTCATCTGACATATTTTAACGGATTCATCAAACGTTTACAAAGCTCAGATATCGATCCACAAATTATATATATGGGGGTGAAATATGCGTTGAAAATAAACTCCTCTATGGCTCCATTCACCACATATAATGACTGATAATAAACACTTGCATTTTGTTTGGTTCTTAATCTGAAAAAACCAAAGCTAATTTTGATTTTTTAATAACGACTCACAAGCTCATTTTGTACGGTTGAACTCACTTCCCCGGGAACTTTACAACAGATATGCAGGCAATATATATGGGGATGTTTCGTTTCAAGTAAATTTTTATAGCTAGCATAAAAAGATGTAGATAAAAGAATTTGAGGATAAGTTAACGGTTCGATCTTTCAGAATTACTCATCGAAAAGATAGCAAATGTATGTTTTGTGGCTAACGGAGAGATAAAAGAATTTGAGCTTGAGACCTCTCGTATCACAAGATTAAGAGCGAATTAGTAATTACAATATTTCTCTGTTCCAAATTGGTAAAATCACCAAGGAAAAGTTACTATATTTTATTACTGCTTAATGTACGTATCAGTAGTACAATAGCAAATGCATGAAACTAAAAGAGGCGTAAATTAACGACGTCGGCCTTCCAGAAACTTCAAATAGAAACATTAGCCGAAAAAACACAATTATTTGGACCAGGTAAAGGGAACGACACTTCCACTACTATGCCCTAGTTTTTCCTCTCTCAATATTTACAGTTTTTGCCATACGTTTTAGCCTATATAAACAGCAATATATAACTTTGTGGTGTATATACACTTGAGTAGTAAGAAAAAATGGCACTATCGCAGCTCCCAGCAGGCTCCCAAAGCTCTAATTCGCTATTCAGCGTACTAGAGATCGCCAAAGAGCCCTTAATCTCAGTCCCACAATGTTACGTGCGTTTGGAACAAGAGCCAACTCCATCTGAACTCTCTGATAGTCATAAGGGCACCTTCCCTTCTATCCCTACTATCGATATGACGAAATTTGTTAACGGAGAAACCTCAGACTTTGCAAGTCAACTAGAAAAACTGCACTCAACTTGCAAAGATTGGGGCATTTTTCAGGTCTAATACTGATCTCTCAAATTTATTGAACTTAAATACTTTTTTCTTAATATGGACACGGATTAGTATGCACTTAATTGTTATATATATCTCCTCAAGACAAGCTAGTATCATTTGGAATTACATGAATTTAATATCCGATGAACTAAATAAATATGAAAGATTTCATAGTTAAGCATAGCTAGTTAGATATATTGTCTTGTTTTATACGGCCTTTATCTTTTTACTTTCTATTATATGTCTACAATTTATCAAAATAAAGTTGACATAACCATGATATTGTTATTTTTTTTATTTATTTACAGTTGGTGAACCATGGAGTTAGCCCTATGCTGTTAGAGAAGCTGAAACATGAGGTTCAAGTGTTCTTTAAGCTTCCCTTGGAAGAGAAAATGAAATATACAATAAGATCAGGTGATTTTGAAGGGTATGGAAACATAGTCAAGACCAAAGACCAAAAGCTTGACTGGGGTGATAGGTTCTATATGATAACCAACCCTATTCATCGAAGAAATCCGTACCTCTTCGCGGAGCTCCCTTCTTCCCTCAGGTCCTTTCTCTGATAAATCTTAAGCACCCGTTTAACCATTTTCACTTTTCATTTTTTTAATTTTCAAAAAAAGTGAAAACGAAAGCTGAAAACCAAAATAAAAATGGTTGTGAAACGACCCTAAACTTGTATGCAATTGTTGTCTCACTTATTCAAACACATGCGCACCCAGTTTTTATGATTTTTTAAATTAACATGTTTTCTTGGTATATACTAGGAATACCTTGGAGTCATACTTTATGGAATTGGATCAACTTGCTATGAGACTTCTTGGGTTTATGGCGAAGGCTCTGAAGATAGAGATGAGTGAGATAGAGGAGTTGTTTGATAAAGATGGGGTGCAATCAGTGAGGATGACATACTATCCTCCATGTCCACAACCAGAGCTGGTTGTAGGGCTCACACCTCACTCGGATGCAACTGGGATCACCATCCTCAACCAGCTTAATGGAGACGGTCTCCAAATTAAAAAAGACGGGGTTTGGATGCCTGTCAACTTCCATAAAGATGCTTTTGTGGTGAATGTAGGGGACATCTTTGAGGTTCGTCTTATATATTCGATTAATCCTATACTCATCACATTTTTCACATTACATTTGTACCACATCTCTAATAGAGGATATGTTAAAAGTAGCATTTTTGTATATATTCTTCTTTCCTCACCCTTCATTTCTGCCCTATATATTCAACCACAAAGTAGTAAAAGATGATAAATGAAAGAGAAAAAGACTACTAAAGCTAACAAACGTGGGATTTTGAATCTCTATACATTCATGTTGGAGTTAATGAAATGAAGTTGTCTATTACTTTAGTATGTACAAGTACTCGGTGCGGTCACATATTTGATCTTTGAATTTGATTCAACAACCTAACTTAATGAAGGAGAATTGTCAGATGAAATTCAACAGTTAAATATGTGTATATATTTTGATACTAAAAAGCATCGGTGAAACTAGAGGGCACAAATCAGGATAAGCCAGCTGAAAGAAAAGTTGAGATTTGCATGTACTAGCTTTATCAATATTATTGAATTGGTATGTAGAATGAACAAACCACCGTACGTGGAACCTTTTACCAATGGTTTGAAACTGTTGAGTTCGATCAATTAACAATAAAATAAAAACTTTAATCTATCTTATTACTATAGTAGTAGGACAATACTTGGGTTCACGTCATAGGTTAAATCATTCTTCTTTCGATGGCAACATGTAATCAATGGTGGAGCCACTTTAAGGCCATTGTCCTGAATTTTTTTTTCTTATAAACCTCTACTACCATTGATCAATTTTATAATGCCACTTTTAACTTGAATTTGTTTTGTATTGGTTAGTCAAATTAACTTTATCCAAAAAATATAAAGCCTTAATTTTTTTACATCAGAAGTTCAAAACTACAATTCTATAATGATATTAGTTGATCATATTCTCTGTTTCTTTCTTATATACATTTTTTTTTCCTTTGCTTGCAGACTATTATTTTGATTAATTTCTCATTTTCCTCTATTATATCATTTATGAAATCAAGAAGAGAAAAAGTTTGTTTATGTCAAAAAAAAGAAAGAAAAAAAAACCTTCCAAATTCTCTTATGCCTTATGTTTTTACGAAGGAATGTTTGGTCACTCACATTTGAATTTAATATCAAGAATGAACCATAAATGGATGTGCTTTTAATGTTTTATTCTCAACCCTTGATATCAAGTTGAATTGTTGGTCACCAAATGACTAAAAGAACGAGACTACGTTTCTATATGTATTATGCTGATTTTAGTCTGAAGTGTGCCCCTCTTAACAGGAATTTTTGGCTCCACCATTGCATATAATTGTTTCACTGTATAACTGCCACGTTGTTACTGAAGAAGGAATAACTCTTATATGTAATAAGGAGCCAAACCGTTTGTGTTACTTATTCATTTATGTTATCATATTGCATTTAATCATGAAGAAAAATTTTTACTGTGCCGAAAATATGGCCCGGTAAACCAAGTATCATAATACAAATGGTTTTTTAAGTATTTAACCACTTGTATTATGAGACTTAGTATACCAAGCTTTGTTCCTGGCACACAGAAAAACATGTCCAGATCATACTAAGGAAAATTTATATTACATTTGAAGAAAAGAGAGATTAAATTAGCATATGAATTGTTATTGACACTTTCAAAATATCATCGAACACTCCTCACAAGAATATTTTTCTTTCTAAAAATAGAAAGTTTGAAGTACACATGAAATTCTTGAAGTGCAAATAACAATTCTCTTAATTTATTTTAAGTAGTATAATTTCTCTTGAACTTGAAATTAAAGGTGTGTAAATGTATGCAGATGCTGAGCAACAGAGTGTACAAAAGCATTGAACACAGGGTAATGGTGAATTCAGAGAAGGAAAGGGTGTCGGTTGCGATGTTCTTCGTCCCTAAATATGAGGCAGAGATTGGGCCACTCAGAAGCTTGGTATCCCCCCAAAACCCACCACTGTTCAAAAGGATTGGGACGGAAAAGTACGTGAACGATTTCTTCTCCCGCCGTAGGCTTGATGGAAAATCGTACTTGGAGCAGATGAAAATCCAAAATGTTTGACTAATGGCTGATCGATCCTATCGATTAGTCATTCATCAAGATATATAGTACTATATGGTGTGACAATAATTAAAGTTGTGCATGTATATTGTATATGCATATGCTTTTCCAAATGAGTGGGGTATTTGATTATAATGTGCCTACATTTCCTATGTTTCAAGCATGCATGCATGCATGTTATAGCTCCTATTTGGTATGTTGTGTATAATATATGCTTTTGTAAAATTCAAAAAGGAAATAAAATATGTGTTGTTTTTTGTGATGAGTATTGTTCATACAATGGTGCTAGCACTCAAGCGCCAACTAGGTTGTAACTTAGTACAGTGTTATTTACTTGTTTATTCTTGCTTAACAATATTTTTCATCATCCAACCCAATATTTTTTAGGTTTTCATTAAATGATCATCCTTGTAAAACTTCATTGAAATTAGAAGACGTTTAGTTATCAAATTGTCAAATGCTCGTAATAATAACTCAAGGGTTAGATAATTTTCGATTCGATTGAATTTTGCAGGATGGCATACGAATTCATAAAAGACCTAAGGAACAATTTGGATCATGAGATTACCTTATAGAGCGGGCTTAAAGAAGTGGTTTGGACCGTATTAATTAGTTACTAATCAGTAAACACTTGAATACATTCTTCTAATTTTTTTATTGTTTCTTTCTAGTATACCTCTTACTCGAGCTTAAGGGGTTTATAAATTTGTTTTTTACGTTTATGAGAGGCCCCTCCTCGCATAAAATTTCTGACTCTGTCACGGCACATTTTTGTACAAAACGAAACCCAGCGCGACTTCGACTTCAAGTACATCCAGTTCTTCGTGTATGTTAGTTATGTGAAGGTTGTTTGGACTTCAGGATGCAAGCAGAACAATTTGTAGGAGGTGTAAACAACTAAACGAACTGAGTCATATCGTACTCATCCATCGTACTACATTCACATCTTAAACTGAAAATTTGAAGTCGAGCTTAAAATCTGTAATCGTAAACATATGAGGCCGGCAGAGAGCAAACATTAGTCAGAAGTTACTCTGGAAGCTAGCATAGATTGCTGTTTTTGCAGTTGGAAAGCATTAAGCACTACCAAGAACAGTACTATACACATCAGGCTATGTATTTATTCTTGGCAGCTCTCCCAAGTCTCATCGCATCCTCCTGCAAAAACCGGAGCGTATAGGGCATTATTTATTTATGAGGCCTCCAACTTAACAGGAAACTGAATAGAATAACGAACAATATACGTAAGAAACAACATCCTTACATGAAATATGAACCCAGTAGTTTCATTGTAGTCCAGAAACCCCTTCCATTGTTTCCCAATGCTCACCTGCAGCAAGAAAGTGGATGTGAGACATCATTGCAACCTTCTTTACTAGAATGCACTCACTGCTATAAATACAAATAAGTGCATGTAATTTGACGGCGCCATTTTCTCAAAGAAAGACCTGTTCCCACCCTTCGGTGTTTGGACCAGGCAATAAGTCTGGCTCAACAAATTTAAGTTATGTACAAAACTGATTCCTAGAAACTATTTGGCCCAAGTGGCCAAGTAGCTAACTTCTGGCTTTATTGAAAGAGACCTTCTATTTGACTAAAGAGGAGAGCAGTTGAATCGCCAAGGGTCTTGATGGATTTAGGGACAGAAATTGATCAACATAACGAATAATTCTTTCTTTCTTCCTAAATAGACAGGAAATCTTTCCTTCCGCTAAAGTAACAAACCCAAAATGTGATGCTGTGAAAATTCTATCTAATGATACAAAACTTTTAAAATTTTGAACTTTCATGTATGTAATGTGCCTTCGTGCATTACACAACATACAGGGAGTCAAGCAGCAATTACCTGAGCAGCTTCATTTGTTGCATTCTTGGTCCAAAGAGCTATTTTTTCTTGGCTTTTTCTGACATTGACAACTGCTCCACAGATTTCATCTCCATGATCAAACTGTTCTCCTATCATTGCTAGCAACTGGTACCAGAAAATACAAAACAATTAGAGGCCACGCACGCACACACATATGCATACATATGCATGCATATATATATCAATTTACCCACCCTCAAATACTACTTTCAGTTTAGAACATACCGTATACAACCAAGAGGTATCAGATTTCCCCCTAGGATAAGCAACAGTCCAGGTTCCTCCATTAGCACACACAGGATCCTCCCACTTTGGCTCAATTTTGTATTTGAAACAATGGAAATCCGTCCCCACAATGAGCTTGCTCGGATGACGTACATTGTTGTAAATGCTGAATGCAAAACAGATATTATGAGCAAATTTGAGTCACCATCAAGAAAAGAGGAACAGCGGCAGACAGCAAGCACAACTGCTGGATAATTCGTGCAGTTCCATACAAGTAATTCTCATTACATACAGCTTTTTTAGATAACAACTTTGGATTTAGGTTTCTTTATGAAAAAGGAACAAAAGAGTTTGTCCACGCATACAGTTTATTAGCTCAAAAGAAATACTACCATGCTTGCTTAAATAACATTACTTGGACCAAAAACATCCACACTGATGCATATCGAAGCATTCCAAAGATCTAAGGTAACCCCTTCTAGCAAATTATTTTGATGTTGTTTGTGAAATCAACACATGGATGTAGAAATAGACACATTCAATTCCCCTAATCAACTAGGAGTGAACCCAATGAAATATGATTCATTATAATGAGTCGTGACAAATCGGGGAACCTCTAAAATATCAGTAACACGAGAAGATTAATAGGACAACAGGAAATCAAGAAACAAATGCAACACCAGATTGAACACATGATTTTAAGGGCTAACCATTTTGAGATCTCACTAATCCTGGCAGCACTCATTATTGCAAAATCATCAACGATGCTACAGAAGAGACGCAAGCAGCCGAAATCGACACAAACACCCCAAAACATGTATCTCAAACAGAACGGAGTAACAAATTTACATAACATACAAGAAAAGAAACGAAAACATTGCGGATACTAAGAAAATCTCGAACCTCCATGTGTTATCACAAACTACAGCAAAATCTCGAACCTCCATGGAAAACAATAGAAACCAAAATCTCGAACTTTAACAATGGAGAATGCAAATCATCACTCTAAATCACAGAGCATTCCCGTGAGTTTCATAGTTTCCAATTTCTAGGTTTGCAATCGATACAAAACCAAATCCATTTCCTTTACCAAAAAATGGCCAAATTTGTTTTATCACAAACTACAGCAAGCACATAACAAACGCAAAAGATTCAATCTTTTCTCAGTTTTCCTACCAACCCAACAAAATTAAACCCAAAACCACAGGAAATGAAAGAAATTAACCTCCAGAACTCCTCGACGGTAGTGAAGGTGTAGATCGGGCGGATGGAGCTGCCCCAATCCTCCTGCTTGGACTTGGCGGGCTTTGCGGCAGGGCTATCGAACCAGAAGGTCCAGGAGTGCTCCAGGGCGTGAGACTGCGGCGCAATTCCCTTCGAAGGCTTCGACGACGCCGAGTCTTGGTCGCCGACGATCTCTCCTTCTTCGGGCTCGTCGTCATCCTCCCTCGGCTTAGCGTTCGCCTCGGTCTTGGCCTGATCTTCTGAAGCTGAAGTCTTGGGTGCGTCTTCGACCACCATCGTTAGGGTTTGCGGAGGAGTTTCTTGCTGTCTCTTCTTTCCCGACGTTCCTTTGTGCCAAATGTGAAAGAGTTGCGTTTTTTTGTTAGGGTGATGCTAGGGCGACGTCGGTAGTTGTTGAAGGTTGGATTGTTAATTAAGGGTTAATTAATGTAATTAAATTATTATTTAAGTATTAATTAATATATTTAATTTTTATTGATAATACATTATTTAATTTGTAAATTTAATCTATTTAGTATTATTCTAACACTCGATAAATTTTTCTTATCTTATATTTATGTTTCATCGCATGGCTAAGTTTTAATGGTTAACACATGTTCGATAATTAGATGATCTGTAGCTCAGTTTTCTTTCCAAATTTCTTCTAGAACTAATTTCGTATACTTTCCTTCCGGCCACGCGTTTCTGTTTATTTATATTTCTTAAAAAAATTTAATTTAATTAAAAATAATTAGGTTTGTAATAAAATTATACACAATTTGGACTACCGTACCAGTAGGTCCGTTGGGCCGAGGACACATGGCAAACAGTTGTGGAACCAGAAATTTACCACATTAGAACCATAAAATAGAAGATTCCAAAAATTGATCATTTGTTTACTTATAATTGCCAATTTATAATTTTTCTGTAAAAAATTAATTCCAAATCAATCAATCAATACAAAAAATTTAAAAACCCCAATAAACCTAAGATGAGAAAAATACTGAAGATTGGAGTTCCGTGATGTAACCAAATGTGTTGAAGAGTGCATGATCAAACTTGAATACAAAAGAAGCTTTGAATTAAGAGATATGAAGTCTGGATGAAAACGGCGTTGGCGTATTTGATAAATCTTCAGATTGTTTTGAGAATTGGTGTGCAAAACTTTTCTTTTAAATGAAACAGAACAAAACTAACGCATAGGGGTAAAACGAAATTGCAAAGAGGGAATATAACATTATTGGGTCAACAGCAGCCAATACCCCATATTGGCTCCAGCACTCTAGAGCGGGGTGCGCTGGAACTTCTTTGGTCATCCGGACCCAAGAATTTCTCCGAGTCGTCGAGCCATCAGATTTAAAAGTTGAATCTAAGAATTTCTCCGAGTCGTCACAGCCATCATACTTAAAAGTTGAATCGAACTCTGAACTCATGGAACACGACTTATCCAACCAAACAGCCTAAGAACATTACCGGACCAAAACCCCCCAGGGGGGGTGGGGTGGGGTGGGGTGGTGTGGGCGGGGGAGGGGGGAAGGGAGGGAGGGATGAGGCACAATTTCTTTTTCGTCCTTGGAAGATAGAGAACTATATATATTATATATACTTGTATTCAGTCAACATGTCCACTACCGGGAAAATTATTTACAACGGTCTCTCTTCCTTCTCAACACTCATACAACACAGACCCGAATTGGAAAAATAGCGCACGAACAATTTAGCCAAACTGAGCGAAACCAACGTGTATCAGACAATCTCTCCTTCCTCCCCATCCTCGTACAGCATTGATTCATCATCGTCGTCGTCTCCTGAATATTCAGGCTTTACAAATAAACCTAACTGCTCCAAAGGTGATTGGGGATGTGATCCACAGAAACCCCCAGACCCGCGATTAAAGTTGAGAATAGGAGCAAATACGGATAACCCTGTAAATCTTCCAAGTTCCTCTAGGATCTTCAAGCTTGTATCAACCTCAACTGTTCGCTTCATCTGGACGAGAGATTATATTAAATTAAGACCACAAAGGCGAAAAAAGAGACCACATTCATGCAAGAACCCGTAAAAACTTTAAAACAAAGGTAAACCTTCTCAAGTGCAATTCGAGCTTCTTCTCTTTTTCTTTCCCGTTGCTGCTTCAACTCATTCTCAGCCCTCTTTCGTGTGGCAGCTTCAGCAGCTCTTATTTCAGCTTCGATCCTTGCTTTCTCTGCATTTATATAGTCAGCGTAAGACCGTCAATTATAGGTAGGTGGCAACAAGTTTAACAAGGAGATATTTTCTACGACTCATGTACTGTAGCATCTTAAAAAGAAGTAACCATATGATTATTACTAACTGAGATGCTAAAATGATTTTCCACACAGACGGATCATCTACTTAAAAGCGAGCACTTTCTCATTGCCTGCATTTGTGTAAAATAAAGAATCTCCCAACCCAGAATGATGCAGCCGAATAAAGGAAGAAACAAAACTAGCATTGCTAGAAAATCAAAACTAGATTCTTTTGGCAAAAAACAAGATATTTACCTTCACGCTGCTTCCTCTCCAATCTTGCCCTTTCCTGCTGCATCTTAAGTGGATCACTTCTGTCATCCTGGATATAAGGAGGAAACACTGGATAAGCAAACTCAAATGCTAAAAAACTATCAAATAACTTAATAAAGTGATAATGTTCTAACACAGCATCCAACAATCTCTACATGATCTTGCTAAAAAATGAAGCTTACATGATCTAGGAGTTTCTGCTGTTGAGCTTTCCAAATAGTGTCTGCAAAGCGGCTCTTTAGCATTGCAGCACGGAGAGCCCTTTTCGGTGACATTTGAACATCAAAATGAGAAGTGCTCCATCCTGAAAGAAATGAAAAAGATCACCAATTCAGTAAGTCCAAATATGCCAAGCTAAATAGTCAATGCTCAGACTTAAGTTTTGACATTGCTGGTGAATAAACTGACCTTCTCCAGAAGCAGAATCCGATACTGGAGTTGTAAGCCGAGGACTGCAACATATGTTTTCCCCATCCAAAGCACTTACATCCCCTTCATATTTGCAACATCAATCTGGATCAGATCACTAAAAATAACTAACTGGTTAAATATCCTAATATAACAAGATGCTGCGTCATCTCACCATCAGATTCTGGATCTGATTTGCTCGTCTGGGATGTTGACAAGCTTTTTGCTTGACAATCCTATAATTGAATAAAAAGCTCCAATTACTGCTAAAACATAAAAGTCCTGATGAAGAGTGTCAAGAATAACAGAAACATCGCCATGCATACCAGTCTGGATACATTAGAATTAGACAAACCATGCTCCCTGCCCACTGACCCTTCAGAAGATTTGTCTGAACCAAATGAATAAAGAAATAAATCCATTGTTCAACTAGATACTATATAGCAGCAAATGAAAAGATCATCTAACCACTTAAGGATGTAAGGGTTGAGTCACTAGAATGCCTGCATTGACATGCAATGTTTCCACATGAACCACATTTTAAGCAAACCAGGCTTGATGGCTGCTTTGCATTAATGCCTGAAGCTTGTTTATAGCCACTATCGGTGCTTGTATTTAAGTACTTTGATGACAATTTGGGCTTAGAATTCGGAGCTGTTTTAGAAAGCTCTGCCTACAAACAAAATATACATACATTACTCAGGTAGAAGAGGAAACTGCTCTTTAACAGCGTTAGTCAATAAATAATCTAAAAAATAAAAGTGTACACAGCATTCAAGCCACCATCTATTAGCTGACAGGCTTAAAACTCCAATTTTATTTGTTTTTGCAGCAATTCAGTATGCATTATTTTAAACATAAGAAAAACACAATTTCATGACTATCACTTACCTCAGCATCAGTTGCACCAACAGGGACTCTTACCTTCTCTTCGCATGGAATAGATCTCTTGACCACCAACCTATTTTGCAAGGGAGGAGTGTTGCAGGGATTCTGTCTCACACAAGTTAGTTTCTTAATTTGCCCACTCGAAGGTTTCCCAGATTCAACCTTTGAGCTTCCATGACTCAACTTCTCATCTAAAAGACCCCATCTCATCTCAAAAATCCTATTCAGGTTTTCTGCCATATGATGAAACGGATTTCCAGGAGGATTATAGAGCATGGCATTAGAAAAAGTCAGCCTGACATCGCCAGCAAAGGCTTCAGCATTGAAGTACAAATCTTTCTGCAGCTTTGATTTTACCGTGCCCAAATCCATGGGATGAGAGATGATGTGGAAGTAATCAGGGATTCTCAGCTTCACAGGATCAACTGGTTCATTGAAAGGCCAGCTTTCCTTGTTATTCATCAGTGTTTTGAGAATCGTTGAGCATTGCACCTTCACACTACGATCAATCTTCATCTTCTTCTCTTTCTGACCCTCAAGATCCCCCGAGGGTTCACGCTTCTTAGAACCCGGAAGTGAAGATTTTGACATTGAGCTGACCTCTGTGAGTGAGGCTAGGTGCCCATCGTCACGTGAGTGACTCCTAGAATAATTAGAATCAGCTTCTAATTTTTTCCCTGGATCAGCTTCAATTCTTTTGCAGGCAAATTTAATCTTCAGCTTGCTTGCTCGACAGCATGGTTTTAGTGGCAATCATTATAACGAATTGCGTGAACTCAAGATCAACAAAGCTGGAACTTCAAGTTCTTAGACAAAATTGTATGGCCTCCTAATACGCAATATCACTAGGAAGACCAGTGCCCTCTCACAATAAAGGCATGAAAATCACCACCCTGTGCAGTGAAAAACTGCAGAAAATCAGCCGCGAATAATTTTACGAATGTACAACAAGTGCACAACTTAATAGTAACTAATTATACAGTAAAATTTTAAAGAAAACAGAAACACCTATTATGTAGATAAACCCCTCCACTTTTTTCCAAAAACTTTCAATTGAAGTCTTCAAAATTATCGAATTCAATAACTATAATCAAGGATTGTACCAAATACTAAATAAAAGTAATTTACAGAACTTCAACATCAAATTAACCAAGCATCAAACCTAAGACAAATCTGTTGACTTCCAAACTACCCGAGTACGAAAAATCACGCCATTGACATAATAACGCAACTATGACCCAAATACAACTTAATTACCAAACCCCCCCAAAAACATAAAACACCAAAAACTCGCACGCAGATTAATCAAGCCGCCGAAAAAAGAAAAACCCAGAAACCAAAAGCAACAAGGAAGAAAACCCAAATCAAAACTACAACTAAAAACGTAAAGAAACATATCGGGAAATCATGAGGCCAGGGATCGAAGAAGAACTCACCGAAATCGAGTCGAAAGCAGAAAGCAAAACAACCGAGAGATCGTGCGCCGCGGCGCGAACGAGAGGGCTTTTCAGCCCCCTCGTGGATGCTGGGATACGATTCGGGACTAGGGTTTAAGAGTGGGAGATTGAAAGAAGGAGTGAGAAGGGGGGGAGAGAGAGTGATGTGAGGAATTAGGGCTTTTCTCTTTTCTCTCGATCTCTCAATACAGCTAGGATTTCTATTTTTTTTTTTAATTTTTTATTTTAAATACGCGTAGACTTGACTTGGGTTGGATGGGAATCATGGGATCTTTCTGCGCGGTATTTATTAGAATCCCCCTTGCCATTTGGTGAAATTACCTATTTACCATTGGACTTCCCTTGTTTCTCATGGGAGTAAGGATGGATTTTTTTTTTTGCCAAATTACCGTAACAATCGAATTGTCAATTGTACTATATTAATTTTGTGTTAATCGGTAATGGCATGATATTATACCGAACCAAATTTTTTTGGTAAAATATTGGTATTTGATACCATTATCATGGTATTACCATATCGTACCGAAAAATATAATAATATGTAACTATATATGTCTAATATTTCACTTTTTGCAGTTCAATGCCTCAATCTTTTACAAGTTCAATGCCTCCAAATACTTCTACATCTCAAGTTTGAAAATTTGATAAATGAATTTCACTTTGAAGTTTAGTTTCAATTTTCATTTGGTTTGAAACTTTAACTTTTATTTGAATTGTAAGCTTAATTTTCATCATGAATATTGATGCATCATTTGACTTAATATGTGTGTGAATTGTGAATGATGAATGATAGATAAATTTAGACTACAATGTATAAGATAAAAGTACAAAAAAAAAAAAATGCAGACCCAAAAAATGGCCCAAAACAAAGTGATAATTACTGTTGTCATACCATGCTAACCGAACTATTTGACAATACCGAACTTCAGTATACCGAAAGTTTGGTACAGTAATAGTAATAAATTTTATCAAACAAAAAATTTAGTATGGTAATTAATGCTACAATTTTGATACGGTAACCGTACCTAATCCACTCATAGGCCTGAGTTGAAGTTTCCTTTCTTCTCTTGGATTGGGAAATTGCAAAAGTAATTAACTTGTTCATATTTTCTTGTTAAATTTATTATCCTTCACTTCTTAAGAAAATTTCAATGGAGGTTGGAAGTTAAAATACGGAGATGATCTTACAAAACTTTTGTTGTCAAGTTTACGAGTATTTCTTTTCAATTTCTGAGTAACGCGACCAATTCAAAGGGAGGGGTTTTGAGTTCAGCTACCCTATGCGTCAACCTTACTATCCTAGATCAGAAAATTAACAGATGTTTTCTTTTTGTCCTTCAAAACGGATTTGGATCCTCTCCTGAGCTAATGAAGAAGATCCTCCTTGACCCATCATCTTGGACCATGAAGAAGATCCTCCTTGACCCATCATCTTAGACCGTTGGATAAAAATTCAACAATTATAATTATTATAACTTTAAAAGACTCCATGTTTGTCACCGTTGGATAAAAATCCAACGATTATAATTATTATAACTTTAAAAGAATCCTCTGTTTGTAACCGTTGGATAAAAATCCTACGATCCAAGATGATGGATCAGGAGGATCCTCTCCATTAGCTCAGGAGAAGATCCATATCCCTTCGAACCATCAACACGACAACATGTGTTTTCAAGTTTTCCCAAATGACGTCAAATGATTGATTTGGAACACAACAATTTCAGTATTCTCGTTTCATGCAAGTCTTCCACGTCAATAACATCTCAAACTCCCAATCAGAAAACCTTCACTGCTAACAAAATAAATTGAAACAGTAAAGCAACTGCTGGAAGGATGCAAATTGAAACGTAAAAATAAGATCAAAGGTGAAGGCTCCAAGTTTAACATAAATCTAACAAAAACTTGAAACAAAAAATTCTTCCATATTTGCTTAAAAGCTCCAACAACAAAAGTAACATAACAGTACAGCCAAAACAATGCATTTAAAACAGAGATGTTCCCTTCCCCTTCTTGTCTCCACCGATTTCAAAGTGCTTGCACCTCTGCAGAAAAAAACCAGTGCAACGTTAGACATTATCGAAAATCTAGAGTATAAACAAAACGAAGCAATTTGCGCATAACACTAACCTTGATTGGGTGCTGGGATACATGTTTGCATCCCTGGCACTGGAGCCTCAACACAATCTTCTTTGTAGTCTTTGCCTGTTTATCAATGTCAAAGTTAGCGATGCAACAAATTTAAATTCAAATAACCAGACGGTAGACAAATCAATATCCCAAAAGGACAACCACCAATGAATTAATCTGTTCGGGGCAGAATCAAATGTATACCTTCTTGTGAAAGACTGGCTTTGTCTGTCCACCATAACCAGACTGCTTGCGATCGTAACGACGCTTTCCCTGAGCAGCAAGACTATCCTTGCCCTTCTTGTATTGGGTGACCTTGTGCAAGGTGTGCTTCTTGCACTCCTTGCTCTTGCAGTAGGTCTTCTTAGTCTTGGGAACGTTCACCTGAAAATTTACAATACCGGTTAAGATCCATATGCCAACGAATCAAACCCAAAAGCAAAATAGAAATCGATTATGAAATCCGGTCAAAACCCAGATATATTATGCTTTCAAACAGATCAAACAGAAAATGAAATATGTAATCTTTTGAGCACACAGTTACCGTAAACTTTTAAAAGAAATCGAACAGAACAACGGAATAGATAACCGATTACAAATCTGATTAAAACCCAGTTACGTTAAGGTTTCAAACAAATCAAACACCAAAACAAAATTGAAAACAAACTAACAATCCAATGAAAACCCGGGTATAGTAATCATCATAAAAGATAAATTACTAACAAAACGGATTTATGCAATCTGATAAGAACCCAATTTGCAGTGTGAAGCATACGAACAAACTTACTAAACAATAGCAAAGCCCTAAACTATCAACGAAACCAGATTAAACCCATAAATTTAAACCGAAAATGAATCATTACAGCTCGTTTAAGCTAAGAAACCCAGAAAATATAATGAAATTGCTACAACCCCTTCCAATCAAATTCACGATTAAATTTCTCAGGAATTATGCATAAACAGATCCGAAACAAAAACTACGAGAACTAAGCTGTACGTATATCTGTGTTAGTGAAGAAGAAGAGTGAGAGAGAGAGAGAGATACCATGGTGGTTGCTGCGGCGTCGATACAGAAATGAGCAGCTGAAGTTTGTTACAAGAACCCTAGAGGGCTTCGGACTGGTTTGCGTTGGAATTTATACTTGATGGGATGGGCTTTTGTTCGGCTACAATTTTTCTCATGTTGGAAACGGGCTGGGCTGCCTTTAGTGTTTTATTAAATTGGGCTTTTAATGAAATGTTTGAACGGCTATCATGTATTATTACTAAAGTTCACAATTTTCTTATGTTAAGCCTTATTTGGTTTTAAAGTCCCCACTAATACTGCTGTCTGGTATTCTTCGAGATTTTATAAGTTTGATTTTCGTGAATGATGTGTCTTTGCTTTATAGCTGCTTAGACGTATTTGTTGGTACAAGGTTTTGTTGGTGTATAGTACAAAGCCCTCGATTCAATCCAAATTTTCTAATTGGAAAGCTAGTAGTTCTAGGCCTTAATTTTTCTTTTCTCGCTTAGCTAGTGAACGTTGTCTCACCACCCGCTCGCAATTTTTCAACTTGGATTTTTCTTGCTCATACAGGAAGGACTCGAAATATAAAGTAAGGGTGCTTGGATGCTTCATGCAAGCAACTTACTCGCTTGAACTTGATCGACTAGGAAACAGACATGGAGATGATGCTGTTGCTCCAAAATGGTGGCTGGGTTTTCAGTACAAGCTGGTCCAAACCTTGAAAGACGAAGAGGATCCATCTGCGAGCGGACTGTGTTAATGAGACCGGCTTTTGCACCGGCAGCTGTTTTAGTGCTTAGAGGACCAATCGTCAAACGCAAGGTTGTCTGTCTGTTCGTTATTCAGGGGAAAATATGGAGGCTTTGACGATCAACTTCGAAATGAACTTGGTCTTGTTGATTGGGATAACTAGAAGGGCACGGCAAGGTTAAATGTAGCTTTGGAGGCTTTGAATTCACTTGCACAAAAGTAAGGAGAACGTCTAGGTTCTAACATGCGTTGCCGGCAATTCTTTTGGAGCTGGGTTTGCTCTCCAATTGAGGATGGAATTAGCCAAACAAGAAATATACGTGGAACTCATGCATTCAATCCGCCATGTGTTTCGCTACCAAGACCAGCTGCGAGCTGCGTTGAGGAAACAAATCCTTTTCCTCCGATACAAATTTTATCAGGCCTCGATAATCTTGGTGTAGGTTTTGGACATGGGTGCCTAATATTTATTCAAACAAGAGTGACTCTTTGTGCTGCTCTCGTGCCCACCATTCTAAAGAAATAGAAGGAAGCAATGCCTGTCAGGAGAATGTGCATTTTCCAACACCTCTAATATTTGGCAAAGTGGGCGTGAGGATGTTTGAGACATCAGAGGAAAACCAGAAGTTTATGGCAGCTCACCGGTTAGCGCAGTGGTGGATGGATGATTTGGAACTTCAAACTTTCACCCCTGAGATCATCAGCAGGAAGTTGACACCGGTCGCCTTTGATCTCCAAAGTCTGAGTGACTCTAAAACAAAACTTTCTGCAAATTTGAGATGCTATTTTGTTTATTTTCATTAGGAGTTTGCTACTAAGGCCAAGAAGTTATATAGATGCAATGACGTAGACAAAATCAATGCCTTTTCGGCGATCCTACAAACCCGGAATGCAATCTTTCCTCTTGGCAGCTGAAAGAAGACATTTTTCACTTAATTTTACTGTGTTTGAGTATCAAGGATGCCAATACGTTCGTCAGGCGTACGAAACTATCAACGGTTCTCGAGGCATCTCCGGATATTTTGCTTTAGTAGGAGTATAGAGCCAACTGGACAAGCCCTAAAATTGTTCCAATACCATTTGGGATCTGCATCCAAAGTATCATTTGAAGTGGATCAACACAAGTTCCGAAATTCGGATTTAACATGTTAACATCTTGCTGCAGAAAACAGAACACTTACATAGAGGAAAGGGTCTTTCTTGAACACTCCCTATGCAGAGAAAGGGAGACTCATCAGAAACGTCGCAAGAGAAAGATTGAATGGCATGAACTCAACACTCTTTGTTTTGATCACCAGTTCATGAAAAAAGGTACACGCGAAACCATATGAGCGAGGATAAATTGCACTGTCCAAAACCTACAAGCGAGAAATTTTACGCGCAAACTTACTATGATAGACAGCAGCGAAGCAAACATTGAGATGAGTGAAGCAACACTCAAGTATTCGACAAACGTTTGCCTCTCATCGTAGTCTAAAAGTCCCAAGCTCACAAAGACAACGAACGCGAACACAACCACAACGGCTGCTATCAATCCTATCATCCTCAGCTGCAAAAGAATTAACATTTTCAAGAATACAGTCATGCAAAGTTGTAAAAGCGATTTGATGTCGATAAGAGCAGGTAGATTTGGGAGAAAAGATCACCTTAATCGCTCTTTCGGCATGTGTGATGAACATGCTTAAGTAGACTAACTGGAAAACCGCCCCGACTGAATTGACTGTAGCCACCAGTATAATACCAGTCTTGACTACAGGCATGCCATACCAGGAGCATATCAAGCAATTCAAAAGAGCATATATGTAAGGCAATCCAGAGAATTGTTCTGTTGACACAAACAACACAAAGGCAAAGACATTCCCTGCAGTTGACAAGGATAGGTGTTAGAAAGGAAAATAAATTTGGCAATCTGAGACATTCTTTTCCTTTTCTAGATGCATAGCCACGCATTGCGAGCTGATTTTTATGCATCTTTTTTAAAAAGGTGATATTCTAAATTAACTCTAATTTACAGGAAAAGAAGATTCGAACTCGGAAAGTAGCAGGCATATCACCCTGGTTAACTAGCCTAACCCCATATATGCATCTTAAGTATATGCATTTTCTTCACAAATCAACATTTCATAAACATTCAATCACCGCAACAGTATCTTATAAAGTCATTCAACAGACTTCATAGTTTTGCTTCCTCAAAAACATAAAATTATGAATTTACCCCTGCACCGAAGTCCCGATTTCAATTCCCCTTTCCTCCCACAACGCTTGTATAAAAAATGGAAGAAGTGTAGTATGGTGTTTAAATGAAGAAGTGTACCTGCAATGCCGGCTGCAGTACTCCAACCGAAATAAACAGAAGACAATCCAGTCGGCAACATCAATCTTTATGAATTATCAAAAACACTGCTCAGAAAATGTATGTCTACTCCACACAACACAGAAGCTCTTTCTCTCTCTTCTCCTTCTCTCTCTCCTCTTTATCTATCTTGTAACCTTGTATATTAATGGTCCAAAAGGGAAGGCTTTTTCTTAATGTATATACTACTACTTACAGAGGAACCCAGAGAACTTGCACCATCTATTATTTACTACCAACTTTTTGAGACTTTTTTAACGTGCCACGGAAGCTTTTGTTAAACTAAGGATATCAGATTATGTTAAACTTCTAAGTTCTAATTAAGCCAATATAGCGTTCCAAATGATGGGAAATTGGGAACCGTTAGTACTTCAAGTTAGCCAAATGCAACTATAATCCATACATTTATATACTGAACAAATGACATGGTATTTTCAAAAAACTTATGACAGTTCAACCATTCAAAAGAGCTATAATATTCAGTGTCATTCAAATTTAAGCGTCGAACCCTACAATAATTTATAGTCTAATAATTTTTCGCTCCCTTTTGACAAGAATAACAGAACTTAAGTGATAGACTTGATAGCCTCTACTCATGTCTTAACATCAATAGTCAATTAAAAACACTGGTTGCGACATCACATTGGTAGCCTTTACTCGTATCCTAGCTTGTATGAGAGCTAAATTTACCTTAATTATTTGTCTCTTGCCTTTAGCTTTCCTCAAATTAGTTTCTGCCATTTCAAGAGTTTGTTGAACTTCTTGTGGATCAATGTCTCTGTCCTTCTCTGCATCATTTACTAAAACAGTAATCTCATTATTGCCTGTTCTAGCAAAACCACTCATAAGAGCCATTGTTGACCATTGATCGTTAAGGCGTATTTTCAAATACCCATATCTACAGCTGTGGCAATAGAATCATAGATAAGTGATACAGGGAGGCCGGCAAATGCGATACCGCATACGACTTTGTGGGGTAGATAGACTTCAAGTGGACTCATCCCTCGCCTATACGTTGTATTGGTTATAATCACGTGTCATATAATATATATATATATATATATATATATAGGCGGAAGGATTCATGGTACCATATTTTTATACAATTTTTTCATATACGATTTTAGGGGTTCATTACATTATGTATTTCAGTGATTCAAGCAGTCTATCTTTTAAGTTTTCTCTCAAATATTATGTCTACCAAAATCATGCAAATTTAAAATCATATGACCGTTAGACCGTTAGATTAAGGGTTTAGGGTTTCTTTGTAAAACCCTATTCGTTCATTTCCTTCAATACAAATGAATGTCTTAATGATTTTGAATTTGTCTAATTTTTTGCAATAATGGTTTATGAATGATATTCTAAAAGATAAACTTCGAATCATATTATTAAAATAACATACAGATTAAAACCCACCAAAATTTGTATAAAAAAATAGTGTCACGAATTTATCCCATATTTTTATTCTCATCTCATCTTTTAAATTAATGAATATTCGGTCGAATATTGGAATATGCAGAAGGGTTTCCTATTGTCAATAATTTTGCATTTTTTGGTAGGTTAATTAATTCGATTGGGACAACAAACAATAGGATGGCTGTCTTGATCAACTTTTACTTTTTATAATTTTATACACAGCTCCAATCAGATTAAGTGTTAACACTACTTGAAACCTAATTATATGAAAAACAAAAGTGAACCTCAGAACCTCCCTCGTCCTCATGTTAATGGAGGCATATTCTCTATCCTTCCACTTTCCATGCCCTTCTGTGACCTCCTGTTTTATGTGGTCACGGTTAAACTACGTTAACATTTTATATTATTTTTTTATAGATATAATAAGATAAAAATGAATAGTAATATAAAATGTTGACATGGCTTAACCGTGACCACACAAATAGAAGGACACGAAAAGTGAAAGGGCAGAGAATCTGCTTCCCATGTTAATTGGTACCTCAACATATTTTTACGAGAGAAAAAGAGGGTGCTAGTTGTACTTTGTAACTAATTACAAGTAAGAATGGTTCGAAACCTCATGTGAAAGAAATGGGTATGCAAGTTGCGAAATTGGCCCTCAGGATGCGAGATTCATACTCTCAATACGCTTTTTACGTGTGACAAATTTTTAAGTCTTAATACAACCATAAAACCAATTGGCAAAGTCATTTATTTCTCCGAACTGAATTGGTCAAACCACTATGAAACTTGCGTTGTTCTGTGTTTGCTTTTGCTTGGTGTTTTGGTATTTTCTTTGTGGTTGGTTTGATTATTTGCTCATCATAGTTCATTAATAACAAAATCCACAAAGGCATTCGTACACCGTTCATATATATACATGTATCTAAGATTATAAACAAATCTAAACGGCTTGGAATGCAAGACAAGTCTACAAATAATACATCAGATTCACTCTTAGAATGCATGTAAGATACATTTACCTAATAGACCAGTGTTACACAAGATTTACTTTCCTGGTCTCTGTACATGACCTATTCTTACTAATGTCTCTCAAGGAGAACCCTCATTTTCCAGTTAGCTTCTAAGGAAATGCTACTTGGACAAAAAGGCGGTAACTTAAAGTATAAATTGAACAATATTTTACACCAAAAATAAAAGGATTTGCACAATTAAATAAGAAAACTTTCTTCAAAATCTGATACAGTTCTCTCACTGTAACATTTTATACACAACGACGTATAGTTTGAAGAAACTGATGACATTTCTCCAAAGTAAATTTTGTACCGAAGGCCATGCATTTCTCCAAAGGAAATTCGGTCACGGATATTCAGCTAGCAATGGTTCTTCTTCTTCTTCCGTGTCTTCTTTAGATGAATTGTTGTAGTGGCAGTACAGAATCAACTGTACAAGGGCTAAAAGTGTGCCAATACCATTTGGCATCTGCATCCAAAATTGAAGAAATAAACAAAATGTTATGTAATGCAAGTGTGATGCGGTTGATTGTGAAGGAGATTAAACCACTTTTTAGGATGCGATTTGGACCAAGAAATGAGAATGTTGAATAGGTGCTACGATGAGCGAGATTATATCTGTTGAAATTTTGGATTGAAGGAAACGTAGTACTTACATAGAGAAAAGGGTCCATCTTGAACACTCCGTATGTAGTGAATGAGAAACTCACTAAGAAAGTTGCAAAAGAAAGATTAAACGGCATGAACTCAACGCTTTTTGTTTTGATCACCAAATTCTGAAAAAGGTTCATGTGAAACCACATCAGTGAGAACAAATTCAACCGTCTAAGAGCAATCTGAGTGAGGATCATTCAACACAAACTTACAATGACAATCAATGGCGAACCATACATGAAAATTAGTGAAGCAATACTCAAGTATCCGACGAAGAATTGCCTTCCATTGTAGTCGAAACAACTTAAGCTGACAAAGACAATGGACGCAAATATAACAAAAACTGCAATTAACAATGCCAACATCCTTATCTGCAATAAACATTTTAAAGAACAACACATGGTCAGCAATGCAGAGTTGTAAAAGGCATTTTAATAAGAAGAGACAGGTGATTACCTTAATCGCTCTTTCGGCGTAAGAAATGAAAATGCTCAAGTAGACTAACTGGAAAACAGTCCCAACTGAATTGACTGTAGCCACCAGTATAATGCCACTCTTCACTATAGGCATTCCATACCAGCAACATATCAAGCAATTCATAAGGCCATATATGTAAGGCATTCCAGAAAATTGTTCTGTTGACCTGTTTCTGATAATTCTATTAAATGTTGACCTGCAATTAGAACATCAAAGATTCAACAATTAGTGGGGAAGTGTATAATTTTGCATATTAATTCTATGCGGGAAGCGAAGATTTTCATAAATCTCCATTTTTGGCAAAAATCTGTCGAGCAACTTACATTGGTGACAGATACAATCCGAAGGCAAAGAGATTCCCTGCAGTTACAGAGAATGATGTTAGAATGTTTCTTGCACATCTATTCTTATTTGTGAATAGCTTAAACTTTCCTGGGTGTAGCAATCCATATTTGATTCGTTAAGTTAACACGTTATCTGATTTGGATCGTGAACAGATTTTTATCAGATTGAGAAAACAAGTCCATATTCTAATAACTACATGGGATTCAGATCAACATCCGATTCATTGAAAGGTATACATATAAGGCATCTTAAACAGCATGTGAATATATCCTGCAATCTGAAATATCTGTGTTGTGCATAATATATGAATTTCTGTTCAGATTCCAAATATACAAAGCAAAAACCAGACAACATACGAACTTTTTACCTTAAACTAAGAATTCGATTAAGGTAAAGTTTTAGATCCAGAAGAATATAACATAAACTCATTCAAAAAGAATTCATAGCTGTGCTTTATGAAAAGCAGAAACCTGCATCTAACCAAAGCATATAATGGAAGAAGTACAACGAAACAGATTATATGGTGCAGAAACAAAGAAGGTTACCAAGAACGCCGGCGGCATCGGTGAAAGTTTGATAAACAGAAGACAGTTCAGTTGACAACATCGATCTATCAATTATCAATACCACCGCTTGTGTATATTCAGACTTTACAAACTACTACAATACCAAGGAAGCAGAAGCTCCCCCTCGTTTCTCTCTGTTTCTCTTTTGTAGCTTTGTACATTATGGTCCAAAAGGGAGGCTTTTATTAAGGGAGGCTTTTTATTAGTGTACTCAAAAGATCTGGGACCATGTGTTATTTTATTTACCACTGTTGAGAGTACTATCAACCAGATTTGTGTTGTCCCACGTGTGAAGTCTAATTGATACACGTATTCCACATCATTTGACTTGTGTTGTTTACGTGTTATGCTTGAAATTCGCCGCACATGAGAAGACATGTTGAGAGTATTAATCTTACATTGGAAAAATGAGGAACCTTGCATGTGCAGCATGCTTATAAACAGTTTGACTATTTTTCATATTGTCAATTAGTTTTACAGCGAAATTTCAACTTTCTTCAACCGCCAACCCTTTTGAGATTTTTTAATTCTTTACAAAAAAATTTCTTCAATAGCCAATAGGCCAGCACGCCCAAACGCCACAACAAAACCATGTAGCCACCAAAACAAGCCTAGTCATAACTAATAATCCAATTAATTACAAACATATAAAGTCCTCTCATCCAATTACATGTTAAACTTGTAAGTTTCTAAGCCAAGATGGAAGTTCAAATATGGTAAAGATAACAAGTTAGTATTCCAATTTAGGCCTTATAATAAGAGTACTTGAGCATCGGTAAGTAAGTTAATAAATGTTGACCACTCATTTGGATCACTCCACGACGTCATCTGATGATTCAAATCTTTAAGTTGCGTCATAAAAAAATTAACCAAATCATACAACATTTAGTCTTCTACCTATGATCAAACAAATAAACCAACACAATACTTCCAAATAATGATTTTTTTTTCACAAAAACAATCAATTGATGAAACGTTTTCAATTGCTATAGGTGTATAAAGCCTTGTAAAAGCTCACTTATTTGTTTAAGGAGAACCAGAAACTTCACGACTTAAAAAATTAACAATTCAGACAAACGCAAACAAATGAATAGTGCCGTATGAACTTTGCAACCGTAAAATTCTACTTCAAACTTTTCAACCTTTGGTTCTTTCACTACCCCTTGCTAGAACTTTCATCACTTTCAGGCAGCTGTTATATATATTCTGAATCTGTGACCGTATCAAATTGAGTATCGGATATAATATTGGAATGTGCGCAAGTGCCTTTTTGTGGTCGGGTAAATTGAGTAGGACAACAAGAAGCACATGGAATCTTGATCAAATTTTCTTGGCCAGTAGTATCATTACTAAATACACCTAAGAAAATGGGGCCCTCAAGACCTCCTTCGTCCTCTCGATTACTTGGTCAGTCCAGATATTTTAAAGTGAAAGAAAAAGACAGCTAAGAAAGTGCCCGACTCGTATTATTGATCAAAGTAGGGTCCAAGGGGGACCAAGTGGACTAAATATTGATCATGATTCATAATCATTTCAGGACCAATAATTAAGTTCAATGATTGCTTCTCTTTGCCATCTCCAATGCTTCCTTCTCTACGCAAAGACAGAAACGCCAAGTGACTCTCTGAACGTGAAATTTTTTATAGATTCATGTCACTTTATAATTTAGCATTATTTTTTATATCAATATTATATAAAATTTGTGTCAAAAACATAAAGCGACAGAGAATCCATACATAATTTTATTTTTTGAAAGTCTCTTTAGTCTTTCTCTTACAAAAATGATTAGAGTGTGTTTCAAGTGGTAGTTTCGTGCTAGTTTACTAGTCACGTATGTATTCTTCTTCCGGTCCTTCTTCCGGTCCTTCTTCTTAGTTCTTTAGACCATCTCCAACCGAAAGAGGATCAGATGGCTCGTTTTAGTCCTCTGGACCTTCAAGAAATTAATATTGTAATGAACAGTACAAGGTCATATTTTTTACCATCTCCAACCAAGGGCCAAAGAGCCATAGGACCAAACATATTTTATTATTTTAATTGAATTACTATGGTTAATTACCTCAATAATTTTATGTTACGGATTGTCAATAATTTTCATGTTTTTTAAAATGTTGTTTAAATTTCATGTTGTTAAATTTTTTTTATCCAGATTAATGTTACTTAATGTTATTTAATGTTGTTTCATGTTACTTAATGTTTTTTATCCTTTTTTTATCCGATTGGTTCTTTGGCCCTTTTTTGTCCAGTGGGGCCCACGAGCCCTTTGGCCTGGCCTTTGGTTAGAGACAGTTTTCGAGCTACTTTCAGTTCTTTAATCCTCTAGACTCTTCGGTTGGAGATGATCTTAGTCTTCTTGTTTCTTCTCCTTAAACTTAGTTTATTAAGAAACGTAGGCACGCGTTAATTCTGTACTCTTCTTCCTTCTTCTACAATTTCATTTTTTGCTTCTTCCTTATTCTTCGGGAATAAAAAATTACATTAGTTTTATTTAAAGCTAATGTTTCTTTAGATATATTATTAGATGTAATACATGACAAACTTTCCAACTTTATTTGGTTTTTCGTACTTTATACATGTGTATGTATGCGCACACGACCTAACCAAATGAAGTTGGACATGTATTACTAATCATATATCACATCGAATAGCATAAGTAAAGCTGTGTTCAAAAATTTAAAATGAAAGAAGAACTTGAGCTCGTAACTTTGTGAATACTCTTAACCAATTGAGTACGAGCATCTTTAATAATTTTAGAATTTATTGGCAAGTTGTGTTCGAAAAGTTTGTTATAATATTTAAGTTTAACTAGTGTTCGAATAGAAAGTAAGTTGAGATGTTTGCATTGCTTTACATGCTAAACCTTTTTTTTTTTTTTGTGAATTTGATGATTGTATTAAAAAAAAAAAAAAAAAAAGAAAGGATTACAATTAAGAGGGATAAAACTTAGCTCATGTTATAAGGATTAGTCGACCTAGATTCTACAATATCACCTGGACTATGGCTGTGTTAGAATAGGAATTTAAATATTGTATATTGATTGGGATTCCTTTCCTGAATGAGTTACTAGATTAATTATACAACTAATATATATATATATATATATATATGAATCCTTTAAGGGAAGGGTTTTTTATTTATTTTTAATGGGGATTAGTTGTGAGCTCACACCACATCAAATTTCAATAATCCAAACTGTTAATTTTTTAAGTTGCACCTCATAGACTATCATTGCAAAATATTAGCCAAATCAGAAACATTTAAGAACATCTAAATAAGTTCAAAGAAATTAACAAACATTTTGTTCTATAAGAAACAATGAAATTTTATCATGATAATTAATTAGGCAAATGATTTTGAATTGAATTGAATTGTTACAAGAACGATCTATGAATCGAGATGTACAAAATAAACGATTCGGATCATTAAAAGTAGATGTCGAGTGAGTCTCACAACTAATTCCTTTTATTTTTTTTTCAAAAAATGAAGATCCCTTTGCATAAGATATATATATAAAATAAGATTTGCAAGGAAACAAACATGTCACAAACAGTATACCTCATGTTGGAGCAGTTATGTTTTTATTTAAATATTTAAATATATTTATGTTTTGTTTTACTACCAATGTTAAATACATAACGTTTTGCTTTATTACCAATATTAAAAGTCAATTGATTTTGGCTTAAGGAGTTATGCAGTCAAACCGTTTCGTTTGTATTTCCGGTTTGAATTTGAATTATGTTTTGATTGTCCCGTTGTGGTTTTTATCTTTTGTCTGTTTTGGTTTCCTACATCATTGCACCACTAATAACTCCTTTGATTGCAGACCATTTTACACCCCCATAAACTCCCTTGGTTTCTTACGGTTTCACACCCTCCAACGTCTATTTTTTATATATATATTAGTCAGGCGAATGGTAGAAATGAGATATGAAAAGAAAAAAGTTTTACATATATTGATTTAAAAAGCAACATATCAGAAAGGTGTAAGTTCGAAGGTTCTTCCGGTGTGCAAGAAAGAATCTCATCAGAAGAAGGTTTTGGGCTGTTTTATCCTGGGGACAACGTGGTGTTTGTGAACTGCTTGCACACTTTGGGCAGAGCCGCGAAATGTCTTAAAGAGAGCGACTTAGTCCGCAACTCATCCCAAGAATCATTCACCATTCAAGGCTTCTAAATTTTGCCGGGTAATTTCGTTCCTTTCTATTTCAGTTTACAACAATTTTAAGACGAATTCAATCTGCCATGCATTATAAGGAAAACTCTACTACTCAAGAAAATCTTTTTGAAGAGCAACTGATTGCAATGATATCAGAAATCAACGTAGTTGATGGATCCAAGGGATGGTGGTTGGACATTGGCACTTCTCGCCATGTTTGCTACGATCGTTCCCTTTTCAAGACCTATTATATGGCTGATGGAAGGAAGGTGTTGTTAGGTGATTCACACTCAACTGATGTTGCTGGTACTGGAGAGGTGGAGTTGAAATTCACCTCTGGAAAAACCATGATATTGAAAGATGTGATGCACGCTCCAGCGATAAGGAAGAATCTGGTCTCGAACTTTCTTCTCAACAAGGCTGGATTCACTCAAATGTTTGGAGCAGATACGTATACTCTTACTAAAAATGGGGTTTTTGTGGGAAAAGGATATGCTACTGATGGAATGTTTAAATTGAATGTTGATAAAATGTCTACTTCTGCTTACATGTTGTCTTCTTTTAATACTTGGCATGCTAGACTTTGTCATGTTAACAAACGCTTGGTTAAGACCATGAGTAACTTAGGCTTTTTACCCAACTTATCATTGAATGATTTTGAAAAATGTGAATTTTGCAGTCAAGCTAAAATCACTAGAACTTCACATAAATCTGTCAATAGAGAATCTGAACCACTTGACTTAATTCATTATGATATATGCGAATTTGATATAAGTTAACTAGAAATGGAAAACGTTATTTTATTACCTTTATTGATGATTGTTCGAATTACTATTTTGTCGATCTTATGAAAAATAAAAGTGAACCTATTGACATGTTCAAAACATTCTTGACTGAAGTTGAAAATCAATTTAATCGTAAGGTTAAAAGATTTCGTAGTGATAGAGAACAAGAATATGAATCCATTGAATTTGTTAATTTGTTTAAGTCTCATGGAATTATTCATGAAACGACTGCCCCTTATTCTCCTGAAATGAATGGTAAAGCAGAAAGAAAAAATCGAACTCTTTGTGAATTGACTGTCGCTACTTTACTTAGTTCTGGAGCTGCCTTCTTACTGGTGGGGTGAAATTGTGTTGACTGTTTGTTATGTGTTAAATAGAATTCCTAATTCAAAAACGAATATTTCTCCTTATGAAATTTGGAAAAATAAGAAACCAAATGTGTTGTATTTCAGAACTTCGGGTTGTTTAGCTTATGTTCGTAAACCTGATCCAAAAAGATCGAAATTGGCTAGTATAACATATGAATGTGTTTTTATTGGTTATGCATGTAATAGCAAAGCATATAGATTTTATGATTCGAAAAATTATGTCATAATTGAGTCACTTGATGCTGATTTTTATGAGAATAAATTTCCTTTTAATCTTCGAAATAGTGGGGGTTCTAATTCTTCTAAAATTTATGAACCTACTGTTGTAGAACATAGCGAATCTGCTTTAGCACCGAGGAAAAGTAAAAGAGCTCGAATAGCTAAAGATTTTGGTCCTGATTTTCATGTATATAACTTACAAGAAGATCCTAATACAATTCAAGAAGCTTTGACTTCTTTAGATGCAGATTTGTGGCGAGAAGCTATAAATGATGAAATGGACTCCCTGGAGTCAAATCAAACTTGGCACTTGGTGGATCTTCCACCTGGTTGCAAAACAATAGGTTGCAAATGGATTCTTAAAAGAAAATTAAAACCTGATGGTTCTGTTGAAAAATTTAAAGCCCGACTTGTTGCCAAAGGTTATAGACAAAGAGAAAATATTGATTTCTTTGATACTTTTTCACCTATGACTAGAATAACTTCTATTCGTGTATTGTTTGCTTTAGCTTCTATTCATGATCTTGTTGTGCACCAAATGGATGTTAAAACAGCTTTCTTAAATGGTGAATTAGAGGAAGAAATATGTATGGATCAACCAGAGGGTTTAATTATTCCAAGACAAGAAAATAAAGTTTGCAAGTTAGATAAGTCACTTTATGGATTGAAACAAGCTCCTATACAATGGCATGCAAAATTTGATAGTTTGGTTACTTCGAATGGTTTTAAAATAAATGAAAGTGACAAATCCATCTATTATAAGTCTGAAAATAATATATACACTATAATATGCCTATATGCGGATGATCTGCTTATTTTTGGTTCGAATATTCATGTTGTGAATAATGTCAAAACTTTGTTATATGCTAATTTTGATATGAAAGACTTGGGTGAAGCTAGTGTAATACTTGGTTTGAAAATAACTAGGTCTGAACATGGGTTTTCTTTAGATCAATCTCACTACATAGAAAAATTTTTAAGAAAGTTTAATTATTTTGATTGTAAACCAGTATGTACTCCTTATGATCCTAGTGTAAAATTGTTCAAGAACACTGGTGACAGTGTTAAACAATATGAATATGCGAGTATTATTGGTAGTCTTCGTTATGCTATAGAGATGCTTATGAGATACCTTAAAAGAACGATGAATTTCAGATTACACTATGAGAAGTTTCCCGCTGTCCTAAAAGGTTACAGCGACGCTGATTGGAATACTCTTTCAGATGACTCTAAAGCCATAGTGGATATATTTTTAGTATTGGTGGTGGGGCTGTGTCATGGAAGTCTAAGAAATAGACTATCTTGGCGCAGTCTACTATGGAGTCAGAATTAATAGCGCTAGCTACGGCAAGCGAAGAAGCAGGATGGTTGAGAAACCTAATGTCAGATACCCCTTTATGGGAGAAACCGATTCCAACAGTTTTGATCCATTTTGATAGCATAGTGGCAATAGCTAAAGTGCAAAACCGTTATTATAACGGGAAAATGCGACAGATACGTCGTAAGCACAGCACTGTAAGAGATTATCTCTCTAATGGAGCTGTAAGAGTGGATCATATACGGTCTGAAGAAAACTTGGCTGATCCTTTGACGGAAAGACTAGCACAAGAAAAGGTTTGGAAAACCTCGAAAGGGATGAGACTAAAGCCCGTAGAAAATTGAGTCATTTGTGATAGCAACCCAACCTATAGCCTGGAGATCCCAAGAAATAGGTTCAAAGGGTAATAACATGTCATAAGTGATATGAGTGAAGTCTTGCTAATTTTAATTTGGAAAATTATTCCATGTCCATCCCTAAGAAGCATGACATCCTGAAGCGTTTTTAGGTTGAGATTTTTTTTTTTCTCTTAGTAAGGTCTATACTCTATGTTGAGTGGGATATCTAGCTACAGGAATATCCTTGATAGTCTTACCTATGTGAATGTGGAAGTGAGGCCGCTTCCTATGAAATCTTGGGCAAGTTTCTAGAGCGTTCACTATACTGGGATACAAGCACATGGCCGTAATGTGTTGGCTTTTTGAACTTCACCTTAATAAAGTTATGTGTGTAGTGTTGTCAGAGATAGAGTTCAAAACTATAAGTTACTCTAGTATAATCTGGATCACTAACACTATGTACATGTTCAAGTTGAGAAATACCTTTACTTATGCATAGCTTTATGATATGTTGCTTGATATACAGTTTTTAAATAAAAACAAATGGGGGATTGTTGGAGAAGTTATGTTTTTATTTAAATATTTAAATATATTTATGTTTTGTTTTACTACCAATGTTAAATACATAACGTTTTGCTTTATTACCAATATTAAAAGTCAATTGATTTTGGCTTAAGGAGTTATGCAATCAAACCGTTTCGTTTGTATTTCTGGTTTGTATTTGAATTACGTTTTGATTGTCCCGTTGTGGTTTTTATCTTTTGTCTGTTTTGGTTTCCTACATCATTGCACCACTAATAACTCCTTTGATTGCAGGCCGTTTTACACCCCCGTAACTCCCTTGATTTCTTACGGTTTCACACCCTCCAACATCTATTTCTTTATATATATATATATATATATATATATATATTAGTCAGGCGAATGGTAGAAATGAGATATGAAAAGAAAAAAGTTTTACATATATTGATTTAAAAAGCAACATATCGGAAAGGTGTAAGTTCGAAGGTTCTTCTAGTGTGCAGGGAAGAATCTTATCAGAAGAAGGTTTTGGGCTGTTTTATCCTGGGGACGACGTGGTGTTTGTGAATTGCTTGCACACTTTGGGCAGAGCCGCAAAACGTCTTAAAGAGAGCGATTTAATCCGCGACTCATCCCAAGAATCATTCACCATTCAAGGCTTTTAAATTTTTTCGGATAACTTTGTTCCTTTCTATTTTAGTTTAATATATAAACATATGACACATCTGAATCTGAAAAAAGTAGACAACGACCCGACATGTACACATATACATCCAGTGCACACATGGGCGTCCATGGTCACATTCATTCATTCATTACCAGGTAGGGCAACATGTCCGGAGAACCCATAAGAGGCTGAAGGCCCAGAAAACACCGTCTAACTCATTGATCAAATCAAACATTTGCATAGAAATTAGAGAGGTTTATGAATCATGCCCCACATCATGCATATGTGTCTTTTGCAAGAAAGAGGGCTAGACTCAACACCAAATATAACATCTTCCGATACCAATTTAGGGTCATAACTTAAAAACTTTCTAGTCTTGGTATGAGAATTGCTCACATTCAAAATTTTCGATTGTTCCTTAATTGGTTCTGCGTAAAAGAAATTTCACTCAGGAAAAGTAATTAAATTTAATGAACTACAACAATTTCTTAAAAACAGATACACAAGATATTGATTCATAAGTATTAAGTACGACTATAATAACCTTTGAGCTACCACATAATTGCTCAAAAGATAATTGACTTCGCTAGTTAGGTACGACTCATGTAGTTTTTGAGATACATCTCGTGCTACGAGGAGGAAATTCTCTTTGAGGTACATCGGACGACGATTGGTTCGGGGGTCTCGTAGACTGCTCCGATAAAGGACACTTCATGCGACTAATCAGTAAACTGATTAACAGTAGTCTAATCAGTGGACTGATCGGCAGCGAGTTGATCGGCGAACTGATCGACAGTAAGTTGGTTGGCGAAGTAACCAGCAATGGCTATTTCGGGAACCGATTCATCCACTTCACTCGTTTGACGTTCACAACTTAATCCAAATTTTCACGATTTGTTTTCTAGTCCATAATCAAGCGCCTGGGGAACTCCGTTTAAAAGAGCAAATCCATAATCATCAAGCGTTTGTACTTCAATTCTTGTCTCCCCCTAAAGTGGACACTCGTTGGCAAAGTACGTGGTGGACTCGTAGAAGACCACATCCAGGGCACATACATCTTTTCTGTACGAGATGATAACACCAGTAGCCTTTCTGGTTAGCGGCATAACCCAAAGGGACACATTGAAGCGTTCGAGATTCAAGTTTGTTTCGTTGATATGCTGATAAAGGTGAATAAATGCAGTACAGCCAAACACATGCAGAGGAAGATTAGTTGTGGTTGTGCTTGAACATGATTAGTGTGAGAACTTTTCCGATGTGCTAGAGGAACCTCTGTTATCAAATAGGTGCAAGTTCTGATAACATCTGTACACATGGTTAGCACTTGTTATTCACGTGGGAATATTAGAGATCAACATTGACAATGTTTGTGAGCTGATAAGGAACATGTATATTAGAATTCATTAGCTTGAACACTCATGATGTTACTAGAAGTCTTTCTAGCTGATATGAATGAGGGAATTCACGGTGATAAGGTTAACATCAAACAAGATTACTCAATGGAAAGAGTCCTAGCTGATTACCAGTGTGTATGGTATATATATTAGGGTCCCTGCACTCTCTCTAATCATGCAAGCTTACAGAAACTCAAACCCCATTCTTGAGGCCTTGCATACTGAAGAGGAGAGCTGCAGAAGAACTCTAATCCCAACAAGCATGTGATCGTCTTCAGATAAGTGGTTAACTTGGTACTGTGATATAATATTCAGAATTCATATTCATATACAATATATGTTTTACAATAGGCAGTGGACGCAACGACTTCCCTCAATACTTCACGGATGCATGACTCCCCAACAGAGAACCTCGAAAAACCTCAGGAAGATGCCGATTCTTCTGTTTTTTTCTTTTCAAAGCCGATTTTTCTACTCGGCCACTCCATTCTGCCGGGGTGTGTGGGGACATGTTGTATGGTGAACGACACCACAATCGGTTAAGTACTTTTACTGTTCCGCACTCAAATACTCACCTCCATTAGCATTTTGAAGCACCTGTATTTGAGCCTTGTAGTGACACTGAGTCAATTTGTGAAACTGTTGGAACAGTTCAGTTACTTCACCTTCGGATTTCATAAGACAAATCCACGCCCATTCAGGTACAACCGTACAATCAGCGATGAATGTAACAAACCAGCGAGCACCCCCCAAACTAGTGTACTTAAAAGAAACTCAAACGTCATAATGAACAAACTAAACTTTCATTCGGACTCGGATAATACAGAATACGATGACTTTTAGCTAATTCACAAATACCACACTAAAAACTAGACACATCAAACTTCGAAAACAAATTCGAAAATAACTTCTTCAAATACCCAAGGGAAGCATATGCCCCAAACGTCGATGTCATAGCCCAATTTTAGATTTTTCTTCTCCCCCTCTGATGCATCCACAGACAAAGCTTGAGTCAACTGCCTTGTGCCATCAAACACCAAATTCAGGTAGTAAAACTGTCGTCTAACTCCATAACCAATCGTCTTTTTTGTTCGAATATCCTTAAACACACAATAGTGAGGCTAGAAATCACAATACAATGAAGAGCAAGGGTTATACAAGCAACAAATAACAAATTATAATTTAGAGATGAGACAACTAGAACGGAATTCAAATTAAGGTTATCGGTGAGCACAATTGAACCCTTGCTAGTGATTGGGCGAGAGTTCCATCAGCAGTGGATATATTAGTTTTGGTGGAAGGTTCTAATTTGTGGACCTGTCTAGAATCGAGAGATATGATTTATAACACCGGAATCAATTATCCATGTATAATTATTAGCAATATTATTATTACTTGTTGTGCCTGCTAAAATAGAGCCTTGATCGACATTATACATAGGTTCCTCAATAACACCAGCATCTTCAGTTGGTTGATGACATGAATTTCATTTTTTGGATTCCACGCTATGATCCCATCATTCTGGATAGCCCACAGTCTCATAGCAACGAGATTTGGAGAGGCCAAGTTGGCCACAATGATCACATTTTCGGTGAGGATGATTTCGAGTTGCCACTGCAACAACATCTGGTTTCATTTCGATGAATTTCCCTCGTCTTCCATGGTGACAAATTTTTCGAAGGAGTTCAATTAGGATTTTGAACTTTGAGAGCAGCGACGACGCGAAAGACGGGCCAGGAATTTTATTCGACAGTTGGGTACCTAGATTTGGTTCTAGGGTTTCTCTTCGGTTTGGTGGAAGCTGACTAAACTACGACTTCTTCTTCAGAAGGCCACGACAGAGTGCAATGACGTAGGTTGTCGGTGGAAGTCGGCTGAACGGCGGCTTGACAACAAGTTTTTTTTTTCTTTTCTAATTTCTAACCCAGGCTCATGATACCCACTTAAAATTCGTGAATGCTTCAATATTATTTTTCTCACTAGGACGATATATATATATATATAGGGATAGGATTAAGGGATAAATATTTTTACAAACATTTTTACCCTTCTTATAGGGATAGGATCAAGGGACAAATATTTTTACAAACATTTTTATACTTCTTTGCAGCCTTTAAATTTTGTAACATCCAAGAGTTCTTATTTATTCATTTAATAACAAGGATGCTTATGTGGATTTTAACTAATAGTAAAAATAAAAATAAAATTGAAAAAAAACATAAAATTTGGAAGAAAATTAAAACTAAAATTAAAAAGAGAGGAACCCTAGCTATAATAGTGAAAATAAGAAAGGAGGTCCGCAACCTCCATCTCCCCAGGTTTTGCAACTTCCATGCCTTGAATCTTCATTAGGTCAGCAAAATAAAATCCTAAATTTTATATTATTGTTCATATATGTAGGGTGATAAAATTAAGTTTTAAAAAATCTTTTTAGTTTTGTCAGTTCATGGAGTTTTTTGTAATCACATATCTTCTTTACTTTTTTAATCTTTAATTGGGCATTTGAGGACAAACAAAAGATCAAATTTTAGATTACAAATAGCAAAAACAATTCTTTATTTTAAAACACATTTTGGAATTGAGGTGAAATGGAGACCACCACCATGAACTCAAATAACACCAGAATGCGCCAAATCAAATGAACGATCTTCACCTATATTTAGATCAACAACGCTCATACTTTTTTTTTGCTCGAATGAAGCCAGTGCTTGCAAACCAATTGGTCAAAGCAAATTTTAGATACCTTGCTGCTGAATGTGTAAGATTTAATGGCGTTAAATCTTTTAAGATATAGAGGAGAGAGAAACACTAATAATACTTTTTCACAATTAATGAAGGATGATTTATAAGGTGCACCTTAAAAAATAAACGGTTCGAATTATTAAAGTTTGATGTGATGTGGACCACACAACAAATCTTAATTTTTTTTAGAAAAATGGAGATCCCTTCTCTTAAAGTATTTCATCTTAAAGGATCCTTTGAATGATGCAGCCATATGCTTTCGAATATCCAGAAGTGATCGTAGATAAGTTGCCAACCGATCGCATCGGATATTGTCAAACTGTAGGCAATGATAATGCTGTGGCAAAATTGTGTAATCAAACTTTTCTGAGCATATGTATTCATTTTCGACAGGACCTCTCTCCCAAGATATAGTTTGGCCTCTCCAAGGAAATAAGGCAAGATATATCGCTAACACAAAAGGCCAGTTTGGCCACTCCAAACTTGGGAAGAAAAAAGAGGTTCAGGGAGTTCACACAATTACACCAAACTCTTTGAGGTCGTATGGGTTCTGACCTTATAATAGTTGAGCAAAATGTGTCATGAAGAAGTCTTTCTAACTTCATTTTTTGTTTTGCAAAAAAGTTAGTGTTTGGAAAGATTGGTCAAAGAATATGACAACTACTTATACGTAAAGTAAAGGCAAGTTTTATTGAATTTTGCCATTTTTATTTTAATATTCATATTTTTACCCAATAAAAAGGTGAAATTTTGCCCCAAATCATTAGTTTTGACGATGACAGTGACTTTGAGTTGTGACAAATGACAACAGAAATTGGTATTGACCTTAATCAAGCCAATAGATCCAAATATTATTAGAGATTTAATTAGAAAGTAAGTTGATAATTGAAAGGAGTGAGAAAAAGCCGAACTTAATGAATGAATCGTCAAGTGCGGGAACTTAACCTAGTTGATTGAAGATTATTGGTTGAATAGACAAACTGGTTAGACATGGGTTGCAAATAAGTTTTTTTTTTCTTATTTACCATTGCAAATAAGTTAAGACAACTATACATTTCATCATGTGATAGAAGTGAGTTGTCCATGGTAGTGCTCTAAAGCTCTCATTAATTTGGGGATTAGTTGAGAACCAAAATAAAACACGAACTACAATATATTAGGATGAGAGATGTAAAATTTGCATTGTCTGAGTTTATACTAATGGTGAATAATTCAAGATCATCGTATAACTACTACAAATAAAATCTGATAAGTCTCTTCAAGTACTCTTATAGGTTCAAGTCTAAATAAACCTGTCTACATACATCTGTAGTGCACATGTATTTCAAATTCTTCTTAATTTTGTAATTCAGGTGGAGGATTGTTGAAAAATTATATGAAAAATGGGTGAAAAATTATATGAAAAATGGGTTGAAAGAGCTAATTTACATGAAAACTTGATGTTATTCAATAATTAGTTATTAATTCTACACAGGTTATTATTTATACAGGTTAACTCTACTTACTAGTAGTTTTTCTATCCCTTGTCTAACACAGCACATGCAGGTAGCGCCAATGCACATATGTAAGAATTAGCGGGACAAAGTTGACGGTAGAGGTGGTAAATCAACTTATTGAGTTGTTAATGGGTACCTGTTAATTAAGACCCATTTAATTTGATATCATCATAATATAAAAGTGAGATTGGTAGTGGTGATGATGGTGAAATTAAGGTGAAATCAAACTACAAAGGATCTTAGCAAGTGGTCATTTACCATAGTGGTGGAAATGAGTTGAGCACTTGCATGACTGCATGGGTTTGAACCCCGTCGGTGGTTAATAATTTAACAAAATCTATCGTAAAAAAAAAAAAAAAAAAACTAAAATGGATCTTAATGGGTTAACAATCCAATGGATTAATTTGCAACCAGTAGTTGACAGTGGTAAAGATATTTTATAATTAAATTCAACATCAACTCGACGTAAACTGATTAATGAATTACAAGGGTAGGCTTACAGAGGGTGACAACCCTAGACTATTTAGGAAAATACTAAAAGTCCAATAATAAATGGAAATATTACAACATTTTCCTAATTAAGTAAATAATTAACAATTAAGAGAAGATAAACAGTGCTAATCCAAGAGTTGACCTAGGGCTAATATGACCCTTTCTTGTGATCTTGTTTGTTGATAGACGCTTGAGATGCTTCTGTGCATCACGTAGCAAGTCCAAACCCTTCATAATCTCATGATATTGTTCTCACTATCACAATTTATGACCTAGGGCTTTGATTTTACTGCATTGAGTTTTAACTAGTCCAGTAAGTTCGTTCACGCACGCATCCGAAATTAAGCAAGCAGTGGTTCTCTCGAGTCATCATCTCCAGACATTTTGCTATAGTAGGAGTACAGAACCAACTGAACAAACCCTAAAATTGTACCGAGACCGTTTGGGATCTGCATGAAAAATAATAAACACAAGTTAATAGGTTATATAAGTGGGATGTTGTTGCTGTTTAGACTTTAGAGTGATAATATAACTGCTGAAATTCGTCCAAGGAAAAAGAATACTTACATAGACAAAGGGGTCGCCCTGCAACGCTCCGTATGCACAGAAAGAGAAACTCACCAAGAAAGTTGCAAGAGAAAGATTAAATGGCATGAACTCAACACTTCTTGTTTTGATCACCAAATTCTGAAAACGTGTATATGTGAAACGAAATCAGTGAGAAGAAATTTCACAATCTGAAAACAATCTGAGTGAGAATTATTCCACACGAACTTACGATGATAAACAACGGCGAAGCATACACTGAAACTACTGAAAAAGCACATATATATCCAACGAACAGTTCCCTCTCATGGCCTACAAGTCTTAAGCTCACAAGTACAACAGCCGCAAAAAGAACAGAAACTGCTGCGAGCAATCCCGATATCCTCAGCTGCAATGAACATTTTGAAGAACAACACGTAGTCAGTCATGCAGAGTTGTAAAAGGGACTTGATCTTAAGAAGAGTAAGGTAGATTTTGGGATTTATAATTACCTTAATTGATTTTTCAGCGCAAGTAATGAAAATGATCAAGTAGACTAACTGGAAAACAGCTCCGATTGAATTGACTGTAGCCACCATTATAATACCACTCTTCACTATAGGCAGGCCATACCATGTGCATATCAAGCAATTTAAAAGGCCATATATGTAAGGCAATCCTGAGAATTGTTCTGTTGACTTGTTTGTGATAATTCTTTTAAATGTTGGCCTGAAAGAACATAAAAGATTCAAAAGTGAGTGGGAAGTGCATAAATCATTAGGGTAAGCAAATATTTTAATGAATTCCCTTTTTTAAAGGATGCTAGTGAGACAAAATTTTAGAAACTAAAGAACATGGAAGTTGATTTAGTTTATTACTTGAGCGTTGATAAACGTGCTCATTCCTATTGGTGACACATCATTTAGTTTGTAAATTTTATCTCCAAATTTAGTCTCCCTAGTATTACCCTTTTTTTTAAAACTTACATTGGTGACACGTACAACGAAATTGCACAGATATTGCCTGCAGTTGACAAAGATGGGTGTTAGAATGTTTCTTGCATATCTAATCATTTTTGGGTCAAACTTGCATATCTACCCGATCATACTTGTTATGCATATTTTCATTGATCAGCCAAAGGTTTTTTTTTTTTAACCAATAATATACTTTAATTTTCATACAAGAAGTTGAAAAATGATTATATTTTCACAGGTAATTTTTTGTCAAGTATAAAAGTTTCCAAAAAGTAGAATAAATGGTTTTAACTTGTACAACAATTCTTTCATATAATTAAGGAGAATAAAAATTTCAATTTAATTGGTTGCTAGTTGTAAGGCCTTGATCAATGGTGATAGATGCCAGATTATTCAACATATTTTTAGGGAAGGAAATTTTGTGCCTGATAAACTTGCTGAGATTGGTTGGATTTGGGTTTACGCTTCATGTTTTTGAGATTCCTCCTGCTGGTGTGGGTTGTCTTTTTCAAGAAGATATTATAACGGTCTTTAGACCCAGTTTTGGCTTAGTTTATAGGCTCTTTGCTAATCGAGTTAGCCTGACTATTGTACCAAAAAAAGAACTCCCATCATATGACAGTTATATACAGTAAATAAAACAAATAATTGACATATTATACATACTAGTTTTAACAAATTACTATCACATCGGATTAGCTCTAATCCGCAACAGTACTCTGATATGAAGTCATTAAAAAAAATTCATGCATGGTTGTGCTTCATGAACCAGAAACCTGTATCTAAAGCATATGAATGCATGGAAGAAGTTCTAAGCAAATATATATATAGAAAGATGCATTGTGTAAAAATGAAGAAGGTAGACCAGCAATGCCGGCTGCAGTACTGAACCATAGATAAACAGAAGACAATCCAATTGGCAACATATCGACCTATCGATTATCAAAACTTCTGCTGAAGAAAATGTATGTATTCACCAAGCAGAAGCTTTCTCTCTCTTTTCTATTGTAGCTGTGGACATTAACAAACCAAAGGGGGAAGCTATTTATAGATGTACTTCTTGTTACATATAACAGCGAGTATGTCTTATTTACCACCAACTTTTTTTTATATTTTTTTTGTGTTCATATATGGTTTGTGTTTGTGTTTTAACAATTGACAGGATGTTTATAAAGAAGATATTTTGCAACAGCCAATATACCCGCAAAAAAGGGACGTCACGTACGAAACAGGGCAAACTACTACAACTGTGAATCAAACTCGTACAAATCAATCTTTTGTGAAGCTAACGATGTCCAACTACATGCTAAGCTTAAATATTTATGGAAAAGATAATTCCATTTTTAGGATTTTACTTTTATTGTTTGTGCTATAGATAGAGAGAAAGTGTGTAAGAGATAGGATGGATAGATAGTCTTAAAGAAGGGTGGAGGAATAATGGTGGAAGAAGAGTGAAAGAAATTTATATGGTATATATTCCCTTCATTTCTTCTTCCTCCCTCAATCATTATTCGTTCATATTTTCGCCCTTATACTTTCTCTACGTCTATAATTCAAATAAATAATAATAAATAAAAAGGAACCTATAAAAATTGGAAACCGATAGTTCTCCATCCATGTTACTGCAAATTATATAGAACTTTGCAATCATTAGTTCTTTCACTGCCCTTTGGCAAAACTTTCGTCACTTAAAATGATTGGTTCTTTCCACCTCGCAGCCACACATAAGCACAATAAGGAGAAATTTGTTAGTATCTCAGGAACACAGTCTACTGCTTCAAGTATTTTAATACAAGTAGTTGAAATTTTTCTTTTTCAAGTATTCAATTACTTGTATTATGACACTTGATGTATGAGTTGTGTTCCCAGCACACTACTGAACACTTTCTTCACAACATGCACATGTGTTTTGGTTTATCAGACTCGTATTTGTTCCATTCCATCTTCAGCAGCCTTACAGCTTAGTAGTGAGTGGTAGCACAAGCCCGACCACGTACTGGCACCTTACTCGAGATTCTCTCTACATATATGGAGACGAGTACAACTAGGAAATGTCAATCATCGTTGGTTGAGATCCTTATAGAATTTTCAGAGCCAACGGAAACTTCTAGTACTGTTGCCTATTGGCTAGCTGCTTGTCACTTGCATTACAAATGTATGCCCTGCAGTGACTGTGCCCTCATGCATTTTATATATTTTAATTCTGAACGTTTGAGATTTTAAATTGAATAATATTAGGGAGATCAAATTTTTAAACTAAAATTTACAAATCAAATGATGTGGATGTTGATGATTGAATTATTAGTTAAGTGTTAATTAATGTGTTTTCTTTTCTATTAATGACATATTAATGCGTTTGTAAATTTAATTTAAATTTTGATCTCCCTAACATTACATTTTTAAATTAAACATCCGAAAGAATATTGGAATATGCAGAAATGTTCTTTTATGGTCGGCAACATTGAGTGGGACAACAAACTACTGTACATATGTGACCTTCATCAATTTTTTTTCTCCAATGTACACTTCATCAAGTCTTCAAAATGGATCTTTCATACCTAATTCGTCCTGGAGTTGGTCCCTCAATATATTTTACATGAGAGAAAAAGTGTCGGCTGGTTAAAGAGCAAAAGTTGAAAGAGGGTTGACCAGGTTACCTGTGCAACCACTTGCATAAAAAGATAATTAACCTTCTATGTTAGAGTGTTATTATCCAACCCATGTTGGTTCCGCTATGATGCAAGCTAAGATTAATGGAGGGTCCAAAGGATGAGAAATTTTTCAGTAAGCCGGGAAAACGGCGCGATACACCAAGTGCAATAAAACAATTGGTTTAATTATTTTTTTTTAAATTTCCAATCAATGTATTTTTACATTTGGTGTACTGAGCCATGTTTCTAGCATACTGAAAAATTCTCCTAAAGAAGGACGAGTGTACTCGTCATTGATCATGGTTTGATTCGAAATCGATCATGAATGATAGGATTCACCATCTGAGGATTTTTTTTTTCATTTATTTTATACACTAGAAGGATCTATTATTTCATTTAATTTCAATTATTGCTTCTCTTTGGGGTCCTTATTTGCACCTGTCACATGTTTCAATTCTAGCTAGTTTTGTTGTTTTTGTAAAAACCTATGATTTCATATTTATATTAAACGAATATTGCATATCTGGTGAATCATTGCATCGGACATGAACATACACATGGACACAACAAAGCAATGATGCAGGTTTCATTCGGCCATGCTTCCTCGGCATGTTTTACCTGTTGGCATCGATCCCATGTTCTTATTTAATCCCTTGTTTAAGACAAGAGATATGATTTTCATTAATAATTGGCTATCAAACAATATAGCAAAGGTGTATAATGTTGTCGTTCATGTGCTTGCTTCTTACCATTAATTAAACTAATAAAGTTAATTAATTTAGAGAATTGTTATTGGCACTCAAAAAATATCATTTTGAACTCCAAAAGTTCTATGATTATTAAAAAAATAAATAAAATACAGTTTTAAGAAGTGCAAAATGAGAATTTTTTTTTTAATGCTAATAGTAGTTTTCTTAATTTATTGTGCTTTATTTCATAAAACTACGACTAAAAATTTAGCAATGCTTTTGAGTTGTAGGCCTTGTTTTATTTTGAATTTCAATTTCGCTATGAGTTCTTAAAACATTTGTAGCAATATTCTCCTTTCCGACACCCCCCCCTCCTTCTGAACGTTAGTCAAATTGAGCGTAGTTTTGTTCATTTTGTGAACTATTGCATGTTAAGTTTTTATTACTACTTGTATTTTTTTCTCATAACTCAATTATAGAGTTTCAAGTATTTACTAATTCTCTTTGTGAAGTTAGCATTTTATTGATGCATATGCTCTTAAAAGTTGGTCAGGTGCATTACATGTAAGAAATTAACAGAAAAAAAATGAAAGAGTTATTATTGGCACTCCAAATAAGTACTTACACATTTCTCACAATAAGGAAGAGAAGAGATGGGTACATGATAATTTTGTTTAGTTCTATTAAAATGAATTATTCCCACACAAGTGATTTCAAGCACATTCGCACGCAACATTATTGTTTATTTTTTGCCATTAAATGGAATAAATCAAATGAGAGTCAAGATACATAAACAAAGTAATTTACTGAATGTGCATAAAGATAAAATGAGTAATTGACAATCATTTTCTAATATAAAATACGATTTTTTAATCTTTTGGGAGTTGAAAACACCGCCAGGTGATTGCTCATGGGTACGGAGGAAGATACTCAAACTTAGAAGCATAGCCGTGGGAAGATCAAGTACCTAGAAGGAGACGGCTCAACCATTTAACTATGGTATGACAATTGGAAGCCTGGATTTGCTCTATCAAAAAAATAGTTGGAGATGCCAGATCTTTTAGGCGGACAACATGCCTTTATCGGATGTGCTTGTGTTGTGTCAATGAACACAGCTAATTTCGATTACCGCTTGGGAGCTTGCTCTACCACCCAATCAATGAAGACTCAAACCAAACTCGCTCCGGGCACAAGTACTCGAGAACCTGACTTTGTCGGATCAGATCAGATGATGGGTCCAGAAGAGGGGCAGGCACGACTCTCTAAGGATCTTTTAGAACTATTAAAGCAGGTATCCAAGAAGGTGCTACATTTTGTATATCACATTTGTACCGCGAGTATAATGTGGTATACAAAACGTGGTAAAAGTGTAATGTTATTTTTTAATCAATAATGCACATTACAGGCTGATGGTATCTATTTGGGCTACTATTGGGCTAATTTCCTGGACTACAACATTGGGCTGCTATTCAAATTTTCAATAAATCTGGGCTACAATATTGGGCTGCTATACCATTTTTGTATTGGTCAACAACGCTGACCTTTGCCATTGAAAATACTAAAACACAAAACTCCTCCCCCGCCAAAACACAACATTTCCCATAAGGTTTCCCGCCAGGTTCTTTTTCCTAACCCTCTGTCTTCCCAATGAACCCTTCTCTCTCTCTCTCTCTCTCTCTCTAATTTGTAGATGAAGCCATTTGAACAGAACTCATAGCGTGCGACATTGAGAAGAAAGAAGATGGGGATTCAAGGGCTACTGCCGCTACTTAAATCGATAATGGCGCCAATCCACATTAAGGACTTGGAGGGCACCTGCGTGGCGGTGGATACCTACTCTTGGCTTCACAAAGGCGCCTTGTCCTGCAGCAAAGAGCTCTGCAAAGGCATACCCACCTCCAGGTTTCTCTTTTTTTCATCGCATTTGTCGGATTGGGATTTTGGGTTTTTGTTTGCTGGTCGTTCTGACATGAATTAGCTGCAAATTTCGATGCTTTTACGAAAATGTGATGATGGGTTCCTCTTGTTTTGACCATTTTGATGCAAATTCAATGATGGGCCGTCTTGGTTCGAGCATTCCGATGTGTTCTTTCATGAATAATGATGGGCCTTTAGCGGAGCTGTTTCTGTTGTTAAGTAAATGAAATTATTGTTATTTGTGTTTCACCAATTTGAAGAATTTGAGATAAAAGAACCAGAATTTGGCAGTGAGCTTATAGGAAAGGACAAAATGGGTTTTTAAAGTGATCCCTTTCCCTCTTTTGCTTTCAGATTACTTGCATTTTTTGGGTGCTTTTCACGATTACGGTATTATCTCACTTTTTCAGTCATTGTTCTCGCTTCTAAGTAAATTGACAAAAAAACACTAATTTTGGTAAATCAACTACTTATTGAACAGTATGTACATGAAGAATTGAAATCATTTCCGTCCTATGAAGTTCACCGATAAGAAGCTACCTGCATTTTTTTTGTAGTCAGTGATTTTATGGATCCAAAGTACTAATTTCAAAAAGTAGGATTCAAAGCTGAAATAATTTATCATCTCAAAGCTTCTTTGCAGTTTAGCGCGGTTGATTATGTTAGTAGATTTTCTGTTATATATGATTCGTTTGCATTTCATTCCCATTTTAGGCACATTGACTATTGTATGCATCGAGTAAACCTGCTGCGGCATTATGGTGTTAAACCCGTTCTTGTATTTGATGGCGGACTTCTACCAATGAAGATTGAACAAGAGAACAAACGTGGAAGGTATGGTGGCATCTCTTTTATTCTAATTCCACTTGGTTGTAATCCATATTATATTTGCTCTTTGTTTTGGAGTAGGTTGCATAAATTCTTGATGACATTTAACTTTTCAATAGTGTCAGATATGTAACGAATTGACTAATTAATATTAGCTTAGGTTTGATCCACTATTTAGGATGTCTAAATCCTTGATAAACTTTTGAATGCTTATGCTGATGGATGTGTTTGGACACCCTTAGAGATAAACTGAAACTATTAGTGCATAAGTTTGTGTATGTAGCCAACGGATTATATGGGCAGGATATATCCAACTCAACCTCTTAATATTTTTTCTTTCGCTTCCCTTGTGTGGGATTAGATGTCTCAACTCAAACCTTTCATTAAAAGACCACCCTGTCTATGTCATTTCTACTACATTTGGCAAGCTTCCGATCTTTAACGCGTGATTGGTTTGTCACTGCAACATGAGGCTGAGCTACTGATCCTTCTTTTCTATCCTTATTAATTTGATAGATCTAATACATAAGAGACTGGTGTTCGCCTCTTAAGGTCTATGTGCAGTTCATGGATAACTCAACTTAGGAACTGTTTTGTGTTCTCCTTACACAGGGCGAGAAAGGAAAATCTTGCACGTGCCATTGAGCATGAGTCCAATGGAAATTCTACTGCTGCTTATGATTGCTACCAAAAAGCTGTTGACATTTCACCTTCAATTGCACGTGAGCTAATCCAGGTAAAAAAGTTGCTTTTGGGTTAAAGATCACTAGCTATTTAAAGTTTCAGATCTTCATAGGGATTTATGTTTATCAGTTAGCTTTACAGAATTTTATCTCCTCTCTTGTTGATAGTGTTGCTCCTTGAAGGTGTTAAAGCAAGAGAATGTATGTTATGTGGTGGCTCCTTACGAGGCAGATGCTCAAATGACGTTCTTGGCTGTCAGCAAGCAGGTAGAAGCAGTAATCACTGAGGACTCAGATCTGATACCATTCGGATGCCCCAGGGTTAGTTATCTGTATAGCACAGACCACTTTTCTTTTCTTTACTATTAGAAATTTCTCTGTGTGGTATGATAATTCTTTTTGTAATCCAGATTATCTTTAAAATGGATAAATTTGGGCAAGGAGTTGAGTTTCAGTATTCCATGCTACATCGGAACAAGGACTTGAGTTTTTCTGGATTCACAAAACAGATGCTTCTGGAGATGTGTATTCTGAGTGGTTGTGACTATTTACAGTCGTTGCCTGGAATGGGACTGAAAAGGGCACACGCCCTCATAAAAAAGTTCACAAGTTATGATAAGGTGAAGTTTATCATTCATCCATTCTTTAAATTTCGGAAAACAGACCGGCATCATTTGAATAATTTTGTTTTAAAGTAACTGTAACTGATGACTGTCCGACTTCAGGTAATTAAGCACCTAAAGTACAGTACTGCTTCAGTTCCTCCCCTATACGATGAATCATTCAAGAAAGCAATATTGACCTTCCAGCATCAACGGGTTTATGATCCCGTTTCTCAAGATATTGTATACTTGTCTGAAATGTCTGATCATGTTGTGGATGATTTTGACTTCTTAGGACCATATCCTTTATACTATTCATCTCAGTCAACCATCTTATTACTTTCTTTTATTGTTTCATTACTTCCATCTATTCTTTTCAATGCATAAGATTATGCCTTAACCTGAAATACATCGATATCACAGCATATAGCTAAAGGTATAGCAGAAGGTGATATTGATCCATTTACTAAAATGCCATTCCAGGTATCCTCTGCGATTTCCATAAGGGTTATTTTTTTCCGATTGATTTTCTTCAATGTCTGTGTGTGTTAGTTTAGTCTTAATGAGACTAAAGTAGGTTTTCTTCTTTTCTCTTTGCGGGATCAGGAAATGAACGTTAGTGCCGACAGAACTTACCAACCTAAAAACGTCAATCTTGGAAGGATGAATAAAAGGCTGGATTTGCCTGTGCAGAATAACCTCCTGACTAAATATTTTTGTATCCTTTGAATCCCTTTTTTTCTTAAGCTTGATTACATTATCTAGGTTTTAATTCAGTATATTGTGCTAAAGAATCAGTATAAAAATAATGTTCACAGTATTGCATTTTTGTAGCTTATATTGTGCTTGGCTCAAGTTCTGCAGTTTTTCTTTGACAACTAAAGGCTTTGCCTCTCTTGAAGCAAAGAGAAAATTCACGGCTCCACGGAACTCACCTGATTCTCCAAGTCCAGTTGATGACTCTTCTCTCAGTCCCAATGAAAATGCCTCTGCGGATGATGTTTTGTGTAAAACAAACTGCTCAGAGTCATCCCTTGTTAACTCTGACAACATGGGAAATGAACCTCCCAGTGATTCAGTGAGTTTCATAAATGGGTGTGAAATGATAATTCTTATTCGAAGATCACTTATTAATCAACTGTTGTTACACCTTATAAGTTATCTGTCTTTTCTAGGATCACTTATTAATCAACTGGCGTTACACTTTATAAATTATCTGTCTTTTCTAGGTAAAAGATGAATTCGACACTGATGTCCCTGATTCAATAGAATCTCAAAATCATGGTAAGGATATAGTTTCCCCTTTGATAACTTCATGGATCCGTTTTTAGTTTTCTGGTTACTAGTAGTTACAACTCACTTGAATTTGTGTTCCTGACATTGAAAGACATGGTGCGCGTGAGACGAAGTCCAGAAAATACATTGTTGCAACAACCCGGACATTATATCCCTAAGCCTTGTGTAACGCTGCATAGGGAGCGTGAATGTAAGAATGCCCCAGGCACAGTTGGGGGTGGTAAGACAAGAACGGAGCACAGAAAGGTCATTGTTAGAAGTTCTTATTTCAAGGATAAGTCAATCAGTGAACACAATCAGGAAAAGCGATTGCTGAAGGATGATCTTGCTATTGATATGCACAAGGATGCAGTTCCTGAGAGTACTCATTTTGAGAACAGCTATTTTAATAGAAAAGTCGCTAAAAGGAAAACCTCCCCACATGACAACGTTCAAGTGGTATGTGTTTTTCTCTCTTTTGATTTTATGCTTAGAATGTTTGTGTTTATGATTATTTTTCTTATAAAAACACTATTATTTTTCTTATGTTTGTGTTTAACTGCTTCAGGAGAATGTGAAACCCAAACCACTGTGTATCAGTGCATCCCTTCCTGATGATGGTAAGTGTTAGTCAAAACTCAAAAAAATAGTTTAGCACCCAATTTTGGAAATCAAGTTATTTGATATGCTTTTTATTAACTGTTCAAGATAAGCGTCTATTGTTCCCTTACAGATCCATGCTAATGACAAGCTTATTAATCTTATATCGTATTGAATCTTTCATCTGAGCAAATATTTTGTTTTGTTTCTTCAATGTAGGTCCCTGTGCATCTAGCCTGAACAAGGCAGTTACAGACACAAATGAAGAAGGAAAATTTGCATCCAATATTTCCCATTTAGGCCGTTATTCAGATATAGCAGAGAAATCAGTGGAAAATTTTGTATCAGTAATATCATCATTTAGATTTTCCTCGTCTGGTTCTCGTGCAAGTGGTCTTCGTGCTCCTCTGAAAGATGTCCAAAACACCAGTACCAATAGGTAATCCCTGTTGTGTATGGACGATCCAATCATAAAGTTCATTGCGCTAACATGAATGACTCTATCTTTATTTATTGCAGACCGACTGTTGTTGACTTCAGCAAATTTGAATATGTACCAAGTATTCAGAAAACTTCCACAGCATCACGCAAACGCTGTTTTAGACCTGTTTAAAGCAAAGCAGTGAGGTTGTGAGCATACATGTGATACATTTTTCAGTTATAGTAATTGCTCTAAAGACAATTTTTCCAGGTGAGTGGGGAGGGATTTTCAACTTGGGCTTCGTTTGTTTATCTGCAATTTTGTTATGTGGTAGTTTGTTGCAACTCTGTTTTAATTACTAACAATCACAGATTCTTCGAATGCTAATTTTGGACTTGCGGGTGCATTTGGTTAATCTTCCATCAGCGTCGCTCTTCGTTGTTTGTTGTTTGTTGTTCTTGTAATGTCATTTATAAGCTCTTTCGGATTGCAAGGAATACAAATGGAACTGATTCCTCTGTAACTGTTGTTGTACACAATGTTGCAATATTGATTCGTTAAACTTGTTATAGCTACATATCTTCAAAAGTTGTATTATTTTTTGGCTAATTTTGTGCAATCAATTAAATAGATCTTCATATAAACTGATTCCCCCATTGATCAAAACACAAGCTCTGAACAATTGGCAACATTTCCAAGGCTTTTATTGGACCACAGTTAATCAGCTAATAATCTGAAAAGAACCCTAGCAGTTAATATAGCACCGGCAACCATGAAGTTCACCTTATCAGGCCGCCCCAAGTGCGCCTTATCAACCATCTGCAGCCATAAGGGTTTTGATGGCAGCTCAGGCTCACTGACTGGCGCAATTGGCGTTGGGTACTGGCCAACTGAAAATTGGAGCCTCTTTGGTCGCTCCCGGCCAGCTCCCACAATTGGCACTCGATCTTGGCACACGGGACAGTCCCCGTGACTAGTCAGCAGCCACCGAGCCGTGCAATGTCTATGATAAAGGTGTGAGCAGGGCAAGCAAAGAATTAGCTTTTGATCGTGACGATCATCCAAGCTATCACTTATGTTAGAAAAATTCTCCAAACAAATAGCACAAGACATCTTCTGTTCCGTAGCGGGCAAGCTATCAAGTCTCACTTGCTTTAGACCAAGAATCGAAGAGTGTTATGATCCCACATCGACTACACCAGAAATGGTGTAGTGGTACTTAAGTGACTAAGTCCTTGGGGTCCTCCCACCTATTGGACTAGTCTTTTGGATTGAGCTCTTCCCTTAGGCTTGAGTACCTAGCATTGGTATCAGAGCCTAGGTTCCTGACTGCGGAGGGAGCGACCTGGAAAGGGCTACCTTAACGGGATGACCAAAGGGTGCGCCGCTGTTAAGAGTGAAAGCCACCAGAGTAAGGGCCGCTGTGGGCGTTGGGTCTTCCGAAGGGTGGTGTGATGTTATGATCCCACATCGGCTACACTATAAATGGTGTAGTTGTACTTAAGTCCTTGGGGTCCTCCCACCTATTGGACTAGTCTTTTGGATTGGGCTCTTCCCTTGGGCTTGAGTACCTAACAAAGGGAAAAGAGATATGAAGACATAGAGGGAGGCGGAAGGGGAAGGAGGCGATAGGATAAGAAGAAGCGCTTTGAAATATTTATCTATATCACATGTTAATTTATAGATTTTATTTTTAATTTTTATAATTAACCTATATCACATGTTAATTGTATTTATCTATCTATAAAAATGGTTTTTATTTTCTAAATGGGTGTAAAGATATTTATATATTGAATTGTGTCTATAAGGATAATTTAGGTAGTAAATTTGGGTTTAAAGAGATAGTTTAATTAAAAGTGATGAAGGTGTAAAAGTAAATTAAGTATAGAAAGAGATTATATAAGTTCAAATAAAATTTTCCTAAGAGTTTCAATATAAAGAAAATACCTTACAAAATCAAATAAGGGAGTTGATTACAACTCATCTATCTCACACTTAATTTTTAAGTAAAAATTATCTTAATACACCCACCAAAATACCTTCCACCATAGAGTGCTCTAGACCAAACACAATAAATCGTAACCGTCTGTATTTAGAAAACCGAAATTTTATTCAAAAAATTGTGATGAGGTGTTAACAAAACAATCCAAAAAGAATGAAGCTAAGCACCAACTATGTGGGTTTTATTTTGAAATTCAAAACTCAATTTAAAGTTATATTTTTGTCCTCATTAATTGAATTGTCTTATGTTAAAATTCTATTTGGGAGTCACTTAGCATTACGGTCTAGTGATATTCCTCTTCACTTGTAAGCGAAAGGTTTTAGCTAGGTTCGATTCTCGCCAAAAACGAATTTCAACCACATTATTGCTAGCCTATTATGAAGTTTAGCTCATTCCCTCACCTCTTTAGTGTAAATAATATTGTTTGCCAAAAAAAACTCAAATTGGGAGAAGGATAATTTTTGGTATTTTGAATTTCAAAACTTGGGGACTACAATTGTTGATAGCACGTAAATCCTCTGTGTGGGCACATGTGTGTATCTGTAGCGTTGCTTTCTTTAATCTGAGTGTATATATAGTTGACCATTAGCAGATTTATTTTTTATTCTTTTAGCTGATGAACCCCATTTCAAAAGGATAAGACTAAGGCAGGCAAATTAAGTATCTTGTGCAACTGAAAAAGCACCCTATAGGCTATAACTATAATCAAATACTTCTGATTACATCTGGAAGTTGGGTTTGTGCATTTTTCTTCCACACTTTCTTCGATACTGTTAATGGAAATGGAAAACCGAAAGTGATAACAATTTTTGCACTAACCTTTTTATTTGGATATTTTCACTTTATTATATGCCATTTTTCATTTTGTAAAAAAAAAAGAAAAGAACTTTTTATGTTTTTAGCTCGGGATTGAAGATGAAAAATTAAAAATATAATTCTAAAGGCATTAAATTGCATATTTTTTGTGCAAAAAATGACACATGGCATTTAAAAAGGTGAAAAGGTCCAAATTCAAGGGTTAGTACAAAGGTTGATAGCATTTCTCATAGAAAAATATGAGGATGCAAGATTTTTTGTTAAACATAAAAATAATGATAGAGTGGAAAAGCTGCAAATTTAGACATCCATAGTTTGAATCAACTTCTGGGGCGTGTAGATTCTAGTTTCAACTCTCATGAGCATAAAACTATACAAATATATTGAATTCGTATATGTAGTTTGTAAGTTACTACACGTATTTAGGGTTGAACTTATAAGTTTTACACGATAAAAATAAGAGCAACTCAGAACAATTTTCTACTTTCTAAAAACAGAATCTTAGTGGATTGTTTGTTTGTTTGGTCATTTTCTTTTGGGACAATAATCATATGATGGCGTTTGTAGAAGGAAAGCATATTAAGAAAACACAAGTATGGTCAATCAATGCTGGTTTAGCTGCTAAATATTAGCATTTAGCACCTTTTGTGCTCCCATTTGGACAAATACACGAAAACAACTCCTGTTATATATTACTTCTAAGTCTCATAAAATAATGCTTATGAATTATATGATATATGTTGCCATCAAGTCTTTGGATTAATTTTATTTAATTTAGAGTTCCTACCTAACTAAAGTTTTGATAACTTTTGGAAGATAAAAGAAAGATGCATCTCTATAATTTTATGCCAAAAATTTATTTGCATCCTAACAACCACTCATTTAGTTCAAATTATCCGACAATTCCTTTAACTAATACTGGGAGGATTTGATTAAGTATTCAAGTTATCAAGAAACCTATAATTTTCAACTTTATTATTTTTCAAAGGAAAGATGAGACTATCGGATAGAGTTTTCTCTAGATCTTATTGTTTGGAGCCCAAGATCATACAATTCAGATCATTGGAAATGAATTTGATCCTATTAACAAATTTCATTGGTCCACCACACACAAACTAAGAATTCAAATTCTTTTTCTCACAAACAAAAAATACAATTTTTTAATCCTTAGACTCCGGACATAATTCAAATTCGGGAGCATATATATGCTGCATTTGCTAAATTTCTCTGCTTCGTATTTTTAATTTCTAAACTCCTTTTTCTGGACTCTTATGTAATTTGCCGATTTTCGAAGTTTGGAATCCATGAGCAAAGGAACAAAATCCACCGCTAGCGAATTCAACACAAAACATAGTTTTTTCATTGTAAAAGCAAGCCCCGACAGCCATATGAGTAATAATTAAATACAGTGAGGCGTATCTGATTTATATATTACAATATCTGGTTTGTTTATTTATTCTTTCACTTAAGAATTGGTGACTCTGATGTGATCTACGTCATTGGTTCATGATCGGACACTGTCTGTTTTTTCTGACATGATGATCGCAACCATCCATGTGTCTCTAATTGTAAAAATGCACACGTGGCCACGTTGTCATTCCTCGGGTTTATATTTGGATTTCTTCTCCTCAGTACCAATATATATTGTTAATCGGATTCTCATCATCAATATTTCTTTTTAATGCGATTACATAATTGTAAAGCGAATGACACTTGTCAATAACATATGTCAGATGTTTAGTTTATTTAGTAATAATGTTAGCATAAGTCGCGCACAAAAACGTGATTGATATGGAGAATTCATGTTCTTGCAATCCATATAATAAAGAGTTTGAAATTAAACGCCCATCTAAATGCTCAATTTATTTATTAAAAAATAACAATGCACAAATACTATTGGATATATAGGGATTGTCACACTCTTAATTACGGTGCTCTTATTACGATTCCAATTGGATCGTTCATGATTTTGCAATCCACATGCTAGAGATCTTAAAATCGATGATGCGATTTATCTTAACATTCCTCATAAAACAAGAACAATATACAAATAGTACTATGATATTATATAGCAGTTTTCACACTATTAATTAGATATTGTAAATTAACAAAAGTCTCGTAGAATAACGTGAATTAGTAACAATCATTCATGTTTTTGCAATCCAAATAACAGAGAGTTTAGAATCAATTCATAAAACATATGAACGTTTCTCTTCTTTTATTGAGAAATTACAATACACAAATACTATTAGGTATACAATGATTGTTACATTCTAAGAGTATCCTTATTCTAAGCATGAAAGCTATAAGATAATTAATTTAAAGTGTTAGAACTAAGAGTGCGAAAATTGTTGCTTTATTAGATCGTTGAGACTCGAAGCGAAGGATTTGTGTTAGAAGATAATTATTTTAATATTGATAGTGACCAAATAATAAAACAATACTGTGGGATGCTGTTCTTTAGCGGTATGGAGTGCAGGGGGTCCTATAGGTAGGGAACAAGCTGAGAACAAACAGTGTGATGACCATGGTGGGCGTGTTGCTCTACTTTTATGTTATATATTTTAGGTTTTGTGGAAAGTGGCTGAGCCAAAGGGGCCACTACCCTCAATGAAAAGTGTGGTACTAAAATTGGTTCTTAAAAGTGGCCTCACTCACATGACCATCATCAGAAGCTCCACTCTGTGATAAAATAAAATAAATAAACACCAATTGGAATGTTAAAATTAATTGTTTCGAATATTAGCACTCTTTAGAATATGAACATACCTTTCAGCTGCCAGAATTTGACGCATACAGATGCCAAGAAATACTCAAATATAATCACATTTCGAAATAAAAAAGATTTTTCATGACCTCCAAAAACAAACTCCCTCTCTTCCTCTCTCCTTCTCTCTCTTTCTTAAGTTTCTCACTGAAACCAGGCTGGTGATGTTGGGGTCTGCTAAGACCAGACAAAACTCAGACAGGGTGTGAATGCGGCGGTGCACTCCTTACGCTGCACGTTAACGATACATGTACAAACAATAACAGAATTTCTTATTGACGGATACTCTATGAAAATGATAAACACACAGCTATTTTAGCTTTCACACACTCTTGTTTAATTATATCTGTTGTTTGTTTGATTTATTCAATTTGACAGCTAAAAATAAAGAGAAGTATGTGAAAAGCTAAAAAGTGTGAAAATCATCACCTCCCATAATTTATGTATAGTTGAATTCAAATTACGGTTTAAGGAAGCGGACACACGGTCTAAACCAATTGACCTAACCAAATGGCTACGTCGCATAAAGTCTCTGACAAAACCCTAAATGTTGACCATTTTTACCTGACATACTGAAATTTTTGTCGGGTAAAACCACTTGACCCGACAAATATGGGTTCGTCGGGCAAAGTTTTGTGGGCAAATAGTAATTTCTGGTAGTATACTAGATCAAACATCTTAACTTACCGAATAAATATTCAAATCGAAATAGCTCCACAAGATGAAATGATTTTATATCATTGGATTCATTATCTCAGGATGAAGAGACTAATGAAAATAAAAAAATAAATTGAAGGAACCAATAAATTAACAGTAATTGACAGGGCGAAAACAGTTTCCATTTGCTCTCCCCTTCTTTTTTATCCTTTTGTATTTTTCTAATCTAAATGAAAGTAAATAAAAATAATAAACAATGAATTCTAAGCTTCCAAGAAACCAGTCATTCTGAGAATCGTATTCCGGACATGACTCAAAGCCCTTCCTTTAAGCGGCCGCCCGTTTCCTGTGCACATCGAGAACGCCATCTTCCCTGCAATACGCCGCCGCACGATCAGATGCGGCGGCACCATATCTCCCCCGTCCCACTGCTCCTCCTTGTAGTAATCTCCGTTGCTGTCGTCCTCGGAGCCGCTGAACCGGTCGAACATGTTGTCGGGGATTTTGACCGGCACCGACTTGATAATATTATTGTTGCTGCTGCTGTTGTTGTTGTTGTTAACATTTCCCATTTTCTTCTTCTTCGAGAGATTCGACTTGTCGTTTTGATGGTGACGCCGGAAATCCAAGCGGGTTTCGAAGTCGAGATTATCCATGGAGAAGATGACCTCCGATTCTTGAAACTCGTAGTCAGCCATAGCTAGATTCACACAGAGCTGAGAGGAATTTGATTTGCAATTAAATATTAACGGAAATTGGGTTTATGAGAAGTTGGGATTTCGTAGGGTTTATAGTAGAGAGGAAGAAATGAAATGTGGGAATCCAAATCGTAGCGAGTACACTTTGTTATTTGTGTTGTCAGATGGCGTCACTGTCTCAGGCCATTGAGTGCGGCCCCCGCCAGCATTTTCTTTATTCAAAATTTATCTCTCTCCATTAAACTTTTTATTAAACAAAAAGTCCAATAATGATTGATTGGATGACGATTTTAGGTAATTTTTTAAAGAAGTTTTAACGAAATACTTTTGGTACTGTTTATTTTTAATGAAAAATCATTTTTTTACCTTTCTCTGGTACTATTCACTACACTCTTATTTGTCATTTTTTTTATATTAAAACTAAAGTTTTTTTTTAACTTTTCGTTAGTTTTTATTTATTTATTTATTTTTTTACGGGAGAATGCTCTAATATGCTACTCTAATTTACAAGAAAGAAAATTTAAACTTGGGTGCTTGAGAGCAGATGTCTCAGCCAATCAACTTAATCTACGTCTACAATTTCACTTTTTTTAGAGAATCATATAGTTTCACTTGTCTCGGTTGAAGTTATATAGTTCTCGGCCTCATTTGGTGTCAAATTGCATAGGAATGGATATAGTATGGTGAAGATAAAAATGAAAAAAATTGTATCTAACTTAAAAGCAAAAGATGAATTACTCATTAAATAAATTGTATCCATTAAAATCCACCACAAAATAGTAGGATTAGAAGGATAAGTTTCCTTCGTGTCTCTATTCTACTCATCATCCTCCCAAATTGAAAGTTAATTAATCACATCCACCTTCAATTTACCTTGCATGTTATGAGTTACTTAGTCCATTCCTCTCTAGACACCCAAACAAGCCCTAAGCTCGTATTTTTCTAATTTAAGAACAATAGTTTAGTAATGTGTATTTTTGACAAAATTTAGTGTTGGAACCAAATCATGATCTCACATTTAGTACGATTGTAATATATGTGAAGACATTTGCTCTTCAGAACCGCAAGTTATAGTGTGGCCTTTTTTATACTACAATAAGGCGTTGAGGATTAAATTGGTATTGAACTCGTTATTTACGAGATTCAAATCTCATACGTCTTACTTACAAGTGAAGAAAAATATCACTAAATTGTAGTACTAAGTAACGATAATGTGTTTAAACAATAATTTAATCTTATTTTAAATATTTTTGTAGACTTTCGAACTTCCTGTCTCATTCTATGGAATAGATCCTTTCTGAATCCCCTTTCATCCCTAGTTCCCACTGCATATATTTCCCCGACGACCTTCAAACCCTCCCATCTTCTTATTTTTCTTTCTTTCTCTACGTTTCTGCTTCGCAAAAAAGAAGGCATGTTGAAGAGAATGAGAAGGGAGTGAGAAAATTGAAGAGGAAGAGTAACCTCAGCCGCACAATTTTATGTGAACGGTTGAGATTATTTGATCTGCAGAATCTGAATGGTTCGGATCCGAAGAGGATCCTGTTCCTCTTTCTATCACCTCACGGCTCTTCTCTTTAGCTAATTAACTGCATATTGACTTGGTGTATTTTTGGTTGTGCTGGCTCAGCTTTAGGGGGTATTTGATTGGGTTCCGTTTTCTACTTAATCCTTTTGGTCAAAAGTTGAGTTCTTGTTTTGTGGTATTTCAATTTGTACTTAAATACGGATGCAATGCAAGGGCTTGGGCAACAGTGCACGCATGGTGAATTGACAATTGGTGTCAATTTATATAAAAGGAATGGGGTTATGTTGAATTTTTTAAACAAACCCATTAAGATTTGCTTAATTTTATATCTTCTGTTGAACAAAACAATAAATGCAGAACGATTATTTGGCTTAATCTCGTCTTTATCTTTAACATGATGTCAACGCTTAGCGACGCGGCGAATTTTTTTTGTGTAATGTTGTCATCCTTATTAATTTAATCATATTATTACAATCTTCACAATACTCATTCGTGCATATAATGTTTTACCACAGTGACTGAAATCAATAATGCTTATACATTTTAATGGGGTTCGATCGCCCTCCCTCCTAACATTTAACAGTTTAACTCACTAAGGTTATCGTTTGTAAAAAAAAAAAAAAAAAAAAAAAAAGGAGATATTAATCCCATATTTGATTATTAATTAACACAAAAAAAAAAGAGATACTACTTGGTTGCTGCAAATTTAGTAGCAGCTCTTGCTTCTACCCAACTATATATAGATACTTATCCAAATAGTTGAACTTGTAAACACCGATTAAACATGTGTCCATTTGTAATTGGGTAAAAGAAGGAGCTGCTGAATTTACAGCAGCCAAGTAGTGTTTTAGCTGTAGCACTGGAAAGTATGTTGCGTTTTATAACAAGTAACAAAAAAATCATATTCGAATGAAAATTTCTTTATATTTCCGTTTGTTTCAGATTTTAACTTCGATTCACACGAATTTTACGACCATATATGTGTAAGATGAATCCGATGTCTAATAGTGACAAGCTCTGTTGTGATGATGTGCCTTTATGGTTCATCATAATGTTGCCATGGAAACAAGATATGTAGGTGAAATATAATTTACGTGCATGGAGATTAAATGAACGTTCAGGTTCAAATAAATATTCTACAGAAAAATTATTTGTGTTAAAAAATTTAAAAAAAAAAAAACAGAAAATTTGAGAGAGCTAGTAGGCAAGCCGAGCCGAGTTGCTTGCAAATCAGCTTGCGGTGACTTGTGCGAGCTGTAACATTCAGCAATGATTGGGCGGTAAAGGCGTCGGTGTAAAGCTACGGATCAGCCAGCGCGGCGCATCCTACGCCTCATGCTTCGCGTCAGAGCGGGGCCCAGATTCCCAAGGGCGTGGGGTGAGGTCCACCTAATTTATCGAGTTACCGCAAGAGAATGATTCGGGGATACGACAGCACCAATGGAAGAGAGACACGTCGCGAGTGACATCAGCCGGACACACACAGGGTACTGCAGCGCGGGAATCTGATTGATTGGTGAGCTTGGATGCCACGTTGACTCCGTTGTTTTCGTGTAATAATTAAGTGAAGCAATCTTAGGACTTCTAAAGTGCCAAGTCTTGGTGTTGATGTTTGGGAAGCAAACAAAACCAATGAATGACTAGACAACGTGGACTTTTAGGGTTTTCGCTTGATGAAAGAATACGTTACCATCTTTTAAGTAGTTTTTAATATAGTGATAAAAAATAATAATGTTTATATATTTTGATGTGAATTTTGTTTCTATTGATTTTTTATTATTAATATTTAATTATCTAACCAATTAAAGCAATTGTTTGCAAAACAAATCATTATTTAGATTAAAAAGAAAGAAGTTTTTCCTTCTTCTTTGATTATGAATAATAGAGAAAGAAATAAGAATTTACATATGAAGTTGAAAACTTCTTGTAGATGCGTGTATTATGAGTTAGAATAAAGAACTAAAACGCATTATAATTCCTTTTGCAAGTAAAATTATATGTAAGGTATTTTTAGCTCAAGTAATTAAGAATTATATACTCGAGGTCTGTTCAATTTTCCTTCTCCTCATATAAACAAAATTTAAAATCACATTGTTTAGTTTCATAATTCGATTTGTACGTAATATTTTCCAGCTATGACTAAATCTGAACTTATAACATCTTTCAGCTTTACGACGAGAAAAAGTCATTACATTATTAAGAACTAGTTGATTCAATACCTAAAAAAATGCAATATGATGAAAGTAGAGTATTACCAGAATAAGCAAGCAAACAAGCAATATAATTCATAAGTGTGCAAGTGTGGTCCATGGGAGAGCTGGTTTGCCCTAGTTGATTAGACGTACATAACTCTTTTTAGTGAAAACGACTAAGCACAAGTTCTAGAATTGAAGAGTCTCTGGAGGTTTTGGTATCGGTAGATAGATAGTTTTATATGTCTGTTATTGAATGAATATGACTTCGATCTCATCTATACTATTGATTTAATTTGGTCAGTGTCATCACATAATTAAGAATCGACGACCAGTTATGAATTCATTAATTATGTTATTATAATTATTCAATACGGTTTTTGTCTGAATCAATTCACAAGAGTCTGTTGCTAGCATTTATCTCAATGCATTTGGTTCGATCCTTTCATTTTTCAATTTTCAATATTTATTGTATAAAAAAAATATTTAGATCACAGTTTCTTGTCCATTTTGCAGAAAAGAACGAAAATTCTTGGATTTGAACTCACCAGAAACCCTACATGTACTTACGTGCTCGTAGACTTATATAAGAAATGTTGTGGAAAAATGAAAAGAAAAAAAATGATAAGTGGCATTTGTAATTATTCTTTCCTTAGAGTTATGGTAATATATAGATGGATATACAAAGATATGACAAGGTATAACAATAGACATACATTATGTTTTGGTCTCGCCGATATCCTACGAAACCTTACTGGTATAGAGTGCATGTGATGTACAGATTATCAAATTATTAACAATTAGTCCATTATGTTCAACATAAATAATACTATGCTTTCACATCATATCATCCGATCCAAAAAAAATAAATATAAAAGATAGTGTTATCCACACACCTATTTTTAATTCTCAAACACCTCTTTCAATTTTCCGGCGTTGCATGAATTGAAGAAGATTAAAGACAAAAAATTAATAAAAATATGCAAGAGGCAAAAATGAGTGTGTGAATAACATTATTCAATATAAAATAAAATCTTGAGCTAGTTGTCATTAGTTTACAAAAGCTAGGCTCAATTGATCATCTGACACTAGTTTTCTTAATTTTTCGTTATGAATTACAGAGCACGCCATTTGACCCACAAAATCTGCAACTATGAAGACCTTTCACCAAGGAATTATATTTTAGGGAGTTTTAATGAAAAGTTCACGGTACTGTTCACTTTTCATTTTACCCTTTATTTTGTTCTTATTATTAAAACTTAAAAGTTTTAAGTCCTTTTCATTAATTTTCTTTATATTTTAATAGACCATGAAAAAGCACGAAATATAGTTCTTATTTTGTTAATGGGTTAAAAAAGAATTGCTTGGGGTAGACATATAGCCTCAATGAATTTGCTAATTAACATCCATCTGCCCAAGCCCAATAAGTACGAATCCTATCCACTAACAGACCCAATGAAAGTTGCTTTTTGTTGGAGTGACCGTTTGAATATTGTATTTGTGGTAATTATCTCAAAATATTCACTAAAATATTATCCTACAAGGATTAGGAAAAGCCGGTTTTTCCTACGAAAATTTGGAAACTTTGCTGTTTCTTGTAGGATTATCAGTTGTCCCAGTAATCCTACAAGAGTTAGAAAAGCTTTTTCCCAAGGCTATATATTAAAACGTGGCATATGTGGTGTGTGATTATATTTGTTAAACCTCGGAGTTGCTTTGCTTGGTAAAAGTATTGTACAACATTCTCGCGTTCCCTTTTTAATTCTTCAACGTCTAGTTACACTCAAGTGTCTTGTTTGTTCTACAACCACAGAATCTTTGGTGGTATCTGTTAAGGGTTTTTCGTTTTTCCTAATTTCTAGGGTTTTCTTTTGGTCAAAGAGTTTCTTAGGGTTTTTAATGACGAGTCGGAGAAGACAACAAGGTCAAGGTACATACAGTCTTTATTCTCAACAGCAGCGTCATCATCCCTGGACTAACGATCGCAGTCGGCGTCATGACAATTCATTTACAAGTGTGCCTTACTGGGAAAAGAAATTCTGCATGACCATCGGCTTGATTCCGTGGGGAAAACTCGTGGAAACGAAAAAGTGCATGTCTCTGCACAAGAACATCGTTGAGTGGAATGACTCGGCTGGCGAAGAGGCATTCAAGAAGGCGAAAAGCCGGTTTTGGGCTCAGATGAACGGCCTAATTCCCAGTTCTGACCTATCTTTGCCGGATCCCAACGCGTATATTGATGATATAGATTGGCAGTCGTCAACCGAAAATATTGATCCTCAACTGATTTTGGACTTAGAAAAGAGCAAGGAACATAAACCCGACAATGATCATGGTGATGCCGAAACCCTAGATCATGATCGTGAGTTTGTTATTATCGGCCTTCATCCTGTCAATATAAATCAGACGACATTGCCGTGCAGCGGATGGGGTAAGGAGTTTGAAGAAGAGGATTTGAAAAATAATGAAAATAATAATATTCCTGAAAATCCATGGGAACCTGTTTGGGTTCGTCAGAGGGAAGCTGCAGCCATGGGACGAGGATGGAACAACACAACCAGCTGGGAACAGTGGGAAAAAAATAACTATAATTACAACTCAAGATATAAGAAGTCAAGATTTCATGGTGGTTAAAATGATCACAAAGTTGGAGGGTCGTGGAGGAACAATGGAGGGAGAAGGAACAGATATTCAGTTCATGTTGGTAACCAAAACCTGGCTTCTTGCTACTGATCATAAGGCTCTCGCAGATAGTGAACTTGGAATAATGTCAAGAAATATTAGGACTCGAGTTGGGACAAACCAGTTTTGTAATTAATTAATATCAACAAATATTACTCAATGGATACAATATATTTTCCGTATTAATCTTATTGTTTTTTTTATTAATATGTGATTTTAATCTTTATTATTTAAAAAGTCTATCATATTATTCATAGTTTCATAAAAAGAGATTCCAAAGCAAAATAGAAATAGAATTTCATTTTTGTTGCAAAAAAGGTCGAAAGATAAATTCTTGAAACAGTAAACCCTACAGGATGCACATTCGTATTCCTATATAAAATAATGTGACTGGAATTTATAAATAGTAGCTAGTTGTCACTTGTCAGTAGCTTACAAATTAAGCAAGCCTCAGTTAATCATATGAGAGCTAGTTGTATTTGATTACAGAGCAATTAATCCCACTAATCCCATAAAACCAGGAATTTTCAAGACCTTTTCTCTAAGAAATTAAAAATTAGGCCTTAAAAGTCCCACATAAACAAGGGCTTATAGTTCAGTTGGTTAGGAGTACTTTTGTTCTTGGCAAAGGTCATTAGTTTGATTTCCGCCTCCTAGGATAGTACCATTTTTTATAAAGGAAATACAATAATATATTATATTAAGGGGTGAGCGATTTGGATTAAGCTACACAATGATCAATCATAATAGATTGATAATTTGATATTGAACTTGCCATATGCGAGAACCGAATCTAAGGATTCTCACTTACAAGTAGGGGAAATACCATTGGACCTCCAAAATATCACTTGTGTAAGAAAAAAAATTAAGAAATATTGCCAATAAAATTACACAAATTTTATGTATACCGTACAATGTATGATGAACGAACATGATTACATGATCCCCGGGATCCCTAAGAAAAGGATCCGGCAAGGACAGAGCCGATGTTGAGGGGGTGCAAGTGGTGCCATCGCATAGGGCCCCCAAATCGGAAGGGCCCCGATTTTTCAATTTTGCATGCATATACGTATATATAGTAGTATGTGTAGAATATTGCAAACTTAAGCCTTAGCACAAGTGGTATTATTGCTTCTTTACATCGGCCTAGGGTATGGGTTTGAACCTTGTCTCCATCATTTTTTTTAGTTCCTCTAAATAGTTAAGGTAAAACAATACGCCACCTTTCCACTTGTTGATTTGTTAAATTTGTTTGTGCAATTAGAATTTATAAAAGCTCAATTGAAAAATAAATTTATTTTTTTGGACAAAAAATTACAAAAAAAATTAAAATTTTTAGCACTTCTTAAGGTCTTCAATTCACTTTCGCACATGATCCTGAAATCTCAGGATCGGCCCTGGACGAGGATCCTTTTCCAAACGTATAATAAGCTCATTGTATGTGGTAACATTCATGTCCTAGCCCAAACTCACTAATAGGCCCAACCAATGTTTTTCGACCGTCTCGAGACTGTTTTGAATTGAATGTTTTGATTGTAAATTAGTTATTTCCTAAAAGAGTTAGGAAAATCCGGTATTTCATACAAAAATTAGGAAAAAGCTTTTCCTGGATTTTGTAGGATTACCGGATCTCCTACTAATCCTACAAGATTAGGAAAAGCAGTATTTTCCAAGGCATATCTAAATGTGGTTCTCCATTATGTGGGTGTCTCGTAGCTTTCTTAAACCTTGGCTTCCTTTTTTCAATTCTTCAACTTATTAACCTCAATCAGGTGCTCTTTGTTCAGCAACCACAGAATCTTGGTGGTTATTCGGCTTAATTTGTTTCAGGGCCTTTAGGGTTTCTTATTAATTAGGGTTTCAATGATGAGTTGGCGAAGACAACAAGGTGCATGCAGTTCCTATTCTCGGCCGCAGAGGCACCAATCTTGGACTAAAGATCGTAGTCAGTGCCGTTACGAGTCACTTAGATGTGTGCCTTATTGGGAAAGGAAGTTTTGCACGACGGTTGGATCAGTCCCATGGCGAAAACTCGTCGAAACAAAGAAGTACATGTCTCTCTATAAAAACATCGTTGAGTGGAATGACTCGGCCGGAGAAGAGGCCTTCAACAATGCGAAAAACCGGTTTTGGGCGGAGATGAACGGCCTGATTCCCAGCTCCGACATATCTTTGCCTGATCCCGACATGTACATTGATGACATAGATTGGAGCTCATCATGCAACAATATTGATCCACAACTGATTTTAGACTTGGAAAAGAGCAAGAAACCTAAACCTTCCGACGATCGTGAAGCCGAAACCCTAGGCAATGATCGTGAGTTTGTTATTCTCGGCCTTTATCCTATCTATTTAAATCCGACGAAATTGCCGTGCTCTGGAAGGGGTGATGAGTTTGAAGAGGAGATCTTGAAAAATAAAGAAAATAATGTTCTTGAAAATTATGGAAAGAATGTTGTGGATGATAAGAAAAATCCTTGGGAATCTGCTTGTGTTGGTCAGAGTAAAGCTGCAGTCATAGGAGGAGCATGGAACACCAACACTACTTGGAACAACAACAATTCAAGATATAAGACATCGACGCGGTCGAGATTTCGCGGTGGTTACAATGATCACAAATTTGGAGGGTGGTGGTGGAACAACGGAGGAAGGAGAAGGAACAGATATTCAGTTCAAGTTGGTTATGAAAACCTAGCTTCTTGTTATTGATAAAGCTCAGCCAGTCAGCAAGGCAGGGGCAGCTGTGAAACTTGGAGGGAATTACTTGTTTACACGATCGATTATTTAGAAAATTACAATACGATAAATATATTTTCGTTTTTAATCTTTTAATACTTTTACTATGTATTTCTTTTGTTCTTTTTGATAACAATATGATAAAACAAATTTTTTTGCTTTACTGATTAGTTTTTATTTCTGGGTGGTACTTGTGTTTCTCCTATGTTAGAAGAAATTATAAATTCTTCTCCTTCCTCTCCTATAATCCTACTGATCAAATCAAAAGATATATTATTACTTTTGAGTTTAATAACTTATTCCATAGTATTACTTTGATTGAGATTTTTTCATTAAGAGTGTCTTTGAAAATCTTTGTTAAGGCATTCTCGACTCCACTCATGTTAATGTGACAACTTCTTGATAAATTACATTACATGGCCAACCACATGACACTTAATCAGGCTGTGTTTCCGGTACATTAAAAAATTCCTCTAAAAAGATTATTTTAATAGGAAAAGGCACTAAAAATCTCTCTTAGGCAGACTAATAGGCTCAAATGCAAAGACAGGCCCATGCCAAAAAATGACAAACCCAATCCTCTAGGAATTGGAAGTTCCACTCTCTCTCTCTCTCTCTCTCTCTCTCTCTGTGCCCTTTCGCTTCTGCAACATATGGCATCCATAGCTGATAGGTCCTAAGGATTAAAACCCGTTCAGAGATTTTTCAAATTCGCAATGTATGTTCTCTTTGCTATCGATTGAACCCATGTTTATGTTTATGTTTAGGCACCAAAGTATCCATCTTTGTCTTCAAGTTTCCTGAATTCTTTATGCTCTCTAAGCTTCATTCGGAAAACCCACTTCGAAGACAATCATTAAGAAGTAGTCATTACAAGTACTGGTAAATTATATGGTGATCCAATTGATTGTATGATTTTAAAGTTTTAATTTCATTACCCAGCTGAGCTTTTCATGTTCACATGGTTAAAAATCTGTTCTTTTGAATAACTACCTGTTTTATTGAATTTTTATTTAATATTTAGTCCTGAAATTTTGAAAAAAGCTTGTATTTTTATGCAGAATTAGGAAATGGGTAAGTAGATATTGAATTATTTTAATATGCTTTGCTTCTTGTGCCAGAGATTGTACAGTGGGAAAATGTATTGTGACAAAGGTTTCTTCTATTAGAATCGTTGTACGTTCCTGGTTCATGTAAATTGCTTGCTCAAAGTATTGGCAATTGAAGAAGACTAATGATTGTGAATTCCGGATGTTGTATTCGATGTCAGTTCCCCATATCGGGAATTGATCAGGTGAACAATGAGTTACCTTATTCATAGTTTGTCTAATTTCATTCAGTGTCCACCTTATTCTACTTGCGTGTTTAATCTGATTTATTGGATGACTCATTAGATCACAACTACTGAAGCAACTTTGTTGTTGGGGTTCGGCTACTCTAATTGCAAAACTTCTCTCTTGTGGAAGGTAATTGGGTTGTTCTCATTGTTAAGGCAAGCAAGAAAAGAATTGTCAAACATTTGCTTTACCATTTGATTTCTAAAACTTTGAAGTTTTTATATCACGGTCTTCATCTCTTTCTCGTCTTTTCTTGTAGAAAAATTATGTACATCAGACGGTGGCTATACATACATCCAATGTCAAGTTCTCCCACAAGCAAAGTAGACAACCTTTAACTAGTTCCAAAACAACTGAGAAGTAGGTTTTCTATCTTGCTTTATAGTTAAACATAATCTGTGATTTTCAATGTTCAGTTCAATTGCTTCAAAACGCTGCTTCATCGTTCAAGTGCTATAGTTATTTATGAACATTAATTGTTCTTTAGGTTGTCATAATGTTTGAAGAAGATGTACCTTTGCATGAAATGCAGGAAAATAATCAAGAAGTCAGGAAAGAAAGAGCACCACTTATGGCAGAAAAAGGACTCTGCTGGGTCTGGGCAAAAGGCACTCAATCTTGTCAGAATTGTTAGTCTTTTTTTTTTTTTTTAATTCTTGAGTGTTATACTCTTGCTTTTGGTCTTTCAGCTTTATAACCTTATGACATATGATATGGACCCTCTTCCTACTCTGTTTTCCTCATTAACATTGAAATGACAGGTCTCCAGTCTTCCTAATGAGAAAGAGACCATTTTTGGAGCATTAGATAAATGGACAGCTTGGGAGACAGAGTTTCCATTGATTGCAGCAGCGAAGGCCTTGATAATCTTAAGGAAGAGGAGTCAATGGGTTCGTGTAATTCAAGTATGAGACTTGCGGACTCTACTTCAGATTATTTAGAATTTATACCACATACTTTAGGCGCAACCTGATCCTAGTGACCGCCGTTATTTAATTGCTTTTTAGATAAGTAAAGCTAGTGTGGATGAACAAGTGGAGATTTCACTTTTGAAACATTTTTCTAATGCCATTGCATATGGCATACAAATTAGCTTTTAGTATGAGACCTACATGATTCCCTTTATTGGATAGTTGCATGTGGAGTACAACTTCGCTTGGATCACTCTGAGAACTAAATGCTTAAAAGCACAAATCTGCAAAAATCCGCTTGACATGAGACTACCGAGCGTGCCTTTTCATAGAGATATTCTTCTAGGTGGCTTTGTGATTAATTTCGCCTGTCTAAGCCTTAGAAGGACTTCTTTTGCTAACCATACAAATCAGCTCTGTTAGTTGTTGGATCATCTCATTTTTTAAAATATAAAAAATGCCTTGTGCTCTATAAAAGGCTATGTGACAGTGAAAATTGTTGGATGTATTAAAGATGGCTGGCTATTCTTAGTGCTTTGTCAGGTAGCAAAGTGGATGTTGAGCAAAGGCCAAGGAGCAACAATGGGAACGTATGACACCCTTCTGCTGGCATTTGATATGGATCAGAGGGTCGATGAGGCTGAATCACTGTGGAACATGATTCTGCACACCCATACACGCTCCATCTCAAGGCGGTTGTTTTCTAGGATGATCTCTTTGTATCATCATCACGACATGCAAAGCAAGATAATAGAGGTAATTCGACAATACCGAGCCACTAATACTTTGACGTTTCCACCCTCTTTGCATGATATATTGTACAGTGTTCTGTAACAGATGTCCAAATTAAACGTAAATAAGATATGTCGTCTTAGTGCTAAGATTTGAATTTCTTCCATGAGAAATTCAGGTATTTGCAGACATGGAGGAGTTAGGTGTAAGACCAGATGAAGATACTGTCAGGAGAGTGGCACGTGCTTTCCAGGAATTAGGGCAAGAGGAGAACAAAAAACTCTTTTTAAGAAGATACCAGTGTAAATGGAAGTACATTCACTTTAAGGGTGAAAGAGTTAAAGTAAGAAGAACTAATGCATGGGATGAAGATAATAACTTAAGCAACTGAGATGGACTGGCTGGCATTTAGGATGCACAATGTGACCGTGATATCTGTTTTTCTTCTCTTGTTTTCACCCTTGGATGAGGATATGTACAGATATAGGGTAAGATTCATTGCTACAAAGCTTCAGTAATATTCCGTTGTAAGATATGAGGATTCTGTATGCATCCCTTTGATTTATATAAGTCAAGATCTTAAATATTTTGAATCTGGATTCTCTATGGAAGTGGATTATCTTCTTTAAATGCATGATAGATGTCGGGTGTTGTATGACGTCAGGGCACTGTGAGGTAGGGAAAATTTTCCATTGGCATGTTGCTATAATCGTTGCAAATGGCAATTAGGTGATTTCTATTGAAGCTGATGATGCAGGGTGCAAACCACCTATGCAGTTGATGCTGTTCTATACAATCTGACAGAGTTCGCTTCCATCATGTACTTCACAATTGCGATTGCTACAGAAGTTCTCATCTTCAGAGTTTGCAAATGGTAATAATTTCTTATTTTTCGATCCTAAAAAAGGTGAAATAGGTTTACAACTCCACAGAAAAATATTCTGCCGGAGCCTTTTGATCCGGCAACCCATTCAAGTACTGTAATGCACTGGGAGTCTCCTATCTCTATTTCTGTGTTCCTATGGTTTGCAATGAAATCAAAATCTAGAAGAAATTAAAATGGTGACAGAAAAGTTCTTATGCTAAAGACACTGCAATGGGACTCCTCACAGTGTGGAGTCTATCGGTCCAAGTGTACCACCCAAAGACATACTCATTGCCTTGCTTGCTAAGCATCTCTCTTCTTGCTTTAACTGTTATGGTGAAGCTCTTCTTCTGGCCGACATGATCGAAGAACAACATGCTGGGGGATGCCTTAATGGAGATTCCCAAAGGCGGCTTGGCGGTAAAGAAGTAAATGCTTTTGCTGTCGCCAACATTTGTGACTGTCCTCTTGATGGTCATGGTGTCCTCTAGTTTGGGGATTGCAATGGAAGGGTAGTTCAGGTTGATTGCTGTTGGTGGTGATTTTGGACAATTGAATGTTGGATCGACGTTCTTGGCTACTCCTATACTGCAAATGTATTGAAGATAGTCCTTGTACGAAGCATCATATACAAGGCCGGGGTCTGCTGCCTTTGTGGGACGAAAGTGTCCGGCCCCATATGCAAAGGGGGTAGCAACACTTCCTGATTCATCATCAATGGCAAACCCAAGTTGTTTCTTATTTCAGCTGCAAGGCAAACAATAAAAGTTAAAGATGATCAAACAATGTACCGGTTTTGATCAAGTGCCCTGCCTTGAACGTTCGGGGTATTTAGTTTACCTGTGGTCATGATAGCAGATCTTATGGCAGCACTGCTCCAAGTAGGGTGGATTGCTTTGACAAGTACTGCTGCAGCTGCTACATGAGGGCAAGACATTGAAGTTCCAGAGTCTATATTATACTGAACAACTCGATGATCTATACCTGGACAACTTGGTAGGCGGATCAGCCTCAGTCCACGCTGCCAATATATTCAGCCCTGGAGCTGTGATATCTGGCTGCCCAGGTGAAGGAAGAGAGGTCAAGTTTCAAAACCATTAAATTCCTAAACTTTCGTAGTTTGACATTTAAACTGTTCCTCGCCAACATTAACAGTTGTTAGGGAGATTGCACTAATTAAGTAACGAAAGTACATTAGGAAATTTTACCTTGAGAAAGTTAGGGTCAATGAGATTGGGGCCTCTACTAGTGAATGCAGCCATGAAGGGAGCCGGCTTTCTATTCAAAACAGTCCTTGCTGGTATAATAGCAGCCGTTGGAATTTTGGTAGAGTTGATGTATTGAAGAATTCTATTGGCATCTTCATAAAGCACTGCAGTGGCAGGAATAACATGAGCATCACAGGAAATTTCAACCCCATTCGCTGCACTGTTTCCTAATATAAATCCAACTCCTCCTGCCCTTTTCACTTCCATGCCTTTTCCAACTCTCATCCCACTTCCTCTCATGCACAAAACTATCTTTCCCTTCACCTTCTCAGGTGAAAGAGAGCCTGGTAGGCATTGTCTGCAGCCACATTTAGTTTTTTTTACAAGTCATTAGCTAATTACAGTCACTATTTAACTACTAATAACATAGACAGATATGCACAAATAGAATTGATTACAAACTTTCAATAACAAGTAGAATCGAGAAGACACTAAACAGACAATAAGCCGTATATAAATCACGGGCTAAGTGCCCTTTTATTGTTTCTTTAGTGTCCGGCCAATTCAAATTTAGTCTTTAATCAGTTTTGTTTGTGCTATTTTCTTTAAATAAATCATAGAGTGAACTTTACCCTGCCATATCTTTTGATACATCAGAGTTAATAACATCTGCAGCATATACTAAAGGGTACTTCTTATTCTCTTCCAGCTTGCTTGGTGTCACTGTTTCTCCCTGAATGTTGATTCAGACAAACATTTTAGCAAGTACCATATTGTTGCATGTGCTTATAGAGAAAAAAGTGCTTCCAATGCAAGTGGTTATGAGAAGAAGTGCTTCCTACAATAGCATTCCTGAAATAAACCCTAACCCAAATGCTAAGAAACCTACAATAGCATTCTTGAAATGAGCCCTAATCCAAATGCTAACAAACCATACTTTCCAATCACCTGTAAACTTTAAATTACCTCAATTGTGATCCCATTTCCAAGCACAACTGGAGCGACGAATGCCCGATCGAGGCTGCTAGCACCAACTGTGATTATCCATGGAGCCGGATTTGAAAGAGTAGATGGGGCAGGGCCAGAGTTCCCAGCACTACATGCCACCACAATTTTCTTCTTGGTGGCATGCAATGCTCCAATAGCAATGCCGTCATTGGTGTAATTTACAGGTTTTTTTGTCCCAATTGATATGCTCAGTACATCAACACCATCACCTATTGCATCATCAATGGCTGCCAACATGTCTTCCTCAAAGCATGTGTTGCCATCTGCCTTGGACTGGCCTGGTATTGCCCAACACACTTTGTATATGGCAAGGCGTGCCAATGGGGCACCGCCAGAGGCGGTGCCTAGGGCAAAACCACCCAAGGCTGAGGTGTTGGGAACGACTCGGCCTGCAACGGTTGAGCTTGTGTGTGTTCCGTGGCCATCCATGTCACGTGGTGATCGGTAATCCTCCGAGGCATTTAAATGACCGTAGAATTGCTCAAAACCTTTGAGGTAGTAGCGAGCTCCTATCAGCTTCCTGCAAAACAATCCATATCATACGTGAACTACTGAACCTGACATCATTCATTTGTGACTATAAGGCTTTAAGCCCAACGTTCGATTCTTGCTTTGCAAGTTTCACTACAATGAAAGCCCAAGTTTCGCACAAGATTTTATTTATGTCAGTTAGACTGTAAGGAAAAAATTATACCAATTGGGTTTTGCTCCATATGGAGTTATGAGTTAACCAATGAGTTTTTAATTATGATATGTGCATGTTTCGAATGTAACGTGTTATGGTTGTTATCTAATGACCTATTTAGAAATAACCAATGAGTTTCTATATTTTGAGACAAAAACTTTGCATGCAATATGATGAGCAAGATTGAAAGATATTCTCATGTATCCGATCACCATTCTAAATAAACAAAATGTCAATCTTACTAATCCTTTTGCTAAAGAGAAAATAACTAAATAACTTTTGCAAACTTAGGAAAATCAAACTCACGACGTCAATTACACAAGTAAATATTATGAATCACTTAAAAATTAGATAGAGATAAACATGTGATTCAACTCCTTGCATATATCCAAGTCTATAAATGCATCAATTTGTTTTCCATTTGTTGTCTTTCTTTGTTAATTTAGTTTGTACACATCAGTAAAATTGTACTACTACTTTTATTAACCGCGCCAGAGATATGACCTATAACTTAAGTAATCAACTATACATTAGCAGTGTGATGCTGAAATCTCAAAGGCGAACACTGAACACACACCACTGAGCTGCCCAATTGCAGTCCTTTTTCTGACATAAGGAAAAAAAGTTGAGGACTGTGCAGATTGAATAATTGGGTTTAGGTCATCTTCCAGAAAGCAAATAGCTTGGCTGACTCCAAATGCAAGAGTCACAGAGAGGCCTCCAAATAACGATAAAGAAAGTTCACAAGATGTGAAACAAAAGAAGCCAAAAACCAATTAAATCACCTATTTGTTTGACTGAAACAAACAAAGGTAGTGATCATCGGTCGTTCATGTTTGCTGGGTCAGAAATACTTTTATAATTCAATTTTCAATAATCCCAAACAACTATTTATCAATATTATGCAAGTTAAGTGGATGCTGTCACTGAAATTTTCTCTTGTTGTTTTGGTGCCTGCATTGGGGAATTGTACAACATGAACATGCAGGCCTAAATACTGGATGATCAAATTCTCTAATTCCTTGGTATCATCAAAGGCGACACTTTTTTGCATTCACAAAACTGACACTTTTTTGCAGAAACAATTCCTGCCAAATTATGCAGGAGTAGAATGTATGGTGGAAAACTAAACAACCCCCATAGTAGAAAAACCCTAGAAAGAAAGTCTAAATTGAAAGGAAAGAGAAGTGCAACACAGTTCTTGTGAATTGACTATAAGTATTCATGTTTATGTGATCACACCTGCATCACTTTGTGTGTGTAACTCATCTTAACATGGTACATAGCTAGTGAAATATTTTATTTGTTATTTTTATTTTCAATTGTTACATGGAATATGACTTATAATATTGCAGGTTAAATAAACTTAAGAAATGGAAATGAGTTGTTTGGAATTTTCTTATATTGTAATTTTTCTAAGGATATATTCCCCTATGTGGGAATGCACATATTCTCTCATTTGCGAATAACGTATCTTAACTGAGTAAAATCTATGATTGAAGATTAATCCTACAAAAAATATTCGAATTGGAGTTGTTTAATCATCCATATGTATCAAATAAATGGACAGTTCATCATCGATATATTATTTTGTACCTACACCGTCAAATTGTTCTATACATTTGAATCACTAAATGATACGATTGAAATGATTTTTATAGAGATGATCTTTAAATGAAGAATAAGGAAGTTTCGATTATGAAATTTGTACGTTCAAAGTACGTTATTTGTAAGAAAGGAATGAACTCATCCCAAAAAGAAAATGCAAGTATTATCCAATTAGAAGGGCATGCAATGCCATGCTAGAGAGGCTACCAACTTTACTCATGGTTATTTATTTATTTATTTATTTTTAATTTTTTTTAATTTTTAATTTTTTTTATTGACATCACAACCGGTTCCTCCTTGGCTCATTTCATATCCTTTAGTGGTGTATCGGGTTTAGCTAGTCCCCTCTAGGGTAAGTGAGATAAAGATATTTCAAAACTAGGTCCCAAAGCCGGCAAAAATAGAAGATACATGGTCCCCTAGGACCCCTACTATCCCATGTGATACAAAAATATATAAAGTAAAATGTGTCAAAGACCAAAGCTAGCCATATGTAATGGGATTAAATCACTTCACACGTACTTCTAAAAACTCTAGTTTGCCTCACCAACACAATCACCCATACCACAAAATGGATGCATATATAATCAAGAAAGTTGATGGAAGGAAATCAACAATTAAATTAACAAACTTACCTGTTACAGTGAGATGAATTAAAACCAGGTCCTGATTGGCAGATTCCCTTCCATGATTTACGAATGGGCCCCATTCCATCATCCCTAAAGCTCTTTGATTCTGGCCAGACACCTGATCATAAAATCAACAAACATCATCATCGCATGGATCCAATCATACCCACTTCCCTCCACTCATGATAGAATCTACCCTACAACCGAGATATTTCTCTTTAGGGTTCACAAAACCAATCATGCATGAGTTGTAGATACAAACTGATATACCTTTATTAGTAAGTCAATAACATTATATATTTTCTCTCAACCCCGACACTCAAAAAATAAGCGTTGCATACATAGAGATACACCATTCAGGGAAACAATTTTTTTTATTCGACACAAAGTAATATAATACTGGTGACACAACATATTTCTTCACAAAATGAGTGCTCTAGACATAAAAAGACACATGAATGCATCAGATTTTTTCCCATTCCAGACACACAGGAATCACCTGTGAAACACTTCATTGGACAAGAAAAGTAATATATGAAGTTGTTTGATAAAATTGATGTTCTTATAACTTCTTACCACTATCAAGGAGCCCAACTATGATATCCTTGCCATATCTGGCTTTGGATAAGAAGTCTCTTCCCATCTTGCCTATCCAATGCCTCTCTTCCTCTTCTATTATGCCTGAAAACTCCCAAGACCTTGTGGTGTGCATAGAGTACTTTTTTGGGTGGCTAGCCCACACAGACACCACTTCTTCCAAGTCTGCACTTACCATTCAATTTCTGCAGCATTAGAGAGAGAGAGAGAGAGAGAGAGAGAGAGAGAGAGAGAGAGAGGATGTTATTGGTTTGGTTAATTACCAGATAGCTTGGAAGCTTCGTCCTGGGTGAGGACAGCTGCAAAGCCATTGATGTTGTGCTTGTAACTGTAAAGCAAAGAAGCTCTGGCATCTTCTTCTGTTTCTTTCACTGAGAGCAAATACGAGTGATGGGTGTCCTCAATTTCATGCAGTGCTTTCTCTCCACAGTGTTCTCCAAAATACACTATATAGACCTATAGATACACAAAAACATGTATATAAGTATATATAAACGTGACATATATGTAAGAAAAGATATACGAAATGGAAGAAAAAATAGATTTATCACGGCCAAAAGGAATGACCTTTTTTTGTTCTGCACATAAGGCTAAGAGAGGAAGGAGGAGAAGGAGAGAGAGGATGGAGACTTTCCTCATTGATTTTGTGCCGAGGAATTAGTGGATACAAATTTTGAACTGATTAAAAGTGTTTATATAGAAGTTTAAGTCTTATTTTAGAGTAGGGACCGAGATACATGGTAAATATGATATCTGATATGAAATTTGGTAGTGGACTCTTTTGGAAAATTAAAATACTATATTTTTTTCAGTGACAGTTGACTTTTTTTTTGCATTTATTTTGGTTGACTGATAAAAAAAAGGTAACAGCTTAATTTGGATCTTATTAGCCATAACTTTTTTAAGAATTAAGTACCTAAAACTTCCTAAGTTTTCAGTGCCGTTGTAAATTGGTCTCAACATTTTTAAACATTTTAAATAAATACCAAACTTATTGAAAATGTTACCTCCATTAAGCTCATTTAATCAAACAGGTATTGACAAATAAAATGAAAAACAAAAAGGAAGCTCGGAAAATCTCAAGCTCCCCAAGCTCAACCTACGACCACCGAAACACATCCCAACCTTTATATTCAAAACCCACCAACTGGGTATATCATAGTGAACATTAATATTAGTTGCCTCAAAATCTAAATTTCAAACATAAAATATATAATATGGAACACGGTAATTAAATGAGTATGGAATTGAATCGAAAAATGGACCCAAATTAAAATTACATTAGGAGACAAACTCCTAATAAAAAAGAGGTTGAGAATTCAAATAGAGTTTCAAAGAGTTGTTTCTGCTTATGCGATTTACTCATTTGTTGATTCTCGGCTCGTAAAGTTTCTAGTTCTTCTTTGTGGATGGTGAAGATGGTGGTGGCCGCATCACGGCAGTGTATACCATTTCAACAACCCTTCCACTAGATGTTGACAACTTCAATTGCAGGGTGGAATTGGTGGTTGTGCGTTGAGTTTGGAGGTGATGGCCTAGTAGGGGTGGTCGATGACCATTAGTTGGTGGAGGCCATGCTTCCATGACCTTCTATTGATTTTGGAGACAAAGTTAGCCCAATTAATTTTACAAAATTTAATTGGAGCTTAACAAATGTGAGATTCTCAATAGATTGGAAACTTCTTTGGAATGTTTAAAAAGGTTGAGACCCATTTGGAATGACACTAAAAAGTTGAGGGGTTTTAGGTATTTAATCCTTTTTTTTAACTTGATAAGTTTTTTTAGAACGTATTGTTGAATATCCCAGATCGGCCGTATCTTTAAGAAAAGAAGAGTTTAAAATTATAACCCCACTCCAAATAATACCGAGGCTTTTTGTGATAAAATCCACATCTGTCGTACTTTGTAGGTAGTAATTAATAAATTAGGGATAATATTGATGTTGTTGAAAGTTGACCTTTGGTCCGTCTTTCTGATAATTCGATGCGTATTGCTCTCGTTATCTTATTCATCATGTTCCCTTTCTCACCTCTCTTCTCTGTATATACTAAAATGATCATTAATAAGCATCATGTGGAAACAAAACATTATTATCTAACTACTAAATTTAATAGAATAATTACCTTAACACTCCATGACGTTTATTATGTTTTCACAAAACCCCATCAAATTTAAGAAATAATACTAACATCTTCAGATATTTTAATTCACTTTCACATTACCCCCTTTAAGGATGAATATACGGGTTAATTACACTAACACCCCTTGAGGTTTATCCTTTTTTTCACAAAACCCCCTCAGGTTTGAAACATTATACCAACACCCCTTCACGTTTTAATTGACTTTCACATCCACCCCTTAAGGATCCCTTAAGGACGATATTACCCTTGTAGTTAATTATTGAAAATAAAATTTATAGATAAATAAATCAAAAATTACATTTAAACATTAGGGAAAAAAAAAACCCAAAGAAATACTCCTGTAAGATTTATCAATGTGGGAAATCAGCATCTAGCTTCTCCAAAGGCTATTGATTTTCTAGATAAGCTTTTTCGTTATGATCAGCAGAAAATCCTTACAGCAAGATAATCAATGGAAATATGCCCCTTTGTCTTTGGGTGGAGCCTGTGAACAATATGAGAGCAACAAAGGAAAATATTTCCCTAACTTAGGATGTTCATTGCATCCCTCATTTTCAAAGTTTTATATTATTACTTAAGAGAGAGAACGTGGCCGCGGGGCGGGGTGGGGTGGGCCCCACCGGTGGGGTATGCTTGCTAAGCAATTGTAAGGGAAGAAGAGATACGATATATATGCATTTAGGGTGTTGGCTAAGAAATTGGCAAGGATGAAGGATCCAATGATATAAGACATGCACCTAGGGTTTCATTTGGAAGAAGAGATACGATATATATGCATCTAGGGTGCTGGCTAAGAAATTGGCAGGGATGAAGGATCCAATGATATAAGACCTGCATCTAGGGTGCTGGCTAAGAAATTGGCAGGGATGAAGGATCCAATGATATAAGACCTGCATCTAGGGTTTCATTTTTTTTTTAATGTGTTAATATAATTTGTTTATTTTGATTTTGGTTTTCCATTTATTTATTATTTTTTTTAACTAATTAACTACAAGGGTAATTTTGTTCTTAAGGGGTGGATGTGAAAGTGAATTAAAACGTCAAGGAGTGTGAGTGTAATGTTTCTAACTTGAGTGGGGTTTTGTGAAAAAAACGATAAACCTCAAGGGGTATTAGTGTAATTAACCCATGAATATACTCTTGTATTTAATTACTTTATTTTTAGTACATCGATATTTTTACACTAAGGGGAGGGGGAGTTAAGTAAAGCCACACAATGGATAGCCTAATTTGGTACTGAATTCGCCATCCACGAGATTTGAACCTAAGATCTCTTACTTTCAAGTGAAGAGAAGAGGAATACCCTTGTGACATCCCACATTGCCCAGGGGAGTGATCCTTAAATGTATATTCCCATCCCTACTTAGCACGAGGCCTTTTGGGAGCTCACTGGCTTCGGGTTCCATTGGAACTCTGAAGTTAAGCGAGTAGCGCGCGAGAGCACTCCCAGGATGGGTGACCCATCGGGAAGTTCTCGTGTGAGTTCCCAGAAACAAAACCGTGAGGGCATGGTCGGGGCCCAAAGCGGACAATATCGTGCTACGGTGGTGGAGCGGGCCCGGGAAGTAGTCCACCCCGGGCCGGGATGTGACAATTTGGTATCAGAGCTTAACCCTGGTCGCGAGTGTGCCGACGAGGATGTCGGGCCCCTAAGGGGGGGTGGATTGTGACATCCCACATTGCCCAGGGGAGTGATCCTTAAATGTATATTCCCATCCCTACTTAGCACGAGACCTTTTGGGAACTCACTGGCTTCGGGTTCCATTGGAACTCTGAAGTTAAGCGAGTAGCGCGCTAGAGCACTCCCAGGATGGGTGACCCATCGGGAAGTTCTCGTGTGAGTTCCCAGAAACAGCGAGAGCACTCCTAGGATGGGTGACCCATCGGGAAGTTCTCGTGTGAGTTCCCAGAAACAAAACCGTGAGGGCATGGTCGGGGCCCAAAGCGGACAATATCGTGCTACGGTGGTGGAGCGGGCCCGGGAAGTAGTCCACCCCGGGCCGGGATGTGACACCCTTGTATTTAATTACTTAAAACAAAACATATATATATATATATATATAAAAGAAACTAAATTTAAAAAATTACATTGAACATCAAATTCATTGAAAAAAGAAAGCCAAGTTGTAGAAAATCCAAATTTCATCTTTGTGTGTGTGTGTGTGTGTGTGTGTGGGGTTTCGATGGTGGTTGAACAATACTTGACTACTTAAAGATAATTAGGAACTCCTACTCAAAATTGTTCGTTGTCAATTTATAGAACTTCGTATTTATAATCAGAACCGTTCATATTATAAATAACCATATAAAGATCGCCTCTACAAAAAATCAATTAAAACTAAGGTTGTTTAGTCATCAAACTATTTTAAAAAAAATGAATGGTATTGGTAAAAGCATTATGAACCGTCTATGTATTTGCTACAATAGATTGACTAAATGACCTTAGTTTTAATTTATTTTTTACAGAGATGATCTTTACAATGTGATTCATAGTATTAACGGTTCTGATCATAAGCATAAAGCTCTGCGATTAAAATACTAAGAATTTTGAGTAGGAGTTCCTACTCATCTTTGAGTAGCCAAATGTTGTTCGTGGTGTTTTTGGGTTAGGATTGAAAATCCCAATGCATCTTCTTCTTTTGGGTTTTATTGAAAAAGCTGAATTGTATGATTGGGTTGGCGGAGATGACCAAAACCCTAAAGGTGGGTTAGGATTGAAAATCCCAATGCATCTTCTTCTTTTGGGTTTTATTGAAAAAGCTGAATTGTATGATTGGGTTGGCGGAGATGACCAAAACCCTAAAGGACGGCTGATCCTGCTCGAAATATGTTAATCAAAATGCCAAATGGCTTCTTGTTTGTGTTGCCGACAACGAGAAGAAAAGAACAAAAAAAATGGAAGGGGAAGAAGATGTTAGGATTTTTCTTATAGGACAACCAACATTGGCATATATAGACTAGGTAGTCTTCCAACCGAGGCCAAATTGAACCAAGAACTTGAATTCAGTATGAAATCTAATCTAATCGAATTTCAGTGCTTTCATAAACTTTGACGAATTTTATGAAAATTCGTTAACGAAATGCACATTTTGTTAATTGTGTTTTACTTGAGATTAATATAAAGTTTTGCTTAGAAGATAATATTTTCAAGAGTCATATGTATCACTCTGCCTGCATTTGTGATGGCGTAGCACAAATAACTGTGTTTCAAATTTATTTTCCTTATGAAATGTTTATTTACTTGAAATGGAAAAAGAAGGAATATGTGATTAGCTTTGCACCTCTTTCCCGACCCCATAAATATGGTATTTTGTTTTTTCAGTTATTAGATTACGGATTGTAATGTGAAAGTTACATATTTTAAGAGAAATTTTATTTGAACTCATGTAACCTCACTTTACACCCAACTTAAACTTTAAATGTGAATTGTCATCTTTGCCCTATTATATAATTACCATCAAGTACAAAATGAAATTCACAATAAAACTAAAATTTATGAAGAAACTCACACACTAATAATTGAATCCTTACCATCACGCAATCTTTCTCTTATGTTCTATTCTAGCTAAAACCCTAAGACACTCACATAGACAAAACCAAGCTATTGTTTACTGATGGACAAGGATTTTGAAGTTTTGGAACCTTCAACTAAGGTATGAATCGATTTATATGAGTTTTTTGTTTGATTTTAATTATTTTTGTTCAGGGTATACAAGTGTATTGCTTGCAAAAAGTTCAATCACATTCGTACATAAATCTACAGCTCGAATATAAAATCATCACTAGCATCAACTTTTCTTACGCCATCTTCTTTGCATTGTGGACATGTTTAATTTTTAACAAGGTGACTAGTACTACTTGCCTTCAGTGCACCTGCATCACTAGCCGGTTGCCCTGCACCCCTGGGGCAATCCTTTCAGAAAGGAATCATCAGGCCACTAGCTAAATTTTCTCAAAGACACCAGCAACTTTGGGATGCTCAACCGCGTTGGATTTCTAAGGTTTCATTCCATCAATCAAATAAACAATTCACATGAAGTGATTGTTGGTTTCGTCTTCTTGATCAGGTCCATTATGGGTACACTCATCCTCGTATACTTCACACTGGCTATTAATAGAAAGGTTTGACAAACCATGGAAGGAATGGAGCATAGAATAGCATAGACGGGCATATGATCGAAACGAAGCGTATTCACTCTCTCCGGTTTTATTTTTCTTGATAGCTGTACTGCTGGGGATAACTACTCCATTCATGATCCTTCATGCTGCACTCTCAATCTTCGTATAACAGGTTTTCGTTTAATCAATTTAGTTTTGTTTTGAATAGGTGTAAAAATAAATTTATATTTTGAATTGAGTTTGTAAGGGTAGTTCAAGTAGTAAATTTGGATTTTAAAAGATTTTGATGGTTTAATTATTTTTAATATGGATGTAAAAAGTAAATTAGATGTAGAAAGAGATTATATGGGTTAAAATAAAATTTCTTTATTTTAATTTTTTATGTGTAAAAAAATAAAGAGAATGTAATTAAGAGAATCTCTAAAGGAGATGTCAAAATATCCAAATCAGCAATAACAGTAACAAAAGACAGCTGCAATTCTAACCGAGAAGCCAAATCTGACGTGGCATGACATTGAATAGCAGCTCTTCCCCTTTCTGTCATATTTGACAGCAACGTCAAATATTTTTTTATTAATTTTTGTATCAGCTGCAACTCTCCTCTCTCACTCGAAATCGTTGCTCATCCTTCTTCTTCCCTTTTTTATTAGCTACGACGGCGAGTACTCTGTCGGCGGTCTCGCGAACGGAATCAAATAAAGGAATTGGAATTGGAATGGTATTTGAAAGGGGATTTTGGTTTTCGTCAATCCAACAGAGCAATGTGAGAGAGAGGAGAACGGAACTGAGATGGTTGGGGGTGGGGAGTGGGGGAAGTGATGGAGAGTGTGATAAAATAATAGTTTAATAAAAAAATTAAAAAAATAATGTAATAAAATAATATTTAATTTGACAAATGAAGACTAAAATTTTAAAATATGTCAAAATACCATATTTACTGCCAAATTCAAATTTTGTATTTAAAATTTGACAACCTTAGCGGATTAAAAAGACAAAAGAAAAACACTTGCATTTAAAGAATTATTCTTTTTGTGGACATAATAACTGTTCATGACGTCATTATAAATATAGCAATCATTATCGATCGGAAAAGAATTGTCTTCGTGGGTCCAAATAATCAAACGAAATAAGTGCTTTTCATTTCACCAAAGTAAGAAATGGAAGGGAATCAGATCCTTTCTGTATTAAAAGGAATTGAGCTCATTCATCAAACAATTTGAATTATTAAAATTTGATTCAATTACTACAAATAAAAATCTTCTCTAAAAATTATAATAATTATAATCGTTGAATTAAATTTCAATGGTTCGGATCATTTGATCTTTGAGCTCAGTTTCTTTAAGTCTGGAAGGAATCCGGTTTCAAATGGAAGCTTATCAAATAGTGTGATTAGGCCTTAGGAAAAGGATCCTCGTCGGATCCTTTTCTTAGGGATCCAGTAATCGTCTCTATTCATCGTACATCGTGCAGTTAATTTTCGTTAGGTACTATTTATATTTAATTTTTAATTTAAATAATTTCTAACCGTACAATATACGATGAATGAACACGATTGCGGGATTCCTAAGAAAAGGATCCGGCGAGAATTCTTTTCCTAGGCCTTAGGGGCAGTTCCACTTAAAGGTAGGCGTGGGTTGGATATATAGAAGACAGTGGGGATCAATTGGGATCATTTGTATTTGTGCACAAGTCTAAATTAGCACTAAATTTTTGTGGGCTTTAAGGAATCCCGATTTCAAGGGCATGCACAGCACAGCCGATGTTTGTATCACAACATTGTCCACTTCCAATTGTCCCATGCTTACGACTATATATCGATCCTATTTCCAATTACAAATTAATTCTCCCATGCCTCACGTTTCTTCTTACCACCACTCACATTGTTTTTTAACCTTTTTTCCAAAATTTTCAACACATATAGGGCGTGTGTATATATGCTGTAAGTGCAAGACTTCTACGATTTCGCTCCTTTTGAAATTTTAAGTATTTAAGGGATTGTGGGCAAGAATGTCTGCATGCATGAGAAAGACATGGTACGTCCATTTCAAGAATGTCAAATGGTGGGCTGCTCCACTATGGAATTGTGGTCCTTAATTAATTCAATCAGAATTTTCTTAGGTTTGTTTATAGCTAATTGCCATGGAGGAGGGGATTTGAATTGGTGGCAAGAAACTAAGCGACCTAATCCATATGCATGGTCCATGAATGCTGAAAAGGCTAGGCTATAAAAGTTGGAGTTTTTATTTATTATTTTTTTTTTTTTTTTTTTTTTTGTTGAGAAAAGTTGGAGTTAATATTTGTGGATAAACTCAGGTTTTGATTTCTAACTAATTCAAGACCTAAGCTTTTACGCTGTTAGCGAGCCATGAAAAATTAATTGACCGTGGATTTTGAACCAATTGTTATGCTAAATTACAATTGTTAATTGCTAACCTGTTATCTATAATAGCAAAAAAATAATGTAATCAAACAATAAACTTTTCAAATTTTATGAAGAACAATATATGAATTTTTTTGCTTTCTTCTAAATACAAAAAACAAAATCCTGCGGGTTTCAAAATCCATGTAACTGGTCGAGTCGGAAATTGTAGCAGAAGAAGAAGGTGTGTAATTGTGAAAGAAATGTTACAACTTATGTCACAGCAATACCATGCTATCTGCATCTCCATGACTTGAGCAGCATAAAGTTAGGCTCTTGTACAATCAAAACTTTATCATGAACCCCTAGCCGTCTCTTTCAAAAGAGTATCAACGCCGTCTGAATCCAACGAGATATCGTGCTCTTGATCGCTTTCGTCACAAGTGAAGTAATTGTCACCCTTGAGGTCAAGCACCGAAGAACTCTAATGGAGAGACATTCTATCACGCATTAACGTTGGCCTCTTATTATGTCTTAAGCATTCCCAATTCTAGGGACAGTAGCTCTCTCTTCTAAAGTTAACAAGGTCCTTTCGCCAAAGAATTGAACTTTCCATGCATGTTTGTTGATTCACTCGTCCCCTAGACCTAACCTAACACAAATGATGGGAAGCCAAACTATGTTTCTTTTTGTTCTTGTTTGTGCCATGTTAACGGGTCATTTAATCATGGTTTGCAAGGTCTAAATAATATTCAGACTCTAGTAAATTAAACAAGAACTTGTGAATTTCTATAGCTTCATCAGACACCATATTTTTATCCTGTTTATAGAACTTGCAGGAAATATTTTACTTGCATATACACCATATGTTGACAAAAAGGTAGGAAAAATGACGGCACAACGATCAAATCAAATATCGATGATGTAGCGAATAAAGATTAACAACACATCAATAAAAAATTGACGTCATACTAAAATTGATCATTTCAACAATTAGAATATTGAAATTATATGGAAAATGATAATTTTGTCCAATTTTCCTCTAATTTTACATTTTCATTTTCGTCTAAATTTTTTTGAAACTTCTAACCATAACCTTTCAGGGTAAAATTCTTGGATCTGCCGCAAGAATGTCTACATGCATGCACTACCAAAAAAAAACCCCTTTCTGCGATTGCTCATTTAAGGACAAATTTGCAACCTGTGGCCTATTTTTACTTTTTCTTAAAGAGACAGAAAAGAAAATCTGTCTTTTTTGTTTTACTTTATCACAGTTATTTGTTTTTTTTTTTTTGGACGTAGATTCACTTCGGATTTCATTGTGCAGAGCTTAAAGATTAGACAATCTGGACCACTGAAATTATATATAATGGTCATAATTAACTCATTTCACTAGCCACCTCACACAAACTAAGGGTTCCGATTTCTTTTCCATAAACCAAGGGCTCCAATTTGGTTCTTAGGTTCCAGACACTAAGGTCTAGAGAAGATCCAAATTTGTATAGGCTGCTCCACCACGTGATAAGAGAAAGACTAGCCTTTGAATACCTGACCCTGTGACTAGTGTGCATAACCATGTTTTTTGAACCATCGAATAATGCTAAATTATAATTGCTAATGATGAATCTACCACAGCAGAAAAAAAAAAAACATAATGTAATCAAACAATAAACATATATAGTTGCAAAATTTGGATTCATATGATGGGAACCGTATCAATTTATTTTTTCTTCCTTTCGACTTGTTCGAATTTCATGAAGAAAATGATCTGAATACTTTTATATGTGCTATATTTTGTTTTCTTCTAGCTACAGAAACAAATTCCTGCGGATTTCAGAATCCGTCTAGCTGGTCAAGTCGGAAGTGGTGTATGTATGGTGTTCGGGGGCGGCGTTCTGTGTGTGTGTGTGTGGAGAAATTGGTGTGTACTTGTGAAATAAATGTTCCCAATTCTGTCACAGCAATACCATGCTATCTGCATCCCAATGACTTAAGCAGCATTGAAAATTAGGCTCTTATACAATCAACCTCCTCATGAACCTTCAGCCAGCTCTTTCAAGAGTGTGACAACGTCGTCTGACGATCCAAGGAGATATCTTGCACTTGATCTCTTTCGTCCAACAGCGCACGAGAAGTAATTGTCACCCTTGAGGTCAAGCACGGAAGAACCTTCGTGGAGTGACATTTTATCACGCATTAACGTTGGCCTCCAAGCACTCCCGATTGCATGGATACTAGCTCTCTTTTCTAAGGTCGACAAGGACCGTTGTTTCTTAAGGCGAGCTGCCTTTGAATTACTTTTACTCAGTGAAATCCTTGGCAGTGGCGCAGATGACATGCCGGGAGTGGGTGAAGGAGGTCTTGTAGGAACAGTTGGAGGTGCCTCAACAGGAAGCTCTGGTTCAAAAAATGTATAGACATCTTCGTCCTAAACCAATGAATCCATGTGCATGATTTCATATATCCATCACCGCGCTCAAGGTATGCAAAATTGATTCCAAACTACATTTTCGTGTATAAGAAGTTTTATGGAAAAAATGATGATTAGGTCAACTAGTCAAGAAGAAACGCACCTTTGGTAGAAAGTGTCCAATGCAGAGGACATAATCGATCGGTGCTTTCATGCCTTTGTTATGAACTATTTCTCCTAAAATACGATCGATAGCTGCACCCTGCATATACATTGAAACAGCACATAAGAAGAACAAATAGGACAATTTGGTTGTTCCAATAGATGTAAACTACGGAAAGCAGGACTCCATCTAATTAAAATGCATGTACCTTTGTAACACCAACTGCTCGGACCTCCACAGATCGACCACCTTGGACGACATCAACAGATGCATTTGAGATCGGGCCTGTCCACAGATGCTGCAGCAGATCTCTCGCTTGGAGCCTTCCAAACTCAATATCTGATATCATAGATATAGTGATCGGTAAAATTGACAATGGATGAAACAAAAAACGAAGCTCCATGACAGAGTCATTAACCAAAAGAATAAAGACATTCTCGTGTACCTGCATACTTGTAGTTCCATACAAGTGAAGTTTCACGAAGCTCAAAATGTGACCGTGGTGTTCTCTCTGTAAAGTACTCAAAAACATGCTGAAATCATGAACAAATATCAGGAATTCCAGTTTACATATCCCGAAAATAGTTAATTGGTATATAGTTACAAAATCAACCTTGACGCTGTCAACCCAATCCATATTCAAATTTTCTGGCATTGTTGTCATCCATTCTCCCATTGTAAGACGTAAGAACATCCCATTTTCTGCTGCCAACCACATGTTGTAATCACCGAAGTTCTGTATAGGAAGCTGTTAGTCCCAAACACAACATGAAAGGGGTCAGAAATAAAGAATCACTGAAGAGAGTAAGAGTACATAGTCCAAGACGCTTCTGTCACTTCCGCTGAGAACAACAATTGTTGTCTTTGAATCATCACAAATCTTTTTCAAGGGTTCCTTGAGATCTGGGTGCAATTTAAGTTCCATTTCTCTGATTTGGCCACCCCTTCTCCCAAGCGTGTCCTTCGGTTCAGTTAAAGTAGCATTGAATCCCTGTAATGAAAATACAATCACAATGAGCATGGTGAAGAAAATCTAAATAATAAAATCCCCTTCCAAATAACGAAAAGGAAAAAAATAGTATGTAGACTCTACCAGTATAAGTAATCGATTGCTGGATTTCAAATAACGATCAACTGCTACTTTGATTGGAAGTATAGGGGGAACTTGTCTCGTCCTTAGTTGAGCTTCAACAATTGTATCATTGAGTTCACTACGTAAATGAAAAATTCACCATTAAGCATTAACTTGAAGAAAAGGGCAAGTCATGATGGTTGCATCCCACTGCATAAATGAAAGCTATACAAAGTACAGCACTGCGAATCGATCAATACCTTACAAAGGTTGCAGCCCACTCTTGAGACGTGTGAGTTGTTACGTGCATGAAGTTATGATGGTGACGCTTTTCTCTTTCATCAGCTGCCATATTCAAAGCATAACCTATGGAAGCTGCGACTTCAGTGATATTCCAAGGATTCACTAATATAGCCCCAGCACCAAGAGACTGTGCTGCACCTGCAAACTAGATATGAACACACTGATTTAGAGCATAAACTAAAACCACTTGAACTTATTCTGCTCCGTTAGCACCTTCCACTTCTTCCTAAATGAGCAACTCCTTGTAGCATTTCGCGTTATTTAGATGAAGCGAAATCATATTCAATTAAAACTGAATCATGGGACCTTAAATTACCTCGCTTAAAATGAGAACTCCTTTCTTGGAAGCTTGACAAGCAACAAACTCATAGCTCACAAGATTCATTCCATCCCTTAAAGATGTAACAAGCGCTACATCTGAAAATAGTAGTCAAGCATAGAGAATATATAAACGTGCAAAGCTCGATTAGACATGGCTTATTATACAAAAAAACAAAATATGCTTGGCTAGCTAGCTATCGGACCAGAGTAATTACCTCCTTAAGTATGTAAAGTGTATAACGCAGGATGAACTGCACTCTTAGATATGCAATGTTTATCATGGCATCTAGTTTAACAATTTCAGTGTCTCGACCACCTCATACTTGGGTAACAAAAGAGTATCTATTTCTAATGGTTTTATCAGAAGCGGAAATACTTCAAAAAAGTTTATTAAGCATTAAAGACAACAATGATGAATGCTGTGAGTGTTACGGCACAAAAAAGAGTACCAGTAACAGCGTATAGTGCACATAATGCGTGAAAGTCAAGAGATCGATCCTGTAAATAAAGAAGAAGATGCTTTAGAAATCTTCACATATGAGTTAACCACTAGATTCACAAAACAACCGGTAAAAGCAAAAACCTTCAGATTAGAGATACTATCTTAACAAAACAACCGGTAAAAGCAAAAACCTGTCTATAATTTTGTAAGGGCAAGGGCTGGTTTCGAGCTTACACTTTAAGCTACTTACTCTCTAAAATGCCATCTGAATTAATCCCGAGATGCAAGAAATTGCCATTCTATCATAAGCTATTAACGCCTTTAGAAGGAAAGAAAAAGTTCTAAAGCCGCGCCTGTGAGTTGGCTCAAGGTGAGAGACTAGTGCAACTACACGGGTGAGAGACGAGTGCAACTACGTCTTCAACATCCATATTACATGGCAGGGTATCATGCTTTCAACTACTACCTATATAGACACAATAGTTTACGAATATCTAATCTTACATCCGGAATGCCTTCCTAAGACTCAGGAACTGACAAGCCAACTTACACAATTCATAAATTATCCGACACAGCACTCAACAAAATCTCTTGTTCCATTCTGTATCTAGTTATCTACTACTGTGAAAAGAGTCTTTACAGATACAAAACCAGAGGTAAAAAAGATAAATACAAACCAGATGATGTATCGGAACAGCAGTAAGAGTTCCAAACCTCCCATTAATGCGTCCGACAATCTCATGAACCTGACTCGTGAGCTTTTGATCTGTGTGTGAAGCCACATAGCATAAACGGATATCAGATTCTTCAAGGTGATTGTAGCTTTTGAGGAAAAAAAGTAAGGAAAACTAATGAAAAAGGCTTGAAAACTTTGAGTTTTAATGATAAGGACAAAATAAAGGGTATAGTGAATAGTACCACTTTTTAGTGTAAAAATATGATTTTTCGTTAAAGTGAACAGTATCGTGAGCTTTTCGTTAAAACTCCCAAAAAAGTAATTAAACTTGGGCTATCAAAGGGAGGACAGGGGGAAAAATGAGGATAAAAACCATAGACTGATGAAGAGAAATGCAATAATTCTACCAACTTAAGGCTGCAGCTATATTGAGATGGAACCTACACTCAGGAACGTCTGTTCTTGTTGGTACAGCAATTTGCAGCAAGACTACTTTATCACGCCAGTTCAGGTTTTCCTCGAGAAATTTCTCAAACGCCAAAATCTTTTGAGGAATCCCCTTGATCATATCGAGACGATCAACACCCAACATCACCTGTCAGATCGTTGACAGGAAACACTTATGTATTTACAAAATGAAATAAACATGGTAAGTGTAAGCTCATAACTGTAGGCCATGGATTCAGAATCGGAACCGTTGACAAAGAACAAATTATTGTCATGTGTAGAGCCATGAATACACGAAATGATCGCCAAATTTCATCACCAACAAGTAACATCGCATAAGGGGCACACACACGAAGTAGGGTAAACAATAGGTGTGGCTCGTGTGCCTTGCAGAAGAGGCTTAATGTAAAAGTTTAGATATGCTGCCACAGGATGCAGTTCAATTTAAATAAGCAAAATAAATGGTGGTTTAAGTTCTGAAGGAAAATGTAATCATTTCTTACTTTTCTTCCAGCAAATCTTTCTTTCAGTTCTTTCATGTGGTCCTGGACTTGAGGGAGTTCTAGAGCTCGGATAAATCGGTCTGAGTCTATCCCAATTGGAAACTACAATTTCAAGGGGGAAAACCAGTTACCACAAGGATGAATTAAGTGAGAAAACTCATATCGATGAAATTTTATATGCTGATAACGGTCTGATTGAAGAGGTTAACCGATAACAATGAGGAAAATGAAAATGTGAAGGGCTTATACATACCGCAGCCACGCGAGTCAGCTTTCCTTGATTCTCTACTCCTTCAGGTGTACCCTCTAAACCAAGAATACGAGTGCAAGCACTAACGAAGTGCCTTGCGTAATCATATGTATGGAAACTGGAAGTTGAAAAATCCCCCCATCAAAACCCTTGTGGTCTTCAGACACAACATAAGACGATAACTTACAGAAAACATTACACAACAGAATATTGACAACATTTTATTGTGTAATGAGAGCGTAATCTGTTCATAAGCAGGCAAAACAATAGGTTGACTCAAATTTATTCACTACGTAAATTTTTATCTCTCCAACATCAACACCGGAGGAAATCTGAAGAAATTGTTTTGTAGAACAATAAATGTCATATAAGTACCTAATTAATTGTATGAAATATAATATGGAACAAGCATTTCAAAATACTTTTCTGGGAAATACATGTCTTACCCAACCAAATCAGCAGCAAGAACCGATCTCAATAGTTCTGACCGAGATGGCAGCGTCCTATGTATTTCTGAGGAAGGAAAAGGTGTATGGAGAAACCAGCCAACTTTCATTTTGTTGTTATGTTCTTTTAGGCATTTAGGAAGAAACATTAGGTGGTAATCATGGCACCAAACGACATCCCCCTCCTGGTAGTGTTCATGTACAACATCAGCAAACATTTGGTTTGCCTTCTTATACGCATCAAACTGAGATTGGAAACTTCGGGTGGTTGCAAGGCGGTCTTCTTGTGGAAGTCCAAGATAATGGAAAAGAGGCCACAAGATGTTGTTACAGTAGCCATTGTAATATTGATGAACAATTTCTTCGTCAAGAAACACCGGGATGCACCTCTGCAGTAAATAAAGTTTTTCATCTTCGATGCATAATCAAACAGCTTGTGTGTAATACCGTGTGTGTGAGCAGTTCAAAAACGTATTAGCCTAAATTTGTGAAAGTTGCAAGCCAAGATCCTGTACCTTTTCAGCTAAAGCTTTAGTCAATGCTTTTTGTCCAACACTATCTGGTACATTTACACCAGCCCAACCAATCCACCTGGCATCGAACTCCTTTACGCCTTCAAGAAGACAACCCAGATTAACACAGCGTTTGATTATGCCATTATTGAAAGTCAAATGGTCTAAACTCTAAAATCTATAGCCTGACATAAAATTTAGGAGCTAACGCGAAAAACGCCAGTAAAATAAAAGGACAGTCCAAAGGAGTAAGGCAAGATGATTATCATTTACCTAAAAGTGCACTGACTAGTCCTCCGACACTTATCTCAAGCTGCCATGAGTCCTCTCCCTTCCTAACTGCAGAGACAGGTAACCTATTAGCCACCACCAGTAAACGCTGTTTAGGAGGCCGTCCCTCTTTCCATTCACATCCATCAATAAAAATTTTTGTTGCTGAAACTCCTTCCGGAAAATCGTCCTCACTGGATAAACCTAAATTTTCACCCTCGGTGAAAAATGCATCACTCCCTACGAATTCTGCCTGTCTGTTTCCATCTTCATTTGATTGTGAAACGCGGTTTGATCTCCTTAGCTCTCTTTCCCTGAGAAGCCTTTCCAATCTACTTCTTGGTGTGGAAGGATTGCAGTTATAATTATTTCCTGGCATATGCTTGTCCTGCAGAAAAAGCTGCAATTTGCAAATTTCTATGGGTTATTTGAGTCGTGCATCAGCTCTCATACTACAAAACTTCTAGCAGATTATTCATCCTCAACTACTTCAACACAAATGTGTTAAAAGAAAAGCACTCAAATTGTTACAACATATTTGTTAAGGTATGTCTCACAAACAATTAGTTTTCTTCTGTAATACATATCTTCGAGCACATTTTCGTTATCCAATCACTCATTTTAATTACTGCAATATATGCAAACACCTGCCATGTTTGTCATAAACCAAGAAATAAAAATTCAGCAGCAAATACTGTAGTAATTTAGATAGTGTTAATATATGCAGTGTAAATATATTCATACTGCAGTAATTCAGAGAATTAAAAGAAATTAACCACTAATATATATTATCCAGAGTTAAAAAAATAAATTGCAGAAGTGCAAGATTCATGATACATTTTTCTGTACAGTAAATAATTTTTGAAGTAACAAAATAATACCCCAATAAAATATCATTTGAAAAAGGGAAAAAAGGGGAAAAACCATGATCAAGTTGATTGTTTTGCATGTCGCGACAAAATTAACACAAACAAAATCAAAATCCCATGAAAAATACACAACGGCACATATAATAGAAAACAAGAAGCCAAGAATCATGGGAATAACAATTCAGCGAAAGACAAAATGTATTATAAAAAAATGAGAAGAGAGAAAGCGAATGGAGGAGACTGACCAGATAGCTATGCAGAATGCAGATCTCTGTTGGGATTTGAGAGTGCCAAGAGTGCCCTGCTTTTGCTTTTCAGAGAAGCGATTTTATAAAAACCAGAAGAAGGGATTGGAGAATGGATGTACGTACGTGGGGTGGGTGTGGCAAGTTGGGCAACCGATATTTTGGGGAGTGGCTGTGGTCACACCAAAGGATGCAGAAAAGTCTCAAAACTCAATCAGATTGTGATGAAGATTATCCACAAAGAGGGAGAGTGGAGACATACATTGCTGTTTTGTGTTTTTGTTTTGTTTTGGTTTGGCCATGCAGAAGAGATGATGACACCGAACCAAACATTTGCATCCAATTCAAAAAAAACTTTTGGTTCTTATATTTATATATGCTCAGAAGGAGTTATAGAACATAGGACTTGCAGTGAGCTGTGTTTGTATGTGACCCGGTCCACACCACCAACATTGCACAATTTCTTAGTGAATTGGTGTTTTGTGAATTTACTAAAATTAGAGTCCAAAATACTCCTCCTTTCTTGATTTAATGCAGAAAATAAGGGTATTTTTTTTTTCTTTTCATTTTAATCTTTAAGAATAGTTTGAGTCTTTGAGAGACACTAGAAAATAAATAAATAAATAAATAAACAACTTTATTTCGTACCATATATCATTATGGGACCATATGTGTTGGAGTAATTTGGATTTAAACTTCTGATTCTGACCCAAAAAATTTTAATTCCAAATCCAAAAGTTCTCAAATTTGAGCATTTGCAATGTATCTAGAAATTCGAAAAATTCCAAATTTCTAATCCAACTTTATGCAAATTTTTTCAGACTTGATGAGATCTCAAAATTCCAAATAAATTCTAAATTTTTATGCTAAATGGATGTATTTTGTGGTCAATTTTTATATTCTTTCTAATTGGATGTGTTTATAAACTTTATATCATACACATTAAAAATGAGGAGTAGAACATCATTAGTACACAAATATGTGTTTTTAGAACTACGAAATGAGAGTAGAGATTGAATCTAAAACACAATGAATAAAAAAAAAAACCATTATCGATCAGCGCAATTCACCATTTTCATAAAAGCACTGCATTCAGTTTAGCCACATGTTTTTAAGAGAGTGAGGATTTCGACATGGATGTGGATTCGTTGTTTGCAAGTGTTTGGTTTCTATCACAACTATATTCTTAAAGAATAATTATATTTCTAGAGCTTTAGAGCTTTAATATGTAGTTATAAGTTCATAAAACGCTTTTTTGGATTGAAACTAATTTAGAAGTGTTAAATGGGTACATTACTCCACTAACCAAGAAAATAATCTGCGGTGAATTTGCTCAAACATACAACTGTAGCAAATTCCTCAACAACTACCTCACGGACCAAAACTACAAACGTCACCCATACCAATTTGTCACAAAATGATACTTGTGACAGATATGTATCAGCGACTACAATAGGTTTTCTCCAAATAGCAAGGCCACATAAAGTTATCGCGTAGGAGCGAGACCATATAAAGTCCTCATTAGTAAACAAGACCGCATAAATCATCACACAAGGCGAAAATCACCTCCAACCGTCACTCTAGTGTGGCCACAACACGTGCTAAGTGTGACAACAAAACTAATTATGTTGGGAAGGGACTCATCAGTCAACTCATTCATCAACGATCAACAACCTCATTACTCAAACAAATTTGAGGCCCAACGCTACTGTGCCGCTATATAAATGACACGCCTAAGGTGGGGACTAACAGAGCTAATCGCTAAAGGTAGTGCAAACTTGTTAAGCAACATGCATTATGTTAATTATATTGCTCATTGCAATCAAATTGTCATTTAAACTTTGTGTGGATAGCAATATTCCAAGAAAATAGTTTAGATAGTAATATCCCAAGAAAATACGAGAAACTCTAAATAAGAGAAATTATGTGATCCGATACCCGCATCACATGTTTTCTACAGCCATAGTCACAAAAACCATCCCATACCCCACCTCTTGCTATTGAGATCCACCATTTCCCCCACCTGGTCCCATTCCCCCTCTCATAAATGAACGAGGATTCTTTTTGGATTCTCTTTGTAAGAATCTTGAAAATCCTCGAATCATGTTCGTTCATCGTACATCGTGCTGTGATAAATTATTTTAAATATATTTATTTTAAAATAAATATAAATGATATTTGACAAAATTAACTACATAATATACGACACAATTTAAAAATTCCAGAATTCTCGAATTTGGAGAAGATCCTCCCGGCGCATAAACATACCATTCCGACTACCGTACTCAAGAACCTCTCCTAGATAAACTTAGTCATATGATTGAAACACTTGTCTTCCACTGTTCACGCGATCCAGGCTGTAGGCGTTATGTCACCAGGCTGTAGGGTAAATGTCATGATAATCACAAGTTCCACGTGTGGCGTTGAAAGACACCGATATCTCTTATATTTAGGTCATTGTCGTCCGCTTTTCAATCAACACTAGTACAGATGCGTGCGTACGTAGAAAAATCTTAGCCATAAGCTTAGCCTCTAATGAAAAAGATATTATTTTTGTTTCATTATATAGAGCAAGGAAATTTAATTAGAATATTTGTTTCATTACGCAATTTAGATGTATTTGAATTATCTAGACGGTGTGTTACCTTACCCATCAAGTTTGAATCTTCATTGTATGTAATTTAGATTGCATTAGAATATCGTTTACCTCAAAAAATATATGGTTATTAGCACTCAGTGTTTACAATTTATTCGACATGGTCAAGATTTACATGAAAATATCGGAAAAGTTAGAGAAAAATTTAGAAGTGGGATGAAGTCTAAACTTTACAAGATATCAACGAAGCTCGACAGTTTATGTTGATATTTTCGACATATCAATTGAATATCGACAAATTATCATATAACATCTATTGAAAACAAAGACTCAACCACATAAAAGAATAAACCAGATCCTTGTGGTGGGGTTTAACCTCATCGAAATCTATATCGCATATCCAATTGGTTGTGCACAAGAGACCAACACTACTAAGAAACAAATTAGAGAGGCTATGAAAGGTATGCCATTTTCGGTTACTTTTCATAAACACCAGTTAGAACATTGTCTACGTGCACTTTGTTGGAAATTTAATATTTTATTATAATATTAAATTTATCAATTAAAAGAAAATCAGAAGTGACGTTTTTTTTTTTGGAATGATGGCTCTTCAAATAAAGAATTGCAACGTTTGAGACTTTATGGATAGTCACTTATTTTCAAAAGAGACATCTTTACTTCTATATATAGGCAAGTCACCTTGTAGTCATGAAATACTTTTTCATTAATCAAATAATCATTACTTAAAGTGCACTAAATATTAGAGAGTCTCATCAAGTCCATATGAAAGAGTATTTAGCACAATTCATTATAGTTTTATGATTTGGAGTACTACTGTTACAGGGACATGGTTTTCGCATCTTGAGAGACAAGTGCTCATCAACTATGGTTTTTTAATCCATGTATGTGCATTTAACATTATTTTTCATTACGCGTATGCAGCAAATTTGGTATTTAGTTGCATAATGAGAACTTTTAGAAGTTACCTTAGACTGAAAAGCAGTAGTTGAAAATAACTTACATGAAATAAGGACATCAGTGTGATAGTGTCTGGAATCAATTATGCATGAAAAAGCTAAAGCATGTGACAAAGCATAAAATGATTGGGACACTCTCACTACAGCGTTCTCGCTTCATGTCAGTCTTCGGCTCAAGTTAAAACGCACTCATCATCAATAATTTAAGACACTCTCACTATAGCGTTCCCGTTTCACGTTAGTCTCCGTCACAAGTTAAAACGCACTCATCACCGGCACTAATTTGAATGGATTGATTACACCGTCTCTGCGTGCAAAGTAGTGTTAAGGCCACACGTTAATATTCGCTTGTGAAAATGTAAATCCTGAAATATTATTGGGCATCTAAATAAAGCCCAATAACAAAAAGTTCCCTTGGGCTCATCATCAGCCCACCAGTAGTAGGACCCACCAATTATTCTTCGCTTCCAATTTCTGGAACTAAAAGTGTAGGACCCACCAACCTTTCTTCGCTCCAATTTCCGGAACGATAAGTGTCAAACATTTTCAACCGTCGATCACTCATCAGACACTTTAGAGCTCCAGAAAACCCTATGGCGAAAACGACGCCGTCGCAACCAACCCTTCTCTTCCTCACCGTTCTCCTCCTGACCACAGCACGGCCCTCCCAATCCTTCTCCTACTATCAGTACCGAACCCTCTTCTCCCTCGCCCACTCGCTCATGACGCGCGTGGCCAACCTCCGCGCATCACGCGGCGACATTTCGGGATCGGAGCGGGCCAGGGCCGTCGCGTCGAAGCTGGAGCGGGGGCTCGAGATGGGCGTGTGGGGGTTCATGCGGTCCGCCGGCTGGGACTACCTCTGGAACTACTCGTGGAGGGACTTCCCCAATACGGAGGTGGTATACGGCGCCGTTTCGGACGCGAACGAGTTGCTGAGGTGGCTGGGTGACCTGACTCAGAGGAAATCGGATTCCGATAGAGCCGCTTGGGTCGCTCAGAATTACCAAAGTATCCTCAGGGTTTCCAATTCGCTGCTCCGTCGGCTCCTCAATATGTTCTATCATTCGGTACGCACCGTATCACTTCTTACCTAAATATCAAGTACGTTTATGATTTTAGGTCAAATATAATAAAAAACATTTCTGATGGTTAACTTTTATTTTTTTTCGGAAGCATTTTCAAATAAACCCTTTAAACATCTGGTGAATCATTTTTGTAAAATATTTTATTGTGACGTGTTACTTAATCCGTAGCATCCATGAACAACGGTTTTTACGCGAGTGTTATCGAATATATACACGTGTTATAAAATGTGTGACACTACGGTTGGGGTTTTGTGGCAGGGAGCGTTGAGAGACTTGGTGAAGACGGTGCAGAGAGAGGTGGTGGAGGGCGAGCTATTAAGGGATTGTCTTGAATTGGGCTCCGATGATTTGCAAGGTGTTGTTCAAATCCTCAAGGATTTGGGATTGAAATACGGTTCCACCAACCATCAAGAACTATGACATTTTATGGCTTGTAATTTTATTTTCTTTCATCATACACTACAAAAATTTGTCACGTTTGTTTTTTATGTCCTTTAGTTATGGGGCCTCAACTTAGAGGACAATGGGCTCCTTTATTTATTGCTTCTCGAATGTAGTGTCAATTTGCCATAAACTTTGGATATTGTTTTTGTTGTTGGATCTGCTTTTGTAAGAGAAATTTTTCGGTTTACTTGAAACACGAACATTTTGTAAATGAAGAAATACTTAAATATAAAAACTTCTATGCACTTATATTATAAATACAAGCTCGCGTTTTGAACACAAGGAAAAATCTCTCATTTTGTAGGAACAACTTTAACTCACAAATGCTTCTGTTAGAAGTATAATTTTTTCTTTGTCACATTGGGCATGCATGGTATGTATGATTAGATTGTACTAGAAGAAGACTTTCTAATTTTAAGACATATCGGAAGTGGAAGTGAATATTTTTCATTTGGTGGGGATGAAAAGAAGATAAGACATAAAGAAAACTCATTATTTCCATTCCTTCCATTTTATAAAGCATTATAATGGATAAGTTTTTACCGTAAATAATTCATCTTCTAACCTCGTGTTGGACATAATTTTTTCATTTATCCCCTCATCATACCTTCAAATTAAAGAGTTATATATCCCAATTTAATTTCTTTCACCAAGATAGGGTGTGACGACTTTTTCAAACTGTTTACACCTCCCAATTTTTTGAATTAAAAATGTAGAAGTCCAAATGCTTTTATGGCTGGTTCTACCAAACACTAAAATAGTGTCGATCTAAAAGCGTATATGAAAAAGTCCTTTGACATATTTGAGAGTTCTTATTAAAAAAAAATTAATGAAAAAGATTTGAAAATTTTGAGTTTTAACCATAAAGACAAAATAAAAGGTAAAGTGAATAGTACTATGATTGACTTTTTAGTGTAAAAATATGATTTTTCGTTAAAGTGAACAATACCAGAACCTTTTCGTTAAAGTTCCCTACTATAAAAAATGCTCTTCTACTAAAAGTGTTCTTGCTAGAACTCAATCATGGCCTAGCACTAGACCCGGCAATCAAGTCGTGTTTGTTATGTTTTTGTTGTTTTCGTGTCATAATTAATATCTTAACGGATCGTATCGTGTAAAATTCGTTATCTCAAAGGGTTCTTAAGAGGAGACTCAATAACGACCCCAATTGTTAACGGGTCGTGTGGTTTTGCATCATGTTAATGGGTTACGCAAGAAATTGTCGTGTCTTATATCTAGACCTTGCAAATGGATCGTGTTCGTGTTGTTTACGTGTTATACCCGTTATTTTAATGGTCACCTTTATGATACGTTAACGTGTTTTTAACGAGTGACTTGATAATAACATGACTCGTTAACATATTAATCTGAAACATGTTATTTTCACACATTGTGTAAATGAATCGTGCAAAAAATTACCAATCTTACCTACCATGCATACCCAAACATATGAATTATTATGTTGTGGACTCAGCTTCTCCAAATCCGTTTTCTCTATTGCAAATAAAGATGGAACAAAGCTTTTAAACAGATATACAGTGATTCCCATAAATAAGTGGCACGTGGTGGGTGACGAAATAATTGAAGGCAAATATTTAATAGGTGATGTGACATGGCTAAGTAGTAAATAGTAGTACTAGTACAGTATCTCAACTACGTGTTTAAATTGTGTCACTCCTTGCGACCAAAAGCACTTAACTGTTATCACATGCTTATAAATTCCATCTTTCCTTCATCTTATCCTTTTTCGAAGTTTATAAACTTGGTCCCAAAATTCCATTTGATTATATTAAAGAAATAATCACGGGTCTTGGTTCTGCTGATCTAACTCATGCTCTTCAAATCTTGTTTGTGCAGAGCGTGCATGTAATGGAACCATTTCTTTCATGTGCAACAAGTTATAGACATTTATTCCCTCACACTCACAAACTCACAAGCAAATTTTTTAAGCTCTCGCGTTTTCGAGGGAATTAGAAGATGATTAGCTATGAAGGAAATTTATTCTTTAGAATCCTACCATTTGCAGTTATTAAGTTTTATGTATGAGTAATCAATCTTATATTCTTTGGGTGGTCGTAATTTTATAGTATCTCCCTTCAAGTTCAACTTACTTTTAATTTTAGTAGGTTATCCATTTCAATTTAATTATAGGTACAAAGCGAGCCTAAAAGAGAAGTAGATGTGGTTATGTTAGGTAGTTGAAGCAATTGTGTACGCTTTTTACACTTATGTTAGAGTTTCTTCTTATAGATTAGAGTAATTTAGCATATCAGTTTGGAAAACATATAAGGAGAAAAATGTTTGAACTAGTGACTTATTGTCTCTAGGGATAACAATTTGATTAGCTAAACCTGTTTTTCGTGGATTATTCATTGTGTTAGATTTGGATATGAAAATTTAGATTTAAGGATAAATATGAAAAACCTCATAGAGTATCAACATACTCTCAATTTGTCACGATAAATAGTGCTATCTAGGAGCATTTCCCTATAAATACAAGCAGTGTTTAACTTTTGCAATGGCAAAAGCTATACAAGCCTTTTAAACCTTCAAATTCCACAGCAGGAAACCAGCCAAATGACCTCTCCGATAAAGAGTGTGAGAGAGATGGCGAAGAAGATAACACAATATAAATGATTTTGCCCTGTATTAATGTAATGTTTGACTGCTTCGGCTCAAGGACCACCGTGGATCAAGAGGATTGATGAGATGAGAAAGATCGATTTCCATGGAGGTGCCGCTTTCCTTTCACTTCTTAGTCAACTTAAAAAGGATTGACCCTACCCTGTCAAATTGACTAGTATAACTTGTCAAGTTTTTTAAAGTACAAATACTAAAGACAAACACCTAAAAACAAGTAATAAGACGATGCACCAGATCAATCATATAATGATGCATTAGACTAATTAAATGGTTTATATGAAACATTTGAAGTGATGCTACGCCATTTGATGGGCTGAATGTACTACTAAATGGAACAAATGTGTCGTTCAATAGACCCTAATCATTGTATTTTCAAGTGTATGTATGTGTTTTAGTCAAACCCTTTTTCGCTAATGTTTAGCTTCTCTAACACATTTCTTTGGGGTTTATTTTTGCTTCTTTTGTAGTTAGGTGCTCACTGTTTTGGCCAAAGAAAGTTACGTTATTTACTGCTGGCCATGTTTTGGGTAGCTGGGTTTGCTTCTTTTGTTCTTGGCTTTCACTATACAGTGCAATTTTTGTCTTCCCCTTCCACATGAAAGAGAGACCAACGACGCATATAAGTCGATGAAAACTTTAGAAAAGACATATTTTCTTACCAAATTGTGTATCCAGTCTTCTTGTCAATCATGCGAGGGAGATGGTTGTAAGGGCGTTTATCCTTACAGGGCATGCAATGCAGCAATGCAATTGCAATGAAACTAACTTGGCCCAAAACATTAAAGATTGCCACCCTCCCACATTAAATTGCATGTGGGTAGGTTAGGTATAAATTTTTGTAGAACATGCTCGAGACCAATATCATTATTAGACGAACAATGCTAAAGAGATCATATATTATACTCAATTAGTATATTGTTTTATGTGATAAATGATGCATACAACTAACATTCAATGAGATAAATTTTATTAACAGACGGAACATTTGCCACATTATGATACATCAATATAGTACAAAAATATAGTATCCGTAGCATTTTTCTTGCTACACAGATTCTTCACACACCAATAATGTCTTGATTCTTGAATCTCAGCTTCATCAGTTCTGCAATGCACTAAATAGCGAGGAGCCAAAGTAAACGCAAAATGGACAGAGAGACTGCATGAGAGGATCACAGAGCTCTAGAGAGAAGAGTTGACTTTGCAATAGTTTTGCAGATCACCAAACACGAGCATGTTTACCAGGTCCAAAACTAGTGTAGCATAGACATGTACATGTAGTATTACACACATGATAGGGAATGAATAATGTGATCATCTATCCCTTCCGAATCAGTCTAATTTTTACTAAAGTATTAGATTATAGGATTGTGATATAGAACTCAGATGCGTTTTAATTATGTGTTTGAACACGTATATAATAATCAAAATAGTTCCAATACGTATAAAGGCGGATATGCATATAAGCCTGAAGTAGATGTGACCCCCCACATTCCAAAAACTCATTTGAAGTCTGCACAAACTTACAAGGGCGGATATGTATAATTCTTCATACATATTTAAGCTATACGCTCCTCTGTGATACCAAGTCTAGCTCCGCCACTGAACACCCATGTAAATAAAAAAGATTTAGAACAATTCCAACTCATTCCAAGTAACTAAACATGTTGTCAAAACACTTGGGTCAAACTTCATCTATGACAAAAACAGATCTGCGCAAATCTAGAGCCAATGGTGTCTCACTTAGCTAGGGTCGTCGTAGGAGCTGCACAAATTTAGTGCATGGAAATTAAAGAGAAAATATATATGTTATTCACTTATTCATGAGGTTACCATTATGCAATGCTGATTAGTTACAGATTGAATTAATACAGTGATTAATGTAAGTGTGTCGTTGAATTTTAATTAGAAATACTGACAAAGGCCAAGATGTACATTGGATACGCAACACTTATTGATGAGAGGTATTGGGATGCAAAAAATTAAGAGAAATTCAGAGAGAAAAATATAGAGAGAGGTGTCAGAGCTGGGCTTTGCCATACAGTCTCTCACATTATATCCGGGTGTAGTTAATGCCTCGAACCAACTTTCTCAACTGTAAAAGCTATGCATTGCATGCTATTGCTTCCTTGCTATTATATATCCTCATCATCTTCATTCTTCAGGGGTTCTCTCTCACCTTTCTAGCCATTCGGTCCTTCTCATTCTTCCTCCTCTATATTTTAGTTTTTATTGCTAAATTGGGGTCGATATTATGATGGCGGGAACGGCGAGGAGAATGTGGTTGGTTTCCGTGGTGGTTTTGGCCGTGAGCCTGTGGTGGAGTGGCGCTAGGGCTGAACCGCAAGTGCCTTGCTACTTCATTTTTGGGGACTCTTTGGTTGACAATGGTAATAACAACCAGCTTCAGTCCTTGGCCAGAGCTGACTACTTGCCTTATGGGGTCGACTTTGGTGGACCAACCGGAAGATTTTCCAACGGAAAAACCACCGTTGATGTTGTTGGTGAGCTTCTCTCTCTCTCCCTCCCTCGAGCTCTCTCGTTCTCATTTTCCACTTACATTTGCCATGCATGCTTGCCCTTTTCTTTGTTTTATAAAATCCTCATGAGAGGTTCTTTCTTACAATAATATTCATTAATGTGATGTAGTGCTAGTTGATCCATCCAAATAAGTAAAATAATATGACGTCGTAATGTTGGTTCGGCAATGTTTTAGTTTCGGCCACAAGATTGCACACTGTCTTTTTGTACTTTCTCTCTGCATAAATGAATATAGTACTTTTTCTCTAAACAAAATTTTAAAACTGAAATAGTGGATTTTCAAATCCTATTTTCTGTGTTTTTGACATGCATAATGTTCTGCTAATTAGCTGATTATGATCACTTAATTTCTGCATAAATCTCATGCCAATTATTTGTGAAAACCTGCAGTTGGTGATAAATTTTTTAGACCAAGAATTCTCTATGTTTGTCTTGGGTTTTGTGTACATGCAGCCTTCTATTAGTTGTTTGAAAATAAAACTAGCAACAAAGTTTTACCAAAAAATAAAAAATAAAAATAGCAACAAAGAATAGTAGCTCTCAACCAGTCTGTTTTCATCATTTATGACATTGAAGGGAGAATTTATTTCTCTGACGCTTTCACATGTTGCTTTCTAAAAATTCAGAAATCCCATATATTTAGTTACATGATCATATAATTCAAGTGGGGGAAATAACCGAATGTGTGAAAAGTAAAAACCATGGATGTTACATGGGAGACACAAACCACTTACCAAAACAGTGAAATCCACCATAACTGGAGTTACTGATGACTTCAAATATCTGCATGCAGCTGAGCTTCTGGGTTTTGATGATTTCATCCCTCCCTATGCAACTGCTAGAGGCCAAGATGTACTCAAAGGAGTTAACTTTGCATCTGCAGCTGCTGGAATTAGAGAGGAAACTGGACGCCAATTGGTGATTAAAATTTTCCATGACACATATTTTCACTATAACATTATTCTAATTAATGTGTTTTAATTATATTCAATCATGTTTTATTACTGTTGTAGGGTGATCGGATTACATTTAGTGGTCAGGTAAAGAATTACCAAAACACAGTGTCTCAAGTGGTCAACTTACTAGGTGATGAGGACCAAGCTGCAAATTATCTGAGCAAATGCATATACTCAGTTGGATTAGGCAGCAACGATTACCTTAACAACTATTTCATGCCCCAGTTTTACTCCACCGGCAACCAATTTACCCCGGAGGAATATGCTGATTCGCTCATTCACGATTACGGTCAACAGCTGACGGTTAGTCTTTTTCCCCTTCCGTGCATTTTTTGTGCATTTAGGTTCATCAAGACCAATATTGTTTTATGGTTATGAAATTATATTGTTAATACAGAAGCTGCAGCATTATTCCATCAAACAATCGAATATATTATGTTGTTTGACAATTTGATAAAAGAACATTTCTCATAAGATCGTAACACTCCCTTAGATAGATCTCAGGGTAGCTTGAAGTTATCTCATATAAACTATGATAAAAGCAAGCGTAAATATGACACAAAATTAGAATGCACCTTAAGTTATGGCCATGTGTTACTTGTTAAATATATATATATATATATATATATATAATATGTATAGATTTTGGTAATTTGCATGTAACATAAATATAATATATGTATATGTATATGTATATGTAAGCGTAAATATGACACAAAATGAGAATGCACCTTAAGTTATGGCCATGTGTTACTTGTTATATATATATATATATAAAATATGTATAGATTTTGGTAATTTGCATATAACATAAATATATGTATATGTATATGTATATGTATATGTATATGTACATACATATATATAGGTTAGTGTGACTATATTATGAAATTTAATCAGGTGGTTTCCTTTAAAACCATTAGATTGTAATTATTTAATGTTGATTGATGTGTGCTGTATAGATTTTGTACAATTATGGAGCAAGGAAGGTTGTATTGTTTGGAATTGGTCAAATAGGTTGCAGTCCAAATGAATTGGCACAAAATAGCCCAGATGGTTCTTCATGCGTACAAAAAATAAACTCTGCAAACCAAATTTTCAATAGCAAGCTCAAGGCACTTGCCAATGAATTCAACACTAATCTAGCAGATGCAAGATTTATCTTCGTAGACTCTTATGGCATTTTCCAGGACATAATAAGCAACCCTGCACAATATGGTAATTACAAAGGGAAATTTTCAAAAACCATATGTTATTCATCTTGAAAATACAACCCTTTTTTTTTATGTTGCGACATAACCCGATTTTCTTCTGTTTGTTGATTCTGTTAAGATTAATGAATAAGCAATCACGCAATCACCAATTGCCTGATGAAGTAGTAAAAATGAAAATTCCCTCTCTTGGTCATGTGATTGCTTTTCAGTTAATTTTAACATAATCAACTAGTAAAGAGCAAAATCAAGGTAAAAATGTCGAAACATTTCTTTTGTATTTTCAAGATAATTTTTTTAGAGTGGTTCATGAAGTCTGCCGTAATTATTGATTAAAACTCACTAGGATTTCTTTCTTTCTTTTTTGTGTGCTTCTGGTGTGTTTTATTTCAGGATTTAGAGTTACAAACGCAGGGTGCTGTGGGGTAGGGAGGAACAATGGCCAAATTACATGTCTTCCTTTCCAAACTCCATGCCAAAATAGGGATGAGTATCTATTTTGGGATGCATTTCATCCAACTGAGGCTGGCAATGCTGTTGTAGCAAGGAGAGCATACAGCGCCGTTCAGGCCTCGGACGCTTACCCGGTCGATATACGCCGGCTTGCCCTTCTTTAATCATCATCGTTGTCGTCATCATCCACATAATCATTGATTTATGGCTGCAGTGGCATATAATCATGCTTGCATGATTGCATCATATCATAAAAAAACTAGCACCTATATAATACGTCGTGCTTTCTTGTACGCCATGGTTTTCTTTGTTGCAGTTAATCATGTTTGGTTTTTAGAATTTTGAAATGTTCATCAAACTTTGATCTTCTTCTTGTGGACTACTGAAGGGATTAAATTAATACGAAATTGAGTTTGTTTCGTTTACTTCAGAGAAAAAAAGAAGCTCCATGAGTGGTCTCGCCGACCCCGTCTCAATTTCAATTGTTTTCCCCAGTGCCCGACATTCATTGTCAACTTTACAGACAGGTTAAATAGGTGAATAGCATTATATATCCCCACATTTGGTGTCATCACATATGTCGGCTGCATAAGTGCAATTATTACTAATGTGACATGTCAATGACTCGATATTGTTGGCTTGTGATCTTCATTTTGCTTCTTTTTTTTCTTCAAACTAAATTTCTAAAATTCTATCAAATAACCTTGTTAAATGTTTGCTTTACAAATTTTGTTGGCTTGTGATCTTCATTTTGCTTAAAAAATTCTCCACAGTTCTCTCAAATAAACTTTTTATAAATAAGCCTAAGCAAATTTTTTTTTAACATATACGATATTATCTACACTAAAAGATACAAAAGTAGACTGAATCTCGTAATGAACTAGCCATAATAATTTGGTTAGAAACACTTTTGATGATAATCAAATTTAAGACTTTTTCATAAACCGTAACACTAAGTGGTCAACAACATTTTTTTTCATGGAGTAAAAACTCATGATAAAGAAGCCCTTATTATGAATGTACTTTCCTTGTCCCAAAAAAAAAAAAAATATATATATATATATATATATATATATTTTCTTTGTCCGGTTTCTATTTGCACACCACTCTTATCAGAATTCACTCATGTTTTCATTTACACCACAACTTTTAATTTAAATTTTCTTTCTATAAATATCCACCAACATTATACCCTCATCATGCTTCCTTTAATGTGTGTATATATCTTGAAAGGAAAACGACAACTTTATATAACTAACCCAACGAGAGTACAAATCTTGGTTGAGACTCCCCCTAATAACATTTGGGGGTTCCTCAAATCAAACTGCTAAATCATGACTATATTTTTTTCTGAGAAATCTTCTATTCAACCATATTTGTGTTTCACCAGTTGAAATATTATAAGGCTAATGTTGTAAATTACAATAGCTTTTGAATACAAAAATTGAATAAAACCCCATGTTTTTCTACAACTAATCCCTTTTCCTATTTTTTTTCCAATGTTTTCGTTAATAACTGCGCATGCCTCACATGCATAACATTTACGAAATTGCTAATATAATTTATAACAATATCCAACATAAGAAAAAACAAAAAATGCATCTAGAATGTTCCATAGGAACAGAATAATACTAGCAATACAAAAGGATGAAGCATTGGAGGTTAAACCCAACCTAAAGGAACAGTCGATGGTAGTTTGTGGTCCAGTGGGAGTGTGAGGACAACAATATATGGCTAGGGTTTTGGAGCGTGAGGCCAATACAGAAACATGTGGCAATGTCATCAGTCGACTCTTCCCCCTTTCTCCTCTCGTCCCACACAGAAAGAAAGAGCACAGAGCCCCAACCCGACCTGTAGGTCCACTAAAGTAAAGTGAGGAGTTGAGCCCGAACTGCAAATAAAATTAAAAAGCATATATATGAACCCAAAAGGCCCAAAACGCCAGCCAAAGTTGCAAGCTTATTAGGAGGCTAGGAGCCAAAACTTCCCGCCTTTTACTTGGGACTACTCATAGATCTTGCATTGCATTGCATGTACGGGCAGTAGCTGAAAAGGGTAGCCGTAAGCTATGTATCCCTCCAAAGATAGGTAGGGCATGATTCACTTAGTGTCCTGTGGCAATTTGGCCGTATATATATATGATCTGCAGGCAATGTGACAAACTTGATTATTACTATATAATCACATCTCTTTCTCTTTCTCCTTCTCTAAGAACCACATATATTTGGTTGTATAAATATACATGCACATATAAATATATATTACAGATGCACTGTAACTGGAAGGTGAGGTACTCGTGGCGATTAAAGTATCGAAATGATCGATGGACCAACTATTTGAGCCATTTTTTGTTAGGAATACACACACGCACACACACACAAACACAAACACACACATATAATTATATATATATATATATGTATATGTATATTACTGGTCCCATACATATATATATGGACGCGAACAAAATTCACGGCATCCCGAAATCAACATATTGCAAGAGTGTGGGAAATTTTCATTTTTTTGGTTAAACACTTTGCCTCAATATCTCATGAAAGAAAATGCTTTTTAGCTAAAATGGTTCTTTGGTATTGCTATAACTCTTCATTTTGATTTTTGACAATGAAAATTAATATAAGTGGTCCTTGAGTTTGTTCATTGTAAATTATTTTGGTCATTCCGTGAAAAATCTATTAATATCCTCGTTAAGTGAAGTTGGTTTGACAAAAATAGCTTAACAAAGTGGTCATGTGGTTCTTAACGTGATAATTTAACGAAGATATTAACATATTTTCTTACAGAATGACTAAAATGATTTATAGTAGACAAATTCAAATATCATTTTTATTAATTTTCATTGTTAGAAACTATGTAGAAAGGAAATGTTACAAGATTTATACTATGAAAACAGTAATGAGATATATAGGAGTGCATGATGACTTGACAAAACATAAAATGAAGTGGTATTTTTTACTAATATTTGGGAAGTGGGGGGAATTGAACAGCAATTTCTGCCGACATATTTAGTACTATCAACTATTTGAGTTACAATTATTTAGAAAGACGACACGTGAACAACAATTCTGCCAACCCTCTTTCCTTGGTGAAGATCGAGCTGTCTACCATTCTTATCAAAGACACGTGACTTTTTGGTACGAAAGTGCAGGTGCGGAAGTCTCGGAGATTTTGAATATTATTTATTTTACTTTTGAGTTTTTATTATAAATGGTCTTTATTTTTGTTAAACAATAAATTTTATTAAATTAAATGTTAGAATAGTGAAAGATGAGATTTCAACGTCATATAAAGACTCAATACATTTTCATTATTATAGTAAATGCATTATCTTTTACTAATTTATCAGTTTGATATTTTATATGTCAAAGTCATCAATTTCGTCTTTTATGTATTGTCTTACTCATTAATGTAGTCCTTATCGTCATATTTCGTACTTTTTCTTGTGCCTTTGGTCATACTTTTTCTTGGAGACCTTTTGTAAAGAAAATTATATCGATATCAAGGATTTTATTCTTTTGGGTGATCTTATTTGAAAATACAAGATTGACACGCGATCTCTAATATAAGTAGAGTTTACATATAATTGTAGAATTCATATTTATTAGAGAGTGTTAATAAACGTGTTAAATGCTTCCAAATAATTTTATATTTTTTTCACCCTAAGTGAGTGGTTGCCAAACTTGGTCTTGGTCTCACCAGAAGTTCCATTCCATTTTCTACCTTTAAATAGTCACTCTAGCTTTCACCTTTTTGCCTCGTTCTCTTCTATTTAAAATATTATTCTAAATTTTGGTTTTTTGTATTTTCCGTTCTTGATATGGCTGGTAGTACGAAACTATTGGCTGTGGTGATTGCTCTATCTTGGGTATCGAACATGCAGCAATTCGTTCAGGGAAAGCCACAAGCTGTCCTGGGAAAGCCACAAGTGCCTTGCTTTTTCATATTTGGAGACTCAGTAGCTGATCCTGGCAACAACAACAAGCTTCCCACATTGGCTAAAGTCAACTACAAGCCATATGGTATTGACTTCCCCGCTGGCCCAACAGGAAGGTTCTGCAATGGCCGAAACATCGTTGATATTCTTGGTCTGCGCCTCTTCTCCACCTTCATTTTCTTCTTTGAATTGGTCTTACGTACAATCACAGAAACTATATATGGTAAATTACTTTGGATGGTTAAGATGGTTTGGAACTAAAAGTTTCAAAATATCGAAAAAAAATTAGCGTAGTTTTTCTACATTGTAGTTTATATTTTGGGATCCTTTTGTGTTCAGTACACATTGTAAGCTATATAAATTGTTTTTTTACAGCTTAAAATTGTGTGTTTAGAAGTTGTTTAATGGTATCAGAGTCTTGTTTTGATATTGAATTCGATTCTCGTTCCTCACTTCTTTGTTGGTTTTAGAGGGTATAGCGTGGGGCTACACCATTGGCTAATGTGTTTATCTCTCTTTCTCTGTTGATTTGCCTCTCTGCATGCAGAATGAATCTGCACGTGAGAGGGTGTAAGCTCGATATACTTGGTTGTCCATTCTCTGACAGCTTAAGCTTCTGATTACAGCTGAACTTCTGGGATTTGAAAACTACATTCCAGCATTTGCTTCTGCTAATGGCACGGACATACTCCAAGGAGTGAACTATGCATCTGGTGCAGCAGGAATTAGAAAAGAAAGTGGAAAGCAGCTGGTATACTTAATCACTTAAATTAACTCAGCTTTTAGCTATTTGTTGTATAATAAAAAGTTTGATAAACTTGTCTTGCAGGGTGCACGTATTAGCATGGGGGAACAGTTGAAGAATCACAGAACTACAGTGTCGCGCATTATCGACATATTTGGAAAGAAAAGCTTAGCCAAAAATCAATTAAACCAGTGCTTATATTCAGTTGGAATGGGAAGCAATGACTACATCAACAATTACTTCATGCCTCAGTATTATACCACCAGTCAAAAATATACCCTTGAGGAATATGCTGATGTTCTTATTAAACAGTACACTCGCCAAATACTGGTAATTAATTAATTAATTATTAATCAACACATTTTATTTTAATTTCAGAATGTCATTGGACTGCTTGAACCAACAAAAAGAGTTGCAGAACAACAAGATTAAATACCCTTTTTGGAATTTTTTTTATAACATATATTTTATAGTACACTTTTTCTTTCATTTGGGCTACTTGAGTTCAAACATTAGCTTAATTAGGTCACAAACATTTGAAATTAGGTCACAAGTCATTTAAAATATCTTTATTTATTTATTTATTTTTTATCAATGCCTTTCTTTGTAAAAATTTGCTGTGAACTAAAACTTAGACATGAAAAAGACTGGTATTTAAAAAGAAATATGTCTTAGATTCTGCACTTGCTTAACACCCACCAACAAATTGATTATTTTGTTTAATATTATGTTTTTAAAGAAGTTGCACCAGTATGGAGCAAGGAAGGTGGCCTTGGTTGGACTGGGACTAATAGGCTGCACTCCAGATGCAATTAAGACCTATGGCACAAATGGGTCTGCATGTGTGGATATAATGAACAATGCATCCCAAATTTTCAACGGAAAACTTGTTTCTCTTGTGGACGAGCTCAACACCAATCTCACTGACTCACAATTTATCTATATCAACACTTATGGAATGGGCTCAGGGGACGCTACATTAGCTGGTACGTATTTCAGATGTAATTTTTGTTCGCATATGACGCCCGTTGTTTAATTTGGTTGATAAATTTTGTGTCAGCCGTTTATTCTTTATTGAAGAAAGGATGTGGATTGATATCGTCGAGAAGGCATCCATAACGTGTCCGTGTTTTATTATCCGCAATAATATCAAGGGTGAATCAATATGTTATCAATGTATCATTTCAACACTACGCCTGTTCCATAGCCGAATTATGATACTTAAACTCTCTATATCTGACATATATGCTTTGGTTTCACAAGAATTGTAAAAATGATTTGGATGAAAATTAATCTATTATTTAATATTTCAGGGTTCAAGGTTTTGGATGCTGGGTGCTGTGAAGCAGATGAAGTTGGTCAGTGCGTTCCCGATCTAACTCCATGCCAGAATAGGAGTGAATATGTGTTTTGGGACTCATTCCATCCTACTGAGGCCGGCAATTTGATCAGTGCAAGCAGAACATACACAGCTTCTGAACCTTCAGACACATATCCTATGGATATGAGTCAATTAGCTGAGCTGCAAATTAATCCTCAAGTCAACGAGATCTAGCTAAGTTAGAAGTATTGCGAATAAAATTCATAAGCGAAAATTCTATGCTGATTCGGAGTATAGAGCTTGGTCATTTTAGCTTATGATCTAATAACAGGAATATGGAATACCCTTGAGTAACTAGAAAATCTCATTCAGATGAAGAAAAAAAACATCCTTATCATGAGCAATAAATCACGACATTTGTCTCTAGCTAGATAAGATTGTAATTGTCACGTATCATGTGTTGTTTTGGTTTGATCTGGAACAAAATTTTATGTTTTACCCCAACTCATGAACTATGGGCTGATCAATCCTATGAATCGCAACCTAATTCGTAAAGGAGTTTGACTTCGTCAAATTTAAATCGGCTTGACTCAGTTTTTCCTAAAAATGCTTTTTTATTACAAGTACAATAAGTTTTTTTTTTTTAATAAAAATTTCAAAGTATTCATGAAGAATCATTTGAAAGAACTAGAAAGCAATTAATAATGAAATACACCCTTAAGTTTTTGTGCTAAACCTGGTTCACGGGTGCTTCAGTATGATGCAATGCTGCTGATAAGTAAACAATTGTGTTATATATGCATGCTAGGTGTTTTTTTTTAGAATTAATTAAAGTGATTTCAATTGTTCAAAAATAAATTTTGAATTTTTTTTGTTTGTTAAAATCAAGGGAGACTTTGGATGCGGTTTTTAGCGATGAATATTTTTTAATTAAAACCTTGTTGGTTTTTAATTTTTTATCGAGATCCCTGAAATCAATGTGATAATTTATTTCTATGCACGTTACTATATTTTTTAAATTAAAAATTAGAAATTTTAGTTGTTTATATAAATGAGATTTTAAATAATAAAAAAAACCATAATTTGTGGGATTAAAAATATTAAAATATAAATATTATTGTGTGTGTGTTATAAGTGACATCCCACATTGCCCAGGGGAGTGATCCTTATATATATATTCCATCTCTACCTAGCACGAGGCCTTTTGGGAGCTCACTGGCTTCGGGTTCCATAGGAACTCCGAAGTTAAGCGAGAAGGGGCCAGAGCAATCCCACGATGGGTGACCCACTGGGAAGTTGCTCGTGAGTTCCCAAAAACAAAACCATGAGGGAATGGTAAGCCTAAAGCGGACAATATCGTGCTACGGTGGTGGAGCGGGCCCGGGAAGTGATCCGCCCCGGGCCGGGATGTGACATTGGTATCAGAGCTTAACCCTGGCCGCGTGTGTGCCGACGAGGACGTCGGGCCCCTAAGGGGGGGTAGATTGTGACATCCCACATCGCCCAGGGGAGTGATCCTTAAATGTATATTCCCATCCTACCTAGCACGAGGCCTTTTGGGAGCTCACTGGCTTCGGGTTCCGTAGGAACTCCGAAGTTAAACGAGAAGGGGGCTAGAGCAATTCCATGATGGGTGACCCACTGGGAAGTTGCTCGTGAGTTTCCAAAAACAAAACCGTGAGGGAATGGTAAGCCCAAAGCGGACAATATCGTGCTACGGTGGTGGAGCGGGCCCGGGAAGTGGTCCGCCCCGGGCCGGGATGTGACAATGGCTACATTATTCAAAATCACAAAAAAAAAAAAAAAAAAAAGATATTAGGCTTAATAACATTAGTAAATTTCTTCGATTAAACTTGACATGGATACATTTTAAAATCAAACAAAAAATAATGTACCCATATAAGTTTAAAAATGGATTAAAAAAATTGAATATATTTTATATAAAAAAAGGGTACATTTTACATATAACAAATTGGAATATTTAAGAATGAGTACATTTTAAGATTAAAAAGTTTTACATGATGGGTACATATAATTAGCATGGGTACATTTAGCAAAAAAAAAAAAAAAACAAATAAAAAATATATGTGTACAAATACAAATAAACTTAAAAAATATGGGTACAAAAAGAAATTAATATATGGGTACAAATTAAAACTAAAAAGAAAATTGGTACAAATTAAAAAAGAATTATAAATTAAAAATGGGTATAAACTAAAACTAAAAATATATGATAAAAAATTTAGTCATAAATATAAATATACTAATTGTAACATTTTTAACATTAAATGAATATATTTAGAAATAAAAAATATTTTATTATTGAAATAATTAATGATGTTATTAATACACAAGGACCTTGATCAAAAATTGAAAAGGAATAGGATTTTAATCAATGGAATATCAAAAGGAAGGATGAGAATCTAATTTCTCCTAAAATCAAACTAAAACAACAAACAAACTAAACAAAGATATATAAAAAAGAAGGGTAAATTGCACAAAACTACCTCAACTATTGCTTCGCATCACAATCTCATACCACATGTTTTAAACATTGCAATGTCATACCTTAATTTATGAATTTGTTGCAATGTCATACCTCCATTAATTAATCTATTAAATTGACCATTAAAGTGATGACATGGCAAATGCAGGGCCATATTTTGCTAACATGGCAGCCAACTAATAAAAATATGTAATTGTTAGAATTATTTTAATTTATTTAAAAAAATTAAAAAAAAAATTCAGCCTCACGACCCTCACCCCACCCAACCCATCATTCCCCTCACTTTTCTCTCTCGCCACACATCATCCCATAACCACCATTTATGAAAAAGCAATCAAACCCCAATTTCTGAATCATAAGGGTTCAGCCAAGAAAATCAAAGAAAGCCATGTAATTTACATCAGAGGACGAAAAAGAAACCAAATTAAGCAAATAAGCAAGAATGGGCTGATGAGCGAATTTGGGGTAAATGCAGGAGGGGTTGAGGAACATGAGCTTCTTGACTCTAAATGTGACATCCCATATCGCCCAGTGGAGTGATCCTTATATGTATATTCTCATCCCTACCTAGCACGAGGCATTTTGGGAGCTCACTGGCTTCGGGTTCCATGGGAACTCCGAAGTTAAGCGAGTGGCGCGATTGTCACATCCTGGCCTAGGGGGGACCACTTCCCAAGCCCGCTCTACCACCGTAGCACGTTATTGTCCGTTTTGGGCCCCGACCACGCCCTCACGATTTTGTTTCTGGGAACTCACACGAGAACTTCCCAATGGGTCACCCATCCTGAGAGTGCTCTCGCTTACGACTAGGCTTAACTTCGGAGTTCCCATGGAACCCGAAGCCAGTGAGCTCCCAAAAAGCCTCGTGCTAGGTAGGGATGAGAATATATATATATAAGGATCACTCCCCTGGGCGATGTGAGATGTCACATTAAATAGGTAGGTGCCATCAATGATGTTGGTTTGGATCTAAAGATTGACAATGATGAAATCCATTGCATTCGTGTTATTGGTGTGAATGACGTTGGCAGGGATTACGAATTAGGGTTTCTCGGCGGCTAAAAAGGAATCGACGTCGGCATGGCGGGTGAGGTCGAGCTAAGTGTGGGTGCAGAGGACGAGGTTCATGAAGCCTAGAGATTGGAGCTTGCAGACGATGGTGAAGTCGACGAGGCCGCTGTTGCAGCGTGAAAGGGAGAGAGAATATAGGAAGGAAGGGGAGAGGGATGGTGGTTCTGGGTTATGGGGAAGGAAGGAGATAGGCGGGGTGAGTGTTGTGTTGTTTTTTTTTTTTTTTGAATTTTTTTAAATAGTATTTAAATGAATTAAAATAATTTTAATAGTTTAATATTTCTATAAGTTGTTTGACCATTGACACAAGTAGACTACCATGTCAGCAAAATATGACCTTGCATTGTCACGTCATCACTTAACGGTCAATTTGATAGACTAATTAACATAAGTATGACATTGCAACAAATTCATAAATTAAGATATGACATTGCAATGTTTAAAACATGAGTTATGAAATTGTAATGCAACCCATAGTTGAGGTAATTTTGTGTAATTTATCCAAAAAAAAAATGATGTGTGTAAATAATCTAGGGGTAAATTACACTTTACCATCTCAGGTTTGAGGTCTATTACAACCTCATACAACATCTTCAAAAAATTTCACTTTCATACCTCACCTACTATTTTATTTCAATATAGTACCTTCGTTGACATGCCCCAACCCCGATATTCCTAAATATCAGGGTAAACACATGCTGGCCGACACCTGAGGGTGACAAAGCCATTTTAAACATGCATACAAATAAAATATCTGCAATTAGAACGAGTATACCAAAGTAGGAACGTGTTTAGAGCATACACCTACTAAAAATAATATGGAAGAATTACTAGGAAAAGATATGAAGAAGGGGAATGAGACCTATATTGAGGAGACTCGAGGATACCTATGCTGTAGAGTCCTGACGTTGAGATTATGTGCCTTGATCCTAACTCCTGAGAGGGCGCAAAACCAGAAAAGGTGAGTAGGACCAAAGTTTATAATATTAGTACTAATAATAGGAAAACATTTTATTTTTGAACATAATAACCCCCTGTTTTGAAAACATATATATATATATATATAATACTACATAGTAGGTTTTATGAAAACCCTAGCATGCAATGAAAATGTTTGTAAAATTGATACATGTAAAACCATGTTCAAAAATGCTGAAAACGTTGCCCGAAGGCAAATCCGTAAATCTCATCAGTAAGGTACTTAACTAGGGGTTTCATAGTCGCCCGAAGGCAGGACCTGTCCATCATCCGAAGGTGAAGCAGGTATAACCTGTTCATCACCCGAAGGTGAAGCTGAATAACCTGTCCATCACTCGTAGGTGAAGCTGTATAAAATAGCATACATCCACACCGACACTAGCCGTGGTTAGTGAAGTTGTCCAACACTGCTTTCGACAATGAAGTTGTGGGTATATAATATATCAAATCTCACTCCTCCATCATCTGTGTTCTATGGCCATAGACATAATACTCGTGGTGTGCGGATGTGCCGATAAGCCACTAGAGAAGTACTAAAAACATACCTCAAAATCTTGTATCAAACATCAAAGCTCGAAAGCTCGAACCTAGCCTCATAAATCCATGGCAAATCATATTCATAAATTTGTAATATAAATTATATTAAAAAAAAACCATAGAAACCAATAAATGCAAATCCAATAATTCATACTCTTTAATAAAACGTAATTTCGATAAATAGTAAATATAGAAATTTGGAAAACATAATATAAATCATATTCAATGCATGAAGTATGAAATGCATGCTAAGTTAATATTTTATAAAAAAAAAATATAAGTTTAGAAGGGGTTCACTCACTGATTTTATTGCCCGAGAACCACCCAAACTAAGGACCTTTTAGTAAAACTCTACTAAAATGTTAGAATTTGGGGAAACGGATAGCGGATTCAGATTCGGCATGTCGAGAAACCTAAGGAGTGACCTCGGGCTTTTCCCCCACGGGCCGCCGCGCATGGCGGCCAGCCGCCCTGACTTGCCGGAAAATCCAACAACTCCAAAAATTCCCAAATTTTATAGGAATGAAGATCTCGATGAGTGGAGCAACTTTCATAATTATGACTAAGGCCAATTTGGCCGGGAAAAACCCCAATTTCACTCGAACTCGTTCGAAACCCTAAAAAATGTGACTCTTAATTTGTCCTCAAATCGATTCCGATGCTCCAACCAATGATTGGGCATTGTTCCTGAGCTCATGGGAAATACAGTGGTGGTGGCAATTGCATGAAATCATTGCAGGAATGGCGGATTCACTGCTATAGGTGCCCTCGGAGCCGACGTGAGTGTTCGCTGTGAAATCATGACCAATATAGCCATTAAACTTGGGTGGGAATGGAAGATGGGATGACACCAAGTTGATTGGTGGTGTTGGTTGGCTACAATTTGTATGAAAATTGAAGAAAATCGCTGGAATTAGCCTTGGGTCAAAACTGGGTCGCGCGGGTTGGCTGGGTGTAACCGAGTCAAGGGTGATACGGTGCATCCCCTTTCACTTCTTTCCCCTTCTTTCTTTCCTCTCTAATTGGTCATTCACCCTCTCCCTTCTCTCTTGTCGTCCTCACCTCTCCATTCTTTCTCTCCTTTATTTTTCATCTCCACCGACCATCTCTCATTTCCTTTAATCTCAGCCACACACGTGGCTTTCTAGATTTTGCTCCAAAAAATCTAGAGCATTCTAGAAAATAATCAATTCACCATTTTGTTATCGACTTCGTTCGTTAATAACTCCTTGGTTATAATTTCAAATTGCGTTCGTTTGTGCCCACGCGTTCGTAGCGATGAGTACTACGAATATACGTCAAGAAAATGAATCTTACATGACACAACAAGGCGGTCAACAAAAGTCAACGTATTTACTTCAAAAGGCATTTTCATAAATTCACATTTTAAAATTATGAAAACTATAATTTTTAGGGACGGGTCGTTACATCTGTTACATTTTTCATCCATTGATCCGTTAAGAGTTGATGTGGTTGCCACATCTGTTACATAATTAATCAAAGAAAAGTTAAAAAAAAAAAATCAAACCAAACCCAGAACCCATCTTCTCCCTTTCCTCCACTATCTTTACCTCCCCCGCAACCCCCCACCCTATCCCCACCTCCCCGCAACCCCCCCCCCCACCTTCTCCCTCTCATCCCTCTTCACCTCCCCGACCTTCGTCCCCTCCCTTCACCACCAAAACCTCAACTTCTCCCTCTCCGTCACTTTCCCCAATTGCAGTCTGCAAGCCCCTCCTCGACTACCTCACTGGAAAGATCTCTTCCTCCGACTCCATCGAGTTTCTCCTTCCTCCCTAGAAGGACGCCATAAACCACCCCAAAATCTCGACCGCCCTCGATTTCGCCAGCAACGGCAACCACATCAGCAACGACAACGGCGATTACGCCGCTTTGGATTATAGGGTTTTCACTCAAATTGAGACACCGGTGGATGTCAGAGTGGATTGATAAGGGGGTTCTCACTTGTGGCAGCATGTATTCTGGCGTCGCAGTGTAGGCAGAGAATAACCAAGTCGGCTCTGCAGGGAGATGAAGGTCGGGGAGGGAGAAAAAGGGTGGAGGTGATGAGGTAGGAGACGGGTGGGTTTTGGGTGGCTTGGGGTGGGATGGAGTGCTTAGGTTACAGAGAATGGGAAGGGCTCGGGGAAGAAGATAGGGTTTATTTTTTTTATTTTTTTATTTTAAGGTTAGATTATTATAATATTTTTAATGCATAAAAATTATTATTTTTGCCACGTGGCACAAATTTGGCAGCCACGTTAGCACAAATGTGGATCCCATATTTGCCACGTCATCACTTAACAGGTTTACTTAATGATTTTCTAACGGATGTATGAAATTAAAATAAAATGATAGTAAATGTATGAAATTGAAATGTTTTAAAAATGTTGTAAGGAATTGAAATGGATTCTAAATCTAAAGGGTAAAATGTAAACTACCCATAAATTAGTGCCAAATATACCTAAGTTGTATAGCTCGTACACGCTAATATATGGCTCAAAAGCGCCCGGTCCTCCTCCGAATTGCCAAGACTCCAACATACACTACTAGCTAAAACAATTCAGTTGGTAAAAAATAATTCAAAATATTTTTAACATCAACGACGTAAAAATTTATTTTTTTAAGTGAAACAATACTAGTTTTATTAGCATCTTAAGAAAATGTACCTACTTAAAAAGGTATCCTAAATTAAATACGAAGGATCCTCAAACAAGGAGGTTTCCAAAACAATAAAAAAGGCCAACTTGGCAAATCTAATAACCACCATATTGGCAGATTTTTTAGTGTGATCGAGAAGCACAAGAACACAAATAGAATTCCAAAGTCAAATGAACTTCAATCCAGGCAACTAGAAATTCAATCACTTCATGATCCGCCAAATAGGAGACATTGTGCACAAGATTGCCAACAAAACCCTTAAGGGAACACTCTTTGCATACAAGTAGCCCCAACTTTGAAGAAAAACAGCAAAACTAAAAAATAAATAATGACCGCTACAATAGCTAATATGCATACAAAATCACTAACTACCTGTTGCATTAGAAAAAACCGCACCAACATGAGATGTGAACAAATGACAAAAGTCAAAAGAAAAAAAATATAACACGGAAAAAAGCTGCAGTATAATCTAGAAGACCAACATCACAAAATTTTAGCTCATCTACTACGTCCAATAAACCTAAGAGAGAGGATTTTGGTAAAAGGATTTGATTGAAAAATGACAAAAAATTAGTGATGGGGAACTCATACTAAGAGGAAGATTTAGTCACCATAAAATGGGCTATTATTCAATACAACAGATTAGAAAAATGAAAAGAGGGAGCCGAGTGGAGCAGAGGGAAGAAGGAAAAGCAGAAGTGCTTCAAATTCCTCCTTCCTCCTCCCCTTAAGACGACTTTTGCTCTGGATTGTCTCCGGAAGCTGGGGTTTAACATAAATAAAATTACTTGATGAACCGTGAACGGCACTTTGCCAGTTATGCAAGGGTCAGTTGACCTCCAGCACATTCTTTTGATGGGTGACAAAACTGATATCTCAAACAAGTCGATGGTCAACATCTAATTATCCCTTCATTTTTGGCTGTCTGAGTCAGTTGCAAATTTTATACTGCATGATTTTTGTACTTTTTTCATCAATATAATATTGTATATAAATTCTAGAAAATAAAATAAAAGATCAACGAATGAGCATCTTTAGGTAAAAAATTAAAGAAAAAGTACCTAAACTTCCACGTGCTTTTATTAAACTTGCATAAAATATGTCATGCTTGAAACAGACTGGCAATAACAATTTGTATGCATACATCATCATTCCTTCTTTCAGTTTTATGCCATGATTGAAGCTTACTTGTACCGGCTGCTAGCTTCAATATTCTTTGCCCAATCTTGAGTCAACTCTAATAAACATATCCACGGGGAAGAATAATATTAATTCAACTGGGAATGAAATCTTTTTATGATCGGATTGCCGGCAATTGAGGATTTAAACCTATTTTATAATGGTTACCCCAACTCTCTCCCATTGCCTTGCCCACGCCATCTGTTCATTTTTTTTTCTTCAACAAACAATATAACACCAACAACAAAAGGATTGAGCGAGTCGGCTAAGCCTCACAATGGACTAGTAATAATGTGGTTCAAATTCCTCTTTGACGATAATCGAACCTAAAACCTTTTATTTACAAGTGAAAAGGAATATCATTAGACCGTAGTACTAAGTTGCATCATATGTTCATTGATCAAGAACATTATTTTTCTTCTGGTTTGTGGAACTTCCAAACCTTATTCGTGATGTTTTATTAGACGATTGTAATGCTTGATTATTAATAAAACTACCATTTTCCTCGAAAAAAATTGTGTATTAGTTTTCATGTCTAAATAATAATACAATAAAAATGCAATAATATTTTTTATTAACAAACGATAAGATAATCAACATTAAACTCGAGTGCAAGAATAAACACTCTTAATTAACTGATCTACAAACCACTTGCTGCAATAATATTATTTGTACACACAAAGTGACACATTGCTGAGACACTCTCTAATAAAGGTGTGCACCTACTATTATATGTAGAATCCACCGATATTGGAGAGTGTGTCAACAAATGTGTTAATTTTGTATTTACAAAGCAACATTGCCCAAAACCACGAAACCACTTTTTAATATAGATTCAAAGTAACATTTCGAAACCTCGATTTGTCTCTATAAATATTGCCTCCTCCCTTCGATTTCTTCATATCCTATTTCCTCTCTCTCTCTCTCTCTCTCTCTCTCTCTCTCTCTCCTATTATCTTCTAAAATAATGGCAAATGAGGCGAATATGTGGTTCACGATGATTGTGGTTATGGTGATTTTACTGTCACAGTCATCTCTTGTTTATGGAGCACCACAAGTACCTTGTTTTTTCATTTTTGGGGATTCATTGGCCGACAATGGTAACAATAACAACCGCCAGACCTCTGCCAAAGTGAATTACCATCCCTACGGGATTGATTATCCCGCCGGACCAACAGGAAGGTTTTGCAATGGCCGCACCACAGTTGACATATTAGGTCTTAACGTCTCCTATTCCTTTAAATTTCTTTTACGTGCCCGCTATATAGTTGTTGTTTGTTCATACCATAGCCCTCCCTATACATCCTAGCTAGCGACTACATAATTAGTAAAGCTTGAGTTGTAGGCTTGATTTGGTAAATTCAATCCAATTGGCTTGATACCTGGTAAACAGGGTTTTCCTCTTCAATCCTGGATTCAAACACTCTCCGGCCCCCTCCCTTATGTTTACGTGTATTGATCCTTAATTTAGTAAACACAATCTAATTGGCTAGCTACCAACTTGATTAATTAGGGCCATGCAGAAGATGAAAATTCTTGTGCGTGTGTTTTAATTTTTCTTTTTTATGTTCTCTATTCATTTGTGTGTTTATATGTAAGTTATCTATATATGTTAACCCATCTATTAGATGTATGGGTTGCAAGGCATGCACAAAAAAATTAATGAAGCTGATTAGAAAAAGTCTACCCTAATTTCAGCTCAACTTTTGGGTTTTGAGAATCCCATCCCACCATATGCAACTGCCAGAGGCCCAGAAATATTAAAAGGTTTGAATTATGCATCAGGCGGAGGAGGAATTCGAGCAGAAACTTCATACCAACAGGTAAATTTACTAATTAATCACAATAAGCATGACTTATACTGTAATATTGTCCATATGCAAAATTTAATTAGTATTAATTAAAGTGAACCTTTCCTTGCATTTGCAGGGAGCTGTTATCAGCTTAGATCAGCAGCTACTGAATCACAAATTCACAGCCTCACGCATTGCTTCTATTCTGAGAAGTAAACGATCAGCTGGGCAGTACTTGAATAAATGCTTATATTCAGTCGGAATGGGTAGCAATGACTACATTAATAACTACTTCTTGCCTGAACTTTATCCCACCAGTCGCCTATACACCCCTGAGCAATATGCCACTGTTCTCGTTCAACAATATTCTCGCCAAATCATGGTTTGTAATTGTTTACTTTTCCATATCTTTTGTGACTCCTAACCCTGTTATTGATTCTCAGTTTGTCATTTTGCATTCTAGCCAGCCCCGTGACGTTTAAATCTTCTTAAAATGTGCAGAATGACAAACTAGACGTTTAAATAACATTTCCCATAAATTTGATTAAAAAAATGATTGTTAATATGTTTCATACTGTTTTTAAAGAGTTTGTACGAGAGTGGAGCAAGGAAGGTAGCATTGATTGGAATTGGCTTAATTGGATGCACTCCAAGTGCAATTTCAGCGTTTGGTACAAATGGGTCCGCGTGTGTAGATAAACTGAACAGTGCCGCCCAAATATTTAACCAAAATCTTGTATCTCTGGTCGATCAGCTCAACACCGATTTGACCGATGCAAAATTCATCTATGTCAACAGCTTTGGAATGGGCTCAGGAGACCCTAAAGCTGCTGGTACAAGTTTATAATTTTGGGGACTAATTAAAATCTTTTTATATGATTAATAAGTGACATTAATCTATTAATTTGTTCATCGAATTTCAGGATTCAAGGTTGTGAATGTTGGCTGCTGCCCAGTAAATAGTTTTGGTCTATGTGCTGAAGGGCAAACTCCATGCCAGAATAGGAGTGAGTACGTGTTCTGGGACGGATTTCATCCTACAGAGGCCTTGAATGTCATCACTGCAACAAGAACTTACACAGAATTCGACCCGTCGGACACTTACCCGATGGATATCAGTCACCTAGTTCAGCTTAGCCTATGATAATGGATTATTTTAGAAGCCAAGAAAATAAAATTCACATGGAAAGTGATCAACAAAATGTTACATGATATTACATAGGAATAATCACATATATGGCAGGGTTCAGTTTTCGATTGATACGGCATAATAGCTCTTAATGTATTAAACCAAATGTATTGGCTCTTCAATCGTATAGTAGATTGGTTTGATGTGAGTAGGTGTGTTAAAGAATGGGACGTCCCACATTATTTGCATCAAAGGTTTATTTTATTTTATTTTATAGAACTTAGTTGCATTATAAACTAGGGCTTCCCATATTTATTTATTTATTTTTTTTTTTTTGAACAAACGATATTACATATACCAAAGGGAGGGGGATGGGTTAGCATAGCAATAACGTGGTTTAAATTCGTCTTTAGTGAGATTCGAACCTAAGACATCTCACTTATAAATAAAGAGGAATATCACTAGACCGTAATACTAAATGACAGCTTTCCACAGTTAAAACCTCAATATTTTAGAAAGACGCATACCCTTCACGGAGTTTAGGAAGATTCCTCGGAGGACTCCTCTAAGTGTCAAGCTTAGCGGCAGTCATCCAAGTCATCGCTGGGAGGTGTGGGGCGAGAGGCGTCAAAGAGGGATTTAGGAAGATCTCTTCCATTCTTGTGAGAATGTTGAGAGGAGAATTGAAATAGATACAACCGCTTATGGCATTACTTTCTATATTCTGCATATGGCTAAATAATTGGAGTCAAGTTGAGTTTTTTCATGCTCCTCATCAATGACTCAATGCAACGGAGCCGCTTACTCCATGTCTTCTTATGTGAGTAGAAATGGACGTTCTCATAGATAGGGTGTAACGAATGGTCGAATTTAATAAATTTCTATCACTTTATGTGAAAAAAAAGGACCAATAATACAAGCCTCAAATGTGTAGTTCGATGACTTTACTTTTTTTTTTTTTGGACAAACGATAATATTACTGGATTAAATTGTTATTTGTTACGGGGGAGGTGGGCTGGAGCCGAGATAGAACCGGCACCAAGGTGTATAGACATGGTTACTTTTTGCTACTACAATAAAGCATCATTTGCTTGACAACTTTACTTTGAGGATCCCTTTTTTTTTCACCCATGTCACACAAAAAGAGAGTAAGGCAACGATTGTAATTCAATGACCAAGCCTTTATGTGTAATTTATCTTGCCTTATTCTTCATTCTCATTGGATGTCTTAGGTTCCAACATTCTCTTTTTGTAATTGAACTTTTATCCTGAGAGATATTAAAAGGTCCTTGGGTAATAGCTTATTGGCCAATTTAAAAGGATGCATGAATTTTTGAATGACACGCCCGACCTTGATATTCTCTAAACACCAAGGTAGGCACGTGCTGGCCAACACCCGAAGGTGACTAAGCCATATTAGGATGCATGAGAAATAATAAATATAAACAATACTTATAAATTTAAATACAACGTTTATGCAATTGAGGAACGTGTTTAAAGCATACAACTAATCCAAGAAACTAGAAAAGAATAATATAAAATTGAATCAACAAAAGGATGGGTCCTACACTGAGAGGACTTAAAGATGCCGATGCAGAAGCGCCTTAACGGTGAGATTGTACGTCTCAATTCTAAGTCCTGAGGGGGCGCAAAACAAAACATGAGTGTACCAAATTGATATATATATATATATATATAATACTGAAATAGTTATTCAATAATGTACTAACCCCCAAAGTTTTATGAAAACTCATAGCATAATATGGAATAGGTTTTCCGAAAACCTTAGCATGCCATAAAACCTTTCTTAGAACATATATCGTATATAGTATGCTAAATAGTGATATAATAATCGACCCATAGGCCCCTACATCACTCGACCCGTAGGCCAAATATATAAATCTTCATTCGACCCGTAGGCCAATAAGTATCATCGCCCGTAGGCAGAATATTAGTGACCACTAGATAAACACAAAAACATTGAATACAATATTTCCAACATAAATAAACATATCTCAAAACATCTTTATAGTATATAGTCATCCATCATATATACTACAAAGAGTATAAAAACATGTCCATAAATAGTATATAGTTATCCATCATATATACTACAAAAAACATAAATTCGATAAAGTATAATATTCTAAAATATTCTCAGTAAAGCATGATAATCATAAAGTGTAAATCTAATTTACTCATAAAATGTTTCGTAAAACGTAACCATTAAATCATGTTTTTCATGCATGCATTTCTACTACTAAAACATGCATTTTAGAAGGGGTCCACTCACAGATACTTCGCCGTCGAAAAGCCACGCAAACTAGTGAAGCCAAAAATGTCACAATAAATGCACCTAAGCACATAAAGGGTCCAATTAATAAAGCTATATTAAAATGATTGAATTTGGAAAAACAGACGTAAAAACGGATTCAGAACGTCGAATTACCCTAAGAAGGGTCCTGGATAAATTTTGGAAAAGTCAACAAAAAGTCAACATAAGAATATTCCACGGAATGTTCCTCTGATCTGGGTTGGGCCGGTCAACCGGTTCTGGGCCTTGACTTTGGGTCGGGTTCTGTGGCCCAAGGTCCTGGTTTCATTTGGGTTAGTATTTGGACCTGGGTCTTTGAGTTGGGCTAAAGGATTTCAGGTTTGGGATTAGTAGCCCGGCCCAAGGACAATGGCTTTTAGGTCTTAGGTTAGCATGGCCCAAAGGCCTGGTTTCAACGAAAAATGAACGTCGGAGCTTCCCCAGCTTTGGTCAGCTTAATTCTCAACCAAACATTGCAACACTATACATCAAAATGAAGCCCGTGAGATAAGGAAGAAGTTTGTAGCACTTTCATGATATATGGTGGCCGGAGTTGGCCGGAAAACACTCTGAAACTCACAGGTTCTCGTCGGAGACTGGTTCTAGCCTTCCCGTGGTGTTTTCACTATAAACCTTCACCAAACACCTAAAATGAGTCCTAACTAGAGTTTGTTCAATCTACAAGGAAGGTTAAAGAGAGTCCCTGAAACTTACCAATGTCAAGAACAGGTGAAACTCGCCGATTTTCACCCTGTTTTGCACCGACTTTCATGGGGTTACCGTCCCAGTTGCAGAGGGAGAAAAGGAACGAGGGAGGTGAGGAGGTCCTAGGGAGAGAAGGTTAGTGTGTGGGTGTAGAGCTGTGTGTGCGCTACTCGGGGAGAAGAAGATGAAAGGGAGAGTGAGCTATGAGAGAGACCACTAGAGAGAGGGCTCATAGGTCCGAGAAGAAGAAAAGAAAAAAGGGCCTGAGGGACAACCAAAAGAAATTGGACCCCATGTGGCACACACTTGAAGACCCAAAAGCACAAATAAAATATCTAGCCCAATTTCCAAATAAAATTACTACAATACCCTCCCGATTCAAAATCCGTTTAAATAATTAGGATAGGTTGTTACATTGAAGGAGTGTTGATATGTGCCCACCCCATAGTCTTAATTCTCTGCCCACTTATTAACCATGTGTGGTGTCTAGTTGTGGTTGCTTTCGGCTGGGTTGGGCGAGGACGTTCTTGACTATTCCATTTTCCTAATATCTCCAAGATTCAATCATTCTTTATATTTATTTTATTTGTAACTTAAAGTTGTTAGGGATATTTTAAAATATAATGGGTGAGAAGACAGTGTTTGATTTTTTAAACTTTTTATGAAGGGTGAAAATATAATATGAGGTGGGAAAAATGAAAGTATGGAATGGGCATAGTAGCACTTTGTTTGAAATAAGTCAATCAATTACACGTTTACATATTTAGAATGAAATAAGTAGTGAATTTGTAAAATAGAAATTGAGGAGAGAATGAATGCAAAAGATATTCCTCCTAATCAAAATAATCTTAATACCATTTCTCATCATTTCCAAATGAGAAAATATGTGATCAGTCCTTCATTAACCTCAAGTCCAACGTATTCACTATTTCACTTTTGAATTTCCTTGGCAGCGAGGCCTTAAACGTGGAGCCTAATTAACCCTTAATTGGAAAACTTATCGATTTTGATTCTGGACTATAAGTAGATTGGGTCCTCTAATACTCCCTTTGGCTACACACGTATGTAACATCTCCAAGCCCCTCTATATATATTCTCCCCCCTTTTCCATTTTCTTCACATCGTGATTTGTTCTGGTAATATATATACTCTCTGTATCCTACTACTACTACCACCTTCTTTCACAATGGCAAAAGAAGCAGCAATTTATTTCGTAATGAATATTGTTGTTTTGGTGGTTTCAATGTTATCACAATCTCCTCCTGTTTATGGAAAGCCACAAGTACCTTGTTTCTTCATTTTTGGCGATTCATTGGCGGACAATGGCAATAATAACCTCCTTCCGACATCTGCTATAGTTAACTACAAGCCCTACGGATTGATTTTCCCGGTGAACGAACTGGAAGATTTTGCAATGGCCGCACCACTGTGGACATACTAGGTCTTGCATATCTTCTCTCTCTCTCTCTCTCTCTCAATATATATATATATATACACGGGTGAAGGGCCGATTTAGTCCATAAACTATCACCTTAATGAAAATTAGGTCCCTAAATTATTTTTTCGGTAAAATAAGTCCCTACATTCATTAAAAATTGCTAATTTCATCCCTATTATTATTTCAAAGCTATTTTATTCAATTTTTCATCAACCTAAGTTACTTCATACACTTTAAAATGTAATACCATCATTTTCTCGCTTATAACCCCTTAACATTTCACTTAGGTAATATTTCAGGGACTAAATTGGCAGTTCACCATATATATCTTTTGTGTGCTTGTTATAGTTGTTTGTTCCTATCATATATTCTTTTAGATCTAGCCTAGAAACCATAGGATAAAACATCCTTGTAGTTGTTTGGTTTATTTGTAGGGAACTTTAACGAAAAGCTCCCGATAATGTTCACTTTAACGAAATGAAATTGCGCTAAAACTAGGTCGTCACATGTAAGTGGTGCACTGTGTGGCCCTAGCACAATGATAAACGAGCAAGAGTCGCTATATCTCCATCGGTACCCGGATAGTGTTAAACTAGCAAGGGGTCGTAGAAACTTCTTTTTGAAACATACCATATTTTCATAAATAGAACAAGTTAAAGTGATATATTAATTTGTATTGTTTTCATATTTCAGGATTCAAGGTGACCAAAACAAACTGTTGTCAAGTAGATGAATCTGGCCAATGTCTTCCTTCCAAAGCTCCATGCCAGAATAGAAGTGAGTATATGTTCTGGGATTTATTCCATCCTACTGAAGCTTCTAATCTCATCACCGCAAGAAAGACATACAATTCTTCTAATTCGTCGGACACTTATCCAATGAATCTTAGTCACCTAATTCAGCTTAGGCTATAACCATGGGTAGCCAAGAAATTATATTTTACATTGAAATTAGTCTTCCTCGTGTACATAAAGATTAATAAACTAATCGCTACGTGACATTTACAAGATCGAACTAGGAAGAGTATACTATAATTGTAAATATAATTATGTATTTTTTGCCAATTTGGCATGAAATTAAGCTCCTAATATATTAGTCCAAACGTGACTCCAATTCAATTCTACGAATCTTTTTCTTTCATTGATTAAACGCTTCTATGAACTAGTTCTTCACTTGGCGATGTATATTTCTTTCCAATGTTGAAAGAAGTTTCTAAGTTCAAATCTCCCTCTTCCATTCATAGCATGATTGATAAGGTTGAATTAAGCATTCTAAGTATTTTGTACCCATTTCCGTGGGAGAGATTGATGTAAGTATAAGATATAGGCTGATGGACCTGTTAATCGTGTTTCTAAAAGAACTACATAAATTAACGATTTCATACCAGCTTCAAACAAAAGTCTAAGAGTACGTACCCTAACTCCCGTATGCCTTTGCCTTTGCGCATCAGCGCATGGCATCTCTTAGTCTCGTTTTCTTTGGTTTCGAAAATATTTGTGCATGAGGAAGTAGCGTAATTCTAAAACCACACCTCTTAGTCCTCAATATCAGCCACAAGAATCAAGTAAATCGCTTGCCAATGAATTGGTAACGCATTGATATAAAAAAAAATAAAAAAAAAATAAAAAAAAAACCCTCTCAAACATGTTGAGAACACTATAATGTTTAATAAGTTTGTATCTTATAAATGAGCAAAGTCTTAGAAGAGTACGCTTTGGTTTCAGGGTAGCAGTGATTACATTAACAGTTACTTCCAGCCTCTGTTTTTTAACACCAGTCTCATATATACCCTTGAACAATATGCTGCAGTTCTTGTTGAACAATATTCCAGCCAAATCTGTTAGCAGTCCCACGTCAGTGGGGTAAAGAAAAACAATGACTTTAAATAGGATTACCCCACTCTAATTAATAATGAGGTCTTTTGTGGTAAAACCCCACACCTGACGGATTGGGCAGGTGGTAAAGTTGGGGACAGTATCGGTGTATTCTAACATGGTATCAGAGTCCACGGTTATGGGCCTGTGCAAGCCAAAGACTTGTCACGAGGAAGTGTGGGCTTGGAAACAACCTTGGACTCTTAACATAGAGCCGGCTTTTGAGTTCTTAAGATCCACACATCGAAAAGAGATCAGAGTCCACGGTTATGGGCCTGTGCAAGCCAAAGACTTGTCACGAGGAAGTGTGAGCTTGGAAACAACCTTGGACTCTTAACATAGAGCCGGCTTTTGAGTTCTTAAGAGTCACATCTTGAAAAGAGACTTTTCGATGTGTGGATCTTCAAGTGTGAACCACTAAATGGGGTTACACGTGAGGGAGCGTGTTAGCAGTCCCTTAATAGGGGTAAAGAAAAACAATGACTTTAAATAGGATTACCCCACTCCAACTAATACTGAGACTTTTTGTGGTAAAACCCGACACACGGTATCAGAGCCCACGGTTACGGGCCTGTGCAAGCCAAAAGCTTGTCACCAAGAAGTGTGGGCTTGAAAACAACCTTGGACTCTTAACATAGAGCCGGCCTTTGAGTTCTTAAGAGTCACATCTTTAAAAGAGACTTTCCGATGTGTGGATCTCCACGTGTGAACCACTAAATGGGGTTATACGTGAGGGGGCGTCGATCTAAAAAATTCCAACAAAATCATGGTTAGTAAGTAGTGATAAATTTTCTAACTGATTAGTGGCCGTGCGGGACTGCTTCTGTATGAAAGCACATCTACTCATAAACAATTTTGCTGAAGGTGTTTCTGTAAGTGCTTATTCCTGAAGAAGAAGATGAAAGGAGCGCTTTCTTGAGCACAAACACATTTTTTCCGGTCAAACATAATCACAAACGTTATTGATCGTAATGAAGTGTTTTTAATTGATTAGTTATTTGTTTATGTTGCTTTTAACTAAAGACTATGCACAAATATGGAGTAAGGAAGGTTGCCCTGGTTGGAGTATCAGATATACCATTTGCTAGTGGTGCTTTTAACCAGAAACTCGCATTGCTCAACGCCGATCTGAAAGATGCAAAGTTCATCTATGTCAATACTTCTTTAGTGACACGTTCAACTTCTTCTGGTATCAAGTATACATTTGGTTTGGGATATATCGTTCTCTTTACATCTGTGATTTTTTTCGTTACAATACTTGTTTTACATGCCATAATTCCGACATATGTGACGTTCCTCTTGAAACTTGTATGTGAGACGACTCACTGTTGAATAGCAAGATCCAATGTGCATATGTTGGGAAAAGAAACTCCAAAACGATGGGCGGCTCAGATAAATTAAAATACCTAGCTTGTACATTAAATTTCTGTTAGTAACATTGATTCCGGGCTGCTGTCCGGTAAATCAATTAGGTCTATGTGCTCCTTTCCATTTCCATGCCAGGATAGGAGTGAGTATGTATTATGGGATTCATTCCATCCTACTGAGGCCTCCAATATAGACTCTGCAAGAAGAACATACAGGTTCTCCGACCGGTTGGACACTTATCCGATATATATATATATATATATATATATATATATCACAACTGGTTAAACTCAGCCTATAATCATGACTAAATATCACACAATCAAACATATATTAATAAATAATCCATGCAGCCTTGGATATATTTATATATCAGACATATATAATATGCTCAAACCAACATTATGAAAGATTCAATCACATGTAAGTTGGAGGAACTTGTTAGGGTAATTTCTCACAGAAATCTTAGTACACATTGCTGCAGGCATAAATATAAACATACAGACAAGAAATCCGCTTTCATATACTAAAATACGTAACGTACGTATACCTACGTACTTGGTACCAACGGTCTTCATTCCCAAAGCAATCTTGGTCATTCATCTGGTGTTATTATACACGCCCACCACAATAAACTAAATCAGCAGAAGCAATGCAGACCAAGCATATATATTAACTGCGCACGAATAAACGATGATCAAAACAATGTGAATAGTAGTATGTGAAAATGTGTTTGATAATTTGGGATTTTCATGAACTTACACTAATTGAAGGGAAATCTGATCGTGGCGGGGATTGTAGTGATTATTGGGTTGTAACACGTTCACTTGGAAATAGTCCCGAGAGTCGTATGGCTGAGACTGCAGGATCTCATAGCTTCCTCCTCCAGCCATTACATTTATGTTCTGCTGGCCCCTCTCATTCTCAGCTATCTATATATCCAATTCATAATTTCCCATGAGTTCTAGCTAAATACGTACTGCATACTCACATAAACACAAACACAATATGCGCACGAGCACATAAAACCACACAAATTTTTTAAAGAGAAGGAGAGAGAACTCGCCTTTGCTCGTAGGAGCTGGTTATTGTTGTGCAAGTCCAGTTCCTGCAAGGAAAATTTTGACAATAATGAAACCAAAAAATATCAGTTTGATGAGTAGAACACTCATTAGTTATATGATGATTTCAATAGTACGAACGTACAACTTGTTGCGATAATTCACCATTCGCACTCCCTTTGTTTTTCTAATTTCCCCTTTGTTTACTAAATTACCAAAGCACAAAAATAAGAGAGAGGAGTCCAAGGTAGATATATAACATATGTAGGAGTGTGAAAATCGTCACCTATTATTAATGCTCGTTACTAACATCTAAGACTAAGAGCTCACTGTTAGTCAACATAGAAGCTATAAGAACGGTGAGAGGCGTCTCTCATAAATCGAAAGAAAAGCCTAACAAAAATTTTGAAGTATAAATCAAATTTTCACCAGTAATCTTGAAAAATATTAGTTTTCAATTCATCAAAAGAATGATGATTTATAACAATGAATTGCAGATTATCATGTTTTCTACCATGCGTGGACTGATTAAGTTGATTAAGACAGTTTGATGCCGGCCTACAGCTTTCCAAATGCAGATGAAACACATTTACAATATGTTCAGAAATAAAGCGTATATATATACACCCTTTATGCAAAGGAATTCCCGTTTAAAAAAAAAATAGGGATTAGGTGTGGGGCCCACTCCACATCGAACTTTAACGATCCGAACCGTCTATTTTATAAGTCTTGATTCATAGATCATCTTTACAAAAATTCAATTCAATCTGAAACCATTTGCTTATTTAATTATCAAGATAAAATTTCATTGTTTTTTATATAATAAAGTATTCATTAATTTCTTTGAACTCAATTAGATATCTTAAACATTTCGGATTTGGCTAATATTTTGCAAAGATGATCTATGAGGTGTAACTTGAAAAATAGATGATTCGGATCGTTAAAGTTCGATGTGTTGTTGACCATACAACTAATTCCCTTTTTTATAAAAAAAAAATGGGGATCCCTTCCCATAAAGGTTTCGTGTGTGTGTGTGTATCATAAGAAAAAGTAATTTTGTAAAATGGGCAAACTGAGTTGAAGTGGTGTACCCTTTTCTGCATGTACTCAATTTCGGCAAACAAGAGCTCATTCTGAAAAGAGTTAAAGATTTGAAAGAAAGAAAACAAAAACGTGTCAATGGCTATGCAAAAGCTAGAAATATGATCACAACAGACAGTTCAGATCGCGAAAATCATATAAAATAAAAAAAAAAAAAAAAAAGGGATCAATAGCTTCATTAGATACCTTTTTGGATCGGATTCTGCTAATTCCTTTCTCCAGTTTATTCTCCAGGCTCTTCAGGTCCTTGACAGGCATACTACTCAATGCATCACCCATCATATTCCTGGAAACGACATTCATATATTGTCAAGGAAAAGGCTGCCAAGCTTATGGTATAGCTAGGGTTAAATGTCTTTAAGAATATTACCGGTTGTCATTCTGCAATTTCACTATCTGCGCACGCAATTTCGCAGCTTCTTGCTGGTAGTACTGAGATTTACATCAATAAAGCAATAGGTTAAAACATCTGAACATTAAAACTGTGATAAAAATTCATACAAACACTGCTTTAACAGGATGCATGCTTTAAGATATCACAGGTACGTACACCTTCACATGTTTGCTTCTTAATTAGGGCTTTATACGTTAATACATACATAATGTGTAAATATAAGAAAAGTTTCATTAGTATATGTGTATATATATGTGTGTAATACACACACACACGCACACAGCCACATAATTATTATAATTACGGCTCCATATACCTATCATGAATTACAAGTTAGGAAAAATAAACCTTACACAATTTCATTAACTGTTGGTTCCCTGAGAACTTGATATCTTTGTATCAAATATGAGAGTGTGAAACCACTCTTTTAAGGCAATTATATTAATCAAGATAACAGGTTAACTACAATTACCAAAGCATATTCTTGTAAAAATGCTTTCGCTTTACCGGTATCTTTGGTTGCAATGTGAATGAACAGAGAATTTAAAATGGATCTTGAATGCTCACCCAAGTTCCGGATTTATATTGGAAATATTGATTGATTAAATAATATAGCCTAAAGTTTGATAAAGACATCCAAAAAGGAAAAAAAGACTTGTCTTGGTCATGGATTGGCTTTGTTCAAGACCTACATAACTAGTCTTGAAATCAATGTCTGAGTAGTTCAAGACTTCATATTTCATGGTCCCCTAGATGATATCAAATAAAAACGACAATGAAATCCCAAAAAAAACTGAATCTAACGTTTAGAATCAAACTCCAAAATTATGAACTTTTCTGCCAAATAATACCTACAATCAGGGTAAGTGTACCTGAGTACTAGCTTCAGAAACTGATCCAGTATTTGAAGAATCTGCACATGCCTTCTTGTACCTCTCAATTGTTCCTTTAACACTGCATTGTATGCACTCATAGTATTAATATATGAATCTATATATGTAGGGACCACTGAAATATGAGGAGGATTCGACTAAAGTGATAAATTAATAACACTTTTAGCTACCAGAAAAGACCTTCATGCGTTGATACCCCATGTTAGACATTCTCTTTTTTGTCACTAAGATTAGATTAGATTGGATTGGACAACTCATAAAATTGAAGTATGTTGAAGGTAGAGAGAGGTAACTAATTTTTCATTTTAAGGGGATTAGAAGGGATTAGATGTTTGACCCAAAAAAAAAAAAAAAAAAAAGAAAGGGATTAGATGCGAAGAAAATTTTCTCTTTTAACCCTACCATTAATTTTGAGGAGATTGAAAGGGGTAAGATTTTTTCATGAGTAATCTACCTTCTACCTTGAACTTGGACAAAATTCTTCATTTCTTCATTTAACACACCTTCAATATGGTGAGTTATCAAATCCAATTTAACTTAAACACCAAACAAACCCATAGTCCAACCAATATGTATGGAACCAGTGCTCAAAAGCAAAAAACACCAATATAAATTAATGCAAGTACCAAATCCTCAAATTATAAGCAAGCTACATATATATACTATAGCATTGCTTATGCATCACAGTTTAATAATGTTAAGAAATATACGGTCTGAAAAATTGTGACAGTTAATATGAAAGGCATACCCTGAGGAAAGCTACCTAGCAAAAGATTGGTTCTCTGTCTAGCTTATCAGATCATACTTTCAAACATGAACGGGTATGAAATAAGTTCCTAAACCTTTTCTACCCTAAAAATACTGTGAAACTAAAGAACAAGATCTTAATTAATCAACCTTTATCTTAAAGCATCTAGGGAGATAAGATGGTAAGCTTCAAGAACATGGTGTGGAGTGGAACTACCAACTAGTTCTTTAGTCATGATATTTTTTTTTCCAATGTTTAAAGAGGTCTCAAATTTGAGAATTGGCAAAAGAAAGCAAAAGGTTAGGAAACAATAAGATGCTACCATTTTCTGTTGCCTTAGGTAGTTAGTCGTTGCATGTGGTTCAATATAGTGTGTTGGGTTTCTTATACTTTTGCATCTCGGGTTCGAAATTCTCTCTCTACATTATTATAATAGTTTCAAACTCTTTCCTCTCCCCTTAATAATAATAAATTATAAAAAAAGTAGTAAGTTGCTTGAAGTAATGGAAGGCTTTACATTTTTATTTTTTCAACCTTTACCCCTTTGAATATTTTTCTCAACTAATTAACATCTTGGGGATAACTATACAAAAGAAACTTAATTACTAGCTTCTCTGATCCAAAGTAAGGAAGCATTTTATACATGTAGGGGTTCCAATCTCAGTTTAACCAACAGTTCTAATTGGGTTCTCTTGTCATCTCTTGGTGCTTGCAATTATAAGTGGAGCTCTCTTCACAAATAGTTTCTAGAAAAATGAATGAGCACGAAAATTAGTGCGTTTTAATTAACTTGATATAAACGCTTGGGTTAATTATATATAAAGCTGCTGATGTTCATGTCGATTTACAGAAGAACACAACATGTAAGGGGAGTTCCCAACCACACAGCAGAATTTCTGCAAAATGCCTGCTTATCCTCAGCAGAATTTCTGAGTCAGAATCGGCCTGTGCTAAAATTTGAATTTCTTTCCCCAAGCTCTAGCCTTTCTGCCTAGTTCTATTCATTTCCTTAGGCACACATGCATCACATACCATTAAGTGCTAATCCTACTGACTTAATCTGAGATTTTATGACTAAATTTGAATTATAAGGCAATTTACTAACGGTCAAATGAACAAACTCTTTCTGTTAACTGAGCCTAATTACTAAATCAAATCTCAGTTCCTTGACACCAAAAAGAAAACTCAGTTCTCTCAGTTAGACCTGCTGACCTATATCAATCAGTCTCTCAACTGACGGATGTGAATACAAAACCATATATCAATATCATAATTATACAAATCAATAAAAAATATCATTGATTTCTTAAAAAATAAAGACTCACGTTTTCCTATGCATACCGATTCCTTAAAATCGTCGAGCTTGTGATTGGTTCCCTGTGCCACGGTGGCACAGCTCCCCAATATGATTGGTTCAACTAGATTAAGGGCCGTACCTCTTGCCACTCATTACACAAGGGATATTGCCCGGAGTTTACCCTTTTACCCACCTCGAGTACCTTGTGTATTTTTACACCGACCCTTTTTTACACCACTCACTCTCTATTTTTCTATTTTTAAATTCTCTTAAATTTTTTTAAATCGACGATTAAAAATTAAAAGATATGTATAAAAGGTAAATAAATTTTTAAAATTGAGAGATATGTATAGAAGGTAAATGGATATTTGTGAATGAAAACACCCTAAAAAATTATTATTATTATTATTTTTTTTTTTTTTTTTTTCTGTCTGAAAGACTGAACCTCTGATGAGAACATCAAAACCGTCTGTTTTCAGCAGCAGAGAAGGCAGCTGACATATAAGCCAAACGCTCAGACGTTTCCCATTGGCTCGCAGTTGTCGTACGTTGTTTCTGTTTCACCGTATCTCTCAAACACTAAATAAAACTTGCATAAATATATCTATGCAAGATCTTCCGCAAATGCAATAACCATTCTATGATGCCATAATTTTGATGACCCAGTTGAGCTATGATCTCTCTCTCTCACACACACACACACACACACACACTATCTCTCCCTAATAATTTGGAAAAATAAATTATGAAAGAAATTACTTTGTGAGATCCAATCCAAGTAGAAAAAATTAACCAGCAAGGTTAAAAATTTAGGGTTGAAGAACTGGGAAAGGGGGAAGAGAAGACAGTGTAGGAATCATGATACAAACGCCTTTTGTCAGAAGTCAAGAACCAAAAAATCTTGTGTGACGTGACCAAAGATTCTATTAACCAAAGACAAAGTAGAAAAAACGAAACAAAAAAAACCCAGACCTTAACCCTAACTAGACCACATCCCATTCCCAAAAAATGTCAAATTTAAGGAAAAAGTTGACATTTTGACACCTGGGTTTTGATTGGCAGTGGAAAAAATGTCTCCTTTACTCGATAAGGGTTACCCACCACAAGTCTTTGGACAAACTGATTACCCCATGTTGTTCCTTATGAACCCTAATCTGGGAAATTAGGGTTTTTAATTTTCTGTGGGAAATTCCAAGTGGTGAAATTGAGATTTGGGGAATTTTAGCTTCTGGATTTTGGTGGTTGTAGCCAGATATGGATCTACAGGGAAGTTTGTTTCATATTTCAAGCAAAACACATTTGGGTGTCTTGGAACCCTAATTTGTGCTTATTTTGCAGAGAGGTCCTGTCAATACATTTATTTAATTCTTTTTTTTTATATTAAAATTGTACTTTACGTTCGTGATGTCTACAACTGACGTGCTATTAAGGAAGTGTCAAAGAGATGGGGGGCTTGGCTAATGGGGGCACGACAGCTTGTGTGTTAAAGGCCTGCTTAGCTTCATAGATGACATAGAGAGTCATGTAGAGAGAGAGGGAGAGAGAGAGAGAGAGAGAGAGAGATTAAAAAGAGAAAGCGGAACAGAAAATTAACAGCAATGGAGGGAGGGAGGGTAAGGAGCTGATCTCAGAAGCCTGCATACATTCCCAAAACCACTACTTTTTTCTATCTATTACACCAGATCTATGTTTCCACCAAACCAAGAGCTAAGAAAATGATCATAAACAGAAAAGAAATATTAAATTAAAAAAAATGCCCAACAAAAGCACATACAAGGAAAAAAAAAACAAAACACAAGAAAGAAAGACAAGTGAATCTTATAAGTTATATAGAGAGATAGAGAGAACAAGAGAGAGAGAGAGAGAGAGAGAGAGAGAGAGAGAACTCAATCTCAACTCAACTGAGTACCATAACAATGATTATGTTATTCCTGATTAAATCCACTCAAAGATCTATGTCACAGAAGCAAAAATCTTGAGGACTGAAACACCAATAACTTTTTGAAATGCTAAATTTGTGACAAAATTTGCACAAAAGAAGAAAGAAAAAGAAAAGAACTTTAACAAGAACAAAGAACTTATATTAAAAGGTAAATTTAAAATAAACAAAACTTGGGTCTGAAATATTTTCTAAAATTCTTTCATTAAAAAATTAAACGAAGAACAAGAAGAGGAAAATACTGCAAGTAAATTGAAGCAATAATATTACCTATTGTTGGCATACTCATAGAGGCGGCCACGGTTAGAGAAGACTACGAGAGCAACCTCGGCATCACAGAGCACAGAGAGTTCATAGGCCTTCTTGAGCAACCCATTGCGCCTCTTGCAGAAGGTCACTTGACGATTTGTCGTGTTTTCGATCCGCTTAATCTCGATCTTTCCCCTACCCAATTTTCTCTGGGGAGAGTCCATGGACAAGGATTTGCTTTCATAGGCCATAGTTGGAAGCTGAATCAATAAGAACAAAGAGATCAATCAATTAAGCACCTTCCTAATTAAAAAAAAAAAAAAAAAAACACCCCAGAACTTTAATTAATTACTATATTCTAGATCACCAACAAAAAGTTTGAAACTTGCAGAAACAAATGAAATTATGAAAACTTGGTGCAATTCAACTACAACAACTAGGGAGCTTAAACTATAATGAAGTAACTAATTAAGCTAGCAATCCCAACTTCAAGAAATTGTGAGCTGAAGAGATTTGATGGAACTAAAGTTTGAATTTTTTATATTTGTTTTGGATGATCTTGGTGAAAAAGATTGATGGGGCTAAAAGAAGTGAAGCAAATGAAGAAGATTTAGGAGATGGTGTTTGAGTATTTTGCTCAGTGAAACATGGCAAGAAAAAGATCATAAGATGATGATAATTAAGGACAGAAACAGAGAGTTCTTTCTTTCCACCTTTTGGGATTTTTTCACAGCTCCACAAATCTAAACAAGGAGATATGCAGAAAATGGAAGTGAGGTGGGATGAGAGGTGTGTATTTATAAAAGAAAAAACGACATTTTCTCAGTCATTTTAATTTCCAAAGCAATTATTCTACAACTTTATATATTTTTCACTGGCTAGTTATGCAATGGAGATGAAGCAAAAGAGAAAACATGGGAAATGGGATTCACTCATTTGACTCAGACTCCATCAACCATTCACTTTATTTATTATTTATTACTTATTTTTTTATTATTAATATATTTTTCATGCCTGTGAAAGATGAGAGGTGATAGGGAGGGAGAGAAGGGAAAGGTTACTTTCTGAAAGCGATTATTAATGGTGTGAATGTGACGTTTGGCTAAGCGGCTTTGCTAGCACACCTCCCTTTAGGTTAAAATATTTACAAAATGTATACATGTAAACAATAGAGAAATAAAATAAATTATGGGAACTTTTATAAAGAGTACACTATATTTGAGGGAACTTTTATAAAAAGAGTTTGAGTTAAGTTTATTTTAACTAAAAATAATGTTATAACTTTATTTAATGAAAAAGTTTTAAATTTTAATGAAAAACTCTTAAACTTTAATAAAAATGACAAGAACTTAAATTTTAATGAAAAAAACATAATTTTAATATTAAAATAAATTAAAAAATGAAAAGCGGGATCCACGCATCCTTACACATGCTGCTTATAAAACTTACTACACTATTTATGAAACTTAACGGTACTACATTGTTTATGAAATTTACTACACTGTTTATGAAACTTACTACATTGTTTATGAAACTTAATGGTACTATACTGTTTATGAAATTTAACGGTACTACATTGTTTATGAAACTTAACGGCACACATGTTTATATTTTTTGTTTTTTCTTTCTTTTTGTCCTTATCATTAAATAAAATTATTAGATGATTTTTTGTTAAAATACAAAAATTTAAAACTTTTTTCATTACTTTTCTTTGTATTTAAAGACGCAAATAATTCGTATAATACGATAGAAATAAAAAAAGAAGTGAACTTTTGGAAAAAAAATTCGTCGGACTTTTAATCCGGCCTCAAAGAAAAAAGTGGTCATCATTACAAAACTTGGAATAAAAATACCATCCATCCAAATATTTGCTAATAAGTCTGGGCGCTCTTCAAACCACGCAACCTCGAGATCACCACATTTTACGCCTGCCTTGGCAAGTCCTATCTACTAGAACAATTAACCGCATGTCTTTTTTTCTTTTTTTTGATGAATTTTATTTATTTATTACTCTTAATTATTTATTTAATTTTATGTAAAGTATAGGTCAAACTTCATTTAATGTTTGTTTCTAATAATTATTTGAATTTAGTTTCTTAAATTGGAATGCTTAGTAAGTTACATATATATATCCCTAAATCTAGATAACAAGGGGTTTACGAAATAGAAAAAGTAGTTGGTCCTGGTGGACTGAGAGAATACATATATCCCCATTTCCCACATGAACCATATATGATGTCAATCTATAACCCAATTTAATAATTTCCCAAGAAAAAATAGCATACGAGTACAGAACTTTTCTGGTTTAATCAATATATTAAAATTTGGATTTGAGTTCGTTGATGGTTTGCTAATAAGCTAATTCGAAGTATAACTTTGTCTGCCATATTGTCCAGCCATATATGCAGCTCCTTAACGAGTATATTTATAATACAGGGAGCCTTGATCACTATTTAGTGACCAATAATTTGTTGATGTGATGGCCTGGTCATAGCTAGCATGTATTTGACATTTTCCATAACCAAGTCCCAATTTTTGGTCCGAAATGAAAAATATTCAGCCGTCAATGATCATTTGATTTAGTCACACTCATTCTTAACTTTACTGAAAAATATTATCAGCATATATTCCTCCGAACCTTTCGTTTAGCTTTGAGTCTTTCTAAACTTTCAATTTGTCACCTGTCAAGAGTTAGGTCTGGACTATGAGGAGACCAATTGTTAGACACACAACTGCGAGGCTTATCTTGGCTTTAGCTACTACAAATGATTGGAAGCTTAGTGTATGAGAAAATTAGCAAGCCTTCACATAATAACAAAATAAACGACGAGAAGAACACTAACATGAAACCAAATTGAAAGTTTAGAGGGCAAAGTAAAACAAGACGTGTCAGTTCGTGACATTTCTAATTTTTTTCAAAAAAAAAAAAAAAAAAAAAACAATCCAATTTCTCACTTTTAACCGTAAATCGGGGCTTCCATTCGATCTGATTAGACCTAGCAAAAGGGGTATCGCTCACCCTGTACGTATACTCCTGTTTGTTTGTTATGCCATGTCATGTGACATTTTCCTTACCCACCTAATTGCAAACACAGGGATGATAACAAGTTTGCGAGGTAAGGTGTAATGTTGGCCATGCTCGATCGACATTGGAAAACACCATCCATCTTTCTCTTATTGCTACATATAATTCGACCTACTATATCCTACCCAATTAATCATCGGAGGTTCTTTCATTTATGTGCCATATTAACTAATTGGTAAATTAATATGTATATAATTTGATTTATGGATGTGAATTTGTTCCTAGGAGCCATCTACTAAGATTGGTATATATACCGTATATATGGAACAATCTCACTCTTTAGAGTATTATTCCACGGTTGAATATGAAAGCCTTGCATCAATAGATCAAAAGATTATGAACATGTCACTAATTACCAATTGATTTTTGGGCTGGATGTCTCCCCTCTCTCCTCCCCTGCGATCCAAAAGAAAACTCTAAAACTTTTCTCCTCCAGTTGTTGGCTCCTTGCCATGGCTTAGGGTCAGCAGCAATCCTCTTATTTACGTTTTTTCTCCTTCACACATTATCATGTGCCTCCCCTTTCCCCATCTCTTCACCCACTATTTGGGAACAAACCTCCATAGTTTAATGGAGCTTCATCCCAAGTATACGGTTTTGGGGTGGTATTATGTTTGTGGTGGGTCGAAGCCACCTTCTTTTGCTTGTTTTCATGGTGGTTGTGCGCTCCTCAGCCGTTTTAGTGGCTGAGCCACCTCGTATGACACGCCTAACCCTAATATCCTCCAAATACCAAGGTAGGCACGTGCTGGCTGACACCTGAAGATGATGAAGCCATATTAGAATGCATGAGAACTAGAAAGAAATAACTAAGATAAATAAAACTTGCAAATTTAACTATAATGAATATGCAATTGTGGAATGTATTTAGAGCATACAACTAATTTGAGACACTAAAAATGAATAATATTAAATTGAATGAATAAAGGGATGGGTCTTAGATCGAGAGGACTCGAAGATGCCAATGCGGGAGTGCCTTGATGTTAGGATTGTACGCCTCGATTTTAAGTCCTAATGGGGCACAAAACAAAACATGAGTGGACGAAGTTGATATATAAGTGATATGGAAACAATTATTCATCAACGTACTAACCCCCAAAATTTATGAAAACTCAATAGTATAATATGTAATAGGTTTTCCAAAAACCCTGGTGTGCCACTTCATAAAACATATATCATATAATGTGCTTAGTAGTGGTATCATTTCTCGTCCGAAGGCATATAGAAATCCTTACTCGCCTGAACGCAAATAAAACTCTTCCGACCGAAGCCATATATAAATATTTTCTGGCCGAAGCCACCTACACACATTTGGCCGAAGCGATATATGAGTATCATTCGCCCGTAGGTAGGACCATTCGCCCGTAGGCAGTATCGTATGAATAACCACTAAGTAAGCACATAAAAACATTAACATTGTCACATCCCGACCCGAGCCCCCACCACATCCCGGACTCAACTCCACCATAGCACGATATTGTCCGCTTTGGGCCCCTACCACACCCTCACGGTTTTGTTTCTGAGAACTCATACGAGAACTTCCCAGTGGCTCACCCATCTTGGGATTGCTCTCCCGTGCTACTCACTTAACTTCGGAATTCCTACAGAACCCGAAGCCAGTGAGCTCCCAAAATGTCTCATGCTAGGTAGAGATGGGAATATACATACAAGGCTTACAGGATCCACTCCCCTGGGCGATGTGGGATGTTACAATCTACCCCTCTTAAGGGCCCGACGTTGTCGTCGGCACACTCAAGGATTGGCTCTGATACCAAATTGTCACATCCCGGCCCGGGCCCCCACCACATCTTGGGCTCAACTCCATCGTAGCACGATATTGTCCGCTTTGGGCCCTTACCACACCCTCATGGTTTTGTTTCTGGGAACTCACACAAGAACTTCCTAGTGGGTCATCCATCTTGGGATTGCTCTCGCGCGCTACTCGCTTAACTTTGGAGTTCTTATGGAACCCGAAGCCAATAAGCTCCCAAAAGGCCTCATGCTAGGTAAAGATGGGAATATACATATAAGGCTTACAGGATCCACTCCCCTGGGCGATGTAGGATGTTACAAACATAATATTTCTAATATATATATATATATATCTATATATATTAAATCGAAGCTCAGTAACTAAAACGTTATATCGTAAAACCAAGTTTATAAGTAGGTATATAGTCATCAATCATGCATACCACAAAGAACGTAAAGTCGAATAAGCATGATAATTCATAAAGCGTGAAACCAAATTACTCATAACCGTTTCATAAAATGTAGACATAAAATCATGCTTTTCATGTATGCACTTCTAATAATAAAAATATGCATTTTTGAAGGGGTCCACTCACAGATACTTCGCCGCCGAAAAGTCATGCAAACAAGAGTGGACGGAAACGCCATAAATAACTACACCTAAGCATATAAAGGGTCCAATTAATAAAACTCTATCATAATGATTGAATTTCAAGAAACGGATGACATAAACGGATTTAGGACGTCGAAAAACATAACGGGAGACCTCGGGTACCCTTACGCGCCACCACGGATGGCCAATCGCCAAGTTAGGTCACTAATGCCATCGTGGTCACCACCGTGGATGGCGGTGGAGCATAGTACCTCCGGTGGAGGCGTGTGTGCTCCACGTGCCAGCCCAAGGGGCTGGGTTTTGGGTAACTGGATTGGGCCAAGGGGTTTTGGGCTTGGGTTAGGTTTAGGTGGGTGGAGCCTGGGCTAAGCGAATTAGGCTTGGTTACATAGGCCCAAGGTTTGGGTTGGACTAGTGGATTTGGCTGGGTTCTGCCGGTCGGGTTTGATCCATCTCCAAGCCGGGTTGGCCGGCTTTGACGAAAAGGAAAGTTGGAGCTATCCTAGCTCCGTTCAACCCCAAAACCTAACCAAAACCTATCATGCAAAATACCAAAATAAAGCCCAAGGAACAAGGAAGAGATTCGTACCAATTTCAAGGTGAGTGGTGGCCAGAGTTGGCCGGAAAACTGTCTGAAACCCACGGGTTCTCGCCGGAATTTGGGAAAAGCCTTTCAAGGTGGTTTCATTGCAGTTTCGATATCCAACACATACCAACACGGTCAGAAATGTACTACAAGGATGAAAAGAGAAACATTTGGAGTGTTTTAAGGCTTACCCAAGTTGGAAAAATTACAAAATCCGTCGAAATGACGTCGGGGAAGTTTGTTCTTGTCGGAACTTCGAGTTAGAGCCTCTAGGCTCAGTTTTCCTACGTAACAAAGCTCGGGTTCGAGCTCGTAAGGTCTAGAGGATGGATGTGGTGGTGGTTGGAGCGTTGATTCGTCGAGGTTTGGTGACTTTCTTTGTGTTACAGAGAAAAAAAGGACGGAAAAGTTGAGAGAGAGAGAGAGGTCCAAGAGGGAGAGAGACAGAAATGGAACAGAGAGAAAGGAAAAGAGGTTGGGTCGGGGGAAGACGAACCAAAACCAGTGGGCCCCACCATGCACACAAATTAAGACCCAAAAGCAACAATTTAAAGTATCTAGCCTAATCCCAATGAAATTACCAAAATACTCATCCATTCTAAAATCCGTAAAATTATTTGGGACAAGTTGTTACATCGTACATCCAGTTCTGAGCTGAATTCACCTTGTTTGGGCCATAATTGATACGGATCCATCTAGATTCAATGGTGACGTGATTTGTGAACCCACATCTTAACCAAAGCTTGATCTATGGCCAATAAGCCTTCCATGGCCGCCGAACTTGCAGTGGGTTTCCTTGCCTTGGTTGTTGTATTGCGGATCATTCGAGGTACAATGACGTTGTTGATGGCCTGAAAGAGCTGCCCTGTTTTACGCCATGGAAATGAGTGGTTTCCTTCGTGACTTAGTTGTAACTTGTGTTTACTTGTGCCACCTAGCGGTTGTATCCTCTCACTTTTGTGATGGATCTATGTGTTTTTTGATCTCGGATCTGTCACCACTGATCTATTATTGTAGCAGATGTGCACCGTTGATTCTTGTGTGGTGTGTTGTCTGTGGCTGTCATGTAGGGGAATATGCTTGCTTATATCGCTTAAGTAAAAAAAAGGCTAGAGGAGCATGTCGAAAGTATGATAAAGGATGTATCTAGCATTCATCTTATAATAAGATAGACTACATTATTGGTATGCACATGAATAAAAATCCCCCTTAAGTTCATGTTGACATGTTTACTTACTTTGAAATCATGAATCAGGAAAAAGAAAAAATGAACGGGTAGTGCCATCAACTAGCCCCCAGTTGACTTGACTTCTGATTTTTGCCTTCTTTCAGGAATTGGATTACGAGTTTTAATGTATCCACATTTTTCTTCTAAATTTCAAATGTGTACTAACACATAAAAAGTTAAAAAAACAGAATAATTTAAATATACATATTTTAATAAACGCAAGAAAGTCAAGGATACTACTCATTCAATGAAAGCAAACATGACAATGTGTGGAAAATGTGTTAAACATAAATTTTAGCCAACTAATCTCCAAGATCAACATAAATTAGGGTTTACTTGATCCCATACAACAACTCCTGGCTTTGTCTTGATTGTTGGTTTCCTCATCTCTCGTTCATTGTTGTTTATGTGATCATTTCACCTTAATCTCGAAACTTCCACTGCCCAAAAATTTCTTTTACCACGAGTCCATACATGAATAACACATCACTGACGCTAGATCGATCCTAGATGCCACATAACAAATTAACACTATATTATATATATATATATATATATGTATGCATGTATGTATGTGTATGTATAGGTATTGCTCAATGCATATATATGTTCTTGTTGTCCCTTGTACGTATGTTACTGTGCTGACGCCATAAATATTATATGATCAATCTTTAGTGAAACATCACCCTCAATCATTTGCCGTGATTCGATTATTATCTTCTTCTTTCTTTTTCTTTCCTCTGTCAATATATATGTGCATAAGCTTTCTCAAAACGTTCCAATCCAAGTTCTTATCTCATTGCTTCATGTTTGAGTTTTCTTAGTTCTAAAATAGAAAGGCCATGGTAATTCTCCATGTTCTCACAGGTCAAAACTCTGTTCACAACAAGAAAATCTCCCCATATCTACAATGAGGACCACATTGAGGGCAACCTATACCATAAAACCCTACTCATACATATCCATCCACGCATGGTAAATCTTGGGTGTGATTTCGGCTTTCTTTATCGGCACCTTGGATGCGATCCTAGTGTGAATAGTACAGTCGAAAACAAGTGGAAAAATTAAACCCTAAGAGACTTTGGTAAAAAACTGGTACGATATATAGCCCTTTGTTGACATTGCGAAAAGGAACACTAACTGAACATCTTGTAATTCAATTCCCCAATTCAGTTGATAGGACTCCAGGGAATTTTCTAACAGTTCACACATATTCTTACTATTCATTGTATATATACTAGTAATGTTTCACGAAAACATGATCAACCCTTTGTAAATCGAGAAACGAGGCAGCTTTGAACTGTTTAGCTAAGAAGGGAATAGAAAATAGTTTAGTTCATAGATGATAATTAACCTCTGTACAATACCACTTAACATATATATGTTTATTAACGTACTAATTAAGTTAATTTGCCGTATACATATCTAAACACATTCGAAATATTGATAAGTAAATCCAAGTCCAAGTCTAATGAAACTAATTATATTCTCTTCAAAGACAAAGGGACCACAAAAGCAACAATACATTTGTTTCAAATGATGTTGAGAGGTTCATGTCTTCAATGCAAGACCTAATACCATAAATGCATCATAGATTATTCATAGTCAATTGCAGTTCACCATAGTTTTCACTGCTTTGAAGGGTTCTATTTTTTCGTAGTTTTTATTATTATTTTTCAGTAGTTTTTATTAATTTGTGAACTAATTATCATGATTCTAAAAGGTACCAGCCATTAGAGGGGCGGCGGATAGGGCTCTAGCGTCTAGGTGATTTTTTTTTTTTTTTAATTTTAGTTAAATTTATCATACAACATAATAATAAATGTCTACTATTACTTAAAAAAAAATACATAATTAATTGTATTGTGATGTATAAATTGCAAAATTGAGTGAAGTATTGGAACATATTAAAAGCATAGGGAACAAGCATATAATAAGTGTTTATCAAGGTATTCAACAAGTTTCTTACGATTTAATGAAAAATAAATAAACGCAAAATGAAATTAAGTTATCTATTCTCTATTTATGTGAGAGTTGCGACCTAGGCAAGTGCTAGACGAGTGAATAGGCAGATCTAGGCACTCTTTCTTAATGTCAATGTTTAGGTATTAATCATCGAGAGAAAAACTAACAAAAAGTCCTCAAAAACTTTAGTTTTAATGAAAATGACAAAATAAATGTGCAAGTGAATAGTACTGAGAGTGACTTTTCAAGGTAAAAATGTCTCTTTTGTTAAAAGTGAACAATGCCGGAAGCATTTCATTAAGATTTCCTTTGGGATAGCGGCGCTAGCATGAGATTTTTAGAACATTGCTAAGGGTCTTGTACAAGATGGTTATATTTAACTTCGGTGATTCCTCCCCCCACACCCCCCCCCCAAAAAAAAAAAACAAAAAATACACAGTTTTGAATTTTGTTGTTTTTTTTTTTTTATTTAGTAGTATTCTTCTTGACTTGCAAGTAAAATGTCTTAATTCAATTCTCTTTAATGGTCAGTTCAAAACAAATTGTGTGTATTAAAAATAAAAAAAATAAACATAAACATAAAAAAAAATATAATTAATATTTGTCCAATGAATGTCCACCTAATACAGTTGCCTTGGCCCAACTTTAAGTGATGCATTCAGTAACCAATGGGTGACTCTTTCAATAGCTTACCAAATTTAGCTAAAGGATCTGCCGACGTTTAAGCCTTGCTACAAGGCAGCTAGCAATGATATATTTACAATGTAATATGAACTATAGACTTATCATTGATCTTTTTATGCTTTTTTTCTTAGTTTAGTGTCGCAAGGCTTGTAGAATAATTTTGAAATTATTATCCACCATATTCTTGATAAATTCTATATACACTTGCCTTTATTCACATCCTTGTGAGTCGTGACACATTAAGTTATTAAATTTAATTATTGATGTTCTACAAAACTACCTTATTAGAGGTTAGCTCTTATGTTAGGGATTTGATTTTTGCTTGGCTGCTATGTGATCTTGGTGCCCTGCTTGCGGTGGTGATCTCTGCCTCCATGGCCGGTTGTGTTTATCCAGTAATCGACAACGGTGGCATGCAGCTCCTCATGACAACGAGTGAGTTCTTGATCTTATGCCCATGGATTTTGTTTCAGCGAGATTAGTAGGTTGTAAATGGGTCTTTAAGATCAAGAAGAATGTTGATGGTTCAATTCAGATGTATAAGGCAAGACTGGTGGCTAAAGGGTTTAATTAAGAAGAAGGTATTGACTATGGAGAGACATTTAGCCCAGTTGTTAAACCAACAACAGTGAGATTAGTTCTAGCTTTATCTGCACATTTTAGTTGGACACTAAGACAATTGGATGTGAAAAATGTCTTTCTACATGGCATCTTGCAAGAAGATGTGTACATGGCACAACCACCTAGATTTGTTGATACCAAACATGAAGACTATTTTTGCCGATTAGATAAATCCTTATATGGATTGAAACAGACACCAAGGGCATGAAATGAGAGATTCACTAGTTTTCTGCCATCTTTGAGGTTCAAATCCACATATGCAAATTCATCTGTTGGCGGTTCTATGGTGATCTTGCTATTATACGTTGATGACATACATGCATGCCCAAGTAGAAATTGCCATGCAGAAGATGAAGCTTTCACATTTAAAAATTTCCAGATTGGGTGATTTAATTTAATTTTAAAAACCTTGGCCAGCAGGATTATATTGTAATCCTTCTCAGTGAGATTGCAAACATGACAGTAGCCCTGTTCTAACGAAGGTGACATGTAATCAGTATTTGATATTTTTGCTTTATGAATCCAGAGTCCAAAGGACAATCATGATTGCATTTTCTTTTGGGTGGTTTGGTATTCTTTCAATTTCCAACTGTGGAAATTTCTAGTACCCACGATGCACACTAAAGAAGGTAAAAAATTACCAACAAGTTTTTCCTTGTCAAATTTTAGGACGTTCCGTTTGATGTTGCGACGTTGTTTAATGTCTTCTAAAATAAAATCCAATTTTACGTTAAATGAAAATTTGCAGCTAGAATTGTTAGCTTGATATAAATCATTGTTATATTTTTGAAAAGAAACTTAAGTTTTTAGGGTCAAGTACTGTCTAATTGTATGATAATGTTCAACGTGTGTGTGTGTGTGTGTAAGGTATATAAGGTAATTTAACCAAAAGTCAATAAAAACTTTACTATTAAGCCATATATCAATGATATATTTTTGTTTTGGACTTAATCAATGATATATTTTTGTTTTGGACTTAATCAATGATATATTTTTATTAATTAGGCATATGTTCAATGATGAACGCCACATGGGCTTTAAGTCATTATAACTAGTTAGAATTTGACTATTCTATCCTTCTCTTTCTTTCTCTCTCCATAATTATCATATAAGCTTAAGTTATTATAAATACGGATTTAGATTCTCCCCAGATCAATATTGTGGAGATCTTCCGGGCCGATGGGTCTCATCCATTGATACAAATCCAATAGCCAAAATCTCTTATCTTTCCTATTTTCCCCTCAACTCTTCTCTTTCTTCCTCACTAATTGAAGCTCTCAACCTAGAACCACCAACTCCCTAAATTCCAAATTAAATTCAACCTCACCTTAGAATCAGCCACAACATCGCCACAACCCACCCAACCCACAACCACCAATTGCTCCCTCACCTTAACCTCTCAAAAATCAGCCCCAACACCACCACATCCCTCAATTCCAAATCCGTTAACCTTACAATCTCAGCCGATGTTAACGAAACAACAAAGATAGGGGTTGTGCAAACCAATGTCTTTTCGTTGCAAATATCTTTTTCATAACTATGGAAGAATTAGAGAGAGAGAGAGAGAGAAATCTAAAAGATGAAGAAGAAGAAAGAGAGATGACAAATAAAAAGCTAAAAAACAGTAAGGGATGGCAAAAAAAATAAATCAGACTTAGAACAAGTGAACTGCAATTGAATTTGGGGTTTTGTTAACAATGCTGGGGTATGGGGGCCGTGTGGGGGAGAAAGAGGAGTTGAGGGGGAGGAGAGGCGGAGGAAGAGGCTTTGGCCGTTGGATTTCTATTCTTATGGAACTGATCTTGAAGGGATCTTAATCCTATAAATAGTTACAACATGTATATTTTATCATTCTCTTTCTCTCTCGCCCTTCATTTACATGAAGGAGTCTACTCAACTAAAAAAGAAAAGAAAAGGGAACTAGGAAACAGACACATCATTGCTGTGTCCGAATCCAAGTATAAAAAAACAGAACCAAGAAACAGACACTACGTTATAATGTCTGATTCTAAATGTAAAAGATAGAGTTAGGAAACAGACACTACATTATAGTGTCTGAATCTAAATGTAAAAATCAAGAATCTCATGAGGTGTGAAGTGTAGGAGAAAGTGAGTGATGGAAAAAATAGAACCAGAAAACGGATACTGCAACACAGCATCTGCATCTAAAAGTGAAAAACGAAACAGGAAACGAACACTGCATTGCAGTGTCTAAATCCAAATGTACAAAGGAACATGTAGGAGGCGTGTGAGTGATGGAAAAAATGAAACCAATAAATAGACACTGCAACGCAATGTCTGAATCCAAATGTAAAAAGAAAATCAGGATACAGACACTGCATTACCGTGTTTGATCCGTATTGACTTATTCCAAATATAAAACTATGAAAAAGGTGTGTTAGTTAAAGTGGATGCCAGTTGTAGTTGTAGATTTTGTAATTTTTGTTTATTTTTTATGCGTTTAAGTATCACAATACATGATTGACCTATTTATAATTAACATAAATATTATTGATTTATTGTTAATATTGTAACTTTTTTATTAATTTTTCAGAAAATCACCCATATATATATATATATATATATATATATATATATGTTTGTGTGTGTGTGTGTGTTTGTAGAATAACACGTTTGTTTATTTTTTAAACCATTTCCGTGTTGAAAAATTTTATTTGAACTCATCATTTGTTTCTTTAGGCTCATCATAAAAATTCAAATATGAATTATTTTCTTACCCTGTTACGCGATGCATTTAACATAAACAAGTAAAAACTTCTCAGTAGACCCAACGTCTGCAGTAACTATTACAATAACTAAACACCAACTATATTCAGACGTTTTCATAGCGGAAACCAAGTTCATGTTGATGAATGGATGGCGTTCGAGTTCAAAAGTTGGAGCCTCAAAAGGGGGTATGAATTGATTTTAATTGAGTTTTCCATGATTTACCACTTGTTTGGTTGCATCGTGGTCGCGGATGAATTCGGCCGGCCAGCACCAAAACTATCGGGAGAATTCAGCAGAGGTCTGCACAACTCAACAGGCAGACATCGAAAAATAAGCGGAATTAGTTGGTCTGCTACCGAAGTAGCCTTCACTTTTGTTTTTAGAATTTAATGGTTTCCAACAAGAACATGGTGTTAGGAATCTAGGTTGCTTGAAAACTAGGTCAAATAAGAAAAGAGAAAAAGCAATTGGACAATTTAGGGCCTCAATTTTTCTTCCAATTTTAACCTTCCAAAAGAGCATGTGGTCCAATATCTTAGTGTTGAGTTTTTACCCTTGCGTCCCGGGTTTAAAGCTTTCTCTCTCCTAAATTATCATTAAAAAAAAAAAAGATACCTTCCAAAAGATCTTGTATAAGTAATTTGGTTGGTCCAACTAGTGAGTTATTTGGAAATACAAATAGGAAATATTTTTGCTCATCACTCTCAAGTGATCGTTGAATGAGTTTAAATTTTGAAATTTGTCTATCCACTACATATATCTCAAAATTTAAACTCATTCAATGATAATAAATGGAGTGGTGAGCATCACAATCACTTGAGAGTAGTGAGGAAAAATACACCCTATACAAAATATGAGCTCATTTCATTACGTTGGTCAATTGGTCCAACTATCTCTTCTTGCCTAATTGAGCCATAAAATAATTAGGTGCAACGGCTAGTTTGATCCATGATATGAGAATAAGCTCTTCTCAATGGATTTCGCTTACACAAAGTTACATTACCAAAGCACAAAATTAAGAGATTTTGTTGTATAAGCTAACCAATTTGTGACCACAATACATGCAATGCCAAAAGAGGCACCAAACTTATGTTGGGGTATCCGGGGAACAAGGCTCCAATCTGCATGTGGCTTGTCTCTCAAACGTCTCTCTTTCACACTATGCAAAATTAGTTATTTAGTCTAGATATTTTCAGTAAGATGAGTTGACCAGGATAATATGCCCACTTCGTCGCATCAAAATTTGATTTTCTCTCCTTATAGATTAGAATAATTTAGAATCTGACGTTGCAAGAATATAAAAACATTCTAGAAAAATTTCCCATCGGTGTAAAGAAATAAGGATGGTAACAACCATTAGTTGATTCGTTGATTCATGTTCACAATGTCTTGAACATAAACAACGTAAAACTTGGACAAAATCAAATTCAAAACAATATCATTCACCATCCAAAGGTTATACAAAGTTACAAGCAACCTTTATCTATCTTACAAATTCAAAAGCTCGGCATGAGCACAAAGTTGACCGTATTACCGGTGTCAAGACTCACGAACAAACTGTAGTTTCATGCGAAACATGTTTCAGTCTCAGCCCAGAATATATATCAGGATATCAAGGGGAGAGTGAAAAAAATTAGGAAGCAATGTTACAAAAAAATAAATTTTGTCACCAAGCAGGGAATGAGTAACTTCGGTTGGTTGGCTGTCAAGACAATGAAGAAACAATTCCCATTTATATGCTGCTGGTAGAACGTGATGAACGACTTCTGCCGCTTCGACCAGAATTATCCTTCCTTATCATGGCTTCAAGGTTTTGAAAGCATTTCAACGGTCTAACCTGTACATGTTATATGGAGGGGGGTGAGGGAGACGAAGAGAGAAGGAAATATTCAGCTATGCAAGTAACTAGTCATGCAGGGATGTGTAAGTTAACAAAGCAATAGCAAAGAGGTCACCTTCCAACGCCTTTTATGACCAAGAGCGTTATACATAGATTCCAGCCTCAATATTATTTGCCTAAATGCTGGTCTTCTAGCTGGATTCTCGTTCCAGCACTCCTCAATCAACCTGTGAGCAGGCATCACATTAACAAAATTAGCTAAGGTTTTATGACCCCAATACACACAGGTTAAAATATAAGTTCTTCTGAAAAAAAGTGAATTCTGATTTGCATCCCAAAATCACTGGCTAAGAATTTGACAAATAAACGGCAGTTGGTTGCACTCCCAAGAGAAAACACCAAAAGTCGTGACAAAATCCCACAAGCATTCAAGGATTCCCAGGAAAGAAACTCAGAAATTGAAATTACTATAGGATAAGTTGAACAAGGTTGTTCTTAGAACCATATAGCACTTACTCTCTCAGACCATGTCTATAAAGCTTTTCTGGAGCTCTAAAAGGTGGGCGCTCTTTTACAACATATGCTTTCGGAACTTCATTATCTTGCTTGGCAGCAAATGGTGGGCAGCCTTCTATCATCTACAATACAGCTCTTACAAAGTCACTAATAAACCAAATCAGGTAGTAATAACTTAGTATATCCATGATGCATTTGATATTATGCTCTTCCACAATAACTTACTACTAAAGACAAACGTTTACTTAGACGAGGGTGTATGCACTATGATGGCATACAAACAACTTTATAAACACTGTTGGTCCAGATTTAAAAATGAATCATATTTACCTCTTGTAGAATTAGCGCAAAAGAGAAAACATCCACTTTGGTATCATATTCTTCATTCTTGAAAACCTCAGGAGCTATGTATCGACCTGTCAATGACAATTAACACGTTCCACTCAAAAACTATATAAGCAAAGGAAAACTATGTACGAACTCAAAAATATAAAATCTTTTTTCAAGGAAACTACATGAACTATGAACATTTTTTGGCTAGGATCTATGCAACATATTAACCACAATGGTGTATTCCCAGAAAAACAATACTCACATGAAGTATCTTGACAAATCAAAGGCCTATCCTCTTTAACTGTCGTCAGCAACTTGCTAACTCCAAAATCCGCAACTTTCAGGTGCCCGGAATCATCCCGCAATATATTCCTGTAATCTTACTCGTAAGCAACCTAAAGTTAAAACGCCGAATTTTCCATGCTATTATGGGTAACAATGATTCATCTCTTTGGAATTTCAATGATAATATGAGCATATGCTTCAAGCAAAATGAGGACATGGGGGAGAGGGAGAGCACTTGGCATTTAAATCACTTAAGTGCTCAGTGGAATGGGATTAGATTGTCATGGGTTTAATTCTTGCCAAGTAAAAGAGAAGGCCACTGAAGAAGAACAAGAAACTTACGAAGGCTCAAGATCGCGATGAATTATTGGTTCTGGCTTATTCTCATGCAAATAACTCATTCCTCTGCAAGATATCAAAAGATAAGTAGTGAGGAAATATCGAAGTACAATACATGATTTTGCTTTCACAACACAAATCAAGCAACCAACTTTTCAACATTGTAGCTTCTAATAATCGAGCATTCATTTAGTACATAGTCTCTCTTCATTTGTTAGTGAAGGAAATACAGAACAAGATAATCAAAGCCAATTCAAACTAGTACCACACCTTGCAATATCAAGTGCAAATTTTACAGCTATGGTTGGTTTTAGCGCTCCTCTTCTTTTCAAAAATGCACGAAGGTCTCCCTGCAATAAAAAGACAGAAATAAAGATCTAAAGAAAACTCTAAATTTGCATTTGTTTTAATCTCTAATTTGACTGTTCTCCTCTCCAATTTTTCTCTCCGCACACCTCGGAGGAGGAATGCGAACTGAACAGAGTAAAAAGTTCTATGAGTACTATTATTCACACAACTATGCCACTAACACTGTCATGCCTAATTGATTCTGCAATTTTCAATGGAAGCCTAAAACCAAATTTGAGGACTAACATATGCAAAAGAGGATGGTGTTCTAACAGTAACAAATTCAACTTCACACTATAAGATTGGAACCTTAACTTTTACTAGTAAAGATTATGAAATATACTCTTGGTACTATTTTGAAATACAGAACAATAAGAACTCAGGAAATAACCGAAACTTATATAAACCATGGCATTAATATTCCATGTTAAGAAGACCAATGGAATGGAAAATACCTTAGGCAAATATTCTATTACAATCATCATTGGACTGCTTTGTGTCACTGCACCCAGAAATTGGACTACATTTGGATGTCGTATCCTTTGAAGCAACGCAAGCTCGTCACTGAATGCCTTCCTGAAGAAAGACCAAATTGATTTATAATTCAAAAGACCATAATGCTACAAATAATGAAGTGGAAAAACCATGAATAGTTTACAGTCAACCCACACTTTATCCTCGTCAACAAGCACTTCCTCCGCAAGCATTTTCACAGCAACCTGTATTCCCCGCCAGGATGCGATACAGTACGTTCCCTGTGAAGCAACGTACGGTTGAACAGAACCAAATAAGGCGAGTAACAATACTAAAAAAGGCACAACATCCAATTAAACAACTAATCGAAAAATGCTTATGAAACACCCAAATTCATACAAAGATAAGATGGTTCCAACTCCAAGATGGGTAATTGATAACAGGGGAAACAAGAAATGGCAAATCCGTATACCCAAGTTATCGAAAAACAAAAATTTTACCTTAGTAATGTCAACACTGTTGGTAAAGTCCAGTTCTTTGGGATCAATTTCGTACTCTGGGACTTCCCTGGCATGGTTAACGTGCATGGGAGCCATCTGAATGTTACATTCATACAAATTAGAATATAAAACAAGCATAATATACAAAATTAAAACAAAACCCAAATCATAAAACACATTGAGATGAATTGGGTTTGTTTAATTTTCCAATATTAAAAGTTCAAATCAGCTAAATTAATCAAAATGGTACCAGAGACTTTGCCCCACGCTTATCCAGAAGCTTGATCACATCGTGGTTCTTATAGTAAATAGCATCTGCAAGAGGCTGTTTAATCAACGTTAGATTATTACAAATCACTAATTAACACACACTAATTCTCCAATTTTCAATTTCACATTGGTAATCGGGGTTTTTATTTATTTATTTTAGTTATATAAAATTTTCACTTACGGTGCTCCCCCATCGGTCTTTGGGGTTAACGTCAGCTCCGCGGTCAAGCAGCAGCGAAACGACGTCGGTGAGCCCCTGACACGCGGCGACATGGAGAGCCGTCCGATCGTCGATGTCCCTGAAATTCACATCCACTCCCGAATCCAGAAGCTCCTTAATCCCATCCAAGTCAGCTTCATTGGCCAAATACATGAGCTTCACTCCGGGATCGATCCCCTCCGGATCATCCTCCAGCCCCTCCCCCACGCGCTCCTCCAGCTCACGCTCCGGCGCCAGCGACGACTGCCTCCCCAGTGGGAATCTCAACGGCGTCGCCTTCAAGTCCATTGCCAGCTTCTCAGACAAGCTGGAATTTTGCTTTGCTGTAGTAGCAGCAGAAGTGCTTTTCTGTGGTAGCAGCAGAAGTGCTTTCTGTACAGCAATTTGCTATACACGCGACGGATTTGTAGGAAAAGTGCTTTTAGTTCTAACGCTTTTCTTTCATCTTTATATTTTCTGGTGGTGGGTTTCACGTGGGGCGAGCGCGTGGAGGGAAACTTCGACGTTACGGCGAAGACGGTGCATGTTAAGAAGGGTTATTTAAAGTGAGCTGGGGTGTTAGGTGCGCCTCACCAACGAACTTGTCCACGGGACCATTAGGGTTGGGGTTGGGGGTGCAGTGTGAACTGTCGAGTGTGCCGCAAGGGAATACCAGGGTTTTTTCCCTTTTTCCGGGGGAGATCGTGAGGGAATATTAGGTTATTAACATATTTTATTATTATATTTAATGTACCAAATCGTTTTCCTAGCATATTGAAAAAAATTTCGTTATTACTTATCCAGCAGTAACACGAGTTTGAAGATTCGTTTAATAAATGCAAAATTACTATTTTACCCTTATTTTTTTGGGAGTTCATTTTAAAACATGATCGTTGTAAAAATATTGAAAGTTTTACCCTTTTTCCTTCTCCCTTCATATATGTAAAATAAAAATAAAACACTAACCCCCCTCCCCCCACCCCAACCACCCAAGCCCGTCTTGTGACCCCGACTAGTATAAATTTGTCTTATGACCTGTTGTATAACGCAACCATTCAATTTGAGAGGGATCTAAGTTGAAAGTCTCATAAAAAAAACACATGAAAATGGAACATATTAAAACCATAGTGGATTAGTGATCACCAAACCAAGCGTTTACTTAAAAAGCCCCATCCTCTGTGACAGCTTTGAGCCTTTGACAATTGACATTACAACAAAACCTCCAACTTGTTAATGTTCTTGATCAAGAGATGACAGGGACACTGAAACAGAACCTGATTACAAGCTTAATCATAAGCACGCAGTAAGAGAACTAATTCGATTCGAGGGTGCACTCTGCAATCTTCTCCCAGGACTTGAGAGTTATATCTTCGGTGTCGGTTTTGTACAACGCAAGGCGAGTAACGGGGAAGCTCAGGCCGGCAATGCTCTCGTCGAGAGTGTTAGCTTTTTCTTGCACCTTCTTCTTCTCTTCGTCGGTCAGATCACCGTAAAGGATGCTCAAATGCGGCATATAAGCTGCAGGCCAAACATAATACCATCCAGGAATCATCAATCCTAAACCAAGAACAATACTTTTAGTTGATAAAAAATAAGGCTTTTTAGCCTGGTCCTCCAGATTGACTCGTCGCTTTGGTCCTAAGATTTAAAATCGATAGAATTAGCCTCTAAGTTTGTCCATCGTCAATCATTTTGGTCATTCTGTGAAAAATCTCCGTTAAATAAAGAGTTATGACAACTTCAGCGACCAAAGTGAAGAGTTATGTTAATAACAGCGACCATTTTGGACTAATACAATATCAGAGACCATTTTGGGCTAATACCTACAAAAATATATCTTTTGAAAGATGCAAACTATCTTCTTTTAACAATGTGAAAGTTTGATAACTATTTTGTTTTTAGTTTTCACAAATAATATTGAGTAGCCACATTTATGCATCAATCGTTGTCTCAGCCAATTGAAGGAGAACACCCACTATTGATCAAAAGCATAAAGATATCAAACTTAATCTTTAGCAACTTCAATTAACAGAAAAAGAAAAATTAGCAGGAACCCACATCTAAGTTGAAAGTCTCATAAAACAAACACATAAAACTGGAACATATTAAAACCATAGTGGATTAGTGATCACCAAACCAAGCGTTTACTTAAAAAGCCCCATCCTCTGTGACAGCTTTGAGCCCTTGACAATTGACATTACAACAAAACCTCCAACTTGTTAATGTTCTTGATCAAGAGATGACAGGGACACAGAAACAGAACCTGATTACAAGCTTAATCATAAACACGCAGTAAGAGAACTAATTCGATTCGAGGGTGCACTCAGCAATCTTCTCCCAGGATTTGAGAGTTATATCTTCGGTGTCGGTTTTGTACAATGCAAGGCGAGTAACGGGGAAGCTCAGGCCGGCAATGCTCTCGTCAAGAGTGTTAGCTTTTTCTTGCGCCTTCTTCTTCTCTTCGTCGGTCAGATCTCCGTAAAGGATGCTCAAATGTGGCATATACGCTGCAGGCCAAATAGAATACCATCCAGGAATCATCAATCCTAAACCAAGAACAATACTTCTGGTTTGATAAAAATAAGGCTTTTTAGCCTGGTTCCCAAGATTGACTCATCACTTTGGTCCTGAGATTTAAAATCGATAGAACTAGCTTTTGAGTTTGTCCATCGTCAATCATTTTGATCATTCTGTGAAAAATCTCCGTTAAATAAGGAGTTATGACAACTTCAACGACCAAAGTGAAGAGTTATACCAATATTAGAGACCATTTTGGACTAATACAATATCAGAGACCATTTTGGGCTAATACTTACAAAAATGTAGCTTGCGAAAGATGCAAACTATCCTCTTCTAACAACGTGAAAATTTGATAACTATTTCGTTTTTAGTTTTCACAAAGCCACATTTATGCATCAATCGTTGTCTCGCCAATTGAAAGAGAACACGAACTATTGACTAAAAGCATAAAGATATCAAACTTAATCTTTAGCAAGTTTAATTAACAGAAAAAGAAAAATCAGCAGGAACCTACATCTATTTTCTCCTCCTCTCTCACTTGCTCCCAATCCAAATGAACAAATATAAAAATAAATTAGTGCATTAGAACTTACGGGTTGAGGTTTTGAAACCGAAACGGCCAGAGCAGTGAGCACTAGCTTCCACCACCTGAGAAAATCAAACCCCAGAAACTAATTTTATTAATACCTCGTATTAAATTTCCATTAATCCCAGAAAAAGGGAAGAAATTGGAAAAGTTAAATACCTGAGGGGTCGGATTTATGAGGAGGAAAACACACTGGTAAAAGAAGGTGCCGGTGGCCACGCGATCAACCTTGGCGTCGTAGGCCTTGAGGCCCTCAGAAGCCGATCGGAACTTCGCGAGGGCGTCGTCCAGAGTCAGGCTGATGGCCCCCACCACGGTGATGTGGGGCTCGAACTGTGGACCACCGAACTCGGCACGGAGGCCCTGCATCACCTTCTTCAGCCTGGCGGCCACGTTATCCGGCGGGAGGGCCCACACCGAGTAGACGTTCTTTACTTCCGCTGCAGTAGATGCGGTTAGTGGGTCTGCCATGGAAACTGAGGAGTGGATGAAGAGGAGGAGAGAAGCCCAAGGGTCTAACACTTGCTAGGATTTTGGGGATGATTTTTTTTTTGTTTTTTTGGGTATTGATTTGCTCATTCTAGCAAAATAAATACAATATTGTGGTCACATATTCGAGGCATAAATAATGGTTTAGAATAAAGTTTTTATGATAGACTTTGGATTCTGTCCAAAAATATAAAAAAAGACTTAAGACTCTTTAGATCAACGGTCTTGGTTAATCTAAACTTTGAGAAGTTAGTCACTTACTATTCGATTGAATGGTATTTTTTTTTTATTTGTAAATAAAAAAATATAAGTTTAAATCTCGTAGATGACGAATTCACAATCAATTTATTTTCTATATAGTATATCGTTGAACCAAAAACTTAGAGGAGAAAAGCCACTAGACAGAATATATTAACAACGTTCAAAATCTTCTCACGTAATAAAAGAGAAAACTAACAAAAGTTGCATTGTTTGTTAATACTAGCAGGAATAATGTTGTAGTATCTTTACGCTGAGTGATTTTTAAATTGGGGAGTGAGATTTTAGCTCTTCACATTACACTTAAGGTTTTAAAATTGTATCAATTTATGCATTTTGTCTTACGAATATTTGTATAATAAAATTCGTTTTGGATTGACATGTAAGTCATATTTGTACCAAATTAACTAAAAATACTCAATAATTTAATGAGAATTTTTTTTGTTGAAGAAAAGTACGATATTTCAATCAAATTTTTTTTAGATGTTATCCATTTTATAATTCAATGAAAGTTGTCATTAAAAATAAAAGTAATTATATTATACTGTGCATATATATGTACGTACTCTTCTAATTATCTATCGTAAAACCATGCATGCTCGTCCACGGAACCATGCATGCTCGTTTAAGGCAAGGGTGTGATTTTCTTCATATGTCCACCGCAAAACCCTTGCCATGCAGGTTCCAGTAGTCCGCCTGCGGATTGACCACTCTGGCTTCGCAATCTCCACCCTCATAAAAAATAAAAATAAAAACACAAAAACAGCAGGGAACGTATTAAAGTCACAGTGGATTAATGGTCACCAACCCTAAGCATTTACTTAAGGAACAAACACAAGCTGGCAAAAATGCCCCAGCGCAAGAGAATTTTTGCCCAAGAAAAAGAGAAGAAGATCGAGACATGACAGGGACACTGAAGCAGAATCTGATTGCAAAGTTAACTTATATAGTTAATTCATATATAAGCAGCTGTAAGAGAACTAGTTCGATTCGAGGGTGCACTCAGCAATCTTCTCTTCGTGATCGCCGTTGATTTTGTGTAATGCAAGGCGAGTAACGGGGAAGCTCAGGCTGGCAATGCTCTCATCGAGAGTGTTAGCTTTTTCTTGCGCCTTCTTCTTCTCTTCGTCGGTCAGATCACCATAAGGGATGCTCAAATGTGGCATATAAGCTGCAGGCCAAATAGAATACCATCCAGGAAACCAAGAATAATACTTTTGGTTATAAAAGTAAGGCATTTTAGCCAAATGGTCTATGAGATTGGCATGATTTAAAATCGATAGAACTATTTCTAAGTTTGTCCAACATTAATCATTTTGATCCTTATGTTAAAAACTTTAAAATCACAAAAATATCCTCAAGTTTGTCCAACGTCAATCATTTGCGTTTCAAAAAAAAAAAAAAAATCCTCAATTTTGGTACGAAAAGACCAAAATGATGGATTTCGGACGAATTCAAGGATCTTGATTTCAAATATCAGGGACCAAACTGAAGATAGTTATGTCAAACTCAACTATTTTGGCTAATACTTACAAAAATGTAACCTTTTCGAGAGATGCCAACTATCTTCTTCTGACAACGTAAATGTTTGATAACCATTTCGTTTTTACTTTTCACGGATAATACTAATAATAAGTAGCCACATTTATGCTTTCAATCGTTGTCTTGCCAATTGAAAGAGAACACCAACTATTGATCAAAAGCATAAAGATTTCAAACTTAATCTTTGGCAACTTTAATTAACAGAAAAAGAAAAATTGGCAGGAACCCCCATCTATTTTCTCCTCCTCTCTCACTTGCTCTCAAATCTCAATCCAAATTAACAAATATTAAAATAAATCTGTGTATTTTTTTTTTAACAAGAAAAATAAATTAGTGCATTAGAACTTACAAGTTGAGCTTCTGAAACCGAAATGCCCAGAGCAGTGAGCACTAGCTTCCACCACCTGAGAACATAAAATCCCAGAAACAAATTTTATTAACTCGTATTAAATTTCCATTAAACCCAGAAAAAGGGAAGAAATTGGAAAAGTTAAATAAATAAATACCCGAGGGGTCGGATTTATGAGGGGGAACACATTGGTAAAAGAAAGTGCCTGTGGCCACGTGATCAACTTTGGTGTCGTAGGCCTTGAAACCCTCAGAAGCCGATCGGAACTTCGTGAGGGCGTCTTCCAGGGTCAGGCTGATGGGCCTCACCACGGTGATGTGGGTCTCGAACAGAGGACCACCGAACTCGGCACGGAGGCCCTGCATCAGCTTCTTCAGTCTTGGGGTCACGCCATCCGGCGGGAGGGCCACCACCGCGTAGATGTTCTTTACTTCCGCTGCAGTAGATGTGGTTTGTGGGTTTGCCATGGAAACTGAGGAATGCTGAAGTGGATGAAGAGGAAGAGAGAAAACACTTGTTATGATTTTTATTTATTTTTTATTTCATTTTTTTTCGGTGTTGATTGCTTGGATTAATAATGGTTTAGAGTAAAGCGTTTTGATAAACATTGGATTAAAAAAAAATATAAAGAGAGACTTTGAGGGGTATCCACTTAGTGGAAAGAGATCATCTCCGGATCTCTTCCACCAAGGCTATCGGATCAAGTGATTTGGACCTTTGAAATTTCATTCTACAACCCACCTGTTTTGAACTCTTAAAGGCTATAATAATTTTTGGCCGTTGGATGAAATTTCAAAGGCCCGAATCACTTGATCTGGTGGCCTTGGTAGAAGAGATCAGGAGAGGATCTCTTTCCCCACTTAGTATCTGTTAATACTACTAGTATTTATCTTCACTTGTAAGTGAGAAGTTTTAATTTTAAATTTCGTGAATGGCGAGTTCGTAGCCAACTTATTTTCCCTACCCTTTAGTGCAAGGGTAATGCTAGGGAGACCAACTTTTAATTAATTCTGTAAATCATATGATTGTTGATGATTAGATTATTAGAAGTGTTGATTAACGTGTTTATTTTCTATTGGCGAAACATTATATGATTTATAAATTTAGTCTAAACAATTGGTTTATCTATCATTACATATTAGTGACAGATCGTATAACGAAGTCGTATTAAAAACTTAAGAGGAGGTAAAGTCATCTCCAACCGAAGGAGGGTTAGAGGGCTCCCTTTAACCCTATAGCCATCCAAGAAATTATATTTTAATGAACAGTGTTAGGTCATATTTCATACAATCTCTAACTTAGAGGGCCAAATGGTCATAGGTCAAACATAGCCATGTAACAAAAAATCATCTCTAACCGAGAGGACCAAAGGATTATAGGTCAAACATAATTTATTATTTTAATTGAATTAATATGATTACTTAAATTAAACTACCTTATTACATAAGGTTTTCGGACATATTAAAAACTACAACAACTTCAACTACTTTATTTTAAAAACTACAACTTAAATTTAAAGACTACAACAACTCAAATTTAAAAACACAACTTAAATTTTAAAACTACCACTCAAATATTAAAGACTACAACATCTTCAATTTAAAGACTATAATCATCATCTTCATTCGCCATTGTAAGAGTATAGTCAGATTTAAACAACTTCCGTCGAGCCATAATTTCCCTCTTTTTTCTATCAAAGTATGTCTTACTCATTGGAGTGTAATCTGAAGTGTTCCTTCGCATGTTCTTATCATCCATCTCTCTCTTCTTGTATTTGTTTTGCCCGTTCTTCGTGCCTACAGTTCCTTTCTTCCGCGGCAAGTGTATTTTGCTCCACCATTAATCGCAATGAGGACGCCATTTCCTTTTGAAAGGCGTGATCATCCATTGCCTTGCTCTTTTCCTTCAATTTTCGGGCCTTATTTCGTCCTGTAGCCCTAGGTATGGAAGCTTCACCTGGAAACAGATTTTTTACCCTTATTTCTTGAATGGTAGGAGATCCATGTTCATCCCCAACTGCATTTGAGGAAACATTTCCGAACACCGACGTAGGACCAAATCTTTCTTGAGATGGATCTTCAAATAACACCCACCCTTTACAAAGTTCCCAACAACCATGATGACTAAAGGGTTTCGAGTTGTCCTCCATATACAATTCCTCCGCTTGGCGTACCTATAGATATAATTACAAAAATTAAGGGAAATTAATTTATGAAATTAAACGTAATATAATTAATATTTAAAATAACTTGTGAAAACACTTACTTCGTCGAAGTAATTGGCTCCGCTTTCATGTCAGCTTCTGGCCTTTAACACTGCTTGATGCCATTTATCAAACTTGGATGAAGATGGTTTTTTACATCTTGAAGAACAACTCTCGTGGTTTTGGGAATTCGGTGGAGTGGGGCCTTCTAGAACTCATAGTACTTTTTGGACGTACGAGTCCAAACACCTTCACTTGTTTAAGAACTCTCTTTCACACTATCTTCCGAGATCCATCTATAAGCCCTGCAAAGAGCTTCATCTTCTTTTCAGGTCCAAGCCCTTCCTTTAATTACAGATGTGGTCATTTGAAAATTATTGAAAAAGATTATTGGAAGAGGTAAGAGAATAGAATGTGAAGAATTGAAATAAAATGAAGATAGTATGGAATGGTGAAAATTATGTAAGAAATAGTGTAGGAATGGCTTAGGTATTTATAGGAAGAAAAAAAAATTAGAAATTTTTTTTTTTTTTTTTTTTAAATTTGTTCGAATTTTTTTTCTTCAAATGCAACTGTAACATAACGTCAGCTAACCGTTGCTTTTGAATTTTAGACCGACTCGGGCTGGCTGGCTCCTTTGGGCCAGCCGATTGGCATGTTTTCCAATTTTTGGCCCGGTGAGGCCCACGAGCCTTTTGACCTAGCCCTCGGTTAGAGACGGTTTCCGTGTCATTTCAAACTATTTTTAGCCCTATAACCTTTTGATCGGGTCTATTGAAGATGGCCTCAGTAAGCCACTATGCGGTGAGAGTAAGTTGCTGTTGCGATGAGGATGCATGAGCCTACCCCACCCAAAGCAGAAACTAAAGGGCATGAGTAAGGTGGTCCGTGCTGTTGGGCTCAAAATCTAAAGCGGATACTAGGAATATGCCATTAGGGTTAAAAATTTTCCAATGGAATAAAAGAGAGAAGTAATAAATGTTGCATTGTTTGTTCATACTGTATATTTTAGGTCTGGCGTGACTTTCAAATTGAGTCATGAAGTTTGAATTTTTTCACACATTACATCTTGCGGTTTTAAAAACTGAACTAACTTATGCATTTTGTCTAAAAAAATATTTGAATCTTAATTAAACTGGCGACATGTTGACATGTGAGCTATATTTGTACCAAATTGACTAAAGCCTCATCAATTTGATGAAAAATTAGATGTTCAAATAGACAAAGATTTAAACCGATACAATTACAAAACCTTATGATGCAAGTGAGAAAATGAAACCTTATGGTATTTGAAAAATCACTTTAAAGTCAAAACTTAGACGTACTGTAGTTTTACCCTACTTTTATTTTACCTACAACAATTATTAGAGGCTACATGCTCGAAGAGCGTAGAGGCCGAAAATATTAATGCACAGGAACTTCAATGTATAGATAAGAACAGTACAGGCTACACACAACCCAAAAGAGCCAAACCACAGATCCAGATCCACAGTTTGTACATACAAAAGCCAGGCAGCATTCACACATTTTATTCTTTTATTCATGGCGGTACTCTTCTAGTTATGTATACTAAAACCATGCATGCTCGTCTATGGAAAGGGTGTGATTTTCTTCATTTCGGTTTGCTTAACGTCCACCGCAAAACCCTTGCCATGCAGCTTCCAGTAGTCCGCCTGCGGATTGATCCACTCTGGCTCCGCAATCTCCACCCTCGATGTCTTCAAGGCATCCGTTGATATGTTGTATTTGGCATCCCTCGTTTCAACAACTCCGGCTTCACCATGCCTAAATTCACCGGTTGAGGTGACATCATAAGGGCCGGTGCTCCCAGTGGAAGTCGATCACCTAATTGTAACAACCCACAACTTCATCAATAATAAATCAAAGTAACTAATTTAATTTTTAGAAGAAAAAAACATGTACCTAATCAAAGTAACTATTCTTTCTATACAAAAAATTATTCTATCTCCAGCTCTTATGAACACAAGTGCCCTAAGTTTTGAGCGCATGTGCCAAGCGGCGTTATCTTGTGACTTACCTCGGTCAACTTGCCATGTGCACCAGAATTTGCCGTAAGTTTTGGCCAAATTCTGGAGCTCAGGTTGGCCAATCATCTCAGGGATCCGAGGATTGACCCAGAGGCCGGCTTTGATCTCGTAAGCATGTGAATGCCAAAGCTTTTGTTCATCCGGAGGCAGCGACTCAAATATCTTATCAGACACAATATATTCTACACCTGCACAAACATGACAAATTGCAAATTAAGCCTTAGTTAACCCTAATCGACCAAAAATAGAAAAGAAGAAGCCCAAAAACGAATTGGCTTGGTTTTAATTGGATTGTTACTTGTCAATTAATCTTACCGATTAGGCGGCCGTGGGAGTCGTCAGAGTCGTAGACGGCGCACTGGAGGAAGTCCTGGTTGAGGCGAGTGACGTAGTGGTGGGTCTCGATCTGACGAGTCATGTCGTGGCTGTAGAGAGCAAAAGTGCACACGTGCTGGCTCATCTGGTTCACCGGCTTGAGGGACTGCATCATCTCGGCGCCCTTGTCCAGGACTGTGCTGTTCCATCGTCATCGGCTTCCCCGGAGGCGTTGGCTGATCTCCCGGCCTGGAGGCGGGGTTCGGAGTCGGTGTCTTGTCACTTGAAGCCATCTCAAAACGACGTTGTGTCTTGCTTCTGATCTCAAATATACAGTCTAGTCTGCGTGTATCTCTGGTTATAACTGCTAAATAACCAGAGTTCAGAGGGAGGAGGAATAAATAAGTGGATGGGAACGTACGTGGGTGTTTTGGGAGGCTTCCACGTGGAACTGCATGTTGCATGGGGAGGAGTGAGGTGGCCGAGGCTTGTGAGTTGAGGCTGCCAAATGTGGAAGATTAGAGGAATGATATTCATATCATGTTTTTGTACCACATTTTCATATCATCTTAGGTGGAATTTAATATGGACAGCTACATTATTTGAATTAATCAAAATTTTAAATTTAGTTTATTATTTAATAAACTAATAATTAAGAAAAATTAATTAATTAAATGATGATTATAGTATACGATAAGTCTTTATTTTTCATTTCCTTGAGTTTTGCAATTTTTTCAAATCACAGTGGCTTCTAAGTACTTAGGTTGCTTTGGTGGCTTCTAAATATATTGAGGTGAGCTTAAAGAGTGGAGCAACACTGATATCTGTACAGTTCGTTTGGTACTTGTGTTCGGTCAGAATCTTTGATTCGGTTTGTCCGGTCCGGTCCGGTCTGATGCAATCCAAAAGGATAGGTTGTCTTCGGGTTGAGTCGTGCTAGGCTGACCTTAAACAAGCGTGGGTCGTATTAAAAATCGCACTATAAGAGTAATTCTACCTCTAAAATATGAATTGGCTCAAAGTACGTTTAATTCATTCAAATAAATTGTAATTAACTCTAATGAACAGTAATTGATCAAATGTATTTATATTTCTAAAAAATAAGTTGAGCAAGAGTCTAGTCAATTCGTATTAAAATATTATTAAATTTTTTTATAAAATAATAAAAAATAATTTTATTTTTAATTTCGGATAGAATTTTTAACCAATATTTTCACATCATGTAGTCATTTTTCAAAAGTATAATTTTTGTGAAAGATGGTTAGGTATTTATATATATATATATATAATTCTTTTAATATTTTTTTTTTGTCTTTTAAACATTTTTATAATTTTTTATTAAGTTAATTAATCTGGACCATTAGATTTAAAAAATGATTAAATCCAACAGCTCAAAAGTGAACAGATGGCCTACGGTAAGATTCTAACATTTTTTTTAATGCTAGAACGCACGCTCATACACTTGTGTATCCCACACACCAATGGCAAAAAAAAAAAAAAAAAAAATCACATGGCTGACGTCAACCTGACGTCATGTAGGCCAGCCTCTTGCTCAGTTCATTATGTGCTGGACTCAAAGCTGGCCTCTACTTTGGGCCAGCCTATTGGGTGGGGTGAAGTGGGTTTTTAGGAGGGGGTGTTGGTCTGAAAAATAGACTTTGAGCTAGCACATTTGTTAGGAGTGAAAATGCTTTAAGGATACCCATGGAAAGTCACAAACGTTATATGTGCTCTTTGATCTAAAAGGGCACGAATGTACAAATGGCTACGATCCAGGTACATGTAATGGGTCCGTTACCTCTATCGTCCTGGCCTGCAATACAAGAGCAATTCTATTCGTTTGAGGAGGATAGATGCAAGTAAGGGTACGTAATACGTCTTTATCATTCACTAGAAATAATATTTGTCTTTGTGCAACTCTAGATAGGTAGGGACTATTCGCACATGAATTTTTTAATCTTTTGCATCGTCGAATTATGTATGAACTATCGACAAAGTGTGCATGAATATTCTTCCATATATTTTTTTTTTCCGTCATCTCATTTCCCATGACTGGGTCTTGAGAAACACACACCCAACACTCAATTTGCCTTTTCACTCTTTTTTTTTTTTTTTTTTGTTAAAAAATATGAAGAGTGAAAAAACAAAAATAGGAGATTGTAGTAAAAATAGATTTTGAGTTGTGGTATGATGTGGTGTTGGGAATGAAGAAGATGGTTGGGTATTAATGGAATAATAAAAGAATTCCCTTTTTTTTTTTTTTTTTTTTTTTCAATTTTTACCTTAGATTAATTATGACCACTGATTTCCCTCCCATTCAAATCAGATGCAACATAATGTACCTTGTGTAATTTTTTTCAATCTTAAGAGTCTCCTTAGCATTTTTGATTGAAGATGTATTATCCGATTTTCACACGTTACATTAAACCATATGTATATAATAGCTGCTATTGTTTCTTTTTTTTTCTTTTTTTTTTTTTTTTTTTCCTTTTTTTCGAATCCTCTCAGAACTCGTTAACCTCAATTTCCTTCTTGTTCTTCTTTGAAACTAGCATGGGGCTCCCAGGGGCCTATACTTGTACCTCTTTGTAACAAACACATAGATGAAGAAGTTGATCAAGCTCATCAATGAAAGCAACCAATAGAAAAGATTCAAATGATTCAAGTTAATGTTGTTCCCAGCCAACCAGCCTCCACTTTTTGTGTTACCCTTGTTGCATTGTTCACAATCTTAACCAAAATGGTGCTGAAGAAATACCCTAGTGCCATGGAGCTCCACAAAAAGCAAGTTGAAATTGATTTCAACCCTTTGGGAGCCTCCGAGTAGAAAAACTCAAGAAGCCCCACGTAAGTGAACATGTCGGCGATTCCAAAAATGAAGTACTGAAAAGACAGCCAGAATGTGCTGATTGGCAATGGCTGCAGGACCGGCCTTGCCAACAGCATGTTGTGCTCTCTTGCCACATCTTTTCTTTTAACTTCCATGATTCCAGCCACACCCATGGAAACACATGAGAGAACTAACCCTACCCCTATGCGCTGCAAGTGCGTTATGCCAGAGGGTATACCGGTGAACTTACTTGCAATGGGGACGAAGACACGGTCGTAGACAGGAATTATGATGATGAGGAAGGCCAGGGGGATGATGGGGAGTGAGGCTGGTGGGATTTTGAAATGTTTGGTGATGCTCGTGTCCATGGTGAGAGCTTGTTGGATTGAGAAGGTTTGGAGCTGTGCCAGGCATAGAGTCATTATAATTGTGCAGCAAAATATTGGGACCAAGCCTAGGAGGATTTTTGCATTTTCCACTTGTGTGACTCTGCAAAGTTTCCATGGGTTTGGAGGCTGTTGTTCATCAACTTCCCCTCTTTGGATGGATGCTTTGTCCAAAAACCTGAATAGAAATTTAATTATGTGTTAGGCAAGGAACTAATAACAAGAAGTTTTCTTATGACGGGAATAGAAATTCAATTATGTGTTACCAAACAAGTTGGCATGTTTTATTGTGAGACTGAATGAGAATTGAAGATTAGGTTTAAATTTGACTGAATGCTCGGTCCTAATCCAGTTGAACCGATAACATAACATATCAGATATCTGGAAGTTAGTAGTGAAATTGAAGCTTCACAATTGGTGTCCTTTAAAGGGTGAAGATCTTATGTTTTGGTAAAAATTTAAAAGGTACCTGAAAATGGGTCTGTGAGGTAGGAATTCTTGTTCAAGAGAAGCTTCCTTGTCTTTACTAATCTCATACAATTCTGCGGGGTCTTCTGGAAGGCTAAGATTTCTGTTACGGATGGCTGCAACATACACCTGAAACGGACATGAGCAACAACTCAGCTAGTTGTGATTAACGTTTGATCTTAACAAGTATATTTGGAAGCAATCATTAAGAATCTTCCTTTTACCGGCCTTACTAATTATAAACACCAATAGGAAAAAGAAATATATACGTAGTGACTTAGTAAGGTTTTTACACCCAAATCTTGTTTTTGATTTCCCCCACCTTAGTATTCGCTTGTATGAAGCAAAAAAGAAAAAAAAAAAAAAAAAAAAACGGAGAAAAGAAAGACAGACTTGGAACTAGTGTTTATAGAGTTGACAAAAGAAACAAACCTGTACAATTTCAACTATGGCACTAGTTCCTCTGATAACTTGTATCCGATACACCGGCAATCCTGCAAGAAAGATAACCACGCCCAAGAACATGGCGATGGTACAGAGCCCAAATCCCCAATCCCATCCTTTATTGTCTTGAACCCACACAATTAGGGTTACACTGACTACACCACCCAAGCACACAGATAGCAACAGAAAGTTGAAGAAGCTAGACATCTGCCCTGTCTCTCTCGGGTCTGATTCGTCAAATTGATCGGCACCGTGTGATGGCAACGTGGCCTTCAGCCCAGCAGCGGAGGCAGCCATCGTGTAGAGAGCAATAAAAAGAAGGGCGGCATTTCCACCTTCAACTTTCTCACATTTAGCAGTTGGATCAAAGACATTGCAGACTGGTGGCCTGAGTTTAGGGAAGTGAGCTTGCACAGTCATTAGTGCTAGTCCCTGAAATGAAAATTTACAACACGTATATGCATAAAAAAAAAAAAAAACTATTGAATTGCAAATTATACACAAATAGAACTGTTTACAAACTTTGAATTGAAAAATAGAACCGAGGGTCATTGAACAGACAATAAGTTGTATCCAACACAATTTAGAGCTATTTTATTGTCTATTTAGCATCCATCCGGTTCTATTTCATTAAAGGTTCATAACTCGTTATATTTGTGCATTTTCTGCGATTTATGTGAGTAATTTGAGTATTTTGTGCATACCACAAACTCGAAGCACCCGGAAATAAGAAGAATTTTGAATCTGCCAAAGAAGGTGTCTGCAAGGATGGCCATGAGAATGGACAGAATAAAGCCAGTTCCCATGTAGTTGGTGAGTTCGTTAGCTGCATCTGCTAGCTCAAAGTGCATGACCTCATTGAAGTAGGTAACCAAGTTCACAGCCAGGGCAAGACTTGCCATGCTCTCAAAAGCCAATGTACCTGCAACATGTAAAAACAACACTCAAAATGGTAAATTAGTCACGGATTAGATATATGCATTTATGGTGTCCAGGATTAGATATGCATTTATGGTGATCATGTAAGCATATGTAGATTATGCTAGTTAGTTAGGACAGGGTGTCCCCCCTCTCACGCCAGAATTCTTCTTATCGTACATTAGACCAGTTTGGAATATGGTTTTCTTAGAAGAAAAAGAAAGTTATTATGTATAGGATATGTGTACTAAAGAGTACCTAGTATGAGCACAGCAGTTTTCATTCCTCCATGTTTATATTTCACAGCTGACCTTCCCTTCCAATCAACCTTCCCTTCAACAAGCTCAAGTTTTTCCTACAGGTTAATAAATCAAAGTGAATATAAATAACAAGATCGAATTCGAAAGAAATATAATTAAGATCAAATGTGCTCATTAATTTGTTAAATTTACCATAGCTAGCTACGAGGATGCAGTGATCTCTCTCTCTCTCTGGTACTAAAGAGAGGAGATGATGATATGAATTTTAGAAAATGGATGAGTGGCGCCTAATGGAAACTGAGGATTGTATATATAGGAACTTGACACAGATGGACTTGGTAACTAGTGGCGAAGTCAGGAATTATTGAGGGGAGGGGTGAAATATAAAAGGGTAATTTTTTTTTAAAATAATGTAAACAACCAAATCCTTTTAATAGTAGACAATATTAATGTCGTTCATAAGTTATTAATACAAACAAGTTATGATTGTTGTCGTCAATATTTCATCACTTTTATGTCATGAAAACGTCGTATACGAAGCTCATATACAAAAAAAATACAAAACATATTTTTCAATATAAACAACCAAACTATCATTCAATTATTAATCTCTCATTTTATAATGCAATGGTGTTTGACAATTCATAACGAAAAACACAAAAAATAACTTAGTCAAACGTCACTATTTGTGATACAAATCCAAAGAAAAAAAAATAAAAAATGTGATGGGTGTGAGTGCTAGATGAAGACACCTAGCGGCTAATTGGTTTGATGTTACTGCATGGTAATCAAGTGTCAAACATGCAATCTCTCTTTACTTGTTTTTCAATGAGTTAATGCAAAATGCTCAATGTATTAATTGGTACATTCACTCCCTCTTGTTTCACACATCTTCATAATCTGTCCATCTTCTCTTTGAATTCACCTCTAAAAGCCAACCTTTCCTCAAAATCCATGATGATGACACAATTAAACGGCGACCCATGGAATTAGAGTCATGCGTGCCCCCATCTCCTAATCAAGATCCGCAAAACTGGTGTCTCCTCTAAAGACATCACGATCTCAGACAATCCCAACATCTTGACTCGCCTTTACCTCCTATACATCCATCCAAAAAAAACCTAGAAGCTCCCCATCTTGGTTTACTTTCATGGTGGAGCGTTCTGTGTGTTGTCTGCGTTTGGACTCTTCACCCACCGCTGTCTCAATCGTTTGGTATGCCTTTGAAAAGAACGCACCGTTTCATTTAATTTTAATTTTCCGAAGCCCAAATTGATGTCATTTTTTGCCTGGGTATAATCAGAAAAAATCAAACCCTGCGCGCAGGCGAGCTGCGCAGCGGCATAGAGAACGAGAAGAGCCATCGTCTTTTCCAGTTTCCGGCCGAAGCAAAGGGACTTAAGACTCGTTCCTGAGCTTGTTTTCTAGTGAGCGGAGAGGTGGCCGCCTCCCTATGTAGCTTCGCCACTGGGGACTTAGTGGAAGTTGTGTAACAACCATTTGTGATGCCCATAATGCCCTTTAAAATTAGGTATGAAATTACCTTTTTGTAATTAGAAAATAAAATTCAAGGGGAAATTTGTCAATTATAAAGTTCAAGGGATAATTGACAAAACTAAAATTTAGGAAAAAATTTGACCACTCCTTATAAATTTTAAGAAAAATCGAGAAATACCTCCTTGGTATAAGCCGACCTTCTTGAGTAAGATTCCCAAGACATGTCCAGATTGTCCAAGAGGAAACATATATGAATAAGCTCGAATTTACTGCTAAAGCATAAAATAAGCTAATTTTTCTTTTTTCTTGGTATCATGAAGTGGACAATTGAATTTTTAGTTCAAATGATGACGTATTTATTCACAATAAAGAAAATTTAATCCTCGTTCTCTTTTATAAAAGGATAATATTACAGAGACCAAAGTTTTTAAATCAAATCATGTGGTTGTAGATAATTGAATTATTAATTAAATGTCGATTAACATATTCGTTTCTTATTGGAGACACATCATTTGATTTACAAAATTTGGTCTTCCTAATATTATCATTTATAAAAGATTGAGTTTTCAATTTTTGCTTGGATTAAAACATGACAGCCCTAACGGGCATGCAATAAAGAAGTTTTTTATTGTGACGGGAATACGGGTGGTACACCACATGTTTTTTATATAAGTGGTGGGAAATTTTATTTTTTAAGTTATTAATTTTTTAACTCACATATTCCATCATTTATATAATAACATGTGGTGTACCACCTCATGTGCAGATCACATTGAAAAATCTCTCAATGCAACACTCCAAAAGCCTAAGCAACTTATGTGCCAGAGTTTTCATTGTTTAAATAATAGGTAGTGTCATGGAAAAAAGAATTATGGCAATGATTTTCAGACACCGTTTTTCGCCTTTTTCACTTTATTCCTTTTTGGTTTCTAGACTCTCCTCTAATTTGTTCGATTTAAAGACAAGAAAAATATGAAGAGTTGCATAGGAAGAAAATAAGAATGTATAAATCACTATACCCTAAATTTCAATATTACCGGGTTAGTACTTCCTTGTCAACGAAGAAAGGAAGGTAAAACAAATGAGCAGACGCATATGGAGAAAGTATTCAACAAGGGATTGAGTGCAATCCAAAATATTTGGGGTACGTTCCAGTTCTAATTCTAGAAAAAAAATCATAAATGAAACATTACAGGAAGAAGTATCTTGCATTTCACCCATGTCAAAACGCATCTAGACACTTGCTGTTGGAGAATCCTTGTTTTTGGACCCTACTATCTGCCTCTTTCTTGCAGCAAATTAATCATCCACATCAAGAGCATCATAGTTTCCACGTAAACATGATTAGTGAAATCTAATTAGAAAACCCTTTAATTAGTGCAAATTGTCAGACTATACAAGTGTGGGGCTTAGCATTAAACAGGACTTGCATGTTGTTATTGGAGAATGGTCAAAACAGACAGCTGACAGATACTGGAACAAACATATCTCAATGGTTCACGCTGTATTATAATAAAAGGTTAGATGTTAAACACTGCTTAATACTTTGATTAACGTATGATGGTGAGGATGATTAAGTCATATGTGGGGCTGCATAATCTCATATAATCTCAAGCATAGCGACTTTGCCTGCTCCAGTCTCCCCTGAGCTAGAATATTTAATGGCTCTGCGCCAATGATTCCTGCGGCGTAGGTCATATGTCAATTTACGTACGTTGTATGAAAAAAACTCTCGATAACATCGCCTGCGGTTAAACCCGCTATCAATTTCGACCACCGCGGTTAAACCCGTTTCATGAGCTGAAAGGACCCTTCCGCCCATGCATATGACTGAGATTTAATAACTCGTTTAATCACGAAGACATCATAAAGAAGTTTTTTCGCCACAGGAGTAAGTCCACACCACACCAGATGATTTCTGCAATTTCGTTCATTTGGTAAGAAATTTCTGATGCAATCTCTCTCGCAACTGTTAGATTCACGTCGACGTCATATGTTGGAGCAGACAATAATTTTCCCATACGGCATAAAAACTGTTATTGAGATTGCAAACTCATCCAACATCCAATTGTGTTAATAAGATTGTGTTGAAGGACTACTGTTAAGTACAGGTCAGTAGAAGTGACTGATTTATCTCTTTTCTCTTTAAGGTAGATTAATTCTGGTTTGGCATCTTTGATGCTTGTACGGTACTGTAAAAGCAGACAAATTTATAAGTGAAATAAGTAAATGCATGACAGTTTTGTTCAGTGAGGCGAGGGCTGGTTTGGTATTACTGTACTTTGAAAAAAAAACTGTTTTTGTTCTGCTGTGAAAATAAGCAGCTGTGAAATAAAGTAGCAGAGTGTTTGGTAAACTTTTTTGTTTGACAAAAAAAAAAAGCAGTATTATAGTGTTTGGTAAACTTTTATGTAAAACAGATGTGAAAAAAAGTCAGTTTTTCAAAGCTGGGTTTTTGGCTTTTTTTTCATCCAAAATTGTAAAAAAAAGCTGAAGCTGAATATTTACCAAATACAAAAACAGCTCTTAGCTTTTTTCATAATCACCTTAATATCAAACCAGGCCTAAGTCAACTATTGTCTCATGATGCAACAACTTGCATATTTCACAAGAAGTTTTCTGAAGTACATACTTTCCAGCACTAGGCTGTGGTTAGTGGTTACTATATATTGTCCCATTGCACACAAGCAATCAAAGAACTTCCCTTTCAAGTTTTCTAAAGAGTTATATGAATAGTACTTTTTCCAACATGATGGCCACACTACAATATTATACCTTCAATTCATGATATATTAACTCTTTCGTCCGACGATATCACAGTGACTAAATTAGTGACACCTGCTAGACTTAAAAAATATTTCCAAGTACGGAAACTGTTCATGATGGGATTGAAAAACATATAAATACATGCATGCAAACTTTATAAGCAATCAAAGAACTTTCAAGTTTTCTAAAGAGATACGAATATTAATTTCGCAATGACGGTTACAATGCAATATTATACCCTCAATTTCTAAAGTATTAACTCTCTCGTCCAACGATACATGCATACAAGCTCTCTAGTCAACAATCATATGCAAGGGTTGATGTCACTGAAAATAGTACTTCATATATCACGTAAAAATAGTATATAATTATTCGGAAACATACATTGTCTTCTCAACCGATTCTAGAAGAAAACCCCTCAGACAAATAAGGATGTCACTTGAAGATAGCTCAGAAACAAGAAGAAGAAAATGTACAGAACAGGGGTCCCCTGTGCAAAGAATGCTGGACTACCAAATTTTAGTAAAAAAGCCTACAATTACTCTTTTGTTTTTGTTTGGGGGGGGGGGGGGGGGGGGGGGGGGGGGGGTGGGGAGTGTGGCGGTGGTGTGGTGTAAGGCCGAAGATCAGTAGTTCAGCAAGGAATATTTTACGCGCAATATAATCTTTCCCTTGTCGACTCCAAGCTTAGCCCCGGTGACTAACCAATGACCTGGTATATCTTGCGGTCCCTTTGACATTTCTGTCAAGTCCACTAGTTTTGCTAGTTTGTCTTTTTTATCGTCAGAGCTTCTGTTGTTCAAATGCGATGAAGAAGAACCATCCGTCCTCTGTGCAGAAGACAGGGTGGCTGGGCTGTGATCCCAAACAGACCGCCTGATAGTGCAGCCTGGTACTTTGGAGAAGAGGAGTTTGAGGTGCAATACATTTTTGGCACCAAAATCCCATACACCAAGCTGAGCCCCTGTGACAATGTGAACACCGGAGAGGTCACCAATAGAAGCCTCCACGTGCTCTATCGGTGCGGTGCTTACATGGGAGAAGTTTTTCCACTTGATTGGTTCAAACCAACGGCTGTCTTGCTCCTCCGGACCTTGCCACTTGGGTGCACCTATTGCCATGTGCGCATCCCAATGGGGTTGAAGAATTTTTGGAAGGGACACTAGATGTTGCAAATGTATAGCCAGTCGGTTCTGTTTGCTGCCTTCTAGATTTAGTCTAAGCCCTGTGACAGGCTTACGGCCTACTGTTACCTGCAGCGTCAAGAAACTTTTTAAGTTAAGGTGAGGTGGAAGTGGAAAACTACGAACATAAGGAAATGAAAGCATCATTTTTTTCCCACACAATAATTTAATAATAAAAGTCATCAAAGAACTAATGAGAACCAACAAAAGTACCTGCTCCGGGCTGATGTAAAGCTTCGGTCCCATCAAGCTGAACTGAAGTGATGAACACACAGGTTCTTTTCTTTGAAGATTATTATGCTCCGGGGCCCAAACTTGAGCAATTTGAAAATCCAAGAAATACTGCAGATCTTCAATTGGTGGCTTGTCTGGTATAAACAATGACAAACATATAATAAATGTTAAAAACACCTCCGAGACCTGAATAGATGGAGAAGCATGCTTCTAACTATATAACAAAGTTTCGGGTTCTAGACAAACAATTCAAACCAACCATAATTGAAATGATTTATCTGTCATCAGATTGAAATAAAAGTCACATTTTTAACAAAATGCTTTTTGTATTAGTTCTTACACTCTAAATATAACTCAATCGCGCGACTCAAGTGCTTTATTCCAGGCACTCCTTCAAGCAAAGAGACAATGGGTGTAAATGTCATGTTAATCACATCTGGTGCTAGTTGTACAGTTTCGGCCCACTTGGGATGACTCTGCTCAAGATCATCACCCCCTCTTCTCCTGAATATGACTGTAACATCCTGAAGGAGGACACAAAATTAAGGATATTCACACGCAAATCCATTTCCTCAAGAATTATTTCAAGAATGAGAGAAAAGTTTCGTGAGACTTTTAGACAAAACAGTGATAGCCAGATTGAATTCCTTGGTAAAACCACACGCAACAAAAAAGAAAAAAATATGCCTATGACACAAACCTTATCCTTGTATTTTAAAGGGCCTGGATTTGACTGGCTTTTTGAGTCCACAAACCTATGATCACCTATGTCTTTCACATAATCCTCAATGTCCCCTTCTGACAAAGGAGATGACCGGTGCTGCCTGATATAAACTACATCTCTTCCGCCAATAGTTGCAGACGTGACGATATGGGTACCATAACTCTCAATAAAACTGAAAAATGAACAAGAGGAGAAAGAAGAAGAAGAAAATTCTGTATAAAAAATTCTGGTGTTTTACAGACCAACAGATCTAGTAACCTTAACAAAGAAAACACACTGCGGTATGCAACATCAAACAATGCAGTTTGGAGCATTTTGAATTTAAATTTCGATATGAATTGATGGGGCGCCATGTAACTATAAGAACTGCCCAACTTAAGGAATTTTGATTGATTATCCTTCTTGTTAGTGCATATCAAGTTTAGTTTCAATAACAGTTATTAGCATCTTTAAGTACATATCTAGACAATTTTCAATCAAGTATCTCACCATTAGTTTGTCTTTGAGCATACAAAGGTCAAATAGTTAATCATTCAAATTTTCACCGAGCTCTTTAGTTGTATTTTATAACCCACTGATCAAAGTAGGAAACAGAATATGACAGAAAGTAGTATTAGACTGAGTAATCAGGTACTGCCAAGTTGCCTCCAGAAGATCTATTAGTTTAAGGTATAGACAGGAAATGAGTTGTAGGTATTAGCCTATCAACTTTGTTGATAATTGATTTTTTACTGAGAGGATTATAATTGAAAAAACACAGATTCATGTTTATACTGTCATATTTAGTTGCTTACCTTGCTAAGGCTGCAGGATCCCATGAGTACGGAACAGCACGCTTAATTTCCTCATGCAAAACTAAATTATCCTTTTCTAGTTTAACTTTGTATAGGGGAATGAAGTATCCAATCATGGCAAGGGATTTGGTTGTTGCTTCATCAACTTGCCAAGAACCAGTGAAATTGAACATGGCATTGAAGCTTCCAAGGGGAACGCGCCCTGAAATACCCGCTTTCTTGTTGAAGTATTCTGCCATCTGAAATTTCAAGCATCAAAGCCATCAGGTCACAAAAAATGTCGTATAACAACAAGGTAAAATGTTTTTCTGTAATTAGGTGAAGCAACTGGAAATCCAACTGCATGCACCAAATCCTGACCAAGTAGCAGGAGATACTGTTCATTCCATAACTGGGACGATATATTCCAAAGAGAAAATGTAATTTAAGAAACTGCAGATCTAGAGTTAGCTAGTGTTAGAATATATATTAACAGCTTGCTCACATCCTAACTGCTCAAGCTTTTTGGGGATTGTAGTAACCAAACAAACTTTATGTTTAAGCATGTTCTCAGTAAAATTTTATTCTCTAATGCACCGAATAGTTTTAGCAAACTCTGCGAACAGTTGAACTCAAACAATTACCTAATGCCAGATTTCTTTATGTAGCCATCTATCTGTTGTCTGATATGCAACATTTTCCCAGTTTTCTTCATGTTTTGCGTGGTAAATTGACTAATTACACTGGCTAGTAACCCACTGTACAATCCAGAACCAAAATATAAAACCAACACTGAAATATCCCATACGATTAATTTGCTGCTTGTGAAGGAAAATAAACATTCACTAGAATGTTAGCGTAACGAGCTCATAGTGCACTGTTCCGTAAGAGATGAGTAATCTATTCTCTGCATATCACAAAACAATTCAAGATAACCTAGCCTATAATGCTTACAGAAAATAAGGCTTTATCTTACCTACGAGAATATATAATATATGGAGAAAAACAACTCAAAAGCCCGGAAGAAGAGAAAGACAATATCATTTCGAACTTTCAAACCACGCAACACAAGAGCAATTGAATGACAAACAAAATTGAATAACTTTAAGCAACCAATGTACGGTCATTCAATTTAACCAACTCCCAGAAATCCAACAAAGCACAAAAACATGAATTACGATATCGGAACCAACGATTTCGCAAACAAATCAATCCCAGAACCATAAAAACCCAGCAAAGCAACATTATCCAACTTAAAATAAACCAAGATTATAACTTTCTGTACTCAGCCAAAACAAACAAAGAAAATTCAAATCCAGCAGGTCCAATACTGAACTGAAGCTTCTGAAAACATTAATACAACAAAATAATCACAGAATCCAAAACCAAACTCACAAAATACAAAAACCCATCAACCAAAATTGGATGAAAAATCACCTCATGGAAGCTGCAGGCATGAACTTTGTCAATGGTCCTCTTCCCCGGCGCGCGCTCGACGTCGACAGGCACATTTGGCACGACAACCCCATCAGAAAAAACAAGATCTTTCCCCTGATCCTCCTCCAGAATCACGAGCCTCGATCCGGGTGCCCCTTTGCAGTAGAGAAGTCTGATATCGGAAGTGACGTCAAAGCCGCGACCCAAAGCTTGGATTGAGTTGGAGAGGGTGGTGGTAAGCGCGGCGGAGCTGGAGGTTCTTTCCTCCGCCGCAGAGGATTCCATAGAGAGAGAAGCGGCTTTGTCTTCCGTTGGCGATGGGAACGAAGAGAAGAAGAAATCGATGGCGTTGTTGGTGTTTTCTAGCTTGTTGGGGGAATCATTTGAAATACAAAAGTGCTTTTTGTTTTGGGGTTTTCCGCTGGCTGGCTGGCTGGCTGGCTGGCCGGCCTTTTAGGCTAAAAGAAGAGTTGGTGGGGATTGGCCTTCTTCTTCTTCCTCTTTGTACCAAAGAGCCGAAGGAAGGAGGGCAGCTCTTGCTGTTGACTGTAATAATGGGCTCAAAACGCGTATAATGTGGTTTAAGTACAAAAACAAATTGGTATATCGTATGGAACCGCACAAACTAAAGAGGATTCTCAGTTGACTGGTCTTCCTTGTAAAAGGATTTTAAGTCAAACCGCTACCCAAAAGTCAGATCAAACTAAAGATTCTGCTGCTGCTAAATTTTTCAATTTGACTGTCATATCATTTTGTTAATTCTAGTGTCATTTAAATAAGTAATAATATATTCACGTATATTATAACTCGTAAATGTCGAAGATTTAATGGTGTGACAGATAGATTTTGCGTTAGCACATTCTAAAGTTTTTCGAGATGGAAGTTTTCTTTACCCTTAAAATTGTAATTTTGAATTCCCTCAAAAAGAAAAATTGTAACTTTGAACAAATATTAGTTTATAAGTCACACTTGGGTACTTATGTAGTTATCTCATTGACAAAAAAAAAATTTACCGATCTCAAATTTCGCAACTATTAAAAATGCTTTCAGATAATCATAAGCATTTTGGAACTATTAAAAATGCTTCAAATAATCATAAGCATTTCAATGTGTAAAAATTTAGAAACAAAATAAAAGGATACATCTTCCAAATGAATTTAGGAAAACACAACTATTTAACCATACCAAAAGGTAATTAAAACAAACAAAGAGTTGTCTCCTTTATTTTTCCTTTATTTGGTGGATTGAGCATAGAATTTGAGACAGAGAATTTTGGGAAGGGCCATCAAGTTGGACCTAAATATTATTGTGTTCATTTTTAGAGTTGTTGGGTGGCCGGCCCTCAAGCCATGTGGTTGAAAGCACTGATCTTTGGCTAAACTCTAGCAGTAGACTCGGATCACAGCCATATTAGCTCAAGATTTGAGTCAACGTAAAAGTTTTGAAGTCGTTTTTTTGGAGAGATTTTTATAATATCTGAGTTACATCTTATCTTTCTATCTCATGAATAATATGTTTGACAAAAAATTGATTGGTATTACATCTTATCTCTCATCTCACTTTAATTGTATAACTATTACATTAATGAAATTATGTTTTTCATCTCTCATTCTCATCCATTACATTACCTATAGGACCCAAAATTTCTTATTTCTCTATCTTATTTTTTACGTGACTCATATGGTATACGATAATTAAAAAAAAAACGTAAACGTAATTTTTTACCCAACCAAAGAAAAAAGAACGAATGAAAATGAGACCTAGTCATTGTCGGTCAATCGTTTAGCCATCAGATGCAATTTAGGCAAAAGTTTCGAACAACTCATCATGCCCATTACCAAACAGAAACCCTAATTTTAGACATCATTCCAAAAAGCATCAGCAAATTGCTGGAACGAACCAAACATGCAGAGAAATTTTTGCACAGCCTCTCATAGATACCTAACCAAAGTGCCCTCCATCTCAATATAACACTGCCTCCTCCCGCTCTCTCCCCCATCTCCTAATAAGCAGCCTTGGGCAAAACCAAGGAGGCAGTGGAAAAATCATGCAGGCCTATGGCTGCTTTCTAGTTAGTTTTTTCCTTTTCTCTTATTTTTCCTCTTTTTCCTCCGCCCTAACCGATGCCGAAGTGTCATTTATTGCACATCGCCAGCTCGTCAGTCTCCCAGAGGGCGGCGACATTCCTGACAACTATGAATTTGAGGTTGAGCTTGATCTGAAGTTTCCAAATACCAGGCTTCGACGCGCATACATTGGGCTTCAAGCTTTGAAAAAGGCCGTGTACTCGGACCCTTTGAAAACAACCCAAAACTGGGTTGGCAAGAATGTATGTGCTTACACTGGAGTTTTCTGCGCTCCGGCTCCTGATGATCCGGAAATTGAGGTGGTGGCAGGCATTGATCTCAACCACGCAGACATCGCCGGACACCTTCCTGCGGAATTAGGGTTGTTGACGGACATGGCCTTGTTCCACATCAACTCCAACAGGTTTTGTGGAATCATCCCCAAGAGCTTTAGAAGGCTAACTCTTCTCCACGAGTTTGATGTTAGCAACAACCGCTTCGTGGGATCATTCCCCGACGTTGTCCTGGAAATTCCCAACCTCAAGTACCTCGACCTCAGGTTCAACAATTTCGAAGGGAAGTTGCCTCCTGAGCTTTTCAACAAGGAACTGGATGCTTTGTTCTTGAATGACAACAGATTCACATCCACCATTCCTGAAAATCTCGGCAACTCCCCCATCTCGGTTCTTGTCGTTGCTAACAACCATCTTGAAGGCTGCATCCCCAATAGCATTGGAAAAATGGTGAACACCTTAAATGAGGTAGTATTATCCAACAACAAGTTTACCGGATGCCTGCCTCCTGAAATCAGACAACTTGCAAACGTGACGGTTTTCGATATTAGTTCAAACACATTCAGTGGGATTATGTCGAAAACTTTAAAGGGCTTGGAAAAGGTGGAGGAGTTGGATGTCTCACACAACATGCTAACTGGGTTTGTTCCTGAGAGTATATGTATGTTGCCAAACTTAGGGAACTTCACGTTCTCGTACAACTACTTCAATGGAAAGGCCCAAAAATGCGTGCCAGGTTCTTTGAAAGATGTTGTGTTTAATGACGCGAGCAATTGTTTACTGGGCAGGCCAAAACAAAAGTCGGCTAAAGAATGTTATGCGGTGGTGAGCAAGCCAGTGGATTGCGATAAGGCAAAGTGTGGCGGTGGACATGGGCCTTCGAAACCTTCTCAGCCTCCGGTTGAGAACCCAAAGACACCAAAGCCTTCACCTGAACTGGTTCCAACAACTCCTACACCCAAACCGCAACCACCCAAAGAAGAGACACCCAAGGAACAACCTTCAAAGGAGGAGCCACCAAAGGTGCAAGCGCCCAAAGAGGAGCCACCAAAAGTGAAACCTCCCAAAGAGGAGCCACCAATAAAGGTACAACCTCCCAAGGATGAGCCATCAACGGTGCAACCTCCCAAAGAGGAGTTACCAAAGGAGCAACCTCCAAAAGATGAGCCACCCAAAGAACAACCTCCAAAGGATGAACCACCCAAGGCACAACCGCCTAAAGAAGAAGCACCCGCTCCAGAGTCGGTGGTTCCAATTTTCCCTCCACCAATTGTTCAAACCCCTCCACCAGAACCCTTTGGGCAAAGTCCTGTCATTCAAATCCACCCTCAACCACCACTAGTTCATTCCCCTCCACTAGTTGTAGTCTCGCCACCACCTCTAGTTCACTCTCCTCCCCCATCACCAGTCCATTCACCCCCACCACCATTTCATTCTCCCCCACCACCAGTTCACTCTCCTCCACCACCACCAGTCCACTCACCTCCACCGCCAGTGCACTCGCCTCCACCACCAGTGCACTCACCTCCACCAGTAGTCCATTCACCTCTACCACCAGTGCACTCGCCTCCACCACCAGTCTATTCTCCTCCACCACCAGTGCACTCACCCCCACCACCCGTTCACTCACCTCCACTACCAGTGCACTCACCCCCACCACCAGTCCATTCTCCTTCACCACCAGTACACTCACCCCCACCACCCGTCCACTCCCCTCCACCACCAGTGCACTCACCCCCACCACCCGTTCACTCCCCTCCACTACCAGTGCACTCACCCCCACCACCAGTCCATTCTCCTCCACCACCAGTACACTCACCCCCACCACCCGTCCACTCCCCTCCACCACCAGTGCACTCACCTCCACCGCACTCACCTCCACCACCAATACACTCACCCCCACCACCCGTCCACTCCCCTCCACCACCAGTGCACTCACCCCCACCACCAGTCCACTTTCCTCCACCACCAGTGCACTCACCCCCACCACCAGTTCACTCCCCTCCACCACCTGTCCACTCGCCCCCACCACCAGTCCACTCGCCCCCACCACCAGTCCATTCTCCTCCGCCACCAGTGCACTCACCCCCACCACCAGCACCGATTCACTCACCGCCACCTCTAGTCCAATCACCTCCACCAGCTTCTCCATCTTTGTCACCTCCTCCTCCCATTTTCTCACCACCCCCTCCAGACTTCGTCTTGCCACCGACCATCGGGTTCCAATACTCATCTCCACCTCCGCCAATGTTCCCAGGCTACTAAGCGCACTACGATATCAAACTCGTTGCTCGGCCCTGCATGAAACTTTGTTTATAAATATTTACAACCTCACAAAAATACACCCACTTTTGTTAGTTGACCATAGCTCGTAATTCATGACATCAAAGTGTAAATCTTTTCATATGCTATTCAATGCAATAAAAGGACGTTATCGGCAAATTTCATATCCATTTTTTTTTCTTTTGTTTAATTTGAAGAATTTGATTGATGTGTGTGAATGCATACTACAACAAAAGATCAAGCACCACTACATCTAATTCTGGGGTAATTCTAGAGAGATCATAGTCTTCCTTGCATTTTCCATAATTTTATTATATTACCTTATAATATTGATTAGTTTTCTAGACCGTCGTAAAATGAATGTTAGCTCACATTTTTTTGGAAAAATGTGATTGAGTGTCTTCAAGATCTTTTATGTTCGTGTTAAAAGAAAAAAATATAAGCTACCATTTAACTCTTAAGTAGGGGGTTTTAAGTTGGGAAACAAAATACAATAAAATACTAGTTGTCGGGGCCTACAATCGATTTTTGACAGCTATAATGGATTTTTGGCGGCCAAAACATCTCTTTAATATCTTACATGAATTTATAGAAGTTTTATAGTGCGGTGTTAATGCCAGAAAATAGGTTTTATGATGGTGTTTGTGAACCTTTTGCAAAAACAATTGAAACATGATGGGTTACACCTCGCAATCCTTGCAAGGCATGATTTGATACATGTCCATTTTTGTAAAGTACTTATTAGGAGTAGTTCAATTTTGTGTTGGGTGGTGCTCTCCACACATCTTTTTTTTTTAATCTTTCACTCATATTTTGTAATTTTTGTCTTTTAAGCATTTTTAATTCATTTGATCCGACGGTCAAATTGAGATGAGTATGAGGAAGGTAAAAAGGGTGTGTAGCTAACATCAGGGCCGTCTCTGAGATTTTGGGGACCCTGTGCGAAATTTATGAAATGACCCCTACTTAAGATGGTTACAAAAAAAGTAGAACAATGTATTAATACTAAAAAACAATCACTTAAATCAAAACAAAATTTATCACTCACTGATTACAAATTTACAAATGTCATTAATTATAAGTAAAAAAGCTACAAACATAACCTTCATTAAATAATAAAAAAAAACAGTTCAATCTTAATCACCAAACATGGGAAAAAAAAAATCTTCAAAACTCAAACTTTAAAGTTTCACTTGAATATATAACATTATCATATAATAAAGGGGCGTTTAGATTTAAATGCCTCGTTGTTCTATTTGTTAGATTAAACATCTATTCCTTTTAGAATTTTTTTTAAACAATTTCCTACATTTTCGGTGCCAAATATATTATAAGTAGCATTTTTTTAATGCAAAATTACACAATTTACCATATATATAATGTACCAATTAGCTAATGATTATCCATATCTCCTAAAATCTAATAGACGTATGTTTTAAAAATCTAAAACATATCAAATTTGATTTATTTATGCTTTTAACGTGATATATATTTATGTTCTTCTTTCACGACCATTCTACAGTCTTTTCGTGTCCTTTCTTTTCCATTAGTCGATTCTCTTATGTCATCCTTTTTGAGTCATGTTCATTCCCTTTCTATTTTCATTTTATGCAAACCTCTTGATTTGAGTATTCGTACCATGGTACATTTGGAAAATAGATTGTAGTGGTAGATTATATGGGGTATGTTTCCATTTAGTATTGGTAGGTTTCTAGCTGATGTGTGGGTACATTTTAAGTTGGCACGGGTACATTTTATATCTACATCGGTACGTTTCAATTTGGTATGGGTACATTTTTAGACGATATGTTAGTACATTTTCAAGTTGGCAGGGGTACATATCCTATTAGCATTGGTACGTTTCAATTTGGCATCGGTACATTTCTAGTCATATCAGTACATTTCAACATGACATGAGTACAATTCAAATTAAAATTAATATATTTAAAACGGAATTGTTATTAGCACTCCAAAAATCTCATTATGCACTCCAAAAATCTCATTCTACACTCCAAACTTTCTATATTAGGAAAGAAAAATACACTTGTGAGGAGTGTAGAATGAAATTTTTAGAGTGCCAATAACACTTCCCTATTTAAAAATTGTTTCAATTTAAAATTCACATTCATATATCTCATGCCGGATGACATTAATCTCATTCCAACTAACCCCTTTTGTCAACAACTTTTATGCAAATTATATTGTGCTACAATATTTTAAAAGCACTTGTTTTCTATTGCATACTACACAACTATGCAATCACACTAGAACTCAACAAGATAAATGTGGCGTCCATGGTGTTTTCATCATGTTGGATTGGTTATCTCCATTTTTTTCTGCTACTGTAAGTTTTTTTCGTGATCAATGAAATTTTATTATAGAAAAATAAATGTTAAAAATTCAAAAATTAAGAGATAATATTGGTGATTTAATAGTTAATATCTATTAATTATCCAACATAGGGGCATAAATTCTAACACGCCAAAAAACCTCTATTAACTAAAAAGATTAAGTAGGAAATCAACATATAACATTTTTCATTTAGAAAAAATCTAATTAAAATAAATTTAAAAATGCTTAGGTTGGACATTCTAATTTTCTCTATAATAAAATTGAAAAAAATATTGTTTTTAGGGTGTTATTATTGACACTGAAAATATTTCATTGTACTCCAAATTTTAATATTTAGAAAGGAAAAAAAAAATTATTCTTATAAAGGGTGCACAATGAGATTTTAAAGTGCTAACAAAAATAAATTTTCAAATATATAACATTATTACATAATATTAGATGGCAAAAATTTTGGGATCCCTTCAAATTTGGGGCCCTGCGCGACTACACATTTCGCTCTCCCCAATGCCCCTTCTAGATAACACCACCCTGTTGTGTTATTGTTGAAATATGCCTTAACCCACCAATGGGCTTTGTTCCTGGACTTAAGAGACACCTGAGGATGGTGGTAGTTGACGGAAAACCTTTCAGAATTGGTAGATCGATGACACTACACCCACCGGTGTAGGTTTCACTAAATCAAAGCCAATTTCCATCAATTTTGGGTTGTAATTGGTAGAGGGGAGGTTGTGGAGTGTTTCTCAGGTGTTTGTTTGACATAGTTCGCCGTAAAAACCAACGAAAATTGTCTAGAGGGTGAAGGGAACCTGGTAGGGTCGCATAGAGAAATTGGGTCAAGGGTGATCCGGTACTCCTCCTTTTTCTCCCTTCCCTCATTTCCCTCATTTCTTCTCTTTTGAATGGTTCCCTCTCTTCCCTCTCTCCTCCTTATTAGCCACCATTTCCCCCTTCTTTCTCTCCTTTCCTTTCTTCTGATTAGGTAGTTTTTCCCCTCCAATCATAGCCTTCCAACTGTCTTAAAAGTGACGGGAAGGCTCCCAAATTTTATGGAGCCTTCCGGCAAATGGAACAAAATTACCATTTTACCCCTAGCCTTTGCTCGTTTATATTTTATTCGTTATAGCTCCAAATTACGTTCCGTTTTCGCTCACGTGCTCGTATTGATGAGTACTATCCAAATGCGTAAAGAAAAGTAGGAAATATATGCAAATCAAATACGTCCTAAAAATTCCGTTTAGTCCATTAATGGCTTTTTCGTCCTTTTATTGAAATAAATTTATGCTTCGCAAATATAAATGCGTCAATAATAATAATACGAAATATGTAATTTTAAATAGTGAAATTCGGGGATAGGATTTCACACGAATTCTTCCGATCTGGGCTTCAACGAGAAGGAGGACGAGTTGGGCTCCCATGAGGAGGGGGATAGTGTCATATCTCGGCCCGGCACGATATTGTCCGCTTTGGGCTTATCATTCTTCACATCACGGTTTTGTTTTTGGGAACTCACGAGCAACTTCCCAGTGGGTCACCCATCATAGGATTGCTCTAACCCCCTTCTCGCTTAACTTCGGAGTTCCTACGGAACCCGAAGCCAGTGAGCTCCCAAAAGGCCTCGTGTTAGGTAGAGATGAGAATATACATATAAGGATCACTCCCCTGGGCGATGTGGGATGTCACAATCCACCCCCCTTAGGGGTCCGACGTCCTCGTCGGCACACACGCAGCCAAGGTTAGGCTCTGATACCAATTGTCATATCCCAGCCCGGCACGATATTGTTCACGCGGCCAAGGTTAGGCTCTAATACCAAATTATCACATCCCAGCCCAGGCAGGGACCACTCCCTGGGCCGCTTCACCACCGTAGCACGATATTGTCCACTTTGGGCTTACCATTCCCTCACGGTTTTGTTTTTGGGAACTCACGAGCAACTTCTCAGTGGGTCACCCATCATGGGATTGTTCTAGCCCCCTTCTCGCTTAACTTCGGAGTTCCTACGGAACCCGAAGCCAGTGAGCTCCCAAAAGGCCTCGTGTTAGGTAGGGATGAGAATATACATATAAGGATCACTCCCATGAGCGATGTGGGATGTCACAGATAGCAATTCCGATCTGGGCTCCAATGAGGAGCTAGGCTCCGATGATAAAATGTTGGTTCATTATCGTTGAAAATATTTAATTTCTGGGATTTTTATTTTGGTTGGTGAATTGATGAGTGGGTTCACATGGAGGGTGGGATTTGACAAGTTGGGGAAGATGGAGAAGACTAGAAAGAGACCTAGCTTTTTGTTATTCCTTATTAATTTTATTTTTATTTTTTTAACTTTTGTCTGTGTTATGATGTTTTATTTATTTGTTTATTTTCTGTTTTTCTTCCTTTTCTACATTTTAACAACAATTATTTTGTGAAATTATTTTTAAAAATTAGTGAAATTTTATGTAAACCCATGTAACCTCTTTCTACACCTAACTTATTTTTTTCACCCATATGATTTTTAACTAAACTATCAATCTCTTTAAACCCAAATTTACTACCTAAAATACCCTTACAAACCTAATCCAATATGCAAATTTACCTTTACACCCATTTGACTCTTAACTCTATTAATGACATTGTGCATCCATCCAACGATTTTAGCTTTTGAAAAGGTATCAGGCAAGGGAAGAGGATCCTCTCCGGATCCACTTTGTGAGGATCCTAAGGATCCCACATCATAGCGGTTCATCGTTTATCGTGCGGTCAGTTTTCGTTAGGTATTATTTGTGTTTAAGTTTAAATAAACAAGTCAAATGATTTTTTACCGCACGATACACAATTAGATCCTGATAAGATCCAATTCCTCAGGTTCAATAGGTGGATTTGTTAGCTATTTAATTCTTTTATCCGAAGTGATGACGACTCATTTCCTAAATTAGTGTCTTCAAGCATTGATTAGTTACAAGAAAAATGTAAAACGTATTGGAAGGCATGTGGACACAGGACAACAGCAGCCATACATGTACCAGCAACAGCAGCAGAAATCGTATTGGAGGGTTTTTGGGGTGTACACATACACCGAGAGAGTGTCCAATTTGTTGTTGCAGAAAGTTTAACAAAGGGTACTATACGGGATTGATGAAAAAAAAATGATACCCAAATACTAATCTTCTAAACTCCAAAAAAAGTTAAATTAAATGAATAAAATATTCATAAATCGAGTCATACCTTAATTTGATTATTTAAAACTTCAAAATCACCATCTATCAATAAAAAAAGACTTTTTATATTAGCACCCCACAAAATGTTGAATGCACCCGACATTAAAATTTAATATTAAATAACTTATTTATCCTATTATGCAATGACAATTTTGACCTTATTAGCTTAAAAAAATAAAAAATAAAATATATACACCCCAAATCACTTTTTACGTATTATTTATCTTCAACTATCAAAACCCTTCTGACCCTCCATTGTTGAACAAAACCTTAACCAATGAAACTACAAACATGTTGATTGGGAAAAATTATTTTTGACGAATAAAACATGAAATCGATGTTTCAGAAACTTCACATGAGGTAAGACTTCGTATTATTTATTGTTTTAGTGATTTTGACGACGTCGATAATTATTTAATCTTGCTTTTGATGTGTTATTCAAACTTCTATGTTCGTATTCCCTTTTTAGGGATCACATGGATTACATAAAGAATTAAACACCTAAAATTACCACCAAATATTAAAAACAAATGACATGGGTTTTAATGATGAAATTGAAAACAACCCACACATGCTTTAAATATCATGTGGTATCTTTTGTCAAAATTTTAGTTGGCATTATTTGTCCGAATTAAAAACTTTATAAGATTTGAGAAATGTGGGGTGTATGGAAAATATGGGGTGCATATAGAAAAATGTAAGGTATATATTAAGAATGTGGGGTGTGAGGGTATTATAGGGAAGTAAGTGGGGTGTATTGTCACATCCCGCCCCAGGGCGGGTTACTTCCCGGGCCCGCTCCACTACCGTAGCACGATATTGTCCGCTTTGGGCTTACCATTCCCTCACGGTTTTGTTTTTGGGAACTCACGAGCAACTTCCTAGTGGGTCACCCATCATGGGATTGCTCTAGCCCCTTCTCGCTTAACTTTGGAGTTCCTACGGAACCCGAAGCCAATGAGCTCCCAAAAGGCCTCGTGCTAGGTAGGGATGGGAATATACATTTAAGGATCACTCACCTGGGCGATGTGGGATGTCACAATCCACCCCCCTTAGGGGCCCGACGTCCTCGTCGGCACACACGCGACCAGGGTTAGGCTCTAATACCAAATTGTCACATCCCGGCCCGGGGCGGATCACTTCCCGTGCCCACTCCACTACCGTAACACGATATTGTCCGCTTTGGGCTTACCATTCTTTCACGGTTTTGTTTTTGGGAACTCACGAGCAACTTCCCAGTGGGTCACCCATCATGGGATTGCTCTAGCCCCTTCTCGCTTAACTTCGGAGTTCCTACGGAACCCGAAGCCAATGAGCTCCAAAAGCCTCGTACTAGGTAGGGATGAGAATATACATTTAAGGATCATTCACCTGGGCAATGTGGGATGTCACATGTATTAAGATAATTTTTAATTGAAAAAGCAAATGTGTGGTGTATTAAATATGTGAGATTTATTCAACAATTTTGTGGGGTGTTAATATAATATGCCTAAAAAAATAAAAAATAAAACTTGTTTTTCTCTATAAGAGCTATTAGGGTTTTAGCCGGAATGAATGTACGATAAACAAATAGTGATGTTGGGGTTTAATTATAGTATGTGGGTTTATTGATAAATTTGAGTTTTATTTTTAATTTTATTGGGTACTTAATAGTAATTATGCAATATATGGTAAAATAGACAATTAACATTTAAAATTTAAGTTGGGTATAGAAAGAGGTTACATGGGTTTAAATTTTCCAAAAAATTATTATAGTCCGACATGTTATTCGATGCACTAATTAATCCGATAGAACACCAAACGTCTGACTAATTTAGTCAGTACTATCCGACGACTATTTATCTTATTCGACTGAAATAATCAGTATAGTTCAAGCTTCCAAACGAGACCATCTACCTCTATCACGGGGTCTTTTTGCTAGGTTTTTGTGTTTGCCCTATAACGTAAGTATGTCATACATGCCGTATTTTAACACTAAAATGAAGGGCTTCCATCGTTTTTTCAACCTCTGTGATATTATTATGGTTTTATAGGTATACACAACATATGAATTTTTTTTTTAAAACTATTTTATTTAAAAACAAACAGTACTTTCGTAGATAATTGTAAGTTTGAATATGTATAAATATTTAAAAATGTAAACTTATGTTACTGATGCATTAAATATATTCTTTGTTACCTCAAAGAGTGAAATAGGCACAAAAATTTGAAATTGGACAAGAAAATATAATTGAACTCTTAAAATTTAGCCTATGATTTTGGACCATCTAAAAACCCATTTTCGTAAAATATGTGATAATTCTATTTTTGCAAGATCTTCCCACTAAGAAAATTAATATAAATTATTTGGAAACGGTCTTACAATTTATTGAATGTCATAAGTTATTTTTTGTTGTAATTTAAGTTGGAAAACACAAAAATTAAATAAACTAGCAAGGCCTAAAATACATTTCGGAAGCCAAAACGGTTTTTTGGTTGCCAAAACATCCTTGGAATGCCCAGTAAGAATTATAACGGAGCTTACAGTGCAACAAAAATGGCACGGAAATTGATTATACTGTAGAACTTTGCAGAACCATTAAAACTTGGGAATTTTAATGAAACATTTCCGATACTGTTCACTTTTAACGAAAAACCACATTTTTATCTTTTTCTAGTATTATTCACTACACATTTATTTGTCATTTTTCATTAAAATTAAAGTTTTTTTTGAACTTTTCGTTAGTTTTTCTTTAAAACTTAAGATTATAGCTCACAATATTTGTTAAAAATACAATTGTTGAGTACTTGAGTTTTAGCATCGTTTTTGCACGCACATCACAAAAAATGTTAGGTAACGGCCTACCATTTGGTGACTCTTGTAAGTGATTTTTATAGCATTTTATGATGGAGAAATGGAAAAATCTATAATAAAATAGTGAGACTTAGAGCACATAAGTATCCAACATCAATTAAAAATTTTCAACGGCCAATGTGTAATGTTCTGCATAGGTTACGAAGTTTTTGTGCGGCGAAAATGACACAAAAATAGAATTTTCTAGAATTTAAGAAAACCGAGTAAGATGATAGCCTACAATCTTTGTGAGCGATGCTTTATTGAGTTTTCATAAGATCGTTTGCCAAAAATGTTAAAAAAAATAAAATTATAGGCCACTTGGAAACGGTTCTCCAATATAAATGTGGAATAAATAATGATGTTTAAAAAATAAACAAAGTAACTTTATATTGACGTGTAAGTACTCCATCATTTATTGATTAACACATATAATGACATTTAGCTCAAAGTGTATAGCAAAAATATGCACTGAATCATTTTGTAAAGAAAAAGAGAACCAAGAATATGAATGCTGTCAAAGCTGTTTTTGGTATTTGTTGTTCTCGACAGGTACGAATTGCAATGCATTTTTTGCTTATGCTCTCTGCATAGTAATAAGTTAAATAACCAGTTCATGACATTCTGTTGATTTACATAAAAAGCATGGCCAAAAGTTCAGTGATAATTTGGATGAAAATATTTTGTTTTTAAAAAAAATGTTTGTCCGGGGCTTGTAACTCCAGCTACTAAAAGTATTCACCTTTATAATCGAAACAGAGTCGACTTTAAAAGTGTGCAATACGTGCGACTGTATAGGACCCCGACTTTTTTAGGACCTTGAATTTTAATAACCTTTTGCGACAGTAGTACATGTTCATAAGACGCGGGAATACTAAATACAGTAGAGTTGTCAGGCTTCCATTATTTTCGAATCCCTGCCTTCATGTTTGTTATTTTTGTTATTGTTTTCCAATTGTGGTATTAGAGCGTGTTTACATAAGAAAAGTGGAATGAGAGAAATGAGAATTGCACTCATTCCAAGTTATTCAAGTGTTTAATAACACTTGGGGTTTAGGGTTGTTTCTCTCTGTCTCAATGGGCAACGACCAATATGAAAGAAGAAGATGGAGAAAAGAGATGGGAATGCTGAAAAGAGTTGGGGGATGGGTGCAGCGCGGACTTCATGAGAAAGAAAAAAGAATTGGGGGATGGGGAAGACAATCAGAAGGGAAGAAGAAGAAGAATCAAAAGTGAAGAATCAGAAGAAGATGGGAAAAAGAGATGTGGGAAATATGAAAAGAGTTGAGGGATGGGGTGCGGGCTTTACCAGAAAGAAAAAGGAATTGGAGGATGGGGAAGAAGAACATCACAGGTGAGGATTAGTTTAGGTCTAGTTGTGGTGCGATGGATTAGTTAATTCAGTCCAACAAAAAAAACTATATATACAATGCCTAATTTTAAAAAGCCAGAAAGGCAATTACTCAAGTTTGCGAATCCAACAGTGTAATTATTGCACAGCCTCTCAAGCAAACCAAACCGAACTGACCCTCCCACTCAATATAATCTCCCTCATTCACCCTTTTCTCTTCATCAGCCAAAATATGAAGGCTGTCTACTTTCTGCTTTCCTTTCTTCTCTTCTCTTCTTTCTCATCATTCTCTTCCGCTCTAACTGATGCCGAAGTGTCCTCCATTACTCGCCGCCAGCTCTTACATTTTCACGAAAGCGATGACCTACGCGATGAAAAAGAATATGAGGTTGAGTTGAACGTAACTTTCCCTCACACCAGGCTTAGATGTGCATACATTGCACTCCAAGCTTGGAAAAAGGCAATTTACTCAGACCCTCTTAAAACAACTGAGAATTGGGTTGGTGGTGATGTTTGTGCTTATAGCGGAGTGTTTTGTGCCCCGGCACTTGATGACCCCAAAATAGAGGTTGTGGCCGGCATTGATATCAACCATGCAGACATTGTAGGATACCTTCCGGTTGAATTAGGCCTGCTGAGTGACATTGCATTGTTCCACATCAACACTAACAGGTTTTGTGGTGTCATTCCCGAGAGCTTTGCTAGGTTAACTCTTCTCCACGAGCTTGATGTTAGCAACAACCAATTCGTGGGATCGTTCCCTGAAGTTGTTCTCAAAATTCCCAACCTCAAGTACCTCGACCTCAGGTTTAATGACTTTGAGGGAAAATTGCCTCCTGAGCTTTTCAACAAGGAATTGGATGCTTTGTTCTTAAACAACAACAGGTTCACATCCACCATTCCTGACACACTTGGAAACTCCCCCGTCTCGGTTCTTGTGGTCTCCAACAATCGTCTAGAAGGTTGCATTCCTCACACCATAGGAAAGATGGTGAACACCTTGAATGAGGTCATCTTCTCTAACAACAAGTTTGGTGGGTGTTTGCCTAATGAAATCGGATACCTCTCAAATGTGACGGTGTTTGATGTTAGCTCAAACACATTCAGCGGGATCATGTCAAAAAAATTCGAAGGCCTTCAAAAGGTGGAGGAGTTGAACATTGCACATAACATGCTAACCGGGTTTGTTCCTGAGTGTTTATGCAACTTGCCTAGCTTGGGAAATTTCACATTTTCCTACAACTACTTCAATGGTGAGGCCAAAGAATGTGTGCCGGTTTCTCAGAAGGACGTTGTGTTTGAAGACACAAGCAATTGCTTGCCGGATAGGCCTAAACAGAAGTCAGCAAAACAGTGTCAAGCTGTAGTGAGCAAGCCAGTGGATTGTAGTAAGGCAAAGTGTGGAGGTGGACCAGGACCTTCAAAACCTTCCCTTCCTACGCCAAAACTGCAACCACCTATTCACTCTCCACCACCACATGTACAAATGCCGCCATTCCCTGCACCTTCAGGTCAAAGTCCAGTTGTTCCAATTCACCCTAAGTCACCACTGGTTCATTCGCCGCCACCACCACCACCAGTCCATTCTCCTCCACCACCTGTAGCAACACCACCATCACCCGCATCTATAGGGCAAAGTCCCGTTGTTCCAATTCAACCTAAATCACCCCTACCACTAAGGAAAACTCCTCCACCACCATTAGTCAACTCACCCCCACCACCAATTCACTCTCCCCCACCACCAGTGCATTCACCCCCACCACCGGTCCACTCACCCCCACCACTAGTCCATTCTCCGCAACCACCAGTTCACTCATCCCCACCACTAGTCCAGTTACCTCCACCACCAATCCATTCTCCTCCACCCCAAGTTTACTCTCCTCCACCACCAGTCCACTCTCCACCTCCCCCTGTACAGTCACCTTCACCACCAGTCCACTCTCTTCCACCACTTGTGCACTCACCCCCACCACCAGTCCACTCACTGCCGTCGCCAATCCATTCTCCACCCCCACCAATCCACTCTCCACCTCCCCCTGTACAGTCATCTTCACCACCAGTCCACTCTCTTCCACCACCTATGCACTCACCCCCACCACCAGTCCACTCACCACCGTCACCAATCCACTCTCCACCACCTGTGCACTCTCCGCCACCACCATTCCACTCTCCACCACCACCTGTGCACTCTCTGCCATCGCCAGTGCACTCTCCACCCCCACCTGTGCACTCACCCCCACTACCAGTTCACTCACCTCCACCACCTGTTAACTCACCACCACCGCCTTCTCCTTGTCCTTCTCCTTCACCTCCTCCCTCCGTTTTCTCACCGCCTCCTCCAGAGCTCAGCTTTGTCCTGCCACCTACCTTCGGCTTCCAATACTCCTCTCCACCTCCACCAATGTTCCCAGGATACTAAGCACTCTACATTGCGACTCTTATTTTTATAAATTTTACAGTCTCAGAGAAATACACTTACCACTTTTAGTTAATTATAGCCTGTACTTCATGACATCAAAGTGTATGTAAATCTTCTGCATATGCTTGCTTGTTTCAATAAAAAACATTCTTGGCAAACTTTGCATTTATTTTTAGTTTGCCTTATTTCTTTCATTTAATTCTTTTCGACGTGGATGAATGAAATTGTCAATCAGATCCAATAACAAATTTTAATATAATTAAAGTTACAAATATTAGAATGTAAACGCCATGAACTGTAACTCGCCAATGTTTGGGATTTGTTATAATTTTCATAGCTGCACATAAACATAATGGATTAGAAGAACTTAACACTCGTTAAAAAATGACCATCTGTCTGACGCACTTATGAGTATGAATATGATGATTTGACCATCAAGAATCAAAATTTACCGGATACAAATCTTGGACAGACGAGTGGGAAGAGGGAATTGCCGTTGGATCAGATAAATAAATTAAGCTTTCTGTCTCGCACGCACTCCGACTGTTAGACTCGTCTCTAAAGGACGCAAACCTCATTTCATCACCGTAAATACATGGATTTATGTTCAGTTCATGAACTATAGCTCGACCTTCAAGCATGCTCACTACTGCAGACATTGTAGGTCTTAATGCCAGTGCTGGGTTAGTGCATAGTATAGCGACCTTAATCAGTCTCATTGCCTGTTCCTTGTTAAAGTCAGAGCCCAACTTTGGATCGACCAGCTCCATCAGATTTCCAGTCTGTTGTAAAACAAAAGCCTGCAATATACAAAAGACCCTGGAGATGAACAAAAAAATGAAAAAAACTTCCACAAGAAATGTCTTGATTGTTGTTTTATATTGCTGCATGGGTCGCTGAAATTCCAGTCCTCTTTATTCAGTTGCGCAGCTATTTCTCGGAGTGCTTCCACTGCCATTACAAACACCAAATTTCCATACACCAAAACAAAAATAAAAACTTATGAACAGGTTAAAAGTTTTTTGACAATCAAAAATGCTTTTGACTTGCAGAAGCACTAACAAAAATTTTGACGTGTTTCTAATAAGAAAAATAGATACAATCTCAAAAACACTTATGAGTAAAAGTGTTATATACAAAAGCAATCCTAACAAGTTTTAAAGTAGTAGAAAACGGAAATTTTACCCATGAGAAATTTTAAAATCCTAATAAATTCTGAAATGATAGAATTTAAAATGACGATGCGGTAGGATCTGTTTGTGATTTAATACTTAGAAAGCACTTTTTTTTTAAATGTTTGCGACTATTTGAGCGTGGCTCAATACTACGTATTACATGGATGAGTTGTTAGATTTGATTTTCATAACTATAGATCTTTTATTTTCAATCTTGGACATTCATTTTTCCTATCATTAATTGTATGGCTGCTGAAGAAAATTGTTTTCTTCATAAGTGGTTTTGCTTTTACTAGAAGATTTTTGAGAGTTGTATTGAACCAGGTTGCTCACCACCCTTAGCTGGTGGTTATGCTCACCATCCTACTTATTATCATTAAATGAGTTTAAATTTTGAGGTTTGTATCTATTCACTACGCAAATTTTGAAATTTAAACTCATGCGAAGGTGATAAATAGAGTGGTGAACATCACTTGAAATTGGTGAGCAAATATATATATTTCCCCTAATGGTATAGAAATTGTGAAGTTTATTATTTGGCTAAAGTGTAATAGAATTTAAGGAGAAATTTAATAACTCAAGTCCTGCAATGTTGTGATGGGATTTTTCGAGATTCTACTAGTTATTTTCTTGGTGGTTTCTTCTTAAGCTTGGGGCATCATACTTCTTTCTACGTAGAACTTCATGTTGTCATCCTAGCTATGGAGTTAGCTCATGCACTGGAATTGGCAAAATTTATGGCTATGAAAGTGACTCTTCTAGTATGATATCTTGCTTTCCTTCTGATCCTTGTCTCCTCCTTGGTCTCTTCGAACTCATTGGAAAAATTTTGTTTCCTGGTTGCAGCACATAATCCCCCTCCCCTCGGGCCCCCTTTCTTGTATTTTCTTATTTGAGAGAGATAAGATTTATGTGTTTTTCTCTTTTTTTTTTTTTTTTTTTTTTGTATCTTTTTTTTTTCAAGAAGGATAAGGTTTATACTCTACCTTTGTTTTTTTATTTTATTTTGCTTGCTTTATAAGAATAAGGTTTATATTCCTCTGACTAGATATAATTTTTTTTCTTCATATGAATACAATTTCTTCATACGGCCGAGGTTCTCCAACAAAAAAAAAAAAAAACGAAATTTAATTCCATCTTTTAAGCGACACCAATATAAATGAGTCGTCGTGGGATGGGGTCCAATTGAGGCGGCGTTGGTGGTGGGACAGTGGCTGCAACGTTGGTAGCGGTGGCGAGGGGGTTTAAACTCGTGAGGTAGTACTGGTACTTGATTAATTGTTTGTTTCTTCTTTGAAATTTTCACTCTTGAATTTTATGACCTCAAAATTATTTTTTTCATGCAAAATTTCTAGAACTTTTTGTTTGGGAATCCAAACAAGGATTTGGTGCATGTTGATCTAACTTTTGTTCCAAATTTATTTCAACATAAATGATTTTAGAGATTTTGAAATCAATTACATATTTTGAAAAATGTAAAAATTGAAATTAATTACTAAACAAGTTCTAAAAAATAAAACATGGGGATGTTTTCATATAGATGATTTTGTTTTTTAATTTCGTTGATTAAATATTTGTTCATTTTAAGAATTTGATTAAATATTTTTTCCACAATTTTATTAAAGGTACGATTGACTATCTATAATATTGGTACACTTGATTTTACGGTAATTTGAATTTCTGGTACATTTTGTTCTTGGTATTATTTAGAATCTAAATGTACAAAAAGTTGACGTTTATTTTCAAATGTACCACAAGTTTTAAAATTTTAACAAATTAATGAAGTTTCCTATGAAAGTATTAATGACGTTTTTTTAATGAACGAAGAGACTAATTAAATATAATAACAGAAATAAAAATTTACTCTTTTTTTAATGATAATGAGAAATTAGTTAAATTAATATTTTTAATAAAGTCACAATTTTAAAATTCACTAAATTGTAAAAAAATTAGTTGTTAGCTGGTGGATATATATTAAATAAATAAAAAATGTTGAGTTGGCAATTGATCAGAGATCTTAATTAAATTTTGTAAAGAAACAGATATTTAGTCTAAATAAGTTAGAAAATATAGGGGATTCTAGTTACTCCAAAAAAATATTCACTTTGCAAAAAAAGATGAAAATAAAAACAAGAAAAATAAAGACTTTGACAATTAAAAAAAAAACTAAAAATGAAGACTAAATGATTATCAAACATCTCGTAAAATTAGCTACTTAAGAAAAATTGCTTACCTTCATCATCTGCAAGAGTCCCCACCTGTGCTTGGGATTTGATTGGTTCAGTGCACATAAGCACTGTGAGTACAACAACATAGCTGAAGAGGATGATTGGCAGCTTTGAAATAATATTACGACTTTCCGTCATGTTTCCTCACCACGCACTTTACAGTTTACATTCGATGAGCTCTGCTGGCTATATATGTCGGCAGAGCCCTTATAATATCAACCTTGACCTTAACTTTTCTTTTATTAATTAAGTAATCTTTAGTTAATCGTACGTGCTTATTAGAAAAATACAAGTTGTTTGCTGTATACTAATTGGCAAGCAGATGAAGATATAGGAATTTCTACGTTACTATCTTACATTATTATCAGCTGTTGGTTTTGATTCTTGTGAACTAATTGACAAGCAGAACTGGATTAGTCAAGTTTGAATAAGACCATTATTATTATTCACGCACGCGTCATTCAAACTTCAAAATTAGACGTCTTCTATGTATGTCCAATTAGAATTGATATATACAGGGAATGAGGACAATTTTCTCTAAAACTGCCTATTATAATTATCTCGTACCAAGTAAAGTCAAGTTATATCGAATGTTTGACGTGTACTGCCAATGCGGTGGCTCGTCGCCGGGCTATGTTTGCTTTATATATTTAAGGGTTCTTTAGATATAAGCTCATGCAACATTTATTTCTTTAATAAAAAGTGGAGGGATGGGGGGTTTTATATAAAAATGTTAGTGAAGAGGTTGCATTTTGGTTTAGTTGGAATCTCTATTCATCATCCATGAGAGAATTATTAAGGTTTAAGGTAATGACAGCCAGTAATAAGTTATATGACCCGTGCAGAAGAAATTTTCTAACTCCTCAATACTCTTTGAATGATAGATTTAAGGTAATGACAGCCAATAATAGGTTTAGTTGGAATCTCTCTTCATCATGCATGACAAATTTATGATTGGAAATTCTAACTCTTCGCTACTCTGTGAGTTCCCTAGTCTATTTCGTGGATCTTGAATGAACTCTTGAATAGACATTATTATGGTTGGTTGTTTTTTTTTTTTCTTTCACAGAACCAACCCCTTGGCCAATGCTTCCAATTTGAAATCACTAAACCAACCATTTCTCTCCTATCTCAAAGACAGGAAAAAAAAAAACAACCAACCATTGTTTACGAATAATGTTTATCCAAGAGTTCATTCAAGATCCATAAAATAGACTAGGGAACTAAAAGAGTATTGAGGAGTTAGAATTTCCCTAAACCCTATATATGCTATGAAATAATGGTTTGTGTTATTTATTTGTATGCTACATCATAACTTTTATGTGCTATCAAACAACGGTTTGTAAGTCGAACACTTTCTTGTAATGAGGTATGTATTGATTATTATACATGCTTTGTAATTTGGATTTGGATATTTTCCCCATAGGTATGAGGGTTAGAAGAAGTACGGAGAATGATCTGTCATCTCTTTTGTAGCAATCCATGTCTCCGCAGCAAGCCTTCTTCCCACGTACCTATATGGAGAGGGTGTAAATGCCTGCCAATACGGAGAGAGGGTTCACAATCACATGTCAATATTTTAAGAGGCGAGACTTTGATTTGAACGCCCTGATCAAACTACAATTCCTCCTATCAAAGTGTAAGACACCTCTCGTTTAATATCACTATTTGTGAAAGTATTTTACGATTACGAAGCCACTGACCTTACAAATTGTGTATTCTCAATGTTTCTCAATATCTCTCTCAATTCGAAAATTCAGGATTTGAATTCATGTCCTTTAATTGAATCCTCCTACATTGAATTGATTTATGCTAAAGATTTCATTTCATTTGGAATTTAGTTATTCACCATGTAAGAGGATCGCCGCTAAGTATCCATGACTAAATGGTTAAAGCGCCAAACTCATAATTGTCCCACGTATCTATATTGTCATTGTGCATTTTATGGAACCTTTTCTTAGCAAAGCCTTTTCTTTTCTTTCTAAGTTGAAAGTATTACAGTTGTGGAAATCGTTTAGAGAAAATAGTGTTGTTATCCAAAAAGAACAGAGAAAAACGTACAGCAAGTCTGCAATACAACGATTTATGTCCCACCACCTCCTCTGAATTCTACCTGTTTGGTCATGTTTTCACATTTTAGGTGATGGAGCATCCTCAAACCGTTTAATTAAGTAAGGTGGTGCAGGCAAATAATTCTTTCCAAGAGTCTGTTGTTACCAAGGCCGACCCCTCAAAGACAATTCGGCAGTGGAGGGATCTTCAAGAGTACATAAATGTGATGTACAATAGCAAGCTGCTAATGGTTAGTGAATTTGTATTTCAAATTCTCTGTTAAGTGTTTTAATGTTTAGTTCTAGAGTGACGCAAATGACAACAAAATATTCTCCTGAGTTTATTAACAAGTAAGCTTGCTAGAAACCCTTGTTGCATGAAAGCCTTAGCGGCCCTCATTTATAATTTTAGTGGAGAAGACTTCTTATCAATTTGTTGGACATGAAACAAATGCCTGCAATATGAGAAAAAAGCTTCCATGTCAGTGTCCATTTAGAAGAGATAGCAAAAAGGTTTTCTAGCAAGCTGACTTGTTAGTTTTAATAATTTATGCAAGTAGCCAACTCCCAAATAATGGTTCAAACAAGCAAACATATTAGCCGAAAACCTACGCTGAAATTTTAAATGAGGGTTGATAAGAGTTTCTAGCAAGTTGACTCGTTGATTAACTCGAGAAAATATTTTGCTATTATTTGGGAGAGTTTTGCCGGAAATAATGGATGAGTACATTGGTGTGCAAGTTTTGAAGTTATAGGGGGTAGAGATAAAAACACCAATGTTTATTTTTATTTATTTTCTTATTCTTTTATTAAAAAGGGTTATTTCAAACAAACTTGTTCGAGAGAGAGAAAGAAAAAAAAAAGTGATGAAATTATTTTGCATGTATCTATTAGGCACATTTTGTTAAAATTATATATATGCATACAAATAATTTATCTATATTTTTATGTAAAATAATATGTGATTAATTAATTTTGAATCAATTGGCTAAAAACATTTATTTATTTTGTAGGTAAATTACTTTTCATGTGATATTACATATATACTAGCCACATTTTGTTATTATTATATAGAGTGTGCAATCAATCGACATTCTTTTATTTTGTAGGTAAATTATTTTGCATGTAGGTAATTTACCTATGTTATATTTAAAATATTGATAATTTTGAATAAAAATAATTTTTTTTTTATATTTGTAGGATATACTAATTTACTTGTTAGCATCATGTGAAAACAACTAAATAAGGAACATTGGTATCATGTAAATTTTTTTTATTAAATTCATGGGAATCATGACATTAAAATTTTTTTTTTTCCAGATCCCCATAAGGTATTTGAAGATATTTAATTGAATGAAATAATGTAAAATAAATGTAGATAATAAGCGAGAGACCCAAAGTAAGTGTTATTAGGAGTAATTTAGACATCCAAAAATACAAATTTTGCCAAGTCATACTTAATTATGGATATTGCTTAGTTGGAGCCTAGTCATTGAATTTTTGTCAGAGAAATTTATCATGATCAATTTTAGTTAAAAAAAAATTGAATTTCAAGAAGTGTACACGAGCCTCAGATTATCATGCTTCGCCTGCTGGTTGTATTCTACCTTAATTTAGCATGAATTTCTATCGTTTTCCATAAATAAAAAAAAAATGATGTTCGGGCACCATCATGCGATCTACTACCACCATTATGTTATACACGTTATATGCAGATGCTATGATCAATAAAAACCATAAAGTAGTTGATGTTACCCTCTTCATACTGTACAAGCTTGTATAGCAGCAGTCTCTAGTGAAGTTGCGCTTTTATTTTGGTACGAGTACCTGCCTTCAGTGGCAGAGTACCCGGCCATACTGTTCTTAATTTTACCGTAGAGAATCAGTATCAACTGCGTAGATATCCTAGACAGACGATGAGGTAGAGGCGGTCCATTTTGCATCGGATGAATAAGGTAAGGTTCGCGTGCTCTGTTCAGTATAAGTATCAGAGTCCTCCGAGAAGGCCAATCTCAACTCATCACCATAAATACTGGGGTTTATCTTCACCTCCTGAACAAGAGTTTGGCCTTCAAGCATGCTCACTACTGCGGACATAGAAGGTCTTAGTGCTGGTGATGGATTGGCGCATAGTAGAGCTACCTTTATCATTCGCATTGCCTCTTCCTTATTGAACTCAGACCCCAACTTTCGATCCACCAGCTTCATCAGATGTCCATTTTGTTGCAAGACAAGGGCCTGCGGCATTGAGAAAAAATGCAGAAGGAATGATGAAAAATTGTAAACATTTCAAGAACAAAATGAAAAGCCACGTTTCTTAATTCTTCATTCTATTTTACAAATCAGGTGGAGCCAAACAATTTGCTTATGTTGGAAAATCAGTTCTACGGAAAGCACCCTGGTTTCCTATATACTTCATGGACTAAACGAATGCGACAAAGATCTTACCCAATCAAGAAGGCAGACAAAATTCTCATTTGGACGATATTTGATGTTGTTTTTTCCAGATACGAGTTCCAATGCAACGACCCCAAAACTGTAAACATCTGCTTTGTCACTCAAATAGCCCCATAACGCGTACTCTGGAGCCATGTATCCTCTGCACATTAACAACTTCTGTTAGCATCCATGAAGATGCCATTCAACGAATTTTATGTACATTCATTATATTAAGTTCAGTGATGTTTTGAAATACACTTTTGCAATTAATACATCTATTACAAATAAAAGCTTTTCTTTAAAAAGAAGATTGAATAATAAAAAAAAAGCTGTCTAAACTAAGAAAGTAAAAAAAGCAAAATAGAAACCACAATGATTGATAGAGCAAAGCGAAGGTTACTCACATAGTTCCAGCAACTCTGGTGCTAATATGGGTCTTCTCCTCTTCGTCCAGCTTAGCTAAACCAAAGTCGGATATCTTAGGGTTAAGGTCCCGGTCAAGTAGTATATTGTTTGTTTTGATATCTCTATGAACAATTTTTAGAGTCGACTCCTCATGCAGGAAAGCCAGACCTCTTGCAATGCCAAGACATATTTTCTGCCTTTTATTCCAGTCCAATTTCTTTAGGCCTTCGTCCGGGCCTGAAATTAACAGAGAACTTAAGAATATTTATGAAACTAATTATAAGATACGGAAGTATTGCACTTCCAGATTGTCCAACTTACCAAACAAAATATGGGCAAGGCTATTGTTCTCCATATATTCGTATACCAAAAATAACTGATTTCCTTCAATGCAGCATCCATACAATTTCACAAGATTTGGGTGTTGTAAGGCAGAAATCATGCCTATTTCATTCACAAACTCACGATTTCCTTGCTTTGATTTTGAAGAAAGTTGCTTAACTGCAATAAAAGTGCCATCTAGTAATTCGCCCTGCAGTTTGAAATATAACACATTTGAGGAATATAGGTCAACCATAATAGTCTCTTAAGTGTGATACACCATGGCATTCAAAACAAAAGAAAAGTTCTGACAAATATAGGGAAACAAAAAGGAGTCACGGAATACCTTGTAAACAGCTCCAAAGCCACCTTCCCCAAGCTTGTTGGCAGTATCGAAGTTGTTAGTTGCAGCTTTAAGTTGCTTGAATTTAAAGAAACCAGTTTGCAGATCTAATCCCATGAGATCTGTTCATGTTGAAAGGTTAACATATTGAAATATCTACGCACTGAGAATTGAGAGGGCAAGTGAACAACTAGAGGTAGGACAAAAGTTGAATTTGCACTTATAACAGGTTTACAACAAGGGCCGGCATTAAACCCCTCTGAGTTTTAGCATATTGGTGAACTGTCAAATTCCATCAGATTCGTGCATGCATGATTTGATGATGAAATTATTTTAGAACTGGGATTAAATTTAAGTTAGAATTGTAATTGGAAACATTAGAGGCTAATGATTTAATTAAATGTAAATTTAGTAATTCTAAGAATAAGATTTCCGATCCTCTGCAGTGTTCAACCATGCAGCTGACTTTCGTTGATAAGTTAAATCTTTAATGATTCAGCATACTGATAGGTGTGACCAGTGTACAATCCCTTTTGAAAATTCTTACTGTAGCAAGTAGAAATATGAATAACTTTCGACTTTTCTAAATCAAAAAAGGACCTATACGGTATTGTCTGTACCTTGTTCCCTGGTTGTCCTGCTTCTGAAACAGCCTTTCCACCAAAGAATGCCCAAAATCAAGAAAATGAGGAATAATGGTGAAACAACTCCAATCACAATGAATTTCTTCCTTTTGCTATCATCAGGGGGGTTGAAATCTGGAATAAGTGACAAGGACAGTGACAATAAGAGAACAGTAAATTTCTACAGGATTCTATAAAGAGAAACTTATACGTTACTACTTACCAGACTGCACTGAGATAGCTGATATCAGAGAACCATAGATTCCTCTTTTTGGAACATTTGTTGTCCCTTTCCCCGCCCACTGTAATCGGATTTCTAAAGTCTTAACACTAACAACTGCTTTAAATACCTTAATCACTTCCTTATCAACCCCTTGTGCTTCCTTTTCAATATCAAAATCCTCCAAAACCAGTTGTTCCTGCATTAAATAATTTACTCAGTCAAGTAGAAAAATAATAAAGAGGGGGAGCGGTTAAGAAAAATTGTAAAAAAGGTATGACGAGTTGTGGATCGCTGGTTCATCTTTGTGTGTGAAAACTGAAAAGACAAGGAAGAGTCAAAACTATCCAAATGGTTAAAACCAAAATGATAAAAAAAATGTTTAACTATTTTTCCAGAGCCAAAAAAGCACTGCGAATGACTACCTGGATATAAACGTTAAAAACACGTCTTCCGACACCATAATAAGACCTGTTGTCTCTGAGAACTATTTCTGCAAAGTGTAGTTTCACAGTGTAATTTCCATTTGCTAAGCAACGAGCATAATATGTGAGAGAAAGAGGAGACAGTCGTGCAGTTTTGTACAATTCAGAGTTGTTCATTCTGAGTATTGAAACATTATTTGCTATGTAGTCACTGTCAGAGCTCCAAACATCTGCAAAATCACCAGTACTACTAAATCCCCAATTTGCTGAGTTCTGAAAAAACTTTGCTGCACCTCCTGAGGCATTGTCTTCCTCATACTTGATGTTTCCAATGGTGGTTTGGTTTCCACCACAATTTATATGCAACGAGTACCGATCTGTACAGAGAAGATCACAAAGAAAGTATAAGCTTTAAGAACTTAAAACAATGCTTTGTAACATTTTCACTTCATATGAACACAAATTTACTCCTCAATCTGGATTTAATTCTACAACAAACTTAACTACCTTTTGAACATGGAAGGAGGCAATTGCTAAGTATCCTACAATATGAAAAATAAACATTAGCTTCTTAACTTAATTAGAAGAAATGAAAAGTCTTCGCATGAAGCTCAAGAAGTTAGAAGCATACGCATTGTTCCGACTGTAAAAACTTCTGAACAAATTGCTGATGCAAAACGGATTATAAAATGTTAGATTCATCTATTTAGAAAGTCAAAAAAAGTAATGCAAGCTTATCTCAAGGACATACATAAGAAGAAAGGGAAAAACAGTTATGCTCACAAGGTCTCTCGACAAGAATTTGGGACAGAATTCTGAGAAAAATTATTGTAAGAAAGATCTATATTGCTGCACAAAACACAAAGTTCTATGTTAACTTGGAATTTCAGTAAAATCAATATCAGAATATTTTGGTATAACTTGTAAATAATATAATTACTTGTTATAATTCAATAGTCTGCATATCATCGGAGTAATGAAAATGATAAAGCAGAAGCAGAACATATAAGATTCAGAATGACGAAGTAGAAAAAATATGTAAGATTCTGGTATGAAGAAACATACTAGCGACTGTCTCTGTTTTTTATCCAATCTGGAAGACCAGTAAGCAAGTTACTTGTCAGATATCTGATCAGTGAGCAATATAGAACAGATGTCAATGAACGTTTATGTGTAAAAATACTGTTTCAAAATACAAAGAAAGACGGGAAACTTAAAAGTGTTTATTAGGCCTTTCCCTTGGTACAACTATGATTCCTAGCGAGAGTATGGTTAAAGATAACTTTAAAAGTGCACTCGTTCTCATCTTTCTTATCTTTTTTCTGGTAAATGAGAACCAGAACTGCACTCGTTCTCATTTGATCAGGATGTGCATTATCCGAAATTAAGCTCCATGATAACATCAAAACGACAACTTTAAAAGTTAAATCATGACATATGTAGGAGCCAAGGGAAAGGCCTCCATGCATCATTAGGTGTGCTAGCTACCCTTATGAATTGCAGTCCTTACATTGTGGCCAATTGCATAATATTTGCAAAATTTGGAATGCTCCCTTCCAGTCTGTTGAAACTAAGATCTCTGCAAATAAATACGTAAACAAATAATAAGAAGGCATGGAATGGAGGTGATACTGTGAACACGGAAGCAAGTTTTTTAAATGGAAATTAAGTAAATTTTAAAAACATAAATTAATCAACCAGCATGAAGACTGTCAGTGTGAAAAATAAACAAATCACTGTCCGTACACCACATTCAAAGTTGGGTTAAGAACAAATTTAGAATGTGAAGCTTGACTGAAAGGTACATGTTTTAAAGCTTGTTACGTTTAAGGCCAAGCAAAAGTTTTGAGTCCATAAATCTGAAACATGACCAAATTTTCGTATGAAATATGTTCAGAAAGTTATCGGTTTGTTATACAACATTGGTAATAATCCAGAGATATAGTGTAAAACTAATTATTAAGAGCTGCATGTCGTGAAAAAAATGAAGAATGAATACAAGATAGAAGAATTACAAAACAGTCAGACTTGTCATGGTAGAGATATATTCAGGGATTTCTCCTGTTATATTGCAGCTCCTTAACATCCTGCAATTTGAGCAACCGGTATTAGGAAAGTAGTTTTCAACTGCATGTGTTATGCTAATAGAAAAATATATAAAACGTAAAATATGGCTCACAATTTATTCATGCCCGTCATGTTTGATAAGTTTGGAAAAGCTGAACTCTCACCGCTTAAGTCGCTAATCCTTCTGCAAAAGGTTAAGCATGACAACTTGTTGGAATACAAGTATCTCCATAAATCCATTTTTCTCTTTAAATTAGAAAAGGGACTCAAGGAGATCATGCAAATTAAGATAACTGAGAGCTTAAAAGGGGACTCACAGGTCTGTCAGATTATTCAATGCAGAGAGACTAGATGGAAGGGGCCCTTCAAAACCACTCGCTTCCATCTCTCTGTAAACAACGTAGTTGATGGATTTAGGATTGCACATGAAAATATTTCAGTTGAGAATTTAAAGTGCACTAGAAAAGATCTCTTACAAGGACTGTAGGTCTTTCCAACTTTGAAAGTAGTCGGGTATTCTTCCAGTGAAGTTGTTACTGCCAATCTCACTGTAAATAATGCCACAAAAAGCAGAAAGATTGAATGACATAAATCTTAAGTATTTCATGGAACGAACCTAAATTATTTAAGGTAGTCATATCACTTACAGTACTTTTAATTTGGTCATATTTGTGAGGGCCAAAGGCAGCTCACCAGTGAGATTGTTAGCACGAAGATAGCTGTAGTTACCCATGGCAAAGCAAGAGCCAATCCGTTGTCAATTGACATATTTACTAGCTTATGAAAATCCAATAAAATTAAAATATAAACATATAGAGTTACAAAGGAAGATAAAATAGCAAACTGACAGAATCTCCATGTTAACCAAATTGCCCAACTCCGCGGGAACAGTTCCAGAAAATAAGTTGCTCTCCAGGCCCCTGAAAAAAAAAAGCCTTGTCAAGTTCATATCCAAATCAAACAAATTGGTGCACCAAACTAACTATTCTGAATGAGGTGACAGAAGTGAAAGAAACATTCAATGCATACAGAGCTTGGAGAGTAGTCATGCTTCCCAAATAGCTAGGAATAGGTCCTGATAAGTTGTTCACACTGACAACCCTGCACTGGGCATGACATTAGTTCAATAAATGGCACGCGAGTTTATCATCAACCTCAAACAAAAGTCTAGAAGTCGCTTACAGAAATTCCAACTTCGTAGAATTCCATTCGCGTGGTATTGAACCGCTAAGGTCATTCTGGCCCAAATTACTAGGATCAAGAAAAAAAGTGCTATTAGACAGAAGCTTAATAGATTTGTGATGGGAGAAACTAAAACAAAACAGTGGAAATATCTTCATACACTTGCTTAATGTAAGGCAGCTTCGACAGTGCTGGCGGAAGCACACCATCAAGGTCTTGTCCCATCAGAAACCTGCGTGATAAGGATCCACAACTTCTAGGTATGTGCTAAAAATCACAATCTCTTACAACTTGATAGACAAAAACCTTTATGCACTTGCAGTTGTAGCATTGGCCAACAACCATCACAAGCAATTTAGAGCAAAAATTATAAACTACGGCTTGTAAAAAGTGCATACATGCTTTCGATATGGCATACATTGCCAGAGAAAGAGCAGTTGCAGACGAGAGTGTTGTTGTACTGATCCGCATGCGGGATTGAAATAGTCGGAATATTGCTACAAGGATCACTAAAATTCCAATCCTTTTTATTCAATTGCACAGCTATTTCACGAAGTGCTTCCACTGCCACACCCAAATACACAGAAACACAATCTCAAAATCACTTTTCACAGAAGCAAGTAATGGATAAGATAATGTTTCTTCCTTTCTAGTAAGTCCAATAAATATATGTTACTTCCACCATAAATATACAATTTTCATTTTTCAGATGAACAATCCAATTCCAGCAACTAAAATTTCAATCACTTCACACATATTAAACATCAAAACTAAAGATTTCAAAAGTGAGAGCCTATACCTTCATCATCTGCAAGAGTGCCCACCTGTTCCTGGGATTTGATTGGCTCAATGCAGATAAGCACTGTGAGTAGAACAACACAGCAGAAGAACAACTTTGAAAGATTTTGACTTGCTGCCATTTTTATTCACATTCCATGGAGCTCTGCAGCCTCTGCCAGCAGGCTCTTATATATAAGTCATAATTATTGATCCTAAAATGGAATAAATAATAATACGGCTGGCTTGATATGAAAATATGGTATAAAAATATAGTATGAATATTATTACTCTAATTCAATGATATGACTGTTCATATTAAATATCATCTAAGATAATATGAAAATATAATACAAAACATGATATGAATAGCATTACTCGGCCGACGACCTTAACTTTTGTAGGTTCAAAAACTTATGTGTAACATGGACCCATCCTGTAATATCATTGGTTCAAAAAATAAAAAATAGATTCACATGTTTATTCCCAGCCCTATGTGAACTGTTTACTCAAATTAAGGTCATTTTAGTTTAAGGAATTGTTATTAGCATTTCAAAATTCTCATTTAATACTTCAAATTTTTTATATTTAGAAAAAAAATACACTTGTGAGGAGTGTAGAATAAAATTTCTGAAGTACCAATAACACTTTTCATATTTTAAGAGAAACAAAATATTATTAGGCGAAAAAGCTCAAGTACAAATAAAGTCGCAAAAAAAAAAAAATGTCTGAATTAAATTTAGAGAAATGCTAAGAGAATTTATTTAAAGTTGGAATCTTTATGTATTTTTTGTTATTTCACAATTTAATATAAATTTCATGCTAACATTACAAAATTATGTGAAAAATATAAGATAATAAAATATCTATAAAGAATTCTACTTTGAAGAAGAAGAAAAAAAAACCTTTACGAAATTATTAGTTTATGTCTTTTCTTCTCATTAACTTGGGTAGGTTCATGAATAATTAGAACTACTTTACTCATTGACTAGTTTTTTTTCTAGATTACTTTACTCATTTATTAGTCTTTTTCTTTGTCAATATTGATTTGTCCTTAATTTGTATTAAAATGTAAAGTTGTGATTTTAACACGTGTTGACGGACTTAAGATTAGAACGACTTTTAACTTTTGGACTTTCTGGAGAGAGACGTACACAAGTGAACAGTTGACAGATCGCAGACAACTCATAGGTGTCAGACAAAGACGTGTTGAATGGGGCTCTAGAAAGACTAGAATATAAAAATAGAATTGCCTATTGGATCTAATAGTATTTTTCTTTATTGATAAATTAAAGGTTTTAGATTTAATTCTTGTTAAAGACGAATTTAAATTATATTATTATTAACACATGATGAGGTTCAGTTCATTTCTTTTCTCTTTAATGTAGATAATATCATTTGTTAAAAAATATATACCTATTATGTTAAAAAATATATATATATATATTTGTAAAAATAGAATTAAAAAGGGAAAAATCATGTCCAGGCACACGTGAAGGGGTCCATACATGCATGGTTTTTCATTGGATAGTATATTAAAGTAGTCAAACAACTTGGATGGTTTTTTATTAGATAATATATTAAAGTACTCAAAGAACTGGTTTTATGACCATTATGTGCCCATGGTTTAACATGGGGAGTGTGTTGCTTGGATCCGTTATCGTAGTAGGAAATGTTTTTGTAAGAAGCGCTTTTGTTAACAAGCGCTTATGTGTATAAACTTATAAATACACTAAAATTTTTCAAGATTTAAAAAAATGTTGGGCGTTAGTCGGACGGCGGACTGACGTCTAGCGTCTAAATGGTTAGACTGGATTTAGGTGGGCACTAGGCAACCTAAGCGGATATAGATAAATTTCTTGTATATCTTGTAAATAAGTGCATATTGACATATAAAAAATTAAACTTGTATGAAATCCATGAATAAGATAATAAAAGAATGATAAAATACAAAAAGGATATCTAACAAGTCCAAATTTTAAAAATACATTAAGCATATATACCATATTACTTAAAACATTTTAATTGATTATATCTAATTTTTAAAAAGTAAAAGTAAAAGTCTCACGTAGTGGGTTGGATGGTTCATAATAAAACTATTAGTGGGTTGGGTTGGGTGGTTTCTTTATTTTAATTAAATTTATCATAAAAAAAATATGAATAATTACATTCTTATAATTAAAAATAGCAAATATATTAAAAACTTATTGCAAGTCTTCTTACTCTAATAAAAAATTAGAAATGAAAAAGCCCATTATCATTTGTATTACTAGATTCGTACTGGACGTTTTTGATTGGGTCAAAATGTCCATTAATTTTCAAGTCCATTTAACTTTGGAGAAGGGGAATATGCTGGCATCCACTTGAATTAAATATAATATAACGTTAAGGAAACGACGTCGTAAGCCTAGTTTATTTTTAACTTTGGAGAAGGGGAATATGCTGCTCTGACCTTCTATCTTCTCCAGTTCTTCTCGGTGGTCACCGAACTTCATGCTTTTCATTGTGGCTACTATTATTTTTCCAGAAAAAATCAACCGCCAAGGCAGATCTCCCAGCCGCCCAGCCCCGTCTACTCCGCCTAGCCCACCTAGATTCTCGCCTAGGTGCTAACGAATGGGTTTGCTGACTTATACAATGATTTGGGCTTAATTGGATCGGCAACTTGCCGCCCACCACCTAGGCGGCTGTCTAGACCAACTTTTAGAACACTGATATTTTTACTGAAAATTTATGTACTTCGTGAAAAATTACTTTAAAGTGCATTTAGTAAAGTCATTTAACATATGTTTCTATGTAAAAACGGCTTGACGGCTTGAAAATATTTATTTTCTGTTGAGTGTAGTTAGAGCATTTAGCAAGAGATCTTTTGACAAATACGCATAAAAGAACCGTTTACAAATATTAAACCACAATTTAGCGCACTTTAATTGTCTGTTTAATTAAAATCCGTAACCAAATTTAAATGTTCATATCTTCCTATACTTCTTGTATGAATCTTCCATATATACAAAAGCAAGAGTTGGCCTCATTTAATAAGAACCGGAACTAACTTTATAGAGATCAGAAGACGTAGTGGCAGCAGAAGAACCAATCCATGTTGAATCAGAAGAACGAAGGTGGCTCCGAGTTCCACTTGAGCTCTCCTGTGCAATCTGATCAAACTGGTTTCTCACGGCCGTTAGTCTCATTTCGTCGCCGTATATACTCGGATCCATGATCAATTCATGCACAGCAGTCTCCCCTTCAAGCATTCTCACAACTGCAGACATTGTAGGGCCTCAACGCGGGTGCCGGATTGGTGCATAGAAGCGCCACTTTCACCATTCGAATCGCCTCTTCCTTGCTGAATTGGGACCCCAACCTAGGATCCACCAGGTCCATTAAATTTCCTTTTTGTTGCAAGACAAGGGCCTGAAAGAAACAGATGCAGGTTTAGCTAGTTGAGCAAGGTAATGTGCCTGTCCACTTATCTAAAAACGTTCTAATTGTATATACAGAAGCAATTCAAATGAAGATCGATCTTACGGTGTAGCTCACTAAACATCTCTTTGATTTGTTTCAGTTTTCATGAAAAAAAAAAAAAAAAAAAAATGAAGATCCATCTTACCCAATCCACAAGGCATACAAAATTCTGATTTGGTCTGTACTTCATGTTGTTCTTTCCAGCAACAATCTCCAGCGCAACAACGCCGAAGCTGTAGACATCTGCTTTGTCGGTTAAGTAACCCCATAGTGCATATTCCGGCGCCATGTATCCTCTACAAAACAAATGTTGTTTTTCTCATACTGATGGTTCCTCTAGTACAAGGCATTTCATCTCAAACATACCCAATAGAAAACCGTAAAGATAAAATCTGTTCATGAATCATTACTTCACGTTCAAGTTTTCAACAGAATCACGATGTTCAACATTTTGGGGGCTAAATAACTTTGGAGGAAAAATGAGAAGAAATAAAATTAGATCTGAAATGAAGCTAAGTTATGAAAGGAAAAAATCCATAGACGCAACAGCTTACATAGTTCCAGCCACTCTAGTGCTAATGTGGGTGTTCTCCTCTTCATCGAGCTTGGCCAAACCAAAGTCGGAGATCTTAGGGTTAAGATCTCGGTCTAGTAGATATTTGTCGCTTTGATGTCTCTATGCACAATCTTTAGCGTTGATTCCTCATGCAAAAAGGACAAACCTCTTGCTATGCCTATGCATATTTTCTGCCTTGTAGGCCAATCCATATTTAATGGACCATCCTCTGGACCTGCAACAAACATGGATTCCCAGGTCATTTTAGTACTTCTTGATACACCATTCGTTTGTTCTATTGATAGATTCAATAAGCTTACCGAACAACGTATGTGCGAGGCTGTTGTTTTCCATATATTCATACACTAACAGTAACTGATTTGATTCGATACAACATCCATACAATCTGACAAGATTTGGATGATGTAAACCAGAGATCATGCCTATTTCATTGACAAACTCACGATTTCCTTGCTTTGATTTTGAAGATAGTTGCTTAACCGCGATTATAGTTCCATCCAACAATGTACCCTGCATTAAAAATTAACATAATCCAGGCAAGTAACAAAAATAATTAACTGAAGACTTCTATAAAATGTGGAACTGTATATGGGATGGAATTGTACAGTACCTTGTAGACAGACCCAAAACCACCTTCCCCAATTTTGTTTTTAGGATCGAAGTTGTTAGTGGCAGCTTTGATTTGTCTAAAGGTGAAAAAACCAGTTTGCAGGTCCAGTCCTCTCAAAGCTGTGCAAAGAACAAAGGTTAGGATATCGGTAATATCTTGCGGATTTACAGTAGTTCTTCTGAAAGAATGAGACCAATGTGCTACTCGAAACTTTTACAGTAGCTTAGTAGTACCTTTTTCCCTTGACGTCCTGCTATCGAAACAGTCATTCCACCAAAGAATGCCTAAAATCAAGAAAATGAGGCCCAAAACTGAACCTCCAACTGATGCTCCAACAATAATAGCTACTTTGCTTTTGCTTTCTGAGGAGGCTTGAATTCTACAAAATTTAAAAGTAAATGAAAAACAAGTCATGAACGATATAAGCTTTCGTCTATGATATACAGCTATATATACAGATTACAGAGAGTATTATCAAAGCCGGAACAATATCTTTTAGGATCTATATTAAAAGACCAAAATTAGCTAGAAGCCTAGAAAAATTGATAAGGAAAGGATAAATTGGTATCAGCATGCGATTCAGCAAACAAACTTTAGCATGTTTCTGTGCACGTATAAGAGAGAGCTAAAGTTTGCAATTTAGAAGATACCAGAGTCTATGGAGATAGCTGATATAAGAGGACCATAAGTTCCTCTCTTTGGGGAAGCTGTTGTCCCTTTCCCAGACCACTTAAACCGGATCAATAAAGTTTTATCCTTAACCTGAACTGCCTTAAGTTCCTTCATGGCTACCCTATCAACCCCTTGTGCTTCCTCTTCGATGTCAAAATCCTTCCACACTAGTTTCTCCTGTAATAAACTTGATCGATCAGCAAACTCAAATTCAGAGCATATAGAGTGCAGAAAATAAGGCGTGATTAACTACCTGAATATACACATCAAATATCCGTCTTCCAAGACTATAGAAAGATCTGTTGTCTCTGATTATTATCTCCGAAAAGTTAAGTCTCACAGTATAATTTCCAATTGCGAAGCAGCGTGCATAATAAGTGAGAGAAAGAGGCGATAGGCGTGCATTTGTGTACAACTCAGAGTTGTCCATTCCAAGTATCGATATGTTATTTGCAATGTAGTCATTAGAGGTGGGGTTAGCATCCCAGAAATGTCCGGTGGTACTGATTCCCCACATTGGTCTCACCGGAATGAACTTTGCTGGACCTCCCAAGTCTGTATCCGCTTCAAAGTCAATTCCTCCAACAGTGGTTGCCGTTCCACCACAATTTATGTGTAATGAATATCGATCTATCCATTAACAACCGAGAATCAAAATCATATGAATTCGATACTAAAGCAAATATTTGAATAGATAAATGAAAATAAAATATTCGAGTAACGAAAGTTCATATCTTGTAATCATATTTTGAATCTAAGAGATATATTGTTACCTTTAGGACATGGATAGCTATTCAGACACTCTCCAAATAATCTGGAATGTAGTGAAAATCAATTTATGTAAAGCAATTAGGTTTCATAGAACGAAAAGGGAAAGGTAATTATTCATCGTTGAAGACTAAATAAGTTATAAGCTTACGAGTTGTCTCGTGCTGTAAAGCTTTTGAACAAGTTCCTGATACATGCGAAATCAATTTGGTTCAAACGAAAATTAGAGGCGAGTGAAGAGCACGACCTGTACTGAGTATATCAACTTAAAAGAAAATTTCCTCTTACAGGGTCTCTCTACATGAAGCAGGCTCAGAATTCTCTGAAAAATTATTGTAAGAAACATCTATCTGGCTGCACAAAAGTACAATATACTAGAAATGTAAGTTTTAACGTATCATAAAATTGTTAAAACGCTTACAGGATGAATTAATGACAGAAAATCCTAAACAAGAAGATCGAAAACATACTAATGACTATCTCTGCTCTTGATCCAGTCCGGAATAGAACCGTTGAGCAAGTTACTTGTGAGATACCTATTCAGAAAGAAATTACATAGTCATACTCAAAGTATATCATTACTGTTTCTAAAGGCCGGTTGCATGGACGAAAACATTGACTACATACACACAACTAACTAAGAAATTTGTGTCGTTCTACATCAAAATCTCTGCTTCCATTAGAGATGTCATTTGATGTAGGTAATTATAAAAATAAAAAAATAAAAAATTCAAGGGAGTCCCCTATGAATAATGATGTATGCTCACGACCTGGATGAAGTTTACGTTTCTTACAAGTACTGCAAGTTTGTCAGAGTTCCAAAATTATCAGGAATGTTCCCTTCCAGCCTGTTGAAGCTCAGATCTCTACAAGAAAATAACTAAAATTATGTTTTACGAATCATAAATGAGCAAGAAAATTATCAATTTATTTTGTTGTACACTTGAACAAGAAAAATCGAAATTATAAATGAAGAAAGGTAGTATTACAATATTTTCAGTGTTGTCATGGCTGATATATAATCAGGGATACTTCCGGATAAGTTGCAGCTCCTCAACATTCTGCAACACGACTATTTATTAGCACAAGCTAAGTGTGGATTAGTCTAAAAGTATTAACAACATAAAATTATAATTATAACACTTTCTTGACTTACAAACTTGTCATGTTTGTCATCCTACTCAAGAGCGGAAATTCTGAGCCCCCTCCATCTATATCACTGATCCTTCTGCATTAAAAATAGGTATGTTCGATAGGGAGTTCTGATAAACTTGTAAAGCCAGAATTAAGTTTTTTTAGTATTTATGCAACTTAGGATCGAATGAAGAACTCACAGTTCTGCTAAATTACTCAAGACAGAAATGCTAGAAGGAATGGGCCCTTGGAGACCACTAGCTTGGATCTCTCTGTCAATAACACAAGTCGAAGGGGTTGGATGTTACACCAGAAAATATATATCCTAACAATTTAGAAAATTGAATGGGAAAATATTGCTCACAGTTTCTGAAGTTGCTTCCAGCTTTGAATAAAATTCGGTATTCTTCCAGTGAAGTTATTCATGCTGATCCTACTGCATAAACAGAATCATTGAAGAATAAATCGGAATATTTCTTAACAGAAAAAGGTTATAAAGTAATCATAAGAAACAAACGGTAAGGGTACAAACGCTTACAGTTCTGTTAACTTAGTCAGATTAGTTAGAGCCACCGGCAGCTCTCCTGTGAGATTGTTTGCATTCAGAATGCTGCAGATACCAATTCTAATTTATCGACTGGTACTTCCTTATTCAAGTTATATAAAAATTCAAAATTAAGTAAGAGCAAACGGAGGGTGAAAGAAAGAAGAATGTGCTTACAGATTATTCAAGTTAACCAATTTCCCAAGCTCAGGAGGAACAGTTCCAGAAAACTGGTTATTCTCTAAGCTCCTGAAAACATATTCTCCTTCTTCAGCCATTACAATACGCTAAACTGAGCACAAACTTAAAATTGATGTTTACAAATAACATAAGGTCATAACGAGAGATCAAGACAGAGCATACATATATATTAGGGTGGTAATGTTTCCTAAGTAGCCAGGGATTGGTCCTGTTAAGTTGTTCACGGTAACGGAGCCTGCATTGTACTCATTTTGTTAGCTCTATTAATATAAGCTATAAACCACTAACCATGAACATAAAGTTGAGAAGTCATTTACAGAATTTCCAACTTTGTAGAAGCCCATTCACGCGGTATAGAACCGCTGAGGTAGTTCCGGGTGAAATCACTGTACACAAGAGAAAAGATATTAGTAACTATACCAATATTTGAGGAAACGATGTAAAACACCATTTCAGCGAATATACAGCTGAAAATGTTTCCTTACACATTTTTTAGGTAGGGTAATTTTGCAACAGATGGTGGAACTACACCAGCAAGATCTTGTCCTTTAAGAAAACTGTATCACGAAAATGTAAAAGGGGAAATTATGTTTAGCAACTGAAAATGCAGTCTTAGAATTCGTCAACGAAAAAAAAAAGATCAAAAAACTACAGGCCGGCGTACATAATGTTACAAACAAAATCAAATTTAATGCCTGCTATTATTATACTGGACTATCCTAAAAAGTAAACGCTACAGAAGATAATTAAATCGATTAAAAACGAACAAGGAATATATACAAATAAGGTTCTGAGTTGACATACATGCTGACAACATGGCAATAACCATCAGGGTAGGAGCAGTTGCAGATGACAGTGTTATTGTAGAGAGGCAAGTTATTAGATTTTGGGGTAGCCCAATTTGTGTCGTTGCTGCACGGGTCTATGCTGAAGTTCCAGTCTTGTTTTCCAAGTTGTGTAGCTATTTCTTTTAGTGCTTCCACTGTGCCCACAAATCAAAGGTAATTAATAATTCTATTCTTCGTCTCTTGTTTGTGTTTTTTTATTCAAGAATCCCAGTACTTTCAGAGGAAAAAGAAACTAAGGGAATTCATATAAAGTTTTTACAGAAAACATGTTTAAGAAAGATTAAAATTTTCTTCTAAAATTCTCAATAAAAGAGACCAACTTTGGGACTGAGCACTCTAATCTCTACTATTTAACAAAGTGAAAAATCCAGACTTTCATAACATAAAAAAATATTTTTTTTTAAGAAAAAAGTGAGGTTTCAAATGATAGGTTTTTGGTATAACCAACTTGAACAAGTAAAAAGAATACCGACTTGAACAAGAACAAAAAGGAAAAATGATTTCCAAACTTCCGTTTTCTCCTTCTGCACTCCTTTTTTTTTTTTTTTTTTTCATATCCCATGATTTTCTTTTGATTTGTCCAATCTTGCAGGAGTGCATGAGCAGAAAAAGGAGTGCGGAAATTATACCCCTATAAAAATATACTAACTTGAACAAGATTCAGAGAAAGAACAAGAAAAAGAAGAAGAGTGGCAAATTACCTTCAGTAGGAGCAAGACGTACAGATTGCGATTGAGCTTCAACTTTGAGTGTTAATATGCAGCAAAAGCAGACGACCAATATGACCACAATATCAAATCCAGCCATCTTTTTCTTCGCCTTCAGCATTGCATGATTTGTGCAGTTATATCTCAAATCTGCGTCATCCAGCTATCACAACCTCTGTAATTAGTGAAGGGGAGGGAGCTCTACTAATAGTTCCCCTTTAAATTATTGTCGAGGTGTTTGCTTTTCTTGGACTAAATCTTAAAAATCAGCAGCTGACCACACAGTCTTTCGCTTTCAATCTTAGATCGACCTTGGTATATAAAATTTTAAGACTATGGACCACAATTTGATTAGTAGCCACTTTATTTGAAATGTGTATTTTATTGAGAATAATATTTCTCTTCTCTTTTCATTAATCTGAAAGATAATTTTACACTAGTATATATAGTTACACATTGGGGTAAAAAGTAAAAGAATATTATCTACAGTAACTATCTAACTAAATTGGTAACTGTCAAGAGTTACTATTACAATGAGTTACTACACTATCCTTATCACACCCCCTCAAGCTGAACGGAGAATGGTGAAGAGAGAGCTTGGATCGAAGTTGGAGAAATCATTGCCGAGGAAGGGACTTAGTGTGTATGTTTGCAAGTTGATCTTGGTTGCAAACAAACTGAACTCAGAGTAATTATGCTAAAACCACGAATTTAGTGATAATCGATTTCTACATGCTTAGTGCGAGCATGAAAAACAGGATTGGATGCTAAGGCAATAGCAGAGACATTATCACACCAAATATAAGGAATGGCAGGCAATTTGAAACCAATATCAGTAAATAATTGGCAAATCCAAGTAATTTATGTTGCAGTATGAGCTAGAGAGCGATACTTAGCCTCTGTGGATGATCGAGCAATTGTGTGTTGCTTCTTTGCTCTCCAACTAATGATGGATGGACCAAGAAAGATACAAAACCCCTCTGTTGATCTTCTATCCCAAGAGCAACCAGCCCAATCAACGTCAAAGAATGCCTTAAGTGTCAAGGAAGATGAGGATTTAGGGAACCATAAACTAAGTCCAAGTGTGCCTTTTAAGTATCGTAAAATCCGTTTCACTGCCTGAAAGTGTTGTTCTCGTGGTGAATGCATGAACTAACACATACCAAATTAACAGCAAGGGATAAATCAGTCCAAGTTAAGTATTAGAGAGCTCTAACAATGGATCTGTATTCTACAGGATTAGATAGTAAGGGCCCAGAAAGATCAAGCTTGGCAGAACCAAGTGGTGTGATGTAGGGCTTAGCTCCATCCATATTTGATCTTTTAAGCAAGTCCATAATGTACTTGGATTGATGAATCAAGATACCTGACGAAGATCGCTGAACTTCGAGCCCAAGAAAGTAATGAAGATCACCTAAATCCTTGACTGGAAACTGAGCACTGAGCTTGGAAATAACAGTTGCAGTGAGAAGAAGAGGGGCCAGTAACAATTATATCATTGACATACACCAGAACCAAAACTAGAACAGGCTGATGAAGAATGAATAAACTGTGATCAGATTGCGATGCTTGAAATTCCAGTGAGATTAGAGCAGATTGAAGCTTCTTAAACCAAGCTCTAGGAGCTTGTTTAAGACCATAGAGAGATTTCTTTAAGTGACAAACATAATTGGGATGATCTTGGTCAATGAATCCAGAAGGCTGAGACATATGCACATTTTCTTTCAAGAAACCATAAAGAAAAACATTACTAACATCCAACTGATGTAAGAACCAATTGGATTGAACTACTAAGGTGAGTGAGACTCTAATGGTCACAAGTTTTGCCACTAGACAGAAAGTATCACTGAAGTCGATACCTTCATATTGATTGTAACCCTTAGCCACTAAACGGGTTTTACAGCTATCCACAGCGCCATCTTGTTTGCGTTTAATTCTGAAAACTCACTTACTACCTAACTAAGTTGTGGGAAGGAGAAAGAGGAACAAGAGTCCATGTTCCTGTATTCTGCAAAGCATTGAATTCATCTTGGATAGCTGCCCTCCAATGGGAATACTTAGATGCTTAGAGATAGGTAGAAGAAACATATTCACTGTCTAAATGTGATGGTAAAGGGTGTTTGGTAGCTGTATTAGCTTTAGGTTTAAAGATGCCTGACTTGGACCTAGTTTGCATAAGGTGAATAGAAGGAATAGGTAGAGGGGGAGAAGTAAGTGGAGGTATAGGCTGAGAAGTGGAAAGTGGTGCATTTGATGCAGGGTAGGGATGTGTGGGTGTAGGTATGGTAGATGCAAGGACCTAAGATTCAGGTGGAATAGCATAACAAGTTGAGGACAGGGTAGGATATAGATGGGGAAAAACAAAGGAGAAGGGAGATGAGGCAGTATAAGAAGTAGTTGGGGAAGTAGAGGAAGAGGTAAGTGTGTGAAAAGGAAAAGAATTCTCATCAAAATGCACATGTCTAGAGATGTATACCATATTTATGATCGAATCTAAGCATCTATACCCTTTATGAATCAAATTGTAACCAAGGAATACACATGGTTTACTTTTGGCATCTAATTTGGATGTGATATAAGGTTTTAACTAAGATAGCAACTGCAACCAAAAACTCTGAGCTGACTATAATCTGGAAGCTTTCGAAAAAACTATTCCCATAGAGATGGTTTGGAACTGGGTGGCAACCTATTGATGAGGTAAGTTGCAGTGAGAAAAGCTTCAACCCAAAACTGATGGGGCACCTTAGAAGCTATCAATAATGTCCTGGCAGTTTCAGCAATATGTCGGTGCTTCCTTTCAACACAACCGTTTTGCTGTGGATGTGTGAGGACAACTGAGATTTTGTTGAATGCCACAAAAAGCAAGATTTTTTTGAAAATTAGAGCTAAGAAATTCACCCTCTGAGGCTGTTCTTAAAGTGCCGATCTTGAAACCAGATACATTTTCAATGTAAGCTTGAAATTGGACAAATGTAACAAACACATCTTATTTATGCTTGAGAGGATACAACTAAGTATATTTGGTGAAATCATCAACAAAGAGAACATAGAACTTGTAACCACTAACAGATAACAATGGTGCTGGTCCCCAAACATCAACATGAACAAGTTCTAGTAGTGTAGATGTAATACTAACAAAGTCATGAAATGGCAATTTTGCACACTTGCCCAAGATACAATTTGAACAAAACAGCTTACTAACAGAAGTCGTAATAGGCAGGGAAGACTTAGAGATAACAGATCTAAAAGTCTTAAACGTTAGATGTCCTAAGCGTTGATGCCAAATATGAGGTGAAGTCCTTATTGTAGTAGTTGCAAGATATCTTCTGGAATGATGAGGAGATGTATAGAAGGGATAGAGACCTTGGCGAATAGGACCTCTAAAAAGCATCTCCCCGTAGTAAGATCCTTGACATTGAAGTCAAAAGGATTCAGAGTCAAAGAACACCAATTGTCCAGAGAAAACATATTGGCAGAGAGCATATCATGTTTCAATTGAAGAAGAGCCAGAGTGGAAAATTGGCTAACATTGGCCATCTCCAATGTAAACTTTGTCGGGTTCATGATATGGTTGCGGATTCTGCAAATTCTGAATGTTATTGGTCATGTATGAGCTTGCTCCAGAGTCAACGAGCCATGAATGAGAGGAATTGACTGGAGGATTGGCATACATGGCAAGCTTAGCTGGAGGAACACGACCTTGAAAATTATGATTCATACGATTGCTGCAATCAATGGCTTGATGGCTTGAATCTTCACAGATTTGACAGGGAACATGCTTTGAATTGTTGTGATAGCGATTTCCTTCACGATTTCCACCACGATTCTAAGAATTGTTGTAGCGATTAAATCGATTTTGATTGTTGTTGTTGTAATTTTGCTGAATGTTGTTAGGTCGCTGATAACTACCTCAATTAGAATTGGGGAACTGTTGAGGGTGAACACTGTAAGCTTGATGTTGAGGTGGAACAAGCGGTGTAGGGAGCAAATGAGCATTGGTTGATGATGCTTGAACATTGAACGCCTGAAAATGTTCAGTAAATAAGCCTTGAGTATGTTGCTTTCTTACAAGCGTCATTTCTTTGCTGAGCAAGAAACCATGAAGATCATCAACAGTTGTATCAGCGAGACGGAATTGCATAGAATCAAAAAAGTAATCATAATCATCAGGAAGTCCATTGAGAATTATTAGAAGAAGATCATAATCGTTAACTGGTGCGCCAGCAGTAACGAGAGCATATGTAACTTCCTTGATACGCTAGAGGTACTTAGAGATAGAGGAATTTCCTTTGGTCATAGATTGAAGATTTGACCTAAGTTGATGAATGTGAGATCACGAGACACCGCTAAATCGCCGTTCAAGATTCTACCATAATTCCCGAGCAGATTGAACACCAACGGTGAAAGGAATCAAATCCTTAGAGAGTGTAGAGTTGATCCAAATGATGATATTCTGATCTTTCTCATACCATAACTCAAAGGCAGGATTAGGAGTAGAGGTCAAATTTCCTGAAGAATCAGTGAGAAATTGAGGCGGTGCTGGTTCAGATCCGTTAACAATTTCAGCGAGCTTGTAGCAGCAAAAGATCGGATCAAAGAGAGACTTCTAGACGAGATAATTGTGACATTTCAGCTTTGTCTGGACCATGCTACTAATATTTTGGATCGTGATGGAGTTAATCGAGGCCTGAGTAGAAGAAAGAGGTGGTGAAACACCCTGAGGAGAAGAATAGGATGTGTGATCACCGGAGATGAAGAATTGGAAGAGTTAGCCGCCATTGATGCGCAAGATTAGAGAGGAAAATAGCGGAAGAGATCTGTTTGGTTGCTGAGAAAATGAAGAAAGCGTAAGGAGAAAGTTAAAGGATCGAAGTCGGTAGACTTTTGGCGGATGATACCATATTGAGAATAATATTTCTCTTTTTTTTTTCATTAATTTGAAAGATAATTTTACACAAGTATATATGGTTACACTTTAGGGTAAAAAGTAAAAGAATATTCCCTACAGTAACTATCTAACTAAATTGGTAACTGTCAAGAGTTACTATTACAGTGAGTTATTATATTATCCTTATCATATTTAATGTGTGTTTTACCGTTTTTACTACCCTTCAACATTGTTATTACCTTGAGGCCTGGTTTGAGAGAGCAATTCACTTAACATGGTTATATCGATATTATGGCATTTCCTGTCAAGAAATAAAAATCCTTCTCCCCGTTTGATTCTTAGGAAGAATGTAGGTGTTGTTGATATCCTATCATTTATTATGCTAAATTTATTTTCCTTTTGGGACAAATTTACATGTCAACTTCAGTTGGTCTGTCGTTGGATTTCTGTGGGAACTGCATCAGCTCTATTCAGGCTAGGCTGTGCTCTGAGAAAGATAAGATGTGAGACCCACCAGCTTCACATGAGGACGCAAACAATTTGTGAGATCCATTGCCAAGAAAAGTAAACCTAATTAAAGCCATCAACTTCAACATGGGGAGGCGAACAATTTGCTAACAAATTTAAGTTTTACGTATTCAAGAGGTTTCAGCTATATGAAAAAGAACTTACGTACGATTGTGACGTTAAAGATATCTCAAACTAATCACTCAATGTCATATGAGTAAATTAATTATGTCATCAATCTAGATATTTCAAAAGGGAAAAATACCTAATTAAATTAGTGTTTCCAAATAAAACAACTATAAATAATATATATATATAGGAAGTTGAAACTAGAAGAGTATCAATCTGGGATAATATAATTGAATGAGTACTACGAGTATTTGACCACAAAAAAAATAGAGTATTACGAGTATTAATCTCAAATGGAAATGTTTAGAAGGACAAAATATATCAAAAATGGGCTAAAAACAACAAATACAGAAAAGAAACTTATGAGGGCTAAGCACTATGCCGCTTAACACCTAACACAGGTTTGAGATACTTTCATTTTAACGATTCAGATACATGTATAAGTTTCTCTCGTTCTTTTTATGTATATATGTAGAGATATTCATTATATTTCGGCTCTTACATTAATATCGATTCCCATCAAATGTGTACGTACTAATAAAGTTACTATTTCTGTTTAATATTTTGACTTAAAATAATCATGGACTAGCTAGAGAGGTCTATTGTGCTTCAAAAATACCTTATCTCATGAAAGATTACAGAGAAAATGACCTGGTCAATTAATTCACAAGAACAAGCCTTAATATAATGTCTGTGTTCATTGGGCGCACATGGTGACTGGTGCAATTAAATATGCACTTCCAAATTCCAACACGCAACGTTTTCAATAAATATGAAAGGATATGTGATATTCACACATCTTATCTTACTTTTCACATATTTTTCTAATTTTCGACCTTCTAATCAGATGAATTAAAAAAATTAACTGACAAAAATTAACAAGGGGTGTGCAAGAAGTAAAATGGGGTGTGTGAATAGCATACCCCTATGAAAAGAGTTCAAAGTTTTCAATATTATGAAAGAATTGTTATTAGCACTTCTCGGCACACCCCTATGAAAAGAGTTCAAAGTTTTCAATATTAGGAGAGAATTGTTATTAGCATTCCAAAAATCTCATTTGTCACTCCAAACTTTCTATTATTAGAAAGAAAAATACATTTGTGAGGGAGTATAGAATGAGATTTTTGGAGTGCCAATAACAATTCCCTATCAAGAAGAGAAAGGCTTAGGAGACTCTCAATATTAGACTTTCTATAGACTCTCTAGCACCTTATATTTTTAACATAAAATTTTATAATATTAACATAAAAATTATATTAAAAATATAAAACGACAAAAAAGTGTTTAAAATCCTACTTTGAAAAAAATCTCTTTAATATTCCCCTGTTAGATAGCAAATTGCTAAAAGCAAGTCTAGCAAGAGTCGGTAGGCACTTGGCATTCTCATTCCATCATCAATTTCTCATTGAGATCCACTTAAAAATAAATAAATAAATGGAACACGACTGGTGGGTAATAAAGTTCAAAAGGGTAAAGTGAAAAAAAGACGTCTGATGGAATAATGGAGAAGAAACCCTTTACTGTTTGTGAGTTCTCCGTGTTAGTTTAATGTGCAATTTCTATATTTATATTTTCTAAGGAGTGGATCCCAACTAGAATTAATGATTGGAAGTATATTTGTTCACCGTCATAATTATATGCTCACTATTTATTTAATCATCTGTTATGTGTTTTTTTAATTTAATTTTTATATTAAAGGTTACTTTTTTAATTTTAAAATAAGTGAAATGACATATGATAAATAATTTGATATATGGTAAGCATACAATATAATTATAGTAGCGCGCGAAAATGCTCATGTTGTTGTGGGATGAGAATGCCACGTCCTGCTTTGCTAGGAGTCTTGCTAGACGTGCTTTGCTAGCGAGTATTCTCTTAGGAATAAAGGATGAAGTAAAGTGGAACGAAGTGTTGAAATTTTGAGTAGAAATTTCATTGTTCTACATTGATCATTCTCAAAAGGTTTCCTCACTTTATAAGGCTTTGTCCCTTATAGATAGTGATTGGAGTGATGGACTATGGAGGATGAAATTGGGTTTACCCTTGAGGTTGGGTTTTGAGGTGTACTAATTAATTAATAATTAATATATATATAATATATAATTAATTATAATTAATTTTTAATTTAATTAAATTATTTTTTATGAAAAGACTCATCCTTTCAGATGAAGTTTGAGGGTGTATGAACATATCTGATAAACAGATGGAGCAACACACCCTTTGCGTTGAACAGTCGCCTCCCAAACAAACATATGCTCACTATAAATACATACATCTACATATCATTCAATGCACTGAAAATCATCAATCCTTATATACCAAGCATACTGAGAGTACCACAAACAAATTCGTCAGAAGTCTAGTTTTCCAGTGCTGGAATTCTAACTTAGATCGTTGAATCCTGGTGAAGCAGACGTTCATAGAACTACAAGCACTGAGTAGGGACGAAATTTCTGTTTCAAGGACATTACGGTACGCAAGTCTCGATCTTCTTTTTCTCTACTTGAATAATATTTCATCTTGTTTATTCTCTGTAATATATTTATTCACATTTATTATTAGCATACATAAGTTTATCATAAATTGTTGACATATCTCCAACACAAAGTCTTTGTTGAAAGTTTCCAAACACTCTACAGTAATGATCAGTATATGGTATTGATTATCAGTGATCATATACTATATGGTAATGTGTTTTTATTATTTTATGAGAAATGTTAAAGGGATTCTCTTAAAATTAGAACTTTTTATGAACTTTCAAACACCTCATAATTTAACGTTAATTTTCATGTCAACATTATAAAACATTGAGCAAAAAACATGAGGTGATAGAGAATTCATGAAGAGTCGTACTGAGAGATTCTCTTTAATATCTCTCTTATTTTATATGTTTATCTAATATGAATATTGTGTGTGTTTTTATGCATACGATTACCAACCGGGATTTAAATTTGAAATCACGTTGGCATTAGAAGAGAAATATCTATAAATTAAGAGCTAGTTGACTTGTTACAAATTCAAGACATTACACAAGCGACCGTGATAAATAATTGAGCCAGAATGACCAACTTTCGATATTCAACCTTTCCTCCCTGCTGTAATTCCTTGGAATTAAAACCATGTGAAGTGGAAACATTGACAGCTTGATCTTGACATATACACGTAAGGATTGAAGGACTGACTTTGAATCACTTAAAAATTACTGTCTTGTTTCTTTCTCCACTTGCTCATCTCACATAAAGCTTCTACTTCGCGAATGTATCAAACCCTTAGGAGGTAGCTGAAGCTTTGATATTGCAAAGTGACAGTACTACTTATCATTACTCAATAGCATTTGCATAGTTGAGAGCATAACAGGTTTACATTTCTAAGAAAATGTGCTACTAGTAGGACCAATTTTATAGAGATCTGAGGACGTAGTAGCAGAAGAATGAATCAATGTTGCATCTGATGAACCAACAAGGCTCGGAGTTTCACTTGTACTCTGCTGTGCAATCGGATCAAGTGGTTTTCTCAAGGATCCTAACCTCAGTTCATCGCCGTAGATACTTGGGTTCATGACCGATTCACAAACAGGGGTTCGTCCTTCGAGCATGCTCACTACTTCAGACATTGTAGGCCTGAGTGCTGGTGCTGGGTTGATGCATAAGAGAGCTACCTTAACCATTGTAATCGCCTCTTCCTCGTCGAAATCGGACCCCAACCTTGGGTCCACTAGCTCTATTAAGTTCCCCTTTTGTTGTAATACAAGAGCCTGAAATAAGCAGATAAAAGAGGACTAGGCGAGATTAGATCCTCAACCCTGACATGTACTCACGGTCTTAGAATGAAGATCTTACCCAATCCAGAAGGCATACGAAGTTCTCATTTCGTCGATATTTCATGTTGTTCTTTCCAGCAACAATTTCCAATGCAACCACACCAAAACTGTAAACATCTGCTTTATATGTCAAATAACCCCATAGTGCATATTCCGGAGCCATGTATCCTCTGCACAGTAAATTCAGTTTCAATTAAAGACTTAGACGCAACAGAAGTTTGCGGCGACATTGCAATAAATAAGAATATAGAATATAGTAGCAGCACGCTTACATGGTTCCAGCAACTCTGGTGCTAATGTGGGTGTTCTCTTCTTCGTCAAGTTTGGCCAAACCGAAGTCGGAGATCTTTGCGTTGAGGTCTTTGTCTAGCAGTATATTTGTAGTTTTAATGTCTCTATGTACAACCTTCAGTGCCGACTCCTCATGCAAAAAAGCCAGACCTCTCGCTATATCTATGCATATTTTCTCCCTCGCAGGCCAATCCAGCCTTAATGGACCTTCCTCTGGGCCTGAAGCAAACATGAATTTCCAGGTCATTTTAATTCACCATTCCTGTGAAGTTTTGTTACTCAACTTGGTAATTAAACTTACCGAACAAAGTATGTGCCAGGCTATTATTTTCCATATATTCATATACCAACAATAATTGGTTTGATTCAATACAACATCCATACAATCTAACAAGATTTGGATGACGCAAGGCAGATATCATGCCTATTTCATTCACAAACTCCCGGTTTCCTTGCTTTGATTTTGATGATAGTTGTTTAACCGCGATTATAGTACCATCCACCAATACACCCTGCATTTTACGTAAAAGCCAAATAGTTAATTGACGACATACAAAAATAGAGGAAAATACGCGGGTTGGAATTGTACGGCACCTTGTAGACAGACCCAAAACCGCCTTCTCCAATTTTGTTTTCTGGATCGAAGTTATTAGTGGCAGCTTTAATTTGCCTGAAGGTGAAAAAACCAGTTTGCAGATCCAGCCCTCTTAGAGCTGTCCAAAGAACAATGTCAAAATATTGGTAATATCTTATGCACTTACAATACTTCTTTTGAACTTAATTAGAGCCTGAGAGTGTATTCCCTAGCAACATGGAATTTGAAAGAATGAGACCAAGGTACTGCACGAAGCTTTCACAGTAGCTTAGTAGTACCTTTTTCCCTTGATGTCTTGCTATCAGGACAACATCTCCACCAAAGAATGCCTAAAGTCAAGAAAATGAGGCACACAACCGAAGCTCCAACTGCAGTTCCAACCACAATAGGCATCTCGCTTTGAGGAGGCTTGAAGTCTACATAATTGGAAAAAAGAAATGAAAAACAAAGTCACGAGCGATATATAAAGGCTTCTTCTATCTATGATCTACAGCCATATATACATGGGGCTTATCAATCCAAAGTAAACAAACTTTACATTTGATTACTTTTTCCACTCTAATTTAAACAAAGCTTTGGGTTGAGAGAGAGAGAGAGAGAGAGAGAGAGAGTGTGTGCGTGTTTAAAGTTCCAACTTTAGAAGATACCAGAGTTTATAGAGATAGCTGATATAAGAGGACCATATGTTCCTCTCTTTGGGGAAGTTGTTGTCCCTTTCCCTGACCAATGAAACCGGATCAGTAAAGTTTTATCCTTAACCTGAACTGCTTTAAGTTCCTTAATGACTACCCTGTCAACCCCATGTGCTTCCTTTTCTATGTCAAAATCCTTCCACACTAGTTTCTCCTGTAACAAACTTTATCAATCAGAGAATTCATCTTCAGTGGCATATAGAGCTCACAAAATAAGGTGTGATTAACTACCTGAATGTAGACATCAAATATCCGTCTTCCAAAACTGTAATATGATTTATTGCCTCTGATTATTATCTCTGCAAAGTGGAGTTTCACGGTATAATTTCCATTTACCAGGCAGCGTGCATAATATGTGAGAGAAAGAGGCGATAGGCGTGCACTCGTGTACAACTCCGAGTTGTTCATTTCAAGTACGGACATATTATTTGCTATGTAGTCATAAGCCGTTTTGTTAACATCCCAAAAAAATCCAGTGGAACTGATTCCCCAGTTGGGTATCACCGGAACAAATTTTGCATCACCCCCCAGGTCTTGATCCTCTTCGAATATAATTCCTCCAACGGTGGTTTTACTTCCTCCACAGTTAATATGTAATGAGTAGTCCTCTTCAAAGATAATCAATATATATCAGTTATAATCAGATTATAGAAAAATACCCTTTCCCATCATTTCTTTGATGAAAACTGTAATTATCCCAGTTGGGTAACTAGAAAGTATAACTTACAATCATATTTTAAATCTAATAGATATGTTGTTTACCTTTTGGACACGAAAAAGTTTCGAGGCACCCTCCAGATAATCTACATTAGTGTAGTAAAAATTAGCTTATGTAAATCTGAAGTCCACATAATGAAAAGGAAAAGAAAATCTCTTCACTGTTGAAGACTAATCAAGTTGGAAGTCTTACGAGTTGTTCTGTCCAGAAAAGCTTTTGAACAAGTTCCTGATATATACATGTGAAATCATCAGTTAGGTGCAAAAGAAAATTAGAGGTGACTCAGGGTGAAAATAGTGAAATCTGCTGAGCATGTTAACTAAAAGAAAACTGTTCTCACAACTGTTCTCTACAAGTAGTTGGCTCGGAGGTCTGAGAAAAATTATTGTAAGAAAGATCCGTCTGGCTGCACACATACAGTAACTTTGTAAGCCATTTTATCGGCCTTATGGGCGCGAACAGTACGCCCAAAGCGTGTGTTCCCCTTATGTGTAGAACATTATAATGAATTTGAAGAATATATAGCTGCCGGATTCAATGGAAAACAAACTCAAGCAATCCGATAATATGATAGGGAACATACGTTCTAGTATTTTTCATCTTGATCCAGTCTGGAATAGACCCATTGAGCAAGTTGCTTGTGAGATATCTATTCCAAAAACAATTACATGGTCACATTTAGTTATACTATATAGTTACTGTTCTAGACGGGTGGTTACACGGACGAAATATTGACTATCTAAACACATAACTAAGAAATTTTGTTGTTTCTTACATCCACTGCAAGTTTGACAGAGCTGCCATATCAGGAATATTTCCTTCCAATCTATTGAAACTGAGATCTCTGCAAGAAAATAACTAAAACTATGTTACATGAACCCAAAGCTTATTACTAATTGGATGCTTAACTGAAGAGAATGAACTCGTTAGCCAACTCGTGAACAAGAAGATATCAATTGAACAAGTAAAAAATATGAAAAATGAAGAACAGTAGTATCACAATATTTTCAAGTCTGTCATTGCTGCCATATAAGCAGGGATAGGTCCATATAAGTTACAGCTCCTCAACATTCTGCAACATAACCATAGATTAGCAAAAGTGCACTAAGTATTGATTAGTCTAAAATTACAAGAAAATACAGTACTTTCACGACTTACAAACTTTGCATATATATCATACTACGTCAAGGGTGGAAATTTTGAACCACCACTTTTTAGGTCACTGATCCTTCTGCATACATCACACCGTGAATCATTTTTAAGAAAAGGAAAGGAAAAAAAAAGTCACCAGTGAGAGAGTTATGATAATTTTTTAAAGGCAGATCAAGGTTCTTTAGTGATGATGGAACTCAGAATTACATTCAGAACTCACAGTTCTGTTAAATTACTTAAGACGGAAATGCTCGATGGAATTGGACCTTGGAAGCCACTAGCTTGGATCTCTCTGTCAACAACGGAATTCAAAACGAATAAGATGGTACACTAGAAAAGATATATGTCTTAAAAATTTTGAAGATGGAAAAGGAAAATCACTTAACAATTGTGAACAACAGAAGTCGAAACGGATAGATGTTACACCAGAAATTATATACCCTAACAATTTCGAATATGTAATAGGAAAATATTGTTTTTGCTCACAGTTTCCGAAGATGCTTCCAGCTTTGAAAAAAATCAGGTATTTTTCCAGTGAAGCTGTTACTGCTAATTCTACTGCATAAATGCAATTAGGGAATATAATAATCCGAAGATTTCTAACAGATTTACAACAAGAAAGAAAAAGGTACAAATACGTACAGTTCTGTTAACTCAGTCAGCTTAGTGAGAGACAAAGGCAGCTCTCCCGTGAGATAGTTTTCATTCAGAATGCTACATATAGACACCAATTTCAATTTATCAGTACTGGTATTTCTTATTCAAGTTATCTAGAAATTGCATAAAAGCTTACAGATTGTTCAAGTTAACCAATCTCCCAAGCTCATAAGGAACAGTTCCAGACAACATGTTATTCTGTAAGTTCCTGAAAGCATAATTCTCCTTCATCAGTCATCACAGTACACTAAACAGAGTTACAATTAATATGAGGTCGTAATGAGAGATCAAACCAGAGCATACAGATATTTTAGGCTGGTAATGTATCCCAAGTAGCCAGGGATCGGTCCCGATAAGTTGTTCACATTAATGGACCTGCATTAATGTATTTATTTTGTTAATCATAATTCAATTAGAAACGGCTAACCTTGAACATATATGAAGTTGACAGGTCACTTACAGAACTTCCAACTTCGTAGAAGCCCATTCACGCGGTATGGTACCGCTGAGGTAGTTCTGGGAGAAATCACTGTAAACAAGAGTAAAGATATTAGTAATCTTACGCCAACATTTGAGAAAATGATGTAAAAACACCTTTTTCAGACAATACATTTGAAAATATACGGCTGAAAATGTTTCCTTACACTTTCTTTAGGTAGGGTAACTTTGCAATTGATGGTGGAACTACACCAGCAAGATCTTGCCCCATGAGAAAACTGTATCACAAAAATGTCAAGAGGTCACAACCTTTAAACACTGAAGCAACAGGAATCCTAATATTTTATATCTATCCTCATGAACAATGAGGGGAATTATATATAGCAACCGAAGATTCAGTCTTCGAATCCGTAATGTTATTACAAATACCTGCAGGCGTACATAAGGTTATCACAAAACAAAATCAAATTTTATGCGTGCATTATAGTGGTGAGCTGGTTCAGATCCGGTGACATTGCAGATGTACGGGACGAGCGCGCCCCTCTTTGTGGTTGTGGAGATAAGCCAACGGTGATTTCCTTCTCGGTTTAGTTGTGTTTTGTGTATATTTGTGCCGCCTAGCAGTTTGTGTGGCCTCACTTCTTAGCGATAGCTTTTGTGTTCCTTTTTGGATATGCCACCACCGATCTATCGTGGAAATCTATACCGATAGTTTTTGTGTGTTTATTTGTTCACCGTGTTGCCATATAGGGGATTAATTAAGCGTGCTTGCGCGCTTATTCTCTCCAAATTAAAGATTTGGGTAACTGATAAAGTTATACCTGGTTATGGCACCCTTGTAATTATGTTGTAATATTTTTTTCAATGAATTAGCACTATGGCTTCTGTTCAAAAGAAAAGTTGGCATACATGCTGACAACATGGCAAAAACCATCAGGCGTGGAGCAGTTGCAGATGACAGTGTTGTTGTAGCGAGGGAAGTTATCAGATTTGTTTGTAGCCCAATTTGTGTCATTGATGCATGGGTCTATGCTGAAGTTCCAGTCTTTTTTCCCAATTTGTTTAGCTATTTCCTTTAGTGTTTCCACTGCGCCCACAAATAAAATCCATTAGAAATTCTATTTTACTAAAATGAAACACAGAGTTTATTCAAGAACCAAGGGAATTCATATAAATTTTTTTTGTAGAAAAGAACACAAGGGGAAATCATATAAATTTTTTTTATAGAAAAAGTACACGTTTAAGAAAATATACATATTTTTTTTAAATGGTATGTAGTTGAGCAATAGGAAAATTCTCAGTCAATGAGACCAACTTTGGCACTGAGCATTATGATCTCTTCTATTCAACAACGTAAAATATCCAGACTTCCATATAAAAAATAAAAAATATAATTCAAGAAAAAGTGAGGCTCCAAATGATAGATTTTTGGTATTACCAACTTGAATATTAAAAAAATGCCAACTTGAACAATTAATAAAAGGGATACTTTGGATGCGGTTCCTAATTCTGGGATACTTTGGATGCGGTCTCTAATTCTTAACATTCTTTAATTAAAATCTTAATAGTATTCAAAGTTTGATCAAGGTCCCTTGACATTGTACACCTCATTATATTACTATTAATAATTATATTTTTATAGTTTTGACATTACTTGTTTGATATTTTATGAGATTTATTGTGACATCCCACATCGCCCAAGGAAGTGATCCTTATATGTATATTCTCATCCCTATCTAGCACGAGGCTTTTTGGGAGCTCACTGGTTTCGGGTTCCGTCGAAACTCCGAAGTTAAGCGAGAAGGGGGCTAGAGCAATCTCATGATGGGTGACCCACTAGGAAGTTGCTCGTGAGTTCCCAAAAGGCCTCTTGCTAGGTAGGGATGAGAATATACATATAAGGATCACTCCCTTGGGCGATGTGGGATGTAACATTTATAATCCTATAAATTTAAAATCCCTCATTATAATACTATTAAAAACGGTTACAATAAAAAAATTCAAACATTTTGATTGAATAAATGGATAAAAACTATGTAAAAATAAGAAATAATAAATGGCAAAAGAATGTATTCATAGTGTTAAAAAAATTGGTACATTTTACAAAAAAATTGGTACATTTCACATATAACAAAGTGGTACATTAATAAAGAAGAATGGGTACATTATAAATAAATTAGGGTACAGATAAAAGATTAAAAATTATGTGTACAAATGAATTTTTAAAAATATAGGCGCTAAAAGAAATTAATACATGGGTACAAAATAAAACTAAAAAGAAAATACTACAAATTAAAAAAAAATGTTGCAAATTAAAAGTGGGTACAAACTAAAAATATAAATATATGATACAAAGTTTAGGCATAAAACATAAATATACCATATGTAATTTTTCTATCATTGATTAAATATACAATGTCACGTGATGATATACACATGGGTACCAACACAAATAAAACTTAAAAAAAAATGGGCACAAAAAGAAACTAATATATGGGTACAAATAAAAAATGAAAAGAAAATTGGTACAAATTAAAAAATATTTGCAAATTAAAAATATGTCACATCTCGGCCAGGGACGGATCACTTCTCGGGCCCGCTCCACCACCGTAGCACGATATTGTCCTCTTTGGGCTTACCATTCCCTCACGGTTTTGTTTTTGGGAACTCACAAGCAATTTCCCAATGGGTCACCCATCATGGAATTGCTCTAGCCCCCTTCTCGCTTAACTTCAGAGTTCCTACGGAACCCGAAGCCAGTGAGCTCCCAAAAGGCCTCGTGCTAGGTAGAGATAGGAATATACATATAAGGACCCTGGACGATGTGGGATGTTACAAAATAGGTACAAACTAAAAATAAAAATATATGATAAAAAATATAGCCATAAATATAAATATACTAATTGTAATATTTTTAACACTAAAGGAACATATTTAAAAATAAAAATATTTTATTATTCAAATAATTAATGATGTTATTAATACCCAAGGACCTTGATCAAAAATTCAAAATGAATAAGATTTTAATCAATGAAATAACAAAAAGAAGAATGTGAACCTAGTTTTCCCTTAATAAAATTACCAACTTGAACAATAACAAAAAGGGAAATGGTTTTCGAGCTCTTATTGTCTGTCCTTAATTCTTTTTTTATTTATTTAATCTAACAACTTATAGAAACAAGAGAATTGACCTAGGATTGCTCTTACACTGGTGTAGTCTCTACCCGAACAGGTTTGAGAAAGACTAAAATCTTCTACAAATTCTCTAATCAAAGAGGAAAACTATTGCACTGAGCTTCATCAATGATACAGTATTTTCAGTTTTTCTAATACAATAAACAAAATAGTAAATTAGAAAAAAAAAAAACACTTACCACTACATATAAAATATAAAATAAAATGATTCAAGAGCTCAACTAAAGATTAAACCCCTTCATGAAAATCAACTGGCAATATGAGAAAGTAACTCAACTCTTCGTAAACACGTGCAAAACCTCCTAATTCCCCGACGTGGATTTCACATGGTCAATAGAATGACTTGTACATAAAATGCCCTTGAATAAATTAAGAAGTAAAAAAGAAAAGAAGAATAAGAGTGACTTGCTACCTTCTTTAGGATCAGATTGAGACCGTGCTTCAATTTTGACTGTTGATGATGAGGAGAAGCAAAGGATCAACGTGAGCATGATGAGAAATCTTGCCATTTCCTTCTAGCTAGCATTACATTTGATATGAGCCCCCAACCCAACCTACCTGACTTTATAGCAAATATCATCCAGTTATTCCTCTGATCAATTTAAATCTTGCCAACTAATAAAGGGTCCCTCCTCCCGGCCCTTTGATTAGAAGGTAGAACGTACAAGTGCAATTTACGTCATTGACTTGCAAGTCGTTCTAGGTTAGTCACCCAGTTCTTCACATTATTGTCCAAGGTGTTTTCTTTGTTCTTTTTCAAAAGGCTTATTTTTAGCATCTTTGGAACTCTATTTTGATCTCAGTTTACCCTCTATAACTTAAAAGTCATCACTTTACTTTCTGAAACTCAAAATTCGTTTTACTTTGACTTGTGGACTCCCTTTTTTGTCTAAAACTTATAAGTCGTCTCCTAAAGCATTTGTGGAACCAAACACCTAATAAGATTATGCTACATGTACCATAAATTTGATTATAAATCTCCATTATCAACAATCAGAGAATATTAAGTTTAAAAGAAATTAAAGAGATAAAAATAAATAAATAAATTGATGGGGAGGTAGGAGAAAAAGGTGTGATGGTGGCTAAGACAGAGCTCATAAAAAAACATGGAAACAGAGAAGAAAAGGAAGCGAAGAAGGAAAAGCAGAATAAAGGAAGAGAGAATGAGGACTGCCACCCACCCAAAAGCCACAGGCTAGGGCCAGCGGCTGAGAGGGGTTTTCATTTGGAGCTTTTTCATAGAGAAGCGAGAAGAGAGAATGAGAGGTCCAAACCTAGCTTAACCTTCATCATAATATGTGACATTGATGATAATTAATAAACTAGTTTGATAAGAGCATTTTTAAGAGAAGTTCTAAATTTTTGTTAAACTAGCAAGTGAACAATATCACAAAACTATTTTAGCTACTCTGTTGAACTTTTTTTTTCCAAAAATGCACTCTATTTTAATAAATTTTGAATATTTTATTATTAACGTTTCAAATTCAACCAACTCATTTTCTAAAACATCATTTCTTTTCTTTTCTTTTTTTCCCTTGCTTAAATGTCCACCCTTGAGTTTTATTATTTATTTTAATATTTAACAAGTGAACAATTTCTCTACCAAATTTAAAAAGGGATTGCTCAATGTTCATGCAGACGAGACAGACTAACGTACTTGATTAAAAAAAAATAAAAAATAAAAAAAAAGGGGGACATGCTAACGTACTGCATGGGATCATTTGCATTCTTTTGCCAAATTGTGGGACAAAATTATTACTTCACATTAAAATATTATTTTTTTGAATAATACGATATTATTATAATTTTAATTACGGATAATAATAAAAAGTTGATTAAAAAATATTTGAAAATATTGAAATGTGGAAGAACACGTGGTTAGGTATTTAAAATATATATATAATTTTTTAATTAGTTTTTTATAATCTTTAATTATTTAATCAATTAAGTTGTGACTGATGTCATCATGATGTTAGCCATAAACAGAGAAGGTCAACAACATACTTGGTTTGAGTCAGTTGAACATTTGAGGGAGCATGATGTACCTAAATGGCAAGAAAATATTTAAGAGGACCCAGATCCTTAAGCTCAAACTCGAAATTCGAAAGTAAGATAAATTTCTGAATGGCAACAGGAAGATTACTAGTAAGAACAATAGTATCCACAAATAGTAACATAAATATAACATACTGACACCGATATAATATTAATGAAGAAGGATCATCCTGATTTTGCCAAAATTCGTGATGCAATATATAGAAGCTAAATTGCAGAAATCAAGCCCGAAGTGCCTATTTGAAACCATAGATAGTCATATGAAGTCTACAAACATGAGAGGGAAATGAGGGATCAACAAAACTTGGGTTGAGTCATGTATACATCCATTTTCAAGAACCCGTGTAAGGAGGAGGGATCATCATGAGAGGGAAAGGGGGGATTAGCAAAACGTAGGGGTTGAGTCATGTAGACATCCTCTTTTAAGAACTCTTGTAAGAGGATATTTTTTGATCAGATGACAAAGAAACCACCCTTGAAAAATAGCAAGGCTGCGAACCAACCGAATAATTGTGGGTGTTAAAATCCCACATCGGTGGGTTCAAAGAAATCCAATGGGTTTAAATAGGATTACCCTACTTTGATTAATACCGAGATCTTTTGTGGTAAAACCTCATACGTAACAGATTGGGTAGGTGGTAAAATTGAGAACAATATAGGTGTCGTTAGAATAGGGCAAGCCCGGTAATTCAAAAATCCAACATTGTATCAAAGCCACGGTTCGGGCCTATGCAAGCTACAAGGCTTGTCACCAGGAAAGGCTTGGAAACAAGCTTGGACTCTTAACATAGACCTCTAAGTTCCTAAAAAGGTACTTCCTGAAAAAGATTGAAAACAAGTGTGGACTTTATTGGAGCTGACCTCTAAGTTTCAATTATTAATGTGTGGATCTCCACAGTGTGAACCCCTAAATGAGGTTACACGTAAGGGCATGACTTCCTAAAAAGGCACTTCTTGAAAAAGATTGAAAACAAGTGTGGACTCCATTGGAGCCGTCTGAGTTTCAATTATCGATGTGTGAATCTCCACGTGTGAACCGCTAAATGAGGTTATATGTGAGGAAGAGTGTTAAAGTCCCACATCGGTAGATTCAAAGAAACCCAATGGGATCCACGTGTGAACTAAATGAGGTTACATGTGAGCGGGAGTGTTGAAGTCCCACATCGGTAGGTTCAAAGAAACCTAATGGGTTTAAACAGGATTACCCTACTTTAACTAATACCGAAGTTTTTTGTGATAAAACTTCATACCTAACGATTAGGTAGGTAGTAAAGTTAGGAACAATATCGATGTTGTTAGAGTGGGATGGGCTCGGTGATTCAAAAATCTAACAGTGGGTTTAACCATTGGACAAGGTCTCAGCATAATCAAAATCATATTGTTGTTGATAACTCTTAGCTACTAAGCGGGCCTTGTAGCGCTCAATAGTGTCATCGACATGCATCTTAATTTTGAGAACTCACAACCAACCAACAGGATTTTGAGAGGGATGAAGAGGCACCAAAGACCAAATAAGAGTTAATTCATCAGTCATCGCGGCCCGCCGTTTCGAAGAATGAACAGCTTGAGCGTAGACGCAGCCACGCAGGTTCAGTAGAAGATGAGGAAACCATGGCAGTGAGAGCCAAGAAAAGCGCGTAGCTAACAGTACCAGAAACAGTATCATCGGACTGTTGTTTGTGGCACTGAATTCCACACGAGTAACCATAGCATGGTACTTAGTAGCATTGAGTGGCTGTGTTGTAACATGAGGAGAAGCACTGGTGGGATCAGGATGTAACAGGACCGTGTCTGGGCAGCATAGGAGGAGCACGCGGGCCCAGAGCAGCTGGCAGGTGACCCCCATTACACACAATCAAGCACGGCAACTAGATTAGATTAACCTTCTCTGACTGGAAAGTTCAAAACCATGTGCTCTGAATTAAAAGTGTCGGCAAGTAGATTAACTTCTTTGACTGGAAAGTCAAAAACCATAGAGATAAGAAAATAAGAAACTTTAACGAAAAATTCAGAATACTATTTACATTAACAAAAAGAAATTATTATTAGTATTTTAAAAATCTTATTTTACATTCTAAATTTTCTATATTTGGAAAGAAAAATACACTTATTAATAGTGTAGAATGAGATTTTTAGAATGCTACTAACACTTTTCTTACAAAAAAATTATATTTATTTACTTTATCTTTTATTTTATCTTTATCGTTATCTCAAAGTTTTCAAAATTTATTCATTAGTTTCCTAAGAAAATAAGTAGACTCCGCGTCAGAAACCTTACCTTTTGAAAAGCCATCAAAAGGAATGTCAAATCAATGTTGCGTCTACATTCAAGTATTCATATTACACTTGCATGGTCGCTTTGGTCCAATTCATGCATGCATGCATAGCAGCTTAGTGTTGAGAATGAGTTTTACGTTGATAGAAAGATGAATTTTGCATAGATTTATAAGAGATTGGGCTATTTCTCATATTGTCTATTGATTTTATGGTGAAACCTCAACTTTACTCTTCATATTGTCAATTGGTTTTATCATGGAACCTTAACTTCTTCATAGTATTAGAGCAAGTTGTCTCACGTGTGAAGGTCAAACGGTCATATATGCTCCACGTCATCTCGTTGTATTGTCCACGTATTAGGCTCGAAATCCACTACACATGAGGGACATTTGAGAATGAGTCTCACATTAATGAAAAGAGGAACCTCGCATGAGCTTATAAGAGGTTGAGTTACTTCCCATATTGCCAATTAATTTTATGGTGAAGCCTCAACATCTTCACTTAGGAGGCGTTTGGTTTACACAAAAAACGAGTTTGGGGACAAAATTTTAGACTTCGGAAACAGTTGTCTAGCTCGTAAGAAAATAATTAAAGAGAAAAATGAAACCCTCCATCCACTTCAAGTTTCATTTTCCCTCTTTAGACCTAAACCCTAAGCTCAAAGAATTTTCCCAAATGAAACCCTTCAGGCTTCATCCACTTTCACGTTGTGCGTGGCTTTCTTCTTCTTCTTTTTTTTTTTTTTTCATTTTTTTCCTTAAAAATCAGTAAGCGATCATGACTTGTCCGTTGTAACTTGCAACTGTGACAAAATGCCAGTTGGTAAATTGTTGAGTCCGTGTGAGCATTCAGGTACATAATATGAAAACCAAGAAGTTGTAATAAAATAATTAGTTACTAGCATTACGGTTTAGCACTGTTGACATGCAAGTCGTTTTACGTGAAAGATTTTGTGACACATAAATAGCGAAACCAATATTTAATTTGTCTGGTTTAACTAAAACCCTCATCATGAATAATGGTAGACTCTAAACTTTATAAGAAATTAAACTATTTGTAGGGAGAACATATGTACGAGAATATAAATACATGTTTACCCCTTGAAATATTATTATAAATGGTAATTTGCCCAGTCTTCATGTTCATCCACATTTCATCCAAATTTCTACCAAAAAAGTCACATGCTGGTCAGTTAATGTTTTTTTTTTTTTTTTTTTTTAAATATTTATGATTCTTCTTTTCACAAGGTTATTTGCTATTTTTTCTTTTTTGAAATGTGACATTTTGATGAAATTTCAGATGAAAGTTGGAAAAACATGACCAAAAGAGAAACTGGTCATTATTCTTCATAACCTTGTAGAAATTCTCTAATGCTGGATATGTACAAATAGGATTACATTTTCTATACAAATAAATAGTAAATAAACTTATTAACATAATTATATAGGGTGGTGATAGCACTGCTCAATTTCCGCCCGTGAGATGAATTGAAGAAGATTAGTAGACAAAAACTAACAAGGATGTGTGGAAGATAAAAAAATATGTGGATAGCACTACCCATTATATAAACAAGTCTATTGAGATTTCATGAACTAAACTTGAATCTCAATTGATATAAGGATTTTTGCAGATACAACAATGGAACCTAAAAATTGCCAACATTCTTCCAAAACTCCGTATATATATGTACAAGAAAGAAATATGGACAGCAAATCTGCATATGCGTTTACAAAGACTACCAATACAACATGGTTGAACTTCCACTAGTTCTCAAGAGGGTCTTGATTCCGAGTTGATTTCTGAGAAGTCGAGTCCAGTTGTAGAGGTAGATTCGAACGTGTGGACGGTAGTTGAATTTTGTGTTTGGGCAATACTCGAGCTATGATCACCCCGCTGGCGGTGCAGGTCTCTCATAGCCTTAAATCTCAAATCCTCCTTATAGGTGCTCGGTTCTGGTATCACGTCAGGGACGGGGATTTGTCCTTCAAGCATGCTCACCACCTCGGACATGCTAGGCCTAAGTGATGCAGAGACATTTGTGCACAGGAGAGCTACTTTAACCATGATCTCTGCTTCTTTTTGGTCAACCTCAGAACCTAAGCTCTCATCGATCAGCTCCAACAAGTTTCCTGTTTGTTGTAAATGACAAGCCTGCAAATGTTCATCATAGTTTCACGCTGAATCAATATTAAGGATAACAACCAGATGAATGGATGTGAAAATGGATCAAACAGCAAAGGGTGTGGTAAGAGTACCCAATCTAAAAGGCAAACCCAAATATCATTCGGAATATAATTGTTGTTGTTCTTCCCACTGATGATTTCCAAGGCCACTACTCCAAAACTGTAAACATCTGCTTTGTACGTCAGGTGACCCCATAGTGCGTATTCCGGTGCCATATATCCTCTGCAAATCAAGATCCCAATATGTTGTTACTCAAAAAATATATTCACCAAATTAACTAAATTCCGCTGCAAGTATAACAAGAAGTCAATGTAAACAAGGATATGGCAAGTGGCAACTGACATGGTCCCAGCTACTCGGGTGCTTATGTGCGTCTTCTCCTCTTCATCAAGCTTTGCCAATCCAAAGTCAGATATTTTAGGGTTCAAGTCCTCATCAAGCAGCACATTAGTAGCTTTGATGTCCCGGTGAACAATTTTAAGTACAGATTCTTCATGGAGAAAAGCTAGTCCTCTTGCTATCCCAATGCAGATCTTAAGCCTTGTTGGCCAGTCTAATTTAAGATGATTTTCTCGGCCTACAAAATTATATCAAAGAAAATATTGCTCACTCTAACTTTCTGTTCATCTATAAATAAATTATGTAAACAGATAGTTCCGAAAAGAATGAAACTCAAGTACTCAGGGAGTATAGAAGAAGAAGTCTAGAAATCAGTCTAGTGAAGCAAAATGAAATTAAAAGGATAAAACCATACTTATACAGTTGAATAATTGACATCATACTCACCAAACAAAGCTCGTGCAAGGTTATTGTTCTCCATGTACTCATATACCAGCAATAACTGACCACCTTCAATACAACATCCATGAAGTTTCACAAGATTCGGATGTTGCAAACAAGAAATCATGCCCATCTCATTTAAGAACTCACGATTTCCTTGCCTTGACTTGGACGACAGCTGCTTAACAGCTATCACTCTACCATCAGGCAATTGACCCTGCACCCAACCCATGTTCAGAATTATGAATCTCATGTAAATGGAAATAATTCAATGTACAGGTTCCTAAAGTACCTTGTAGACAGGACCAAAGCCACCTTCTCCAATTTTGTTATCATAATCGAAGTCATTAGTGGCAGCCTTTAGTTGTTTTAAAGTAAAACCCCCTGTCTGCCCATCAAGTCCGTCTCTATCTGTCCAAGGAAGGTAAGAATAAGAGCATGCAAAGTGTTATTCATCAATATATTTCCTTGCTTGAGCAAACAAAACGTCTAATTGTTAGTTTTCACTTCATTTCATTTTCTACTGGAAATTATCAATACAAATCACTGAATCTGAGAATGGCACACTTGAAAGATCAAGCACCTTTCCTTCTTCCCCTTTTGCACGCCAAGTACCCTTTCCACCAAAGGATTCCTAATATGACGAATACTAGGAGAAATGCTCCTACTACAACTCCTGTGACAATGTGAGTAGTTCCCCTTTTTCCACCACTTGAGCAATCTCTGGAATCTGCTTAAAGGAAAAAATCATTTAGTTAACTGGAATAACATATAAGGAGAAAGGGCATGATATGTCCAGGTAGGCAAACATAAAACTTTCAAAATTGAACAAAAGAAACCGTCAACAAAGTTGAATATGTTGTCATCCAAGCCTTTTCTCAAGCGTACTTTATCACGAATGCTTTACAATACGGCAAAGAAGAAGAACTCATCAAAATGTCTCACCAGATTCCACGGAAATAGCAGAGATAAGGGGACCATATACTCCTCTTTCAGGAATCCTTGTTGTGCCTTTACCAGCAAAATAGAATCGGATCTCTAAGATATTATTTGTCACACTGACATTGTGCTCTTGTAATACTACAGGCTTTTGAGCCATCTTCGCCTCATCTTCAATATTGAAATCCTTCTGCAATACTTTATCCTGAGACAAAGTGCTAACGTTAAACCTCTTTGTGACTTCAAAAAATATACCTTCGTAACAATATGACCAATTACCTGAACATAGATATCAAAAATGCGCCTGCCAAGACTAGTATACGTTTGGTCATTTGTGAACTGTATCTCCGCAAAGTGAAGACTGACAGTATAGTTACCATTTTCTAAGCAATAATGGAAATAAGTGATTGAAATTGGAGATATGCGTGCTGTTTTGTATAATCCAGAGAGATTCGAAGATGACAGAGATACAGAGTAACGTGTATTCTGGAAATCATTGTCATCCATGAAGTCTCCAGTGCTGCTAAATCCCCAATAATAATTATCATTTAAGAAATACTTTGCACTGCCACCTTCAACCCCTCCGTCTCCTTCATACACAATGTCTCCTTTGTCTCCTTTGACAGTAATGTCATTTCCACCACAATTAACATGCAAACAAGTTGAATCTGGCATCACACATTAAAATAAAAATATAAGTGAGAGGATATGAAAGAATGCTGGATAATAATGTACTACGGACAGTTGAGAAGAATTTACTTTATTGCTTGTACAATCTTAAATATATCCTTACATCGTGGACAATTGAGATTCTTCAAGCATGGAAGACCTCTCCTTCTGCCATAATTGAGTGGAAAAATATACATTAACATGGAATGTACGCCATGCACATATGGACATCTTTGGATCGAATAATGCAACAAAAGAAAGCAAGACAGAGAAAGACAATCTTACAAGTTGTTCTCTCTTGAAGAGCTCTGAAACAAGTTCAGGTTTAGATTCCTAACAAAAGGGAAATGGGTGAAACAACAATCAGTTTATATCCATTTAAAGCCAGTATAAAACATAAATATTTACTAGAGAAGTATTCTGACAGGTTCTCTTGACAAGCAGGTTCCTCGGGGCCTTGCCATGTGAAGTTATTGTACGAAAGATCACTGCACGCAAAAAACAAATCGTAAAAGGTCACTCTCTGTCTAGGAAAAAGTACATAAGGCAAGAAACGATGTTGCTCCAAGAGATGCCATATAATTTATTGTAATGGATTTTACAACAATACTTTTTCCAATTTGAAATCAAAGAGTGTCATATGTCAAAAGAGAAGAAGAAATAAGATGAAACATCAAAAATAAGTATCGGACATACATATTACTTCCATCCTTGAAGACTGAATCTGGTACACTTCCACTCATAGAGTTGCCAGTTAAAAATCTACAGAAAGCATCAAATATTCAGTACTAGATTATATAATGAAAGAAAAAATAAGTAAGCACACGCCAACTTAAAAATCTAAGTTTCATTTGGTTGCATTTCTTAAAATATAGTTTATAGCTAGATCTATCAGAAAAGGTTATACTTACAGGAATCTCAAACGCTCTAAGTTCAATGAGGCTGGAATTTCCCCTGCTAACTTGTTAAAACTAACATCGCTGTCAGAATCAGAATACACAAAATATAATTAAAATGCACCCCCAGTCATAAGACAACAACATAATCGGCCCCCACTCCACATGCTTTACTTACAACATTTCCAGGTTTTGCATAGTCCAGACGTTTGGAGGAATCTCTCCAGAAATGTTACAGTTTCGGAGAACCCTACAATGCATAACTAAATAGCATTAGAAAAACCACCAACTAAGGTAAATATAACTAACGCCTTCATGGTATTTGATGATATAAACACTCAACGTACAATCTTACTAGGCCTGTTGTGTTTTTGAAGGTAGGAAAACCCTGCTCTGTCCCATTTATATCGCTAATCCTCCTACGTAGGCACCACAAGAAATAAAAACAAGCAATTCAATAAAAATAAAAAGAAATAGAACTAATTAGAGCTACAAAGAAAACTTGAAAAGGCATGTACTCACAACTCTATTAAGTTACTCAAAAGAGATATATTGGAAGGGATGGGTCCTTGAAGCCCACTTGCATGCATTTCTCTACAATGATCCAAACATAAATGTGACATACACATACATGAAACGATAGAAACAAATAAGTCTGAAGTAATTTGGATCATCTATGATGTCTTGAACAGCAGGTCTGATTTTTTTCAAAAGAGAAAGATCTTACAATCTCTCGAGTTGTTTCCAATTCAGTATAAAATCAGGTATTGTTCCATTGAAGTTGTTATCGTTTATTCTACTGCATCGGACAATAAAATGGTATCAGTTGACATGTAAGCAGGTTATTAGACATTATAAACAAATACACTAAAAAACTTACAAGTCTGTCAAATTTCTTAGCCCAGAAAATGTAGTCGGTAAGTTTCCAGTCAAACGATTGGAGGACAACATCCTGCAATTCCAATGCCAAAGCAATGAACCATCAATTTTTACCTATCATCCATCCTTCAAAGAAGTGTTAACAGTGTAGTAAAAAAATATCAAGAACCAATTTTTTCCAAGGAAAATTGCATTACATAGTTCCCAAGTTGATTAAACTTCCAAGCTCAGGGGGAACAACTCCAGAGAATTGATTTGCTTCAAGATGCCTGATTGTCAAAAAAGAAAGAATATTGAGATTAGAAGGAGCAAGCCAGAATGACTCTCATTGACTGCGCAAAAACGATTTCCCAATGGATGCAAATATAAAAGCTTCTGCAGAACGTGAACCAGAGAGAAGGGATGGAGAGCCTGCCAATCTTATTTACCATAAGTCCATGCCTAAAAAATTATTAACCTAGAAAACAGAAAATATATAACTTACAGGTATGTAAGAGTAGTAATATTTCCCAACTCCTTCGGAATCTCCCCTGATAAGCGATTCACAAGAAGAGAGCTGCATAGAATTTCTATTTAATTTACAACGAGAAGTACGTAATCAAAATTAAATAAAATAAAATAAAGTTGACAAGAGCTCACATCGAAGTTAACTGCGTTACACCCCATTCTTTTGGTATTGTACCATTAAGATAATTGAGAGCAAAATCACTGCACAAAGGGGAAGAAGAAGAAAGTGAAGTGGATTTCACAAGAAATAAGGTCACAGAACAAAGTAATCAGACGTTAGTCATATTACTCTTGAACTTTACAACATGCTCTTACATTTTTTTAAGGTAAGGAAGTTTGACAAGTTGAGGTGGAAGCATGCCGGGTAGACTATAACCCTTGAGTACTCTGTCAGATTCAAAATTATAAATTCGAGTGTTAAGCAGGGTACAATGTAACTAAGGAAGCAGAACAATCATAAAGGGGGTTGCTTTCAAATGAATGATTAGTGGTCATCATTCAGAATTATTCTCTTTCTGTGAAAAAGCCCTTCCTTTAGTCGGAATACCAATATGGGCAAACTACACTAACCTCCAAAAGGTCAAGAACATCAAGCTTATTACCGTCGCCAAGTTTAACATTAGCAACAGAACTTCTTCTAGCACCTATTAGACAAGGACGGCCAAAGTAAGTTCTAGCACTGCAAGGAGGATTCTTGTAGTTCACGGTTTCGATCTACCCCCATCAGAGGTCAGTATAGTTTACCCGAAAAATAGAGAAAACAAGCATAAAAACTTTCTTGATTTATTTTCTTTTCTTGTTTCCGGCTAAGTATTTACAAAATATACCAATCTATATCATGCAAAGATATATAATCATGTAAATGAAATCAAGAAATATAATCATGTAAAAACTATTCAGTAATAAGATGAGGGATCTGTACATTTCTGCGACATGGCAGACACTGTTGTTGCAGTCACAACGAATACTACTCTCAGCTCCTTTTGGTGTCTCTTCTGTTACCCCAACCGAGTCAATTTCGCAAGAATCGCCATTAAACTTCCAATAATTTGCACCCATCGTTTCAGTTATTTCTTGGAGAGCATCAACTATCCACAATTAAAAGGAACCATCACGTACAGATATACATATTCAAGAAAATAATGAGTTTCTGGTATTCACAGATGGCAAATAATTTAGTGTTGAACTAGCTTAATCTTTAGCCTTTGAACGTCACATAAAAGAAAAACAAACTATGCCCACAACAATTTAAGTTACAAGTATCCATTTGGTCACTGAGAAAATCGAAGAACAAAATATCAGAAAAAATGGCTGATTCTTGTTGCAAAAAGAATAAAACCCAAGTTCCAAAATTTCAGAGCGCAACATCCAAAGATTCAAACTTTTCATCTCCCCACACATTTTGGCACCTACCCAATTGAATTTTTACGCAAAAGAGTAAGAAATTAGCTCTTACCTTCATCCTGGGGCACCACAGACTCGGAAAATCTAAGCAAGCTGAAGCTGCAGCTGAAAACAATAACCAGAACAGCAGAGAAGCTGCTGCACTTGGGCAACATAGCGAAGAAGATTGAAGATGTGGGAATATAGTCCTGGGATGGTGAAAGTGGGGGACAAGAGTCCTGGCCTCTGAAAGATTTGGGCAGTATAGTACTGTACCAACGAGGCCAGTGGTATTGCAAAGCTGGTAACTTTAAACAAGTCAGTCAGCCAATGCATGTAGTTGACAATAGAAGAAAAATCCCAGATCCGGGTAGGGAAACATCAATTTCGTGATGTCGATCGGATTGACAACTTTGATAGAATGGAATAGAATAATTGAGACAGTGTACGGAGACGCTCTGAAAAATGAGATGAAATCTCCGATTCAGTTTAATGTTAATTTTCTTCTTAATATTATAAATCTCTATTAATTAATGAAATTTTTTTTATCAATTAAAAGAGGGTAAAAAAAAAAAATTAATCTTTTATCACACAAAAAAAAAAAGACAATAATGTAATTTCACAAATTCAAATTTTACTATTTTTTATTGAAATCTCACCTACAAGTGATGTTAAAATACCTCTAATATTTATAAAAGAAAAAAAACAAAAACAAAAAATCTCACTCCCCTCTGTCTCCCTTTCTTCTTCTCTCTCCTTCTCATTTTCTAAAAAAAATTGTGTTCACACACACAAAATATGTAGGCAAATGTTAGTTATTAATTAATGAAACTCTCTTTGTCAATCAAAAGATTGTGAAAAAACTACTTAGTATTCTATCAAACAAAAAAAAATGATGGGCAATAATGTAAGTTCACATGTCAAAATTTTACTGTTTTTAATTGAAACCTCACCTACAAGTGATGTGAAAATGCCTCTAATATTATATAAATAAAATAAAATAAAATAAAATAAAAAAACCGAAAAACAAAAACCTCCCACACCCTCCACTTTCTCTCTCTCCTTCTCATTTTCTAAAAAAATGTATTTATACACACAAAATATGTGGACAAATACTAATAAATTATTATAAAAAATAAAAAATAAAAAAAATTCATAAAAAGTCTCACATATTAAAAAATCTCCGTAACATCTTCCCAAATACAACGTATGACCCTGCAAAGAAAGAGTAAATGTAGGGACTTCTTTGGAAACCCCAAGGGGTGAGGTTGTGTGTGTATGTGGACCTCCTAAAGGTTGAAATTTCTTTTTGTCATTTTCTCCCCATAATTCAATTTTGGTTGCACTAATGGTTTAATAAAATAATTTTAAAATCACATGATATAAATATTGACGATTAAATTATAAGTACTTTATAAAAAGTTTATTTTATATTAGTGACGGATGTTATGAGCTATATATGTAATCCAAATAGATGATCTTCTTAACATTTCATTTCTGAAAAATGTTAGGAACCTTCCTAACTTAGTCTCCCATCTTTAGCCTTCTTACTTTTCCTCATGTTATGCTTTTCCTCAGGCGGCAGTCAGCCAATTCATGTAGTTGACAATTGAGAAAAATCCCAGATCCGGATAGGGAAACATTAATTTCGTGATGTAGATCGGATAGACAATTTTGATAGAATGGAATAGAATACTTGATACAATGTACGGAGACCCTCTGGAAAATGAGATGAAATCCTTTTTATAATTTAACGTTAATTTTCTTATCAATATTATAAATTATTATGAAAAGTATAAAATGACAATTTTTTTTTTTATAAGAAGTCTCACGTATAAAAGAATTTCCTTAACATTTCCGAACTACAAAATATGACCCTGCAAAGAAAAAGCAAATGTAGGGGCTTCTTTGGAAACCCAAAGGGGTGCGGTTGTGTGTGTGTGTGTGGACCTCCCAAAGGCTAAAGGTTGAACTTTCTTTTTGTCGTTTTCTCTCCACAAGTCAATTTTGATTGCCCTAATCTTTTAATAAAATAATTTTGAAATTATATAATATGAATGTTAATAATTAAATTATAAGTATTTGATTAATGAGTTTATTTTATAGTAGTGACAGATGTTATGAGCTATATATGTAGTCGAAATATATGATCTTCTTTGCATTTTCATTTCAGAACATGCTAGGAACCTTCCTTAACTTAGTCTCTCATTTCAGCCTTCTCACTTTTCCTCATGCCATACTTAACTAAAATTCAAAAGCTGAAAATTTTATTATATTAAAATTCCACTATTTTTAGTATAATGAGTATTTTAGATTATCAATAAATAAGTAATTAAACTTATAGTTTTGCGTGCTAGTAAATAAAATGTGGCATGTGAAAAAATGAGAAGGTAAATGACAAAGTTGTTAGCACTCCGTAGTAATTTTATCTCGTCATGCTTGCAATTTCTAGTAAGAGAAATGCTAAGGGGTCTCTCTCAAAAGTTAGACTCCATAAACTCTCTCCCAACTCACAATTTAATATCAATTCTCGTATCAAAATTGCATTACATAGTCATACACATGAAAATTTATTGAACTCTTTTGACATTGTTTTTCTTTGTATGCAAATATAATTTATTAAACACTTCTTGTTTTATTTCATACTATAACAAATGTTTTTTTTTCTTTCTTTCTAAAATAATGAAACTCACAGTAAATGATGAATTGTGTTAGTGATTAGGATTTATTTTTTTCGAACAAACTATATTATCTACACTAAGGGGAAGGGAGATGGGCAAAGCCTCACAACATGCTAGCAATAATGTGGTTCAGATTCGCTTTTGGCAATAATTGAACCTAAGACATCTCACTTACAAGTGAAGAGGAATAACATTAGACTACAGTACTAAATGGCAGAATCTTCTTTTTTTACCCATTACGTTGTGAGTTCAAATTAAAGTAAAATATAAAATAATAATAAAATCAAAGAAATACCACTTGAATTAATTTGAACATAAATCAATATGAATCTCATGACAAGATCTCAGCCACTTTATAATTCATGACATGATCCAAAATTATAAGTAATATGTGGTCCAAAAGGATATAGGCTGTCGGTTTTGGAAGAAACATATTAAGACTTTATTCCAGCCATATTTTTTATTTAAGACTTTATTTCAGCCGTCACATTTTTTTTATTTTTATTTTTTTAATAAATGATATTATCTAGACTAGAGGATTGAAGAGTAGGCTAAATTTAACAATAAATTCAGTGAAAATCGAACTAAATACTTTTCAGTTACAAAGGATAAAGAATACCACATATCACAATCGTAAATGACAGCCGTCACATTTATTTAAAATAATCTAGATTAAAAGAAAGGGATGGGAGGTTACCAAAAAAAAAAAGAAAGAAAGAAAGAGGAGAGAATCCAAGTTCATATTAAGACCGGAAAATGTAAGGCACCGTACAACTTGTTCAACGCGCGTCATGGCACGGAATTTCACCGTTTGACCATTCCAAAATTGATTTTTTTCGAAATTATATTTATATTATGTTAATATTGAGGGATAAATTTTATAAATCATATGATTAGTTGGTGATAATTTGATTATTAATAAATATTGGTTAGCGTGTTTATTTCTTATACATATCATATGATATAAAAATTTAGTTTAACTAGCATTACTCATTTATATTTTTTAAGAGTAATGTTACATTTACCATCTATTTCTACCATTATTTGTACGATCTTTCTAATGGAGGTAGGGTCCACCAACACACATGTGGATCCCATCTCTATAAAAGCGTTTTTGTTGAAAATATTTTTGGAACTAATCATTCATAAAAAATAAAAAAAAACTAAAAATGAAATGAATCTTGAAAATTCACTTTAAGTGCTTTTGAAACTTTAAAGCATTTTATTTAAAAACGTTTTCAGTCATTTAAAATCACCTTCAAAGAGAACATTGTTGACCGAAAAAAAAAAAAAAAAAACAACGGCAGAAATTAGGAAATGTTTTTGTTAGATATTACATTTGTATATTTATGCTCAATTTATCTAATCATATATGTGCTAATTTCAATTTAATTACGATCGTTGTCAAGAAAATTATAGTATCTGCATGCTGCAAGATAGTGCAACTTGGTGATATAATCATGGATTAAATCACTATCTAATTATTGATTAATTGATGAGCTTTCTTGTACAAGTAGAAAACCACAACTGAATAAGCCTCGTGTCCTCATGACACACTTTGTCAACAATTTAAGCAATAAGCATAAGCATTTTTCATGCTTTAGTTAATTGTTCGTGTTTTTCTAAGTGATTTAATAACATTTTTTAACCAATATTTTCTCACTTTTCATGTGCATGTCGAATTGTCGATCGACTATCGACTAAACGTCGTTCAAACAACGTTTTAATTAGTTAGATTAATAAAAGCTAGCTAAATTCAATGACGGCTAACGTTGGTCAAAAGTATATGAAACTAAGACCTAAATGTTATTTTATACAAAACAAATATTTATTCAATCGGATTCAAATACGCACAATGTCAAAAGGTATGGATCGACCTTATGTTTTACTTGTTTAATAGTTAGCTTTAATAGTTACGTGTTTGATTATTAAGCATGATTTTGTGCATTTTATGTTTTTAGTTGTGACTTGTTACGGTGTAATGTTGATAAGCATATACACATGTTATAATATTGGTATATATGAATTGATAATTTGATAGCACTACAAGTCTACAACGAAATAATTATCATGAATAAGATGATTCTATTCAATTATTGTGTTGTTTATACTCGGAAATAATCTAACTTAATTTAATTGTGTATATCTATTGCTTTTGCTTAATTTCTTGTTTTCCTGCATGTTTTGCTGACTTTTTGAAGGGAAGATGAATACCGTTAACGTCTATTCTATGTGTAGCAATCGCATGCAGTATGAAAATGTCAGCAACATCTCAAATCACAAATGTAGTTAAAGTATTCAATTCAAGTTCGACCATCCAATCCAAGTTGCCTAATCACAAGTCCTACATAAGTAAAGAATTCCTCAAAAATTCCATATAAGATAAATATCATGATTTATATTTCTGTCACACTCTCCAACCTAATAAATTAGTTGAGAGGAACTTGAAAGGATGATTTCAGTGACCTCGCTCTGTATAAATAATTGATCAAGGCCCAAAGGAAGGAGGACAGGAGATGCTTCATCATGTCATTTTTAGGGCAGTCACTATTACACGTATAAATACAAGACCTCTCATATTAACCTTTCTTTATATTCGAGTCGATTCCATTTAGAACATGCTTACTTATTTGAAATAAGAGAAGTCATTAATGAAAAGAAAATATACTTCCTTGTTCGAATATGAGATAAATCAATAGTATTATTCTCATATCTGGCTGCTCAAGCATGTATGGCAAATCTCTTAAAAATCTCTTAAGGGAACTTCTTGTTTTATGAAAGTATAAGGATCTTACAAATCTCTTAGAATCCTTAGCTCAGAAAATGTCTCTGGCAAGTATCCAGTCAGCTGATTGGAGGAAAGCATTCTACATTTGCAACATGCAGCAAGGAACTATCAAATATCTGTAAGACTTTTTAGGAATGTAAAAGAGAGGTTTGACGACTTACAAAGTCTGCAAATTGACCAAATTCCCAAGCTCAATAGGAAGAAGACAAGAAAATTGGTTCCCTTCAAGGTTCCTGATGATTTACGAAACAAAACGAAAAGAAAGTTGATGTATCATTTCTTATGTGTATATTTTCAAAACAATCACCAGAACTTGAATCAAAATGCAGTGTCGAGGTCCTGAAAATAAACCAAGTTTCGATACGTACAGGTATGTCAGAGTGATAACATTCCCCAACTCCCTTGGGATTTGCCCCGATAACCAATTGACAAGAACTTTTATTTATTATTTATTTAATTTTGAGAACTTGCGGGTACGAAATTTTTTATTGATATAAAAAAATAAATTACATTTAATTAAAAATGATATAAACTTTACCCCTTATAAAGAAAAAAAAAATCAAAATACAGAAAAAGAAGAAAGACATAAACCTTATCCTTCTTAAAAAAAAATACAAAAAAAAAAAAAGGAAAAATAAACCTTACCCGGTTGACAATAACAGATCTGCAGGAAATTCACTATTGGATGTACGTAAATAGCTACTAGATTAAAACCTTAACATGTAAATTAAAATGGCTGACATATACGTTAGTTTCATTGAAGCCCATTCCTGTGGTATTGTACCATTGAGATAGTTGTAAGCAAAATCACTACAAGAGAGAAATGTTACTTTGAATAAATAATTAAAAAATAAATAAAGATATGCAGCATCCAATTCCGAATCTCAAATGTATATCATGCAAGTCCAATATGATAGCTCTTACATTTTCGAAGGTAAGGAAGCTTGACGAGTTGAGATGGAAGCAAACCAGGTGAACTATAAAATACATATCCTCGTTATATGATTTTAAAACTTATCCAAAAATAAATAGGCAATACGGTGAAACTCAACTTTCTTCAAGGTATTAGAGCATGTTGTCCTATTTGTGAAGCGTAACGGTAACACGTGCTCTACGTTACCTCGTTTTGTATTGTCCACGTACTAGGCTTGAAAATTCGCTACACGTGAATGACGTGTTGAGAGTGAATCCCAAAGATAGGAAATGAAAGCTCTTATATGTGCTTATAAGAGATTGAACTACTCTACGTATTGCCCATTAATGTTATGGTTGAAGCTCACTTTCAACACCCTCAATTCATGACTCTCCCCTCTTTGTTTTTCATTGAGTTCCTCTATAAATTGGTTGGTTTAGGTTTGAGATTGTAGATCATAAAATTTGGACTTAAATTTATTAATAGGTTTCGAGATTGGGTTGGGTATGAGTCTATTTCTTGGATGGACTATGGAACGTTCGGAATTGAGAGAAAGTCGAAAATTTCGAGCTTAAACCAAATTTCCAGATCAGTTCGCGAACACCATTCAGACCTGGTTCGCCGAATAGTCGAATCATTTCGATAAGTCACTGCCGACCATTTTCTGAAACTGGGTAGATAGCAAACCAACGCCTCAGGTTGATACGGCTTTTGTTCTAAGTTCGATTGCCGAATGGCTTAATAAAGTCCAGCTCCAGTCCACCGAACAGCCTATAGTATTATTATTATTATTTTTTTTTTTTTTTTTTTTGTGGTTTAAATCTTGCTTCTTGTATCTTTGACCAATGATCTAATAGTTAAAAATCACCGGAGTATGCTAAAATTTCTTGTAAAATTGAGTTGATGATTACAGCCGAGCTGTCAAAAGTCGAAAGTCAGAAAATTTTCATTGAGCAATGTTCATTCGAAAAATAGAGACAGAACAATGATAGAGGTCAGATTTTCGTATGGTACATACACTTTTAAACTTAGAAACTACAGCCATTTTAAGAAGTCGGATTTAATTCAAGTCATGGCTTGATGTGATGAAGAGGACGAGCAAAATGTACTAACAGTTGCCGAATTCTGAGATTGCCTTCCACTCGAACTGTGTGTTTGGCTTTGATGATGTACGTCTCTCATGGATTTGAACCTCAAATCTTCGGCATAAGTACTCGCGTCTGGGATAATGTCCGGGACTTGTGTTTGTCCTTCGAGCATGCTCACCACCTCGGACATGGTAGGCCTAAGCGATGGAGACACATTTGTGCACAGCAGAATGACATTAACCATAACTTCAGCTTCTTTGTCATTGACTTCATTCCCTAAGCTCTCATCAATCAGCTCCTTCAAGTTTCCAGTTTGTTGCAACTCATAGGCCTGCACGCAACAAGAGAAAATTCACTTTATCCAAAGGTTTCTTACTGAGTTGTTGAAAAACCAAAATTTTATGCAATGGCTCTAGAGATTGAAAGCCGTATAGTACCCAGTCTAGGAGAGAGAAGCAACTGTTATTTGGCACATGGTTCTTTTTCTTCCCACTAGCAATTTCCAAGGCAACAACTCCGAAACTGTAAACATCTGCCTTGTTGGTCAAGTGACCCCATAGCGCATATTCTGGTGCCATATATCCTCTGCGTCCAAACATTTTTTTTTATTCCAATTAAAAAGAAAAAAAATGCATAAAATGTAAACGTGCATCGAAGAAAGTTTAATTGCAACTGACATGGTTCCCTGCAACTTTTGTGCTAATGTGTGTTTTCTCCTCTTCATAAAGTTTAGCCAATCCAAAGTCGGATATTTTCGGGTTCAAATCCGCATTCAGTAGTACATTGGTTGCTTTTATGTCTCTGTGAACAATCTTGATTCTTGATTCTCCATGGAGAAAAGCTAAACCTCTTGCTATCCCAATGCAGATCTTAAACCTTGTAGGCCAGTCCAATTTAATCTGATGGTTCTCCTGATCTACATATCATCCAACAAAAATTGCTTCTTTCTCAACCCAGTACAAATATTTTTTTCTTCGAATTATCTTTCGAATAATCATAAAAGTGATCAAATGTTAAGTACTCAGATCTTCAGTTGATCAAACTGAAGTCATAAAAGTTTAGGGTGAGAGAAAATGACAGAAAACCTACCGAATAAGGCATGTGCAAGACTATTGTTTTCCATGTATTCATACACCAGCAATAAGTGATCCTCTTCAATGCAGTATCCATGCAGTTTCACTATATTCGGGTGCTGTAAACAAGATATCATGCCCATCTCATTTATAAATTCGCGATTTCCTTGCTTTGAATTGGATGAGAGCTGCTTAATTGCTATCAGTGAACCATCAGGTAGCTGACCCTGCATCCCAACCCTAAATTTTAGAATCTACTTTTCAAAGCGTGAGAATTCCATATGACGGGAAGAAAAAAAAATGCTACCTTGTAGACAGGGCCAAAACCGCCTTCTCCAATCTTGTTTGCAGGATCAAAGTTGTTGCTGGCAGCTTTGATTTGCTCCAAAGTAAAAGTTCGCGTCAGCATATCTCGTCCTACAATATCTGTTCCAAGAAGGAAATAAAGTATGTCAATGAGTTCTTAGTGTTATTAAACTTATTTTATTGGCAATGACATGGCTGGTTTAATGTAATATGCACCTTGTTGTCTCCCCCTTTTTCCTCCCAAACATCCTTTCCACCAAAGGATTGCCAGCATGAAGAGTGTTAGGCATAATCCCCCAACAGTGCCAACACCAACACGGGCCATGATATAATTAGCTCGCACAGTTCCGCCATTTTTACAAGGTTTAAAATCTGGCCAATGGGTAAACTAAACAAGTTAACGTCGCTCAGAAGTCAGAAGTGCTTTCAAGCAAATATTTAAAATTTGCTAATATGTAGAATTGCCTTGCATCTGCAAAAGTTGTCACATAATTTTCAGACCGAAAAAAACCTTTGCACAATTCAGATTCTACGATATGATAGGCAACCTTCATTCAACCAGTCAACCTTCAGTTTATATGATGGTACTAAAATGACACCGTAGGAAATGTGGACATCTCTGACTCACCAGAAACCACAGAGATAGCTGATATAAGGGGACCATAATTTCCTTTCTCTGGAATCACCATTGTCCCTTTTCCAGCCCAATAGAATCGGATCTCTAAGACGTTACTTGTCACGTTGACATTAGATACTTTCTTAATTAATCTCTTGCGAGCCATACCTGCCTCATATTCGATATTGAAATCCTTCCACACCAACCTTTCCTGAAAAACAATGGTCTCTTGTAAAAACCTCAAGTTGCAGGCTTGCAGCCATATTGAGACAGACAGTTTGAGTAGTGTAGTGAATTACCTGAACATAGACATTGAAAATACGCCTCCCAAGACTACTGTATCTTTCTTCATTTGTGAACATGATTTCCGCAAAGAGGAGAGTTATAGTGTAAATTCCATTTTCTAAGCAATAGTGGAAATAAGTAAGTGAGAGCGGAGATAGGCGCGCTGTTGTATATAGTTCAGAAAGATTGGAAGACACCAGAGATATAGAGTAGCGTGTATTTTGCGGCTCTAAGTCATCCATGAAGTCACCAGTGCTACTAAATCCCCACATACTTTTCTCATTCCTAAAATATTTAGCACTGCCACCTTCAACTCCTCCATCTCCTTCAAACGTGAAGTTTCTGTGATTCTCGTCCTTGACAATTATGTCACTTCCACCGCAATTAATATGCATACAATTTGAAACTGCCAAAAACATTTGTAACAACTGACGATAAATATGAATTAGCCATTAAGCACGATGCAATAGCTAATCATCCTTACAACTTTGAATTCCAAAGGACAAAAGTGAGGATAAATATGCTCGAACTCTAGTACGTATACTTACATCGTGGGCACTTAAAATTCTTCAAGCACGGAAGAATTCCCTTTCTGTCACAGAATGAGCAGAAAGATTTGAGCAAAATTTGGCTCATTGTCCTGTAGTTAAGAAACTGAAAAGAAAAAAATAGGGAGCTTCGATACAAAAAGAAGCATCATACAAGTTGTCCTCCTTTGAAGAGCTCCGATACAAGTTCAGATTTAGATTCCTGAAACATGACAGTTTTTAAAAAAAAACTCAGTTTTTCTAAACCACCTCAATGTAGAAAGTTATACATAGAGAAAATTATTTGTTCTGACAAGTGTTCTTGACATTCCGGTTGCTTAGGGCCTTGCAACGTGAAGTTATTGTATGACAAATCACTGAAAAAACAGCATATGCACAGAAGTTAGAACTTAATAGACTGCAAATATAAAAATAAATGAGGTATTAATCGGAAGCATGTCAGGAAACAAACGTACACATTACTTCCCTCTCGCAAGATTGATTTTGGCACATCCCCACTTAGCAGGTTTCCAGTCAAAAAGCTAATCAAGGGAACACAAAGTATTAGTAATGTACATCAGTACTTTCAAGAACGATGCTGAGTTCTCAATTTGGTTACTGCATTTCTCACTTACACAAATTTCAGACGCTCAACTCCTATCGTGGATGGGAGTTTACCCACTAGCTTGTTGAAACTGAGATCCCTAGCAATCACATAATCACAATCAATTAATCTCAATCCTGACACAAATTCATTAACGAGATATATGACAGAATAAAGTAAAGGGTTGATTTCATCTAAGAAACGTTGTTTGAAAAAATGAACTATATGTTTGCACTCGACATACATTCCTCCCCCAGACAACGGTGCTGATTCTAGTTGGATAATTTTGTTTACTCGTACAAAAGTTAATTGGCAAGATATCTCATTCCATCAGCAGAGTGGGAGACTTCTGTATTACACCTCTCCATTGCAGACATTCATTCATAGACATGTACTCGTGTATGTGTCTGTGTTTGGTGATTCAATTTCAAGCATCAAAAGTAAAGTTTTTACAACTTTAATTACTTACAACATCTCCAGGTTCTTCATGGACCAGATATATGCAGGGATCTCTACAGAAATGTTACAGTTCCTCAAAATCCTTCAATTAGTTAACTAATCAGCATCAAACAGCTCATAGTTATAGCTACTGGATAGAAATATGTGTGTGGGTGTGCGCTTGGGCGTACACGTGTCAAAGTATTCAATGGCAAAGATCTCTCAAACGTACAATGTTACTAGGCCTGTCATATATCTCAGCATAGGAAATTCCTGACTTGGCGCATTTGTGTCACTAATCCTCCTGTAGGAAGACACGCCACAATGCATAGAACAATTAATCAAATCTGCAGGAAATATCACGCAAAAAAGCAACTTAGCAGAATGAGGATCGAAATTACTCACAGCTCTTTCAAATTGTACAAAAGAGAAATATTTGATGGGATCGGTCCCTCCAGTCCACTTGAATGCATATCTCTTCAACAAGACAAGTTTTTGGAAAGAAAATAAGATCAATACATGCTACAAAAATTTTAAAAATTCGAAAGGGAACAGCTTGTTTTACTAAAATAATATAAGGATTTTACAATCTTTTGAGTTGCTTCCAATTCTGCACCCAATCCGGGAGTATTCCGTTAAAGTTGTTGTCATTCATTCGGCTGCATTTCAGTAGAAGTTTGCTTGTCACACACGAGAATCACGATAATGCTATAAACGAGAAGCAAGTCTAATTAAACCTTACAAACGTCTTATATTTCTTAGCCCGGAAAACGTCTGTGGCAAGCTTCCAGTTAGCTGATTGGATGAAATAGACCTACACTTGCAACAAGCAGTAAGGAACTATCAACTCAGCATAAAAGACTGTAATCTGTTTTAAAAATTGTGATGACTTACAAAGTCTGCAAATTGACCAAATTCCCAAGCTCAGCAGGAAGAATACCAGAAAACTGGTTTGCTTCAAGATTCCTAGTGATTTATAAAAGAAGCGAAAAAGAACGTTGATATAACAAATATGATGTCCTATGGAACTTTTGTTCATCTATAGGTCAAGTAGCAATTATCAAGGCAGTATTCAAGTTAAATTGAGATAAACCAAGATTTGAAACGTACAGGAATGTCAGAGTGGTAATGTTTCCCAACTCCTTTGGAACTTCGCCTGATAAGCGATTGGCAAGAACAGAACTGCGAAAACTCACTAATAAATATACAGAGCTACAAAATTAAATTTTTATCACAGACATTCAAAAAGGCTTACATGTAAGTTAACCTCATCGAAGCCCATTCCCCTGGTATTGTACCATTGAGATAGTTGTAAGAAAAATCGCTACAAGGAAAGGAATGTACTTTTAATTAAGATATAAAGATATGTATCGTCCGAGTCTTGAATCTCAAGTAATTCGAATATGATAGCTCATACATTTCTTGGAGGTAAGGAAGTTTCACGAGTTGAGGTGGAAGCATACCCGGTAAACTATAACCCTTGATCATTCTATAAAGTGTTAAACAAATAATTAAAGTATTAAGCAGAAACTACCGAAATTCAGAGCTTTGTGACAAGGAAGGCATAGCTTTTTTCTTAAGTCATGGAAAAATCGAGGTGAAACTTAAAGTTCAGAATCATACAGTTTTACGACATGACAAACAGTGTTGTTCTCAAAGTTGCATACGCAATCGATATTTTTCTGGGATCCCTTTGGTTTCTTCTCAGTTACACCCACTGTATCAATTCGGCAAGCACCAGCGCCAGCACCAGCTTCGAAACTCCAATATTTGGCCCCCATCGTGGTAGCAATTTGTCGGAGAGCATCAACTGAAAGGCATCCATATTCAAAGAACAACAGAAGACAAATCCATGTAAAATGAAGGGGCAAGGCGGACCTTACTTTTCTGTGTGTAATATAAGTTTTATTTGGTAATGAAATCAGCAGAAACTTTGAGCTATATATGAAGTTCTACACTGTGCTCTAGAAGAACTGGATGCAACAAATGATCTTAGATTCTCAACCGATAATCTAATGAATCTAATCTAAGCTACAAGGAGCGGGATTCGAACTGAGTGTGAGAGAAGAGGGAAGAAGGGGGGTGTGGGGGTGAGCACACTGATCTACTGCTAGGTCTGCAAACTTTAGCGCATTAAATGACTGAAATAAAGGAGCCTATACATTCAAGCATGGATGAGTCCTTGTACGTCCCAACTAGGGATATATGTATATGCTTGCATACATAGATATACACATATATATGAGCAACTGAACTCACCTTCCTCTTGGGGCAACTCAGGAGGCTGAGCAAGTCCCGGCAGCGGGAAGCAACTCAGTGCAACAAGGAAGCTTACAAAGAGCTTACGAGCCAGCTGCTGCTGCTGCATAATCAGCATATATATATATATGAAATTGTACTAATTGATCTTTAATAAAATTTTGTTGTGAGAATAATTCAGTGTGTATGGATTTGTCATTTATAAGGTCGATGAGCACTCTTCTACTGTTCCCAGATGCGATTGAACATGGATTAAATTAAGCTTGACGGTCGGTAACAAAAAGGATGACGAAGTACCCTCGCGAACGTTACTGTAGGCCTGTAGTGGCGGCCTTCAAACAAATTACGCATTATTTTGTGACAAAATTTATGCACATGTCACTGCACTATAGATTTGGTGGCCGCGCGCCAGAGTGTATGAAAGGAGGATGGTGGTGAACCACTGCCCCGCCTTTAATTCCTTTTCGAAATTAAAGTTCTTTTAACTCCTTTTCGAAATTAAAGTTGGATTGATCCAATCACAAATTATATGCACAATTAGCAAGTTGGAATAAGCAATTACATGCATGAACCAATTACTACCAAAAGACTTTACCCAATAAATAAACATGGGACATGTTTAATTAATGATTATGGTGACATTAGATCGGTAATCCCTTCATTTGTTACAGACAATGATATCTACAAGTTATTAATAGTTTATGGTCATTCTATAGTCTACAGTGAAAAATAATTTTTACACTGTTTCTATTCCTTATACAATAAGAAATGTTTTTTACTAGTTTATCCAAAAGGCAAAAATATTTTTAGATACTCTTTGCTAAGGTCATCTTCATTTGAAGCGGCTAAATATAGCCACATCCAGATTTATAGAGGAAATTAATTTTTAATGAATAGTGACAAGTTATTCATTTACCATATATAACTAAAAGGGCTAAACATAACCCCTCAATAATTTGTTAGTTTTAAGTTTATTTTTTAATTTTATTGGTTAATTTATTAAACTACTAATGTGAAATCCTTTCCCCGAATTCTACAATTATCGTACCTCGCTATTTCGTAAATTTATTTTAATTTCGTTAATTTTGGATTTTTTTTATTTCTCAGTTAAAGTTTGATTTTTCATAGTTAGTTGTTAAAAATTTGTTGACCATGCATGGTCACTCTTAGTATTTTTGGATAGAGATCAATCTTACGAGCTTGTAGACGAAAATCATTCGCAAATTGGAGTTATAGCAGGGAGAGAAATAAGCGAGTGAAGGCAATGGCATAAGAAATCGTGTATCTTAACAAAATGGTGAATTACAAATAGCTTGACTCAGTCTTAGGGTACGGAGGCATTCTAACACAAATATTAGATGCAGTCATTAAATAAATGTGAGTACGGAGGCACTCTAACACAAATATTAGATACAGCCACAAAATAAAAGTAAAGGATACAGCGTTGTTGAACTATTGGATTGTTTTTTAATCTTGCCTTGGGAGCGAGGCATGTTATAGTATGAGTACATTCTGACATCACCTGTGTTGATCTTGGAGGTATCTCGGGCATAGAGCATGACAAATTACACCATATTTATGAATATATCTTCGTATATATATAGAAAGAGGAGAGGTTTATGGTGTTTTGTTTGAAAGAGGTGAGAGGGATAAGAAGCAACAAACACAGAGAGAGTTTTGGTTTTATGGCTCAAGTATTTCCTCAATCCAAAGCTTATCTAAAAAGAAGTAAAACAATGAGAAGGAGAGAACGCAGCGTTTTTCGGGTACGTAACTAATGGTTAGCTGAGACTCATAAGATAGCAAACTCCAACCCCACGCAACGCGGCAGCAGCAATGGAAGTTACAGAAACTCCCGCCCAAAACAACGAAGACGAAAACGACGACGTCTTCTTCGACGCTCTCGACGGCTTCCCTTCCACCGACGAATCAGATCAATCCACGTCACCCCCAACTGTCTCTCTTCCAGATTCCAAACCTTCTCAGGCGATCCACCTCCGTCGCCGGCCATCTCTCGGAGCAATATCCGGCGACGACTCAAAGGCTTCAACTTCAGAAGAATCCTCTCTTAGCTCCTCCCTAATTGACCCCACCAACGACGCCAGGCTCAGTTTCCGAGCCAGAAGATTTAAGCTTCCCCGGAATTTGAGGGAGTCCGAGTCGACGCGGCAGCGAGGCAGCTCGGCGCAAGCTCCGAGTGATCAGAAAGACGAGGGTTCGACTGTAACTACCGCCGCCAACGACGGCCCATCCACCGACTCGGCCGACTCGGCCGCGCAAATTGGTGACCCATCGTTTAACTTTCTTGTATTCATAGCAGGATTGATATTCAAAGCAATTGGGCTCCAAATCAATCTATTAGTTAGCATCTTAACATTTCCCGTATGGGTTTTTTACAATTCTTACATGCTCGTAGTCGACCCCTTTCAAGTTGTGCGTCGAGGGAGAGGGTATTTGATCGGAAAGTTGTTAAATTTGTGGAATTTGGCTAGTGGGCGTGTGAGTCCTCTGGTTTTCGAGTGGTTGAAGGATAACAATACGGTTTGGAAGTTGGCATTGCGGTGCGGGTGGGGTTTGTTTTGGTCTTGCTATGTTGGCATTGTCTTGTGTGGTCTCTTGGTCTTGTCGATTTTGTTTAGTGGAGTTTTGGTGAGGTGCATTGTGGCGGAGCCAATGCAGATGAAGGAATGTTGAATTTTGATTACAGTAAGCACAGTCCGGTGGCTTATGTGCCAGTGATGTCGTGTGCTGGAGTGAGTTGTGGTACGGATTGTAAAGAGAAGGTTCGGGCTGGGGAGAGTTTCGGGGGCTATCGGGGTATACCTCCTGCTCATAAATTGGCGGTCACTGTTTTGTTCATATTGCCTGAATCGGAGTACAACAGGAATCTCGGGGCCTTTCAGGTAACTTGCTTTATTCACTTGGATGTGAATTCCTATTTGTTGTTTCAGACTTCTATCGTGTGTTTTGTTTTTCATTAATTCATAATAAACTGGTTGTTTTGAGTTTTCTGTTTCATGGGAGTTTCGTTTTATCTGTAAACGGTATATAAAGTTTGGGTTTGGTGATTGTAGTCGTTAGCTTCCAAGTAGCATTTTGTACAGATGGTGTGTTACGGTAGTAGTTTTCTCCTTGCTTGTCCCTAGAACGGAGATCCACCAGATTATCGCAGTTGTCACTTGATTTTAGAAGGCATAGGAACCTTGAAAAAATGTGTCAGATGAAGATTGGTTAGTAAGCCTTTCCCTTTAATCGAAAGCATGGATCTTTCGCAGAAATCTGGTGATGCTGTTTTTTGTTTGGAGATAGCCACTGTCATCATGAATTGTTATACTGGCAACAGGGGAAGTAAGGAAGTTGAGTGGTTGATACAACGGGACGGAAGGAGCTAGTATATCTATTTCCGAGTTTCTGAGTTAAAAAGAATTATTTCCGATTCTCTGCTTCCATTTTATACTTATGAATCTTTTGTTTTTGTAGGTCAGGGTCGAGTTCCTGTCTGTTGATGGCAAAACCCTTGCCAGTTCGAGCCATCCATGCATGTTGCAATTCAAAAGTGAGCCTATCCACCTGTTATTGACTTTCCTTAAGGTTGTTCCTCTTGCTGCGGCTATGTTTCAGAATCCCAAACTCTGAATCTCAAGTTTAGAGGGTTTATCGAAGGTGATGTTCCAACTGCCATCTTAAAGGTGACAATTGAACAACGTGCAGAATACCAACCTGGTGCCGGTATTCCCCAAATATATGATTCATCGGTGACCCTTGAGTCAGAACTTCCCCTATTGAGAAGATTTATATGGCATTGGAAGAAAACTATATCAGTATGGATAAGCATGATGGTGTTCATGACGGAGATGCTCGTTACTCTAGTCTGTTGTAGGCCATTAATTATTCCGAGAACAAGACCAAGCGATCGTTCTGTCAGCAGCACTGCCACTCAAAACAGCGTCCCGGTACAAATTTAACTAGGAACATGCCGGTAATTATGGAAGTAGGGGAACCTTTGTTAGATTTTCTCACTTTTAACATGTTCAATTCTATAGTATCTAACTTCAGTTTTTCCACTCGTTTTTTAAGTTCTTTAAACCGCAGTGTAATTAATGTCCCTTTTCCTGTTGGAATCAGTCTTTCCCTATTAATGTCGAAAGAGCAGTTTATTTTACACTGTATTCAATATTCACTCACTTAACTGTTGACGTTTTACTTATAAGCTGTTGTACAAATGAATTGTGTTGGTTTATGTTACGAAATGGTTGTAATTTGATTCGAATGTGGACGTTTTATATATGGCGAATGCCGAGGGAGCGTGACATGTATTGAATAGATGACGAATGGAGTTTGGATTTGTGGAGAGCTGTGTTCAAGGGAATTCCGGGTCTTCGGATTATGGTACCGGAGAAGATAACAATCAAACTTGGCATCAAGAACTTGTTAAGTTCGCTAGGGTTTTCTTATCATATTTTATCAACCATGTCAAACACAAAGCCAACCTTTCAGGTTTCTACCATGTCAAATCTGCCGCGGCAGCTAATCGTTGACATCCTTTCACGGCTCCCTCCCGATGATTTGATACATCACGTGTGTTTCGAAAGCTTATTATGCTACTATCCACTACCAAAAGTAAATCAATGTTTGTAGACGGACGTCTCTTAATCATTGGTTACTCTGTAACCAATGCCACAACAGTCTAAATTGTTAGAATGTTTGTTAGATGGTTAATTAATTACTTTGTGGTTAAGTAAACTTGTATTGTTTAGTATATAATGGACTTCAACTTACAAATGTAATCGATTGCCATCTTCCTCAAATATATAGAACTTTCATTTTTCTCTAAAGTTCCTCAAATATGTGTTAGTCAGTGTTATATCCGAAAGGATTTTTTAATTATGAAAAAATATGGAGTGGCAAAATCTTGATTCCTGTTTTATTCTATTGATGTGGGAACTGTGCCTACATTGCTTGGTTATTGCAAACCTTTCGCGTTTTCAAAAAGAATGGTGAAATGGTTATTTTTACAAATAAACTGTTATCCTGTTATGAAATAAGTGTAAATGTCCATATAAAGTAAGTGGAAGATGAAAAAATGAAAGTCAAAATTGTAGGCTTAATAGTAGAAGTTTGGTTTTCACAATGTTGGTGTAAATTTTCTTCATACATTTAAAGAGGTGTCGGATAAAAGCCTTTATACACAAGATTAAATGCAAAAAGTGATAGTATCAATATTCTCCTTCCCCTCTTTTCATCCCTATTCATTGTCTAATACAGTTACGAAAATAAACAATGTAATATATTGCTCTTGTTTCACTTTGATATCTAGCAAAAATTCTCTCTCTCATTTTTACCTATTTATAACGTATCCTTGATTTGGCTTGATTTAAAGAAAAAGCGTATCGAATAAGTTGAAACTGATGGTCAACTTGGAAGGGCAATTGTTTGTATGGGAAGCCTTTGTCTTCTTGATGGCGATTCTGTTATACTTGCCTCACCTTCTTAGGCCAACTCCAACTCATGGCCTAAAATCTATAATTTCCTTTCTATTCTCCCCCCAATCCATTCCAACTCAAGTTTTAATTTGGACCTAAAACCTAAAACCTAAAAAAAAAAGCCTGATTTAGGCCAAGATTAGTGGTGGAGCCCCCATCCACATAGGTGTGTCTCCCACTTGTCTGCCAATAAAATTGAGCCCAACAACTCTTTTAGTTGATCAACGACTCACACTCAAATGGGATGTTGGTTATTCAACGGTCCACATTTAGTTTTTGTTTTATATTTATAAATTTATTGAATCCAATGACTGAAATCGAATATGATCAAATCTAATGGTAAAAAAAAAAAAAGAACTAATGGTCCAAATTTAAATTCAACAGTTAAATTGATTATAAAAAATTTATTTAACTCAAAATTCACCCAAAAACTCTATAAATACCTATATATTTGTCGAAACATCCACACAAAACTCATTTTTCTCCTACAATTCTTCCAATTTTTCTTTCTACCATCTTCCAAAACCATGTGTTTGCTCATGTGTCTTGTGTTTATACATCTCTATTATGTGTTTCATATTCTTCTATAGTGTTTCATGAGTTTATGTGTAGGTTTAGTGATTTTTCAATGTATATCGGAATTTAAATATTTTGGGTTAAAATATTCATAAAATTATTTTAGGATAGTCTACATAATTTATTTTTTTAAAAGTTAATTTAAAAAAATTAGCCTAAATTCATTTTTTAATAATATGGGGCTAAAATTTTAGACTAGGGTTAGAGCAAAAAAACTGTTTCTGGGTTAAAACCTAAATTATTTGGGCTAAAAATGTTATGCCAAGGATTGGAGATAGTTTTAGGGAGACATAGAAGTAATTCCCTTACCTATGTGGAAGAGAAAAATTCAGGCAGGTGAAGGGTTTCTCGATCTGGTAGTCAATGAAGCAGAAGATGACAGAATTTGGGATAGTTTATGTAGTTTGTAGTGACAAGAATGAATTACAAGTGGCATCACAAGTATGCAAATTTATGTAAGCTCATTCCTATAATTATTTAGACCAGGCTTATTCATGTTTTTCTATAAAACTTTATAGTTGTCGGGTATCTTTACACACACACACACATGCAGCTCTCCTTTGAGCTCACGACGGAGGCTATGGATGTTAGGGTAAGAGATTTTGAAAGTCATGAACTGCATAAACCATTGGACGAGATTTTGAAATACATTAACTGATAGTAATTTACTATAGTAGGATTATAAGAGGTCCTAAACCTTCCTAATAATATAGGAATGTGAATTGTTCTATTAAAGGGCTCTGGACTCCCTCCATTCGAACATACAAGATCATAAACTAAAAGTCCTTGCTTACAAGGCAAGAAAAAGAACTTAATGCAGACTTAACTCATCTGCAACAATCATTTGATAACAAGAAGTTTGAGTAACTTAGGGCGCAAGTAATCAACTTAAAACATACTTTGTGAAACCCGTTCCAAGATTTCACCGTTATAATCTACATAATTGTATTATTAAGATTTTTATTTTTTAGGAATTTATATTAATTTATTTGAATTTAGATTTTAGAGTGAAGTTTCGAAACTAATTATTTAAAATCTGTAGATCGTTTGATGTCACAATTTATATTTTCGATTAGAGCTCGATCTCACGAATGCGTAGGCACAAACCGTTCGTGAAACGGAGTTATAACGAAGGAGTTATTAACGTTAAAAGTTAATGATATTTCGATAATTTGACCTCAATCAAGTAGGCTTCAGATTTTCTGGAGCATTGACATTATGCCACGTGTGTGGCTGAGATAAAAAGAAAAGAAGAGAAAGGAAGAAATGGACATACAGGATGGGAAGGAAAGGAAAGAGGACTACATAATGAGGAAATAAAGAAATGAAGGAAAGGAGAAAAAAATAAAAAATAAAAAAGGGTTGGGGGGTGAGAATCGGGTCTCCCTGGACCCGTGCAAACCGACCAGTGGGAACCATGGAAATCGATGGTTTCCTGGCCAAATTCTGGCAAACTAAGATAAGACATTACCTGGAAACTTCACACCAAGCCTCCCTCCTCAGTTCTCACCCCAAAATGGATGAAAATTAGCCTTGGTTTGGTGAAACCCGCACCGATGAGTGCGGTGATACCTTGCCATTGATCCACTATTTTTGAAACATTTACCCTCGATCACCACCACCTTTAACTCCCCCTTGTGCCCTAGAACAAAGTCCAAACAAGTTTTGTTTTTTTTTTTTTTGTTTGGGGGTGGGGGGGGGGGGGGAGAGGAGGGGAGCTACGATTTCGACGAATTGAGGAACACTCAAATTCTAGGGTTACGGTGGGTCCGAGGTGATTCCTAGCACTTTCCGACCGAATTGGACTTCGGCCCAGGTATGAAAGTTGTTCCTCTCATTGAACTTTGCTTGCCTGTAAAATTTGGTAATTTTTAAAAATAGTTGAATTTTCCTGCGAGTCGTGACTGCCAACCACCACCTGCGGCGGTGTGTGGCTAGTGGACCGACGATGTCTTTCTAAGTTCAATTCGTCGGGGTTCCATTAAGAGGTCTGGTTATCCTGCTCCGTCTGGATTTCGTTGAGTGATGGTCCGGAATTATATCCAGCTTGTATTTCATTAAGTGGTTCTATATGCATTTTACTTTGCGATTTCGTTGAGTGATGGCTTGGGATCGTATCCACTCGGATTCCATTGAGTGATGGTCCGGAATCCCTTCTACTACGCGATTCCCTTAAGTGGTGGTCCAGAATCGTATCTTGGTTTGGATTCCGTTGAGTGGTCTGAAATCCCTTTGGTGCCTTGGTTTCGTTGAGTGGTCCGGAACCCGATGTTGATGGATTTCTTTGAGTTATCGTTTGACTTGTTGGTTCCTTGGATTCGATTTCAGCATCAGAGATGTAGGTTTCAGCTGAACTGTGTCACTCTAGCCCTGCATTTCAATGTATTGTACGTGTTATTGTTTGGTCAGATTATGGGATGATGTTGGTTGTGGTTGTTGGCTTTATAATTAGACTTGTTGATCAATATGGTTAGAGAATATAATTATGCTTCGTTGTTTGTTCTTTGAAATATTCCATGATATGCATTGTAGTATATTGTTGAAATATAGTGATTTATGTGATGAATATTCGAGTGTAGTGAATTGATGAACTACGCATGGCTTGATCCCTGCTGAGGGTACGTAGGCAGTCTAACGAGAAGGTTAGATGCAGCCATAAAGTATACGAAAATTACAACGCAATTCGAATATTGAATTATGTTTTGTACATATCCCGAAGGCGAGGTATGTTAGAGATACAGATATTTAGTGATGTCATGTGTCGATCGTGGATGTATGTCGAGATCGGGGCGTGACATACTTGTTCTACATCTGCTATACTGAGATAGCAATGACACGTCTAGCTCTTTGTTAGTTTTGATTGTGAGCCTCAAGGCCTACACTTAAGGCCCTACAAAGGCACCTTTCAAAACTAACTTCAAGCTCTTATTGTAGCATACCAAGTAGCAAGAGCCCGACTACCATACATACACACAAAAAGTGCCATCAATCGTTGAGGAGTTGTGCGAAGGGCCAAATCCACATTTTGCAACGTGTTGCCTTGAATTTTTTCAAGTTTTTCAACTTTGGTACGTAGCAGAAATTTGAATTGTAGTGCAAACGCAAAGTTTGAAGATATACTTTTCGATTCATCATGAGTCAGGAGAGAGGGGACAACTAGTATTTGTCAAGATTGACTCATGCATTCCGTGAGATTGGTAGATTTTGCATGCAATTCAAACAAGTAATCAGCATAAAAAAATGTGCATTATTATTCACTTTTGCACTTTTGATGTGTTGCATTTGCATTGCATGCCATCGCCCATTTTATGAACAGGATTCATGTGATAAAATGCCCAAAAACTTTAACCTTATCTTTAACAACTAACGTTATTCCTTGAGTCTTTTCTCTTCCTCTTCCTTTCCACCCCTTCACGTGTTTCCAACCTCTTCTTTATTTTTTTCAACATTGGAATTTTCTACAGGTAAATTCTTGGTTAAAGATTCAATAATTAAGATCTAACCATTGATAAGTCAACTTTATGCATGTTGTAAGTAAATTGTAATTTCTTGACGCAGATAATAATTAACATTAGCAAAAAAACACATCACACGTTAGTTTAACGCCACATGATTTTCATTTTATTAGAAGAGGTCCAGTTTGACTTAAACGTATGAGAAACGATATACATTTTAATGAGTTTAACACAAAACTATGATCTCTTGTGGGTGGATCAACGACTTATTGTTAAGGTGTCTTTATAAACATTTCAATCTCTTGTTGGGAAAAAAAAATTTAACAGAAACAAAAACTTATACTTCGATTTGATTTACCAATATGAGTACGGATCAGAAGATAACATATATCATATACCGTACAATCCAAACATGGAAATTCCCATTTCCAATTTAATTTCAAGTATATAATCTATTACAAACATCTGCCCCCTTGCTTTCTGGGAAAACAAAAAAAAAAAGTGCATAAACTAGAAAAGAAAAGAAAAAAGAAAAGGTCTTAATTGCTTCTCTTTCTCTGACCACAAACTGTTTAATCTCTGCATAATTAGCTATTAAATATACCCTTCATCAATCGGATAAGTTACTTGCGCCCCACTCCTCGTAAGAAAGAGCTACTCTTCGTGATCTCACGCAGCGGCTTGTCCGTAAACCTGATTAGATTGTAGACCAAGGCACCACTCACAGCTCCAAGAGTTGGTCCAAAAATGTATACCCACAGGTCCTTAAAGTGGCCTGATACAATTGCAGGTCCTATGCTTCTAGCCGGGTTCATCGATGCTCCTGAAATCGGTCTGCAGGTATAATTAACGTGAAACCCAAATCAATAGGACACAAATATTAATTTGTAATTAAGAGACATATGTCACAGCTTATTAAATAAACATATCTTTGAAGGATGTTTAGGACGATATTAATAAGTTAATACCCTGTACACATCACGTTAAGAAGAACCGTAGCGCCAACCGCAAGCCCCGCAAGCTCTCCAATCTGCGTAAGCAAACAAAAGAAGAAAAATCAAATCGCCATAAGATTTCTGGAGTCACTTTGTGGACATGATTCAATGACCAAGTCACTGTCTCTGTAGTAGTTTAACGTCGAAAAGTATATGATGCAGAAATTTAGGAATATATTAGACTAATTAAGTAGTATAATAATATAAAACTATTCCCAAATCCAATCATGTCAGTCTAACAGGTTTAGAAGTTTGACACCAACCCTTGTAAGGTAATCAACCATATTGGTTACGGTTACTTATAAAAATTAGGAAATTTGGACCAATATGTTGACAAAGTTGAGGTTAATATTAGAATAACTTCTCTCAACTGCTTTTAGAAAGAAAAAAAAAAGGAAAAAAAAGAACCTTTTTGCACTTGGGATTCCTACAGTGACAAAATCCTAAGTTAATCACAAATTTCTTCGTCAGGAATCAAACACATAGGGGTGTGTGATTGACATGAGAAACCATCAATGTTGGATCCTAGACAAAAGTAAATTTTTTAGAGGTTAAAGAGGTAGAAAGTAGAAGTTACCGCTCGGTTGTCAGTGGCAACTCCAGAAACAACAAACATGAGGTAAAATGTGATGATAAACTCAATCACAAATGACTGGAAGGGAGTTCCAGAAGGCGTTGTTCCTGCAAAGTGGTTTTGGGGCCCATTGAAGATCAGTCTAAGGGTACCAGCTGCAAGAGTTGATCCAAGGATTTGAGCTCCTACATAAGCAGGTACCTATAAACAAAATATAAGAATCAATTGAGGAAAATGTGGCAACATAAAAAGGAATTGGCAAGAGAACATTATGGTTTCAAATTGTGCAGCAAAGTTTGTTTTGCTAGCAACATGGGTTTTAAGTTGCAAATAACAATTTCGTCTAGTGACATTCAGTCTTCACTTCGGGCACTAGAGTTTCTTAGACTAACCTTATTCAACAAGAAGCACATTTTTATTTATTTATAAAGACACATAACATCGGGAAATTTGATCTCTGCGGTTTACAACTTTCAAAGGAAGAAATAAAAATTTAAGGGTTGGTTTGATTAGGTCACCTGCTTCAATGGAAACCTCTTGGTCACTGCAAAGGCAATGGTGACAGCAGGATTGAAATGGGCACCGGAGATGTGACCAACAGAGTAAATCATGACCATCACAACAAGCCCCCAAATAATTGAAATCCCAGGAAACGTCACCGTGTTGTCTGAGACCAGATTCACCACCACAGACCCACAACCTGCAAATATCACGAAGTAGGTTCCCAGCACCTCAGCAAATACCTGTCCCACATAAAGGTTTCAACTTCATCACTCATCATTCACTTTTAAGCTCTGCTTCCTTGAAACAAAAACTTCTTTTTAACAAAAATGATTTTGCCGATATGAGTTAGGTCAGTAGTAGGCTGTTTGTTCACGGCCTGCCAACTTTTCCTAAATTAAAATAATTTAACGGTGAAAACAAAACTGAAAATTTGATAGATATAAGTAAATTAAGTCACACCTTTTGCATGAAAGGGACAGAGACGCAAAAGCTGCCGGATTCTTGGTTGGTTTTGTGATTGGCATCACCATCTTCAACATTCAAGACATGGATTCCATTAGTCGCTGTAGTCTCAGCCATGGCTGAAGCAAGAGAGAGAGAGAGAGAGAGAGAGAGAGATTTCTTCTGCTTTCTTGTCAAATCTTGGAGTGAACAGAAAACGCTGCAGGACAGCCCAATTTATGGGATACACAAAGGTCCTAGAAAGAGATAGGGATGTCATTTAACAAAAAAAAAAAAAAAGAGATAGAGATGTTGACTAAGAACAAAAATGGGGCATTTTGTTTATTATTTTTGTTTATATAAAAGGTATTTTCAGATGGGAGTTTCCATAGGAGATATCGTTGAAAAATGTGGCAAGCTTGTGAAATAGGGGGAAGGGCATTCAAGACCGCTTCAACCACCCACCGGAAATGTAGAGTGGGCATGAGTAAGCCTTATTAATTCACATCCTCAAGTCCTTGCAATTTGGAGCTGGCTTTCCAAAACTGAAAACTATGTTTGGCCGCAAGTGGGAGAAATTTTTTATTGTGACCGGAACACGGATGGTACATTACGTGTTTTTATATAAGTGGTGTAAAATTTTAATATATAAGTAATTAACTTTTTAACACACATATCTCACTATTTGTATAGTGATACGTGGTATATCATCTAGTGTTCCAGTCACATTGAAAAATCTCTCTGCAAGTGGCCCTCTACCACGAGAAATTTTTCATTGTGACCGCAACACGGATGGTGCACCACATGTTTTTATATAAGTGATAGGAAATTGTATATTTTAAGTTATTAACTTTTTAACACACATATCCCACCATTTATACGCGGTATACCATCCCGACATCCGGTCACATTGAAAAAATTCTCTTCTACCACGGTGATGAAGATGAGTGTTGCATTTGCACCATGGTATGAATTCGAACCCCGTCCCTTCACTAATGTTACATCTAATATAACATAAATATTATTTGACCCAAAAAAAAAAAAAAAAAGAACATGTGTGGCCATTTTTTGGGTAGGCACAAATGCAAAAATTGAAAGAAGTCTTGTTTGTATTAATTTCGGATAAGAATCAGATAAACTATAATTTCTCAAAATAAGCTAATTATTAACACATATAAAGAACGAAGAGAAATGACTTATTAAAAATGTATGATTTATCTACTTATATGGTATATATATTAAGTATTCGCCTTTTAATTCAAAATTAGAAAGTTGATGTAAATCCAATTTTGTAAGCATATTTTAAGAATAAGCCAACTATTTTAATAGTCAATTCAAACGAATTCATCTTTCCTTGCATGGTTTAATGCTATTATAAGGTAAGTTAACGAATTTTCTTATACATGACATACTCGAAATCGTTCATTAACGAATTTTCTTATACATGACATACTCGAAATCGTTCATCTCCTAAATCATTATTTCAAGATCATCTCTATACACAATTAATCAAATTTAAAATTGTTTAGTAATTTATACACACACACACACACACAATGAATTGTTTGCTATGACATTCTTAATTGTTACCAAAACCGTATATTTATTTGTATGAATATGAATGACAAAACTATCACCAATTTATTTGGTTTTTCGCTGAGATGATCTTCCAATGACGATTAGCAAATGAACAATTTTAATTATGATCAAGTTGGCTATTTTCCCACTCTTGACTTTATTTGGTTAAAGAATAGAATGGCCAAGTTAGTCTTTTATTCAAAACTTGATTTTATTTGGTTTATGCACCCTTAATATCTTGAATAAAACTTGAATAAAGTTGAGGTTCCACCATAAAACCAATCGGCAATATGGGGGAGTATTCCAACTTAATTATAAGCCCATACAAGGTCCCTCATCTCATCATTGTGAGATCATTCTCAACATGCGTCCTCACTTGTGGCAAATTTTCATGCCTAATACATGGACAATACAAACGGAGTGATGTATGGTCATTGCGCTTTACACGTGAGACAACATGTTCTAATACTATTGTGGGACCATAATTTTCTAGGCCCATAACACATGGCACTTGGGAAAGTTGGAATGATCGAAAAACCCTCGTAATCGTAGCTACATAGGTATTCCAGGTCGAATTACCATAATCCAATGTAATCCAGCACGAATCCATTAGCTCTACCCATTGAAAATATTTATTTTCCCTCAAGTAAGGAAATCTTAATTCAAGTCAAATTAGGATATCTTGGTGATTAGGCAAGTAATCATAATCTTAGAAAGATTGGATATCTTATTCTAGATCCCTCCTCAATAGTTTTCCTAATTAATTGGGATTACTCTCTACAAAGACTCCTAAGATCTCTATAAATTCTATAGCCTTGGTATTTACTAGGGATCTCTATCCAATCATCTCTGTGACATCCCACATCGCCCAGGGGAGTGATCCTTATATGTATATTCCCATCTCTACCTAGCACGAGGCCTTTTGGGAGCTCACTAGCTTCGGGTTTCGTAGGAACTCCGAAGTTAAGCGAGTAGCGCGCGAGAGCATTCCCAGGATGGGTGACCCATCGGGAAGTTCTCGTGTGAGTTCCCAGAAACAAAACTGTGAGGGCGTGGTCGGGGCCCAAAGCGAACAATATCGTGCTACGGTGGTGGAGTGGGCCCGGGAAGTGATCCGCCCTAGGCCGAGATGTGACAATTTGGTATCAAAGCCTAACCCTGGTTGTGGTGTGCCGACGAGGACGTCGGGCCCCTAAGGGGGGTGGATTATGACATCCCACATCGCTCAAGGGAATGATCTTTATATGTATATTCTCATCTCTACCTAGCACGAGGCTTTTTGGAAGCTCACTGGCTTCGGGTTTCGTAGGAACTCCGAAGTTAAGCGAGTAGCGCGCGAGAGCATTCCCAGGATGGGTGACCCATCGGGAAGTTCTCGTGTGATTCCCAGAAACAAAACCGTGAGGGCGTGGTCGGGGCCCAAAGCGAACAATATCGTGCTATGGTGGTGGAGTGGGCCCGGGAAGTGATCCGCCCTAGGCCGGGATGTGACAATCTCATATTCTCTATGAGGATGGACATTCTCTACACGTCGTCATCTGCGTAGACATGGAAAAGCATCTCTTACACGTCTTCATAGGCTATTTGTCAATGATCTATTCAACATATTGCACATCATACATAGTCTTTTTTTCTAAAACTACACCAATAATTCGATTCTCCTTCTTTGAAGAGATATAGGTCGTCCGATCTGGATTTAATCACACTGCCCAATCAACTCCATTCTCCCCTTGCCATAGATTTGAGCAATTTCGATTAAATCACGCCTCCACCCATGGATGTGCGGGATTTTGGTTCCAACAACCATAAAGAAAGTTGAGGTTCCACTACAAATCCAACTAGCAATATAGAAATTACCCTCACTTACTTATAAAGTTCTTCAAAATCTTTTCTCTTATCAATATGATACTCATTCTTAACAAAATCTCTATTGTTTCCTTAAAAAATCTATGGGTTCACCATCCAAAAAATGGCCATAAGCATTTATGACAAACCAATATCCTTCTCACGTAAAAACCGACACTTTGGCGGGTGATGCCTATAACACGTCGAAAAGGCATCGGTTTAGATATTAGATTTGTCTTTAATTTTATTTAGGGAAGTGTTATTGGCACTCCAAAAATTTCATTATATACTCCTCACAAGTGTATTTTTCTTTCCAAATATAGAAAGCTTGGAGTGTAGAATGAGATTTTGGAGTGCCAATAACATTTCCCTTTTCTTTTTTTTTTTCGCTATAAGATTTTGTTTCTTAAGTTTTAGCCATTTAACTTTAAACTATCTACCAAAGAGGTTTGAGGTATATCAATTCTGCCATTTGTAGGGGCGTTTCTATCAAGTGCAGTTGTATGTCAATTTTCCCTTTCTAATATAAACCACCCAACTCAATAAGTTTAAGTGTTGGATCTTAAGGTACTCGTGTTTCTTTTCATTTTAACTTAACATCCACCACTTCCGTTTAATAGTTTGGCCACTACTTTAACAAAATCCTCGAATAGCTATGGCCATGGAATTAGAGGCCATCCGATGGTTTACTCATTCTTCCTGTTGCTAGCTAAATTTGCTTTGCCCTTGGTTCGACAAAATTACTCAATACTTTTAACTGGATTTAATACTTTAAAATAATGTATAATTTACAAGTGATAAATTTTAAATTGTCCAACTTAGAGTAATAAGATCTTCATCTTTAACTCATTGTGTTTATAATTCAACTTGCTCGCTCTCTTTCTCTTAGTAGTCTAACTTAAAGTGGTAACATCGCTTATAATTAAAACAATTTTCTATATAAAAATGTATATATAATTTACATGAGCTTAATGAATAATATACATGCAAATATACTTATTGTAGAAAGAAGATAAAATTGTGACACGGTGGTGATTCAGTACTAGTCAACAACTACCTTGCATGAAGTACCTTTTAATTACCCAATTATGAAGTAATAGAAAGTTAATTATGGTTACATTGACCTCATTAGTTAGGACATCTTGACGAATGCAAGTTGAGATGCTAAAGGGTGCATTTTTTGCTCACTACTTTAAACTTCGATATCTCCTCATCATACACCTATTTATCTGTCACGTGTTTTTTTACTTAATTTTAGTTAACTTTTTTCAAAATTGAAAAAGTAACATTTAATGTGAAAGTTAACTAGAGTTAAGTGAAATGACACATGACAAATAATTAAGTGTATGCAATAATTAGGTGTATAGTAAGCATACACCATAGTTATGATGGTGAGCAAAAATGATCCCAATGCTAAAACCATATTTCATCTCATTTTACATTTCCAACAAATGTAAATAAAAATTCTGCTTTAATGGGAGGAGGGATGTAAAATTGAGATATCATTTAATTTTCTCTCTTTAATTAAGGACTTATCATGAAAACATGTAAAAAAGAATATAAATTTAGATTTTTCCTTACATCTTTTGTTGAATATGGATACTTTGCATTCCGCCATTGAAGAATTTCCGACAAAGAAAAAATGCATAATACTCATTTCAAGACCTTTTGCATCTTCCATCGAAGATACCCATGATGATGAAATCTAGTTATCAATATACAATTCTTAGTGCATGCAAACATCAACTTGTCTTCAATCTTCCACTCGATTCAAAAGAACAACCAAATGATGAACAAGAGAAATTTGATACAACCCAATACATTGTTCAATGCGCATGCACAATCTAACCTCCCACTATTCACCATTTCAACATCCTTGTGGTTCCTTACCACCCCATTTGTTATACCAATTTTTTAGGTGCTGGACTAAGATTCTGGTAATTTGGTGCTTTCACACAAGATTATATTCACACTTTTTTCTTTCGTTTTGGAATGGAAATTAAATTCATTTGACAAATGAAAGAGAGAATAATAATAAAGGCTTTTGAACCAAAATGCTTTCTAAGATTGATATAATTCCTCACTTCGGTCTCTGAGATTTAAAATTGATATAAGTCATTCTTGAGTTTTTCCACAATCAATCAAAAACACATTCAAATTTTGTCAAATCATTTTGCCCATTGTTTATTAAATTAAGGGTATTCTTGTCTATTTAGTCCTTATTTAATAAATGTATTTTTATGGAATGACCAAAATGATTGATAGTGGCCAAACTCAAGGACTACTTCGATTTCAAATTGCAGAAATTAAAGTGAGAAGTTATGTCAATCTCAAAGACCACTTTAATTAAAATGCTTAGTGATAATTGATGGAGACATGAAGTTACTAGAAAGCCTTTTGTTGGTTTCAGTGGGAGGCAAAGACTCTCCTAAGTAACACTTTCCTGCGTTCAAACGTTAATTTGTGAAGAAATTTGCCTATACTTTTTGGTTGGTTGTTTGTTTATCTCCATTTTTTTCAACGAGCAAGATACTATACACACTCTTTTAGTGAAGCTTGGTCAAGTCTTTTTTCTGCTTACTTATTATGGTTGTCGGATTATGCTGCTGATTTTTTGGGTTAGCAATGTACTTTCAGAAAAATGGGTAATGTTACATAAAATATTTTTTATATTATATTTGTAAATTATTTGATGTGTCACTAATAAAAATAAATACGTTAATTTATATTTAATTAATAATTCAATTATTAATAATCACGTTATATGATATATAAAAATGATTTAAATTAGAAATCTCGGTGAAATTACCCAAAAAAAAATAATAATAAAAAATGTGCAAAAGTGTGGTCAAGTCAACTTTGCAGGCTTTCCCAGTGATGTCATTCTTACGCTTTGCTTTCCTCATTTATTGATATCTTAATGTTAATTTGGGTAGGGGTAGATCCGAAGGTGAGTGTTAGTTGTACTTGTGTTGATATCGTTGGAATCAATGGTAGGGTTAAAATTTTCAAATAATGAGGTCATAATATCAATAAAAAAAGTTTTATTGGCAATTTCGTTAAGGATTTAGTAAGCATCTGTCAATTTCTGTCAACATATGATGAAAGCTTATGCCAATATATGTCAACAACTACTATTATTTGTAGAGGCTTGTCAATGATGGATTCAAGATCTGGTAAAGTGAGTTGAAGACTATCAATGCTTGTCAACTAAGGTATTTCATCCAGCACGTGATGCATACAATAGAGTCACACACGAAAAGAGAGAAAAAGAAGACCAATATGGTAGAAGAACTAGGAGAATGAGGTTGTAATTTAATTTGCCTTGATTAGTTGTTTATAGGGGTCAAATACAATACACTAACAAATATACAAGATGTTTTTAAAGTTATTGAAATCAAGGATAACCAATAACTTCATGCTGGCTCCGCCATTAATTGGAATTAAGGCCTAAACTAATTTAATTATTGTAAAACTGATGTGGATCGAAATTATTTACAAATTAAGGGCTGAGATTCAGCACATTCTGGGCAAGCCTATGGGATGGCTTGGGCTGTCAACTGGCTGATTAGACTGGGCTGGAAGAAATTGGCTGGGTGCCGGGCTATCCACTCCCGGTGGACTTGCTCCAAAGGAATTCAAAGAAAGAATAAAAAGAAACCAACAAGTATGGATGGCGAATTGGGATGATTACTAGGTACTCAATTTGCTAGACTTGGTAGTGATATATAGCTTCACTACGAAACTAAAACCCTAGACGGTTAACTGTAATAACCAAAACATGCATGCAAATTCTCGTAACTTAAAACAAACCAATTATCTCCGAACAAAATAACCGCAGCTAAAACAAACTCGAACCTCACTTAGGCTTCGGTTCTAACATACACTATCGATTGTTACACCGAACCAAACATTTTAAAAATCTCTCCACTCCATTTCTTACCAAATCCAACTTCTCCAACTTTTCATTTCAAATTCTCACCTTGAATTCAGAAGACTCGAGCGATCAATTCCGGTAAAAAAGTAGCGTTTATCCCTTGCCCCCGAGGTCTAGAAACCAAAAGAAAATGGTGTGCAAGATCTTGAAGAAAACCGCAATCGACATAAATCCCATGTCCATCAACCGCTGTCGCGGCATAAGGCGGCGCCACCGCCACAACTGCTCAGTTATAAAGGCTGCAGCTGCTGCCTCCTCTATCGTGCTGACCCGCATTGGCTTCAATAAAGGATTTAAGTTCATTCAAAAAAGACAAACCCGAGAGGGCCAACCCGAATCCGAATTAACCAAAGAACGCCGTCTGCTCCCACCGCTGACTTCGCCGGAGAAGCGGATCGTGTTCCTTGATCTCGACGAGACACTGGTCCATTCCGTGACGGGCCCGCCGCCCAAGAAATTTGACTTCGTCGTACGGCCGAAGATTCGCGGCAAAATCATGACTTTCTACGTCGTGAAGCGTCCCGGCGTAGACGAGTTTTTGGAGAAATTAGGGAACAAGTACGAGGTCGTTGTGTTCACGGCGGGGTTGCGCGAGTACGCAACGCTGGTGCTAGACCGGCTGGACCGGAAGCGGGTGATATCACACCGTCTCTACAGGGACACGTGTACGGAGGTAAATGGTAGGTTCGTGAAGGACTTATCCGGATTGGGGAGGGACCTGAGCCGACTGGTGATCGTCGATGACAATCCCAACGCGTACTGCTTCCAGCCGGAGAACGCGGTCCCAATCCGGCCGTTTGTGGACGACGTGGCGGACCGGGAGTTGAGGAGGGTGCTGGAGTTCTTCGAGGACGAGGAGACTCGCAGTTGTGACGACATTAGGGACGCCGTGAGGCGGTTTGTTGGATATGACGAGTCGATAACTTCATCATCTGATGACGAAGACGGTGACGACTGTGACGACGATGGTGATGGGTTGGAGTTGATGGACGCCACGTGTAAGCTTCCGGTGCAGATCGTTTCATCAAAAGCGCGGGAAATCACTAGTCGACGTAAATTTCAGCCTTTTGGAATTTCCATTTTGGAGTTTCGGACGAGGATGGTGGTGATGTTCTGTTTGTTTCTGCTACTTCTTCATGTAATGTGCTTTCGCAGAGGATCCGTCCACGCTTTTTTCTAATAATATTGAAATTTAGTTAACGAGAGCTTTTTTAGTTTTGTTTCTTATAACTCACGATTTTTAATCGATGTTGCGAAGTTAAAAAAAAAAAAAAAAGTAATGTTAGGGAGATTCAATTTGAAGACTAAAATTTTAGAAACTAAAGGACATGTAAGTTAATAATTGATTTATTATTTAAGCGTTGATAGATGTGTTCATTCTATTGGTGACACATCATTTAATTTACAATTTTAGTCTCTAAATTTAGTCTTTCTAGCATTTCTATTAAAAAAACACTCTCATAAAACCTATTATGTTGGTAATTTCTCCATACTATAAACGACCTAAAATTTTGGGTAGGACGTTCAAAGAATTTTGAGAAATCTGTTCTCGCTACGTTTTGGGACCAGATGGTATTTTTTTAAATTTATTTTTCTAGCTTAAAATGCGTTTAAAAACAATACTTATGTGACTCAACAAATAATAACACAAATTTACAACATTTTCCTTAACCAACCTGTAAAACATCTTATGAAAACTCAACAATCCCCTTTTTCAAGAAATCAACAACAAAATAAAAAGTCCTATTTTCTTGGTATTTTTATCGAACCATACGATTCTTCAAGTTAGACCGACAAAAAAGGGATCCCTAAATATTTTGTTGAAAGAAACTGAAATTAGTTGCGGAGCTTGCTCCACATTGAATATGAATGATCTCAAAAAAAAAAAAAATATATATATATATATATATATACACACACAGAAACTTTATTCAATATGAAGCTACATTCATAATTTATGGTTACAAAAAAAAAATCAATATGAAATCATTTACCAATTTGGTTATGTTGACATTTCAATGTTACCTAAAATATTTTGTGCCTCAATTATTTTTTATATGACTAATAGTTTAAGAGTATAATATATACACAGAAACTTTATAATCTATATATGAAGCAAAATTTAAAAAATCATACCATGAAAGGATACAATTCAATATGAAGTTGGCACCACAGCTAGTATTTTTTTTTCTTTTTTTTTTTTTTCCGTTTCCTCAAGGTATATATTGGAAAATAATTTTCCATATCTTATTCCCATGTACTGATTTCATACCTCGTACAATTGCTTCTGTGCATGGTTTTTTACTGTATTAGCGGAAAAAAAATCATGCTTATGCACTCTAGTAGTGGTTCGATCTCACCAATTTTACCTTTCCTCTGACAATTAGTAATTTAACTTATTAATGGTTTATAAGAAGAAAAAAAAAAACAAATACAGAAGCTTCCTCATCCAAGAAAAGAACAAATATAGAAGGTTCTCTCAAAATGAAAAGAAGAAAAACAGATATGGCAGCCAGCCAAGCCCCCGAACCAAACCAACAACCACCGCTCCCCACTCAAAATAAACCCCCTTAGCCTCAGCTTCGGATCCGAACCTACACTGACGACCGTTACACCGAACCTAAAGTTTAAAAACTCCCCCAAACTCCCCACGCACCATTTCATTTCAAAACTCCACCTCTCTCTCTACATATATTTCTCTCTCTCTCTCGATTTCTCTAATAAAGTCTGTTGATTTCTCTCATCAAGATTTCGCAGAAGTAATTGGGAAAGCAAGAAATTGAATTTTGAGGAAATGGTGTCCAAGATTGTGAAGAAGAATGCCAACAGGCGACGCAATCGCGGAAAGTCCTCGGCCAGGAAGGAGGCAGTCGCGGCCTCCTCCGCCGTGCTAGCCTCCCTCTTCGATTGCCCGCGCCGCCTCTTCAAGCTCTTCGCGAAACTTGCGAGAATCGGCACGCCGAACCGCCACAGGGGCTTCAAGATCCTCAAGAAAGCCCAAGTCCACGAGGCGGAGACGGAATCTGAACCCGGATCGGGAAACCCGCTCTGCCGCAAGCTCTTGTTCGAGCCACCGCTTACGCCGCTGGTCTCTCCGGAGAAGATGACCGTGTTTCTCGACCTGGATGAGACCTTGGTGCACGCACAGGCCGACCCGCCGCCGGAGAAGTTCGATTTCATAGTGCGTCCGAGGATCGACGGAATCGAGATGAACTTTTATGTTCGTAAGCGTCCCGGAGTGGACGAGTTGTTGGAGAAGTTAGGGGCGAAGTACGAGGTGGTGGTATTCACGGCGGGGTTGAGAGAGTACGCATCGCTGGTGCTGGACCGGTTGGACCAGAAACGGGTGATTTCGCACCGGCTCTATCGAGACGCCTGTAAAGAAGTGGACGGGAAGTTCGTGAAGGACTTGTCCGGGTTGGGAAGGGACTTGAGCCGGGTGGTGATTGTGGACGACAATCCCAATTCGTACGTCTTTCAACCGGAGAATGCCGTTCCGGTCCGGCCGTTTGTGGACGACATGGAGGACCGGGAGCTGGGGAGGTTGGTGGAGTTCTTTGAAGGGTTGGATTGTGAAGATATGAGGGACGCTGTGAAAAAAATTCTTGGCAGCACTGGCGGCAGAGACGGCGGTGGATCGAAAGACGGAGAAGCAGTGTGAACGTCGTTTGGCTCAATGGGATTCATTTTCCGTTGAGTGTGTTTTGTTGAAGTTGAACAAGCATTGTTCAACGGGATTCTTCTTTTTTCACCAGATTTGGCTTGAATTGTAAACTCAGCTCTCAGCTCAGCTGCTCGGTCATTTATAATTGTGCATTGCTTAAAGATCGAATCTTGATCATCATTTCTTGCTGCAATGTTTGAGAGATTCTTCGGTGGGAGAAATGTTTAATTGTGACGGGAATACGGATGGTACATCACGTTTTTAATGTAAGTGGTGAAAAATTTTACTTTTTAAGTTACTAACTTTTTTAACACACGTCATTTATATAATAATACGTGGTGTACCATCTCGTGTACCGATCACACTAAAAAATTTCTCCTTAGTGGATATGTATGTCACTCGTCCGCTCAAGACACACAATCGAAATCTTCAACATTTGGGTCTCACATAGCCTGTTTTGGTGACTCCAGGTGCAAGGTGATCCCCCTTTGTGTGTTTTGGGCTAACTGTGACATGGTACACACTTCCAATCATTTTCTTGCGGTGTTTTGGTATCAAAATCCTTCACTCATTTCTTGTTGCAGTGGTATGGCTAGGGCATCGTGTTACCACTATCTACACCAAAATTCGACCTTAAATATCACTCAAATAAAATAAGAACACGAAATAGAGATGAATGTAATAAATCTTGCTACTGAGTACTAAGTGGGACTGCAATCATGCAATTTATATGTTAGGAAGCAAAGGTTTTTGTTACAAAATCCACTCTTGCCCTGCAATTTAGCTCTATGGAATCCCGGATTTAATGCCAAACCCCACATTTCCTGTGCTGTTGTTTAGGTCTATCGTCACTACGTCTTTGAGGGTAAGGGCCAAAGCAGAGGATCTAAGCTTCGTTCGAGCAAACGAATCTCTACTCGTTTTTGTTTTCCTTGTTCTTATGATCCAGCTCTACAACAAACTGAATGAGTTTTTGAAGTGGTACAACAAACCAATAATAAGATGATACGAATCACGCCAATACAACCACCATATCCAAGATTTCTCAGTGAAGATATATACCACCATTCCTCATTTCCGACCTCATTTATAATTCACCTTAAAATACAAATACACCGGGATCTATTGAAACTGTTTTTCAGCTTCTTGCCCCTTAAGTTACCGAGTACATACAGAACTACAAAACAATCGTATTGCCTACACATGACTTGTAGGACAACCTATGGCATGCCTTACTTAGTAGGACAAGCATACACCAACTCCTATTCAGAGTGGTGCTACTGCAGGCTGAGGTTGCAGGGTTCAAATTTTGGTTGGCTTCACAGAAAATTTTGTCAACTAAATAAATAACCCTCAAACATGTCCGGGCGGGGAGCTGTGACAACCAAAGATTCCAAAACCTGATTGCCCTACACTTGAAGGGATCCTTTTCATAGCAAAGTCCTTACGTAATTTACCTTCCTAGTTCACTTATAGAATCCTCCATATGAAAACATTCACAAAACTCTACAAAATGTGCCTCAATCTCTTTCCAAGTATCACATTATCTTACAACTCAAGCTTCCTTATTATCCAAAGAGTAGCTACTTTCACACTCTCATTTTCTCCGTTTGCACTCCTCCCCTTGTCTTTACGCCTTGATTCTCCTTCCGTTTGCTCATTTACCAAAGCGCAAAAACACGCTGGACGAGAGTGCAAATCGAGAAAATGAGAGTACGAAAATTGCCACCAATCCCAATTCTTCAATGAGCAAAACCACAATCTTCTAATCCACAACAATCACAATTTCAATCACATCCCATCAAGACTCAGATCTTCAATCGAAGAACAGAAGCAATTTCATTTCGCAAAACATCATTTACAAATCACAAGATGCAGTATGCAGTTGCAGAATTCAGTACTCAACTCAATAAATTAAACAATTAGATCAAAGCCGAAAAGATTTGAAAAGCCGCTGACTTCAATCAATCAACTCAAAGCTTACTGATGATTTCTGCTGAGCCGGGAGTAGTCAATTTTGCAAGTAAAGACCTGAAGTGGCAACCGCAAAGCCTCGAGCTTGGGGAAGCACATGTCGTTGAGGACGTCGCTGCGGCACCACCGGCACTTGGGGTTGCGGGAGCACTGCGATTCCGACGACATGTCGTTGCAGTTCTGGATCTGACTCTGATTGCCTCCGTTGTTCCTCCTTTGGCTGCCCGACAGGTCACGACCCGGACGCATCCGAGGCTCGGTTCCGTGGCACGAGCTGCACAGAGTAGCTAAGAGGACCAGGACCAGGATAAAGGTCGCGGCTTTAGAACTCGGACCTCGGGACTCGGTTGCCATAGGTGGTGAGTCGCTGCCTCGGACTCTCTGCTGCCGGTTCGCTCGCGGGAATGTAAGAAGCAAGAACACTACCTTGTAAATAATAATTATTTATTTTCCATAAAAATAATTATTAATTAAATAGAAGTATATTAAAAGAAAAAAAACTCGGAATTAATAGAGAGGAGGAAACGTTTAAGAGAGAAGACTGACCTAGACGACAATACAGCTTCTTCCTCTTCCTCTACTCCTTAACCATTTTTCAATCTTATTGTTTTTCTATGCTTTCCCAATCAAATTTAATTTATTAATTTTCGATTTCTCTCCCTCCTAATTTCTTCATACGTCGCAGCAGAATCCGTTGCGATTTTCCTTGATGATCAGTATATGCCCACGAAGAACATAGAGATTAAAGATCGAAGCTTGATTTGATTAAACTAATGGACGGCCCCCGAAAACTGAATTCTGAGGTTGAGCCGACGATTTGGCTTCTGGGGTTTCGGATTTTTCACTTCAGGGAGGCACCCTCCGCTCGAATTTCCATTCTCCGCCGGTAATTTCAATTCTCTATTGCTTTAAATTGAATTGGGTTTTTTTAATGTTATTTGATAGTGTGTGTTTAAGTTTTCTATTCAATTTTGGGATTTGATCCTACGCTCTGTGTGTATCTTGACGTATTCGATTATTATTCGTTGATATGAAGTCCCAAAATTTAGTTGGTATTGCCTCAGCTACGAGAACAATTAGGATTTAGGGTTCCTTTTTGAGGTTCGGAAGTAAAATTCAATTCGGAGAGATGGAAAGTTACAGTATTTTGGTGGTTTTTCGTTGTTTTAATTTTAGGGTTTCTCTGAAAATAATAGTGTATAGGTGTTTCTGATTAATTTTAGGTTTTGATTTTGCTGCCTGTTAATATTGCTAAGTGCTTGCGGCGTGCTACTTATTGAATTGAAAGTTTGAATCTATTCGAAATTGGATACACCAAACGCTAACTGGTGCTGTTTTGTGGATCACAGAATGATGGAGTTGATAATCATGGAGAGCAGAAGCATAATGATGATCGAATAGTGACAGAATCTGGAGAATGTGACTCTGAGGTTCATGGTAAGGAGAATGGGGAGCAAAGAAAATACTTCTATTATGAAGCTCCACTTTCTGAAGAAACGGGGGTTTGGATACCTGTTTCCGTTCCGCCTATGTGGGAAGCTGAGCATGATGAGTGGGGCAAAGGTTTCTACTCTAATGGGGGATACCTTCCCGAGAGTGACATGGGCTGGGGCCAGTACATTGGGGACGAGAAGGAGCTGACTATGTGGGATGTGATGGTAGAAATGTTGCTTGCAGCCCGTGGGAAAGTAGGTTCATTAGCTTCAGCTGATACGTACGGATGTAAACTTTCGTGGATGTCAGGTAATCTCCTTGATCAAGCGTGGAAAGAAATGGCCCAAACACTCACAGATGCAAATTTTGCTAATGTAAGAGAACTCATTGAAGCTGAACCCCCAAAATGGTTGGCCGATAGTTCTGCATCTTCTTGTATGCTTTGTGGTGTGCACTTTCATCCAATCATGTGTTCTAGGCATCACTGTCGGTTTTGTGGAGGAATATTTTGTGGTGACTGTTCTAAGGGAAGGAGTTTGATGCCGGCAAAGTTCCGTGTTGCGGATCCCCAACGAGTCTGTGATGTATGCTGTGTACGACTAGAGTCTGTCCAACCATACTTAATGGACCAAGTAAGCCATGCTGCCCAGGTGCCAACCCAAGATCTTACAGACCTTAGTACTTTGAGGTCATGGATTAATATTCCTTGGGGACAGTCCATGGAGTATGAGATATATAAGGCGGCAAATGCAATTCGTGTTTATAAGAAGGTAAGAAAGCCCAATATCTTAGTGACTATTGTTGCTTAGGCTTTATATTTTTGTTGTCTGACTTAAATAAATTTGGGCTCTAATTTTTCCCTGCATGGATGATAAACGACGGTTGGAGAATTCATGAATATCGTTATTTGTAGGATATTAACATGTATTCATAAATTTTGAATGACATTGTCTTCCTAACGTTCTTGAGTTTTCTATAAATGCTGCTCATGGAATTAATTGCCTCAGGTATGTTCACTAAAGCCTGAGAAGTCGATTCCAGATTCCATTCTGAGACAAGCAAAAGGCCTTGCAATAATCACTACTGTGAAAGTTGGAGCTATGGTTACTTACAATATCGGTACAGGAGTTGTGATTGCTCGTAGAGAAGATGGCTCTTGGTCTCCACCATCTGCTGTTTCTACATTTGGTATAGGTTGGGGTGCGCAGGTACGATTATTTCACTGTGTCTCCAGTCTTACAATTAGCAATCACTATGACAAAGATAGCCAGTTCATACCTGCATTTAGTATACACTTCAGGTTTAGTAAAATGGAGGAACATCATTAAGATTAAGCAGTTTTTCAGAAAATAATTACTTACCATTTTAGAATTTTTTTTGTGTTGTCTATGGCTATTTTAAATTGGATCCTTATTCCCAAATTCCAATTTAAATGTAAGTGCAAAAGGTTTGAAATGTGATATTAAATCAGCGTGTGTTTTGCATTTTTCTAAGGATTTAAAAACTCCATCCTCATGCCTCCTTTTTGGTTGCAGGCTGGAGGGGAGTTGACAGACTTTATCATTATTTTGAGAACAAGTGAAGCTGTAAAGGACATTCAGTGGTAATGTGCATGTATCAGTAGGAGCCGGTTTGAGTGCTGCAGTCGGTGTTGTTGGAAGGGCAGCTGCAGCTGATGTTCGAGCCGGAGATGGTGGTCGCGCTGCTTGTTATACATACAGCTGTAGTAAAGGTGCTTTTCATATGCATTTTTTATGTCTCTTCTTACACCATTTTAATTATCTACGTAGCATACATCAGCATCACGATGTTTTATCTGTAGTTTCTTTCATTTTTCTTTTTCTTCATCTTCCATTTTGAGCGGTTTCCTTATGATCGTACCAATCATTTCGATTTGCAGGTGCATTTGTTGGATGCTCACTGGAAGGTAGTATTGTAACCACCCGCACGAAAGTGAATTCTCGATTTTATGGCAGCCAGTCAATAACTGCAGCAAATGTTCTTCTTGGCTCGTTGCCCCAACCCCCTGCCGCTTCTACTCTCTATCGTGCTCTTGCAGACCTATATCAGAAGATCGAGCAGTGACCCCAAATCATTCGCTGAAGATTGCCGGGTGATCATGGGGAAACAAATCGTTGAAGTTTGTACATTATGTGCATATATGCTCTGAAGCTTTCCAATGATGAAGGTTCGTTGCTGCCATTCTTTGCCCACGAAAAACTTTTTCTGGGACTTACCGTGCACGCGGAGGCCATTGCAAGGGAGGGGCGAAATATGTTCCTTATTTGGAGCCACTGTATATAAATTATGCTCTCAATTTCTCTCTGTAAATCTGACATATATTCTGGAGAAAGCCAAAACTTACAGAAACAGTATTTCTTTGCAAAAGAAATCAGAAATGTAGTATTTCGTTGGGAAACTTGTTTTGTCACTTGTTTAGATCAGAGATCAGTGTTTAAAATATCTATGAAATTGTCGATATTTTTTGTCGAGATATGCAAAAAATCAAGGATCAATATGGAAAGGGTTGAAATGCAAACTTCACTTTATATCGTCGAGATATAGGAAAACCAATTAATGATGATATTTACCGTTTCAAAACAGAAATTTGTCAGAATTCATTGCAGAATTTAAATTTTCGAGTTTATTTTTGAGATATTTTTCTTTAATTTCGATTAAATCTAAATGAGTTAATATACCCACTTCCATTGTAGAATCTCCATCATTTTCGACGAACGCAACCGGTATCAATACATAATGAACATTCACATCTGAAATCCGACTCAATGATAAATCGAAAATCCGAAACCAAACAAACAAACAAGGAAATGTATCAATCCTTCCAAATGGTAAGAAAAATTTGACAAAGCATGAATTTAAAAGAAGGGGCAAAAAAACACCACCATGAACTATTTATAATTAAACTTTTAGTCCTCTTTTGTTAACAGAAGGATCCTACTCTCTGTACTACTAACTCATCAACTGAAACACCCAGTAGACATGAAGTCGAAACTTCGCAAGAACCCCAATCAAGAGACTCGCACACAATTATCTTCTAACCCTATTCGCTCAAACCGCTCTATCTTCAACGCCAACGTAAGTACTTAACAAACAAAGCCGGTAAAGTCGAGGAATTCTCCAAATGCTGGATCCATTTCGCCGCTAATCGGTTCCTCCAACTTACCTAGTCCGAGTGCTCCCGAGCGTAAGTTCGAGATCATCTGATACGCATTCCTCAATCCTCTCACCTTCCCATGGCTTCACTAATCCTGTTGTGTTACTGCCAAATGCAAACTCCGCTGCCATCCCATCCGACATTGGGATGTCACCAGTGTGATCAATACTTGCAGCAACTACCGGGGAACATGTTCCACTTTGCCCAGGAGTCCACATCCGAGACCCTGCACCTGACAAAGCCTCCTTCAAGTTAAAAGGGTTTTTCGAGACAAGGCTGAATGTTGGGGATGATGGGCCACTCTGAGGAATTTGCAGTCCAGCAAGCCATCCTGAGTCAGGCAGAACCTGGCGACCGGGGCTTGGTGGGGTGGACGAAGGCAGGAAAGGGTAATGCTGCCCTGCCCAGCTTGAGCCAGCGACTGCTTCATCCCAATCGCTCTTGGTTCGAGGAGTTCGACAAGTTGGGGAGCTCAGCGGTGGGGTGACTGGAGCACTTATGGAACCCCCTTGAACAAAGAATTGGGGGAGCTTGGACATGGCAGACGATGAGCCTGATGAGAGCGTTTTAAGCCATGGGATCAGAGAATTCGCATCAGCATTACCGTTTTCATTTGCATGGTAGCGGGCGGGACTTGGGAAGGAAGATGAGGCAGGACTTGGATTGTAGGATGCGCCAGGACTCGGATTGTAGGATGCACAGGGACTTGGCTGGTACGATGAACATGGACTTGCTGAGGTAGAACCCCCCATTATGTCCATGCGATCCACGGGTTTGCATCCCTACAACAAAGAACACATAAAGTACGGTGAGACAAAGAACATAATATGGTGCTGAAAAGATGCTACATTAACCCTTGATGTCTAACAAATGAAGAAACACAATTTTCTAGCAGACATAAAACTGTGTTTCATTCATTGTTTTCCTAAAAATGAACAGACAAAATAGTTGATCGAAGCAGAAAGATTTGTCCTTTATCGATTATGCTTTACAGCTATGTTTTCTGTACCAAAGGATAACACAAACGAGCATAGTTCTACAATCATCACTTCCACAGTCATTGCCAGTTCGAAAAAGCATTGAACTAATGATGAAGTCTTATGAAACTACAATCCGGCTAGTAGCAGGAGAAAAAAACTCGCATACACTCGAGTTTCACATCCTATGTTCCTATAGCAATCATCGCGCGAGGTGACCTAGTCCAACAAGTATAGGAAACTTAGGCCATGCTTGTAATTTGACCAATTGCACCAAGATTCAGAAGTAAGACACAATTAAAAGAGGGAGCAATAATGTCAAACAGTGGATGCATATTGGTTACACGACCCCTCCACGACACGCCATCTCCCAACATGTTCCCTCTCCATCACTATCTCAAAAAAACCCACCGCACACGCTTTCCTGCCTCGGTCGCATTCACATTTTTAGCAAAAAATGAGAATCCAACGAGAAAAATCACCCCTTTTCTCACCTAAATCTCTTTCGGGCTAAAACCCTTTTTTTTTTTTTTTTTTGGTGTCAAATAAATATATTTAAAAAGTCGTACACAGTGCACTTGCAGTGCCACAATGAAGGTAAATCTATCACAACATTACTAACTACAATTAGGTATCGAACCCATCAGCACAAATATCAACTCCGACAATTACATGAGTCAATTTCTATCTAAATAAAAACAAATAACACTAAATTATACGTAATACGTCGCATATTTTAATCGCTAAGAGAAATTTCCACTTTCTAAATAAAAATCTAATTATTAGAATAAACACCAAGATTAAAAAAAGGGATAGAGCACGGGCCCACAAACCATGATATGCCATGTTCTCAATCTAACGGAAAAGTACTGCTGGCGATTACCCGCAAATCTCGGAAAACAGGCCGTATAACTCCAAAAATATAAAATAAAATAAAAGTCATTGGTCGTCGCACCCATTTCGGTGTATAAAGACCGAACTGCCCTCACAGTCTATCGGAGAGTGTAGGCGCGTGAAGTAGTACTTTCGTGCATGATGAAACGGTAAGTTTACCGCAGTAAAAGGTATTTTCACTGCAGATTCTCAGAAGAAGTTTATAAAAAAAAAAAAAAGGGTCGAAAGAACATTCAGTCGCATTAAAGCCATGTGAAAGTTGACGGTGGGTCAAAAAGCCAAATGATGAAACTACCCTTGGAGAAACCCAAACGGCCAGCATGGATCGAATATGCGGGGAAGGTCATTTCCCCGGTCTCGCAGGGTAATTTGGGAACACAAAAAGGTTTGCAGGTCTCAGAGTCTTGAGTTCGTCGTGTTCTGGAAAAGAAATCGAAAGCAGCTGCAGAAGCGAATCTCGAAGAACCTCGTGCTCCGTGCGCACAACCCCTCTCGGCGTTCACGAGCTAACGTGCGCCGGTGGCTAAGATAACTGACTAAGAAATCAAGCAACCGAATCAATCTCAACCGTCGATCACGACGATCGGCACCAGACTAACCACGAGCTCCGCCGCTTAAGCTACCTTAATCGAGAGTTTTCAATAGCACAAAAGAAAAACCGGATCGGTAACAATTTACTAACGCCGCCGGCGCAATTTAACTGCGCCGGAGCAGATTTGCTAGCGTGCGCATTCGAGCTGAAAATGCTTTGAAAATTGAGAGAGAGAGAGAGAGAGAGAGGGATGAATTGTGTGTGCACCTTTCGGTAAGTGGTACCGTCTTCTTCGACGGTCCAGCCGGCTTCGTTGCAGAGAGCTTTGAGGACCTCGTTGTTGTCGCAGTGCTTCGGGAGCTTGTAGTTTCCGTACATCCGCAGCCCGGAGTAGATCTTCGCGGCGATTGCCCGGCGCCGCCGCTCTCGCTTCTTGTTGTTCTCTCTCTCCTTCCACGTCGGCATTCTCGTTCCCGACGTCATCATTCGGTCGCCCAGCGTTTCTTATTAATTTTCGTGGGGTACCAAACGGATCGACCCGCAAGTGGGGAGGACCGGTGGCGCGAACTGGCCGGCGAAACGGGATTGGCCCTTTTTGGTGGAGACTGAGCGGTTTTATTACACAGGGATAGAAGAGAAGAGCAGGGGGCTTTGGAGGAGAGCGAGCTAAATAGAACGGGTGAATGTAATAGCCCCTGGATGAGGACAATAATTACGAAGAGTACCACTCCTTTTCTATTGATTTTTCTTTTCGTTCTGACTCCGGAATCACGGGGCTTGGCACGTGTTTAGGTTTTTTAAGGTCGCGGGTGACGGCCTCGGACTTTCGCGGCAGCTAGGAGTGAATACGGGGTCGTTTTGAATAATAAGCAGCATTTTACATGAGAGGAGGATTCTCTCTTCTTCCCTCCTCTCCTATTTGAACGATTACGGTTTAATCACGTCAATATCTTATATTGATTTTTTTATAAAAATAATAAGATAAAAGAAAAATATTTAAAAAGAAAGAAAAAAAGGAGATGAGAATAGAAGGAAAAAGGATCCTACTCTTTTTACATGATCACTTTGCTTCTTGATTTATATTTTGATGTTCCAACAAAGCCAGGCAGGAGTGATTACGTGATAATGACAGGGATGGGCAAAATGGGAAATTTGAGAGAGGGTGGGGGTGGATTGGGGATAAGGTTATGATTAGGCTTGTCATGATAATTGTATTTGTGGTCCATATAAACAAAAAAGGAATTTGCACAAATGTCCCCTGAATTTTTTTGGGATGTGTTTATTTACCACCCAAACTAAATTTTTTGTTCAATTGTGTGCGGCTAAATTGCCACCTCTGTTATGTTATGCTAACTATGTTGTTAAGTTTAAGGTAATTTTGTCGATTTCTATCTAAAATACTTTGATCAAAATCTTTAAATTTATATAAACAATTAAAAAGGCGAAGAGAAGGAAAATTAGGAAATACATTGCAAAAGGTCAAGATGGAGAGAATGAGTTAGGGAAGAAGAGAAAGATGAAGTGGAGGAGGGATATAGACAAGTGGAGTTGCGGAGGAAAATACAGGAAACACAACAGAGGAGAAAAGACTAACTTGGGTTGTGTTGTGTGGGGGGTCATAGAAATGAGATTATAAGTCGCAAGGTTTGACATCGGGTAGGGGCCTAACGGCTCCGAGTTGTGAGACCAGGTTGGTATCTAAGATGAGCCTCGTGGAATTTGAATAGTGGTAGTGGTGATTGTGCTGCCAAGAGGAGGGATGGTTAATATCCAGCAAGTGGAGGCGTGGGGGGGGGTGGAGGAAGGTATTAAGTCTCATTGTCTTTCTTCTTCTCTTTTCAATATTGTATTTCGTTATTTTAGAATTTTTTTTATTTAGTTTGAGTTTTCAATAAATTAAAAGATTAAATTAGATCTGGCCTACATGAAGAAGGGGCTTACTTTAACGAAAAAATTAACAGAAATCATCAAAGGTGGTACATTGGCACCAAAATTCAAGCCTAGGTGGTGTTGGACAAAGGATTTAGTTTAGGTGGCGAATGCACACACTTCTAATAATTAGGTGGTGTTTGTGCAAATTCCCCAAAACAAAACATCAAACGGTCACATTCACTTGACCAAATTGCGTACTTTGACCAACCTGACAATTGACTGGCCCTAATCTTTTCTAGGTCGCTCTAGTTGGAGTATTAGACTAGGCTTCAATTTCAACCAATACCGACATATTAAAGACCAAACTATGAGTGAGTTAAGGGTTTGAACACCTTCAAATATATTTGAGCATGCACAAACCTACGGGTGGGAAAAGTTTGAGTACGTAATCGATGTGTTATAATATATAGAGAAGTGTTATTGATATTTTAAAAATTTTATTATACACTTCTCATAAGTGTATTTTTCTTTCTAAATATAGAAAGTTTGAAATATAAAATGAGAATTTTGAAGTACCAATAACAATTCTCAATATATATTATACGACAATCTTTGCATAATACAAGTACATGGTGTGATATTAAGAACACGCAGTGGTCAGACTACAAACGAATTGTTAACACTGTCTAGAATAGTGACTATCTAAAATGTTAACAACAAGGAGCGATTGTCTCTAATTGGTAGCTCAAGTGGGCAACAGTCCACTCGATATTAACCATATTAATTTTCTCACTCTCCTCAATTTGTCTCGTGTCGCTCATTTCACAGTATCTTTTCTTCTTTAGTTTCAAGGATCAGCTCACTACAGTTTGCATCGTGAGTTAAAGATGTTTTGTTGTCAACTGTTTGTATATCCGCACATGCTAATGTTAACTTATACAACTTTTACAATACATTCATGATTATAAATTAGTGACAAGTAAATGGTTACGAACAACGCTTTAATTAGACTAGGAGTAGAAGTAATAGTGTAATGAGAAGTGTTAAAAGGACTTTCTCAACGTGAACTCTTTATAAACTCTCTATCACCAATCATTTCACAAGGTCAATTCTCGTACCAACATTATAAAACATTGTGTCAACAATATGAGTGGTAAAGATTCAGAATCACTTTTAAGAGAGTCTCCTTACAAATTCTGGTGTGTAATTAGCTACTAAACCCTAGCCTAGGTTACCTGTAGGTTGGAAGCGTAGCGTACGTATAATAAAAAGTCAAAGTTGAGATGGTAAATGATTTGTTTAGGGATGTGGGGGGCAGTTTAAAGCGGCGGGGCCGGGGTTGCATGCCGGCGTGCGGTGGCTATGGGAAGTCTCTCTCTCTCGCTCTCTCTCTCTTTGAGTTTGCAGCCAGTACTTTTGTCTTTTGTCAGTACTCTGTGTGTGTGTGTGTGTGTGTGTGTGTGTGTGTGATGTGTGACGGTGTCAGTTGAGTTTGTTTGGGTGTTGGTTGGTACTTTGGATTGGGGTGCACTGTGTGAAGCGTGATCCGCCATGCACTGACTGGACTAGTGTCCTGTGTTCTGTTAGGGAGGTTCACGTGACAAATGCTGGTGGTGGACCGGGTATTGATCCAATATGTATGACTGACAGCTGACTGACATGATTCACATCGAGGCGGAGGAGGTGGTGAGCATTTTGTGGGGCCCCTAAATATCTGCTGTGCGCCACCTTCCAAATTAGCTGGTCTTTCGGCTTCTCACTGATGGGGGCGGGCCGGGCTCGCCATCCCTCTGGCCCTCTGCCTCGTGCTCGCTTTCTCAACACTGGTTTTTTTGGTATCGCATCAGGTGGTTTCTGCCACTTTGTAAACTAGGTGGTGTTTAGGGTATTCATAGAGAGAGGGGCGATTTCTGCAATCTCCTATTAGCGTCTTGCACTATGTGTAAGTAGAGTCAAGAGACATTGTGAAAATCACTTTTTTGTGTTGATATTGTTACGTTGTGAATACAAAGCTATAATGTTAGATAATAATTAACTCAAGTATTGATCTGCATTTACACGTTGGTAAGAAAATCATCTTTCGTGCAGAACATTGTTTTTGTAGATAAAGTTGCCTCTACTTTAGTATGTATATGTATAATCACGTAGTTATTCATAATTGTTTGATTAGATAGAATCGTATCCACATGTATGGTATTCATAATTTGTTAATCTTGATATGATTTTTGTTGCACTGAAACAAATTGAACATTCAACTTATTCATAATTTTAATTTATTATTCAACTCTCCAACAGCACTTGCAATCTCTAAAAAATGGTTAATTAACGATGATATGATTTCGATAGTATTGTTTTGTTGAGTTTATAAAGTTCTGATGTGATTTATATGATGTAATCCTAAATTGGGGTATAGCTTAAAACTATAACGTAGAAGTTTGTAAAGATATATAAACGAGAAACCTGCAATTTGTCAATTGTCAGCTTGCTATTTGGACAATAATAGTCTCTCACTTTACAAACTTCTACGTTATGTCCAAGCCGATGCCTCATGGGCCAATCTATTTTCTCATTCAAGAAAGATAAATGATAAGAAGACTATTCAAAGTTGGACTTTTCAAGGACTCTCCACTACTTCATTTTTTTGTTCACAATTCTTGTCTTAACATTATAAAAGATTGTGCCAAAAATATGAGGTGACAGAAAGTCTATGGAGAGTCCCACTTTTGAGATAGTCTTCTTAGCATTTCTCTTTCATTTTTTTCAAAGAATGACTGGCATAAAAGGATATACCAACATCATAAAAGTGAGACTCTTTATAGACTCTCCGCTACCTCATATTTTTTATAAATTCTCATGCCAATATTATAAAATATATGTGCCACAAAACATGAGGTAAAAGGGAGTCTCACTTTGAAGGAGTCTTTTAGCATTTCTCTTTAATAAAATCATACAACTTTTAAGAAAATTCGTCATAATTTTAAATATATTTTTCGAGAAGCTAGCAAGACGATTGAGTTTGCTAATTAATGACAAGAGAAACTTTAAGGAAACTCTCTCAAAAATGAAATTCTCCATAGACTTTCTGCCACCTCATTTTTTTTATACAATATTTTATAATGTTAACACATAACTCGATGTCAAACAGTGAGATTAAATAAATACACGTATTTGTACTTATCTAACCAACTTGTGGTAGTGGCGTATTGTCAAACCACATGTACAGTAGAGGTTAGAAGATAATCGCCTTTTCTTTGAAAAACCGCCAAGTGATGGTAATGTTTATCACTCTATTTATCACTGTTAGATGAGTTTAAATTTTGAGATTTATGCATGTTCACTACACGATTCTCGAAATTCAAACTCATCTAACGGTGATAAATAAAGTGATGAGTATACATCATATTAAAGGTGGTGAGCAAAAATACTTCCTTTATTTTATTAAACAAACACGGCCTTACGTGGCTCCAATTGGTGGCAAATACGCCGCTAAAGCACGTGGGTCAGCACCCTTCGTTGAGACAAAATGACACAGTAGCAAGGTCGTCTCCAAGCATTTGTCCGAAAGCTAACTTAATCCGAATACTCAAATAAGTAATGTGAAATCACTCAGTACTACGATCTGATGATATTCATCTTTATTTGTAAGTAAGAGATCTTAAGTTTAAATTTTGTAGATGACGAATTCGATACTAAATTAGGTTGTACCTTGTATGATTTAACCGAAATCTCTGTCCCCGTATTATAAAATATATCATTGTACTAAAAAAAAAAAGTAATGTGAAAAAATTGAATATGTGTGGTGACTTCAAAATCCAATCAACTTTTCTCACTTTTCAACGATGAAGCTTTGTAACAATTCGAAAAAGTCTACATTTAATACAACGCGAAAGTACGAGTAAGATTCAAAAACTTACATTTAATACAAAGCAAAATATACTACTGAGATTAAAAAACCAAATCTTATACATTCATTACTTTTACGATAATATGAATGCACTTAAAATGTAGAAAAATGTTAAGGGGACTCTCTACAGAGACCCTTTGCCATCTCATAATTTAACTTAATTTTCGTGCTAGTATTATAAAATATTATGTAAAAAACATAAGACGTCAAAGAGTTTATTTATTTAAAATCCTATTTTTAAAGTGGTCCTTTAGCATTGATCTAAAATGTTTTGTCTCTATGTCTTAAATTATTTTTCTAGTGAATAAAATAATTAAATCCTCGGGAAAAATAAAATTCTGTACGCGTTTCGAAAACAAGGATCCCCAAATATTCGGCCCATTCGAATCGTTTTTGGGGGCTTCGCAGTCGAATTTGCTCGCCCAAAGCCGATCACCCTCTCTCTCTCCTCTCTGCAACTTCCTACTACTGACCCCCTCTATTCTTATCAACTTCTCGTTGCTTTCGCTTCAAGCCTTCCGTTCCATTAATTTTTTTAGTTTTTCAAACCTCCCGACTTTTCAAAGAATGCGAATTGAAACTGTAGTTTCGTTTCCGGAAACTGTTCCAACGAGCTGCAAAACGACTCGTCAAAAATGCGATTTTGTTTCGAATTCTCCAACTAAATAAATCAGAGTTGAAAAGTCATCTGAGATATTTGATTTTGGTCAATTGCTGGATTCTTGTTTCCGTTTCTTCGGGGTTGACTGAACTGCGACTTCTGGTAATTAGCTAGAATTTTCAGTCGTCCCCATTTGGGGTATTTTTATTGGGTTGAATTTCGAGTCCCCATTTGAAAATTCAATGCGATTTTCATTTGGGTTCTTCTGATTCAATGGAAAGTTAAGGTCTTGGAAGGTTCTCTTTTGAAGGGTCTTCAGCTGGGTTTTGGGTCCCATTGATATTGGAAAGTTTCGTTTTTGGGTTGAGATAATGTAAAATTTGAGGTTTTCGAATCGAGTTTTTGTGAGTTTGAAGGGTTTGATTTTTTTTCTGGGATTTTAGAGTTTTGTGGGGGGTTTTCGGGTGCTCTTGATTCATTGGAAAGATTCGTTTTTGGGTTGAAAAATGTAAATTTGAGGATTTCGAATCAATTTTTGGGTCCTGCGTATACAAGTGAGCTTGAAGGATTTGATTTTTCAAGAATATTAGAGCTTTGAGCAATGAGGAGTGGTTGATCATTTAGCTAACCTTAATTCATTGGAAAGTTTCGTTTTTCGGGTTGTAGGCATGTATACTCGAGGTTTTCGGATTGGAGTTTTGGTCCTGCATACACAAGGGAGCTTGATGGATTTGAACTTTCTGAGATTTTAGAGTTTCCGAGATGGGGTTGTTGATTTAGTTCTGGGTTTTGATTTGGTTTGTGGGGAATTGAATCAATTGATTAGGATGGAGGAAGTTCAAGGTGGCACGAGTTCGCTGCCTCCTTTCCTTTCCAAGACATATGAGATGGTAGATGATGCTTCAACAGATTCAATTGTGTCATGGAGTGCCAGTAATAAGAGCTTCATTGTTTGGAATCCGCCGGAGTTCGCTAGGGATTTGCTGCCAAAGTTCTTCAAGCACAACAACTTCTCTAGCTTCATCAGGCAACTCAATACCTACGTAAGTCAATCGAGTTTTTTAACTCAATTCCGCTTCAGTTTCAGTTTCAGCTTGCTTTCTTTTGCTTCTGTTGTTTGACATTGGTGTATACGCATTTATTGTATGTTTGTAGTTTTAGTTGCTTAAAGTGATTTGAATTATTACAATAGGGTTTTAGAAAAATTGATCCGGAGCAATGGGAATTCGCCAATGACGATTTTATTAGAGGTCAGCCACACATTATGAAGAATATCCGTAGGCGAAAGCCGGTGCACAGCCACTCTTTGCAGAATCTTCAAGTCCAAGGGCAAGGGACTTCTTTGTCCGAAGCTGAACGGCAGAGTATGAAGGTTGAAATCGAGAGGCTTAAGCATGAGAAAGAACGCCTTGGTGTGGAGGTACAGAGGCATGAGCAGGAGCGGCATGGATTGGAGTTGCAGATGCAGTTCTTGATGGACCGTTTGCAAGACATGGAAAAGCAGCAGCAAACCATGGCGGCTTTTGTGGCTAGGGTTTTGCAGAAACCGGGGATTGCCTCCAATCCTGTTCCGCAGTTAGAAGTCCGTGAGCGAAAGAGAAGGTTGCCAAGAATCAGTTGGTCCTTCGATGATGCTAACAGTGGATATAATCAGATGGTTAGTTCACAAGCTGTAATTAGAGAAAGTGGGAGTATGGAAAAGTTGGAGCAGTTGGAGTCTTTCTTAACATTTTGGGAAGATACCATTCATGATGTTAGTCACAATAACATCCAGGTTGGTTCAAACCGAGAGGCGGATGAATCTACAAGTGGTAACGAAAGCACAGCTTTGTCTTCCATACAACTGAATGCTGACATTCGGTCAAAATCCCCTGGAATTGACATGAATGCTGAACCCCCTGCTTCTGTTGCTCCCAAGCCTGCTGCATCACAATCCTCGAAAGAACAAACAGCTGGAATTGCTGCTTCTGCGCCCACCACCTGCCTTGATACAACAAACATCTAAAGAAAAAACAGATGGAACCACCGCTTCTGCAGCCACTGGGGTCAATGACGTATTTTGGGAACAGTTCTTAACAGAGAATCCTGGTACGTCGGAAGCACAGGAAGTTCTGATCGAAAGAAAGGATTCCGATGGTAAAAAGAACGACAGCAGACCTGGTGATCATGGTATGTTGTGGTGGAATATGAGGAATGTAAATAACCTTACAGAACAGATGGGGCATCTTACTCCAGTAGAGAAAACTTGATATTACTAGTTCTTTTATTCCGGTATAAATTTAGGTATGAATACTTTGTTCTGGCTATATATAGATACTCTGTGTTTGAGTTCATTTTCTTCTTGATTATCTTTATATTCTAATTACTATTCTTATACCTATAAACTAATATAACATCGTTTAATTATTTTTATGTAAGAATTTTACGTGCTTTTAATCTCGCTCTCCTTATGATGGCATGTACGTTAATCAACAATTCACAGATTTTCATCCACGTTAACTTTTGTTATTAGACAATTTGCTGCGCTTCATATGGCTGTGCACATGAGTCTGTTAACCCAGTTGCCTTGAAGTTCAATGATCTTAATTCTGTTTCATTCCAACTGGGCATCTGGTGTTTGGTTGACTTGATAGTTCAACGAAGGGTCTTCAGCTCGAGTAATTGCTTCTTTTTCTATAGAATTTATATTCTTCGCTGAGGATATCTTCATGTGACACGACTAGTTGTGGGAAATACATAATTCTGAACTCATATGAAATGATTGTTTACAGCCTTATTACGCATCTCCTGTTTTGACGAAGTTCTCTGTGGTTGTAGGTTCCTCTCGATAAGTAGCATTTTTACTTTTGATTTGAAGAACCGTATGAATTTTTGCGGGGTTTGACGATTGAAACTGGGTTTTACCACCTTAATCTTCCCCGCATTTGTGCATCTTACACACATTGTAATTCTACATTTGCATTGCTTAGTTAACTTTCACAAATTTTGAAGCAGTAAGAGCAATTAGAATTAGAAAAGTAGTAGTGTTATCTACTTTACAATTTGGCTACAAGTTTTGCTATCATTAGCTAAAGAGAAATTAGTCACTGCCATATTGTTCATGCTGTAGTTCAGTACCGAAACAGGTCCGGTTCATGCCAAACCATACCTGCCGGAATACCTTGATGATGAGATCATGGTATTCGTCGGAATTCAAGGTTAGGTAACAAGCCAAGAGCTCTTCCAGATCCTCCGGCTGGGTTATCTTTTTCTCCACAATCATCTCAACCATGGAGTCTCTGAAGTCCTTCTGTGGGTCGAACGAGCACTTCACCACTGCAAAGCTGTTCAACCCTGTTCTTACCTGCTGTACCGCTCTCTCCTGAGCCTCACTTTCAGTCTTCAGTTTGGCCTTCGTCATGTCTTCGAGAGCCTTTACTTTGCAGATTTCGACCCTTGAAGCTGTCCGCGGAGAACAAACTCTGACTTTGCAACTCCTCCTTGTCCTTCTCCTCTGCAATTCCCTGCTTATGTAGAGAGATTTCCGGTGCTTCTCGCTCTTCGACTTCACGTGTTCCATCTTCCTTTCTTTCAATCTCTGCCAATCTGAACTCTGTTTTTCTTCTGCAGTCTCCGGGTTCAAAGCTTCTTCCTCAATTGTTTCCAGACCGGAAGTTCTCGAATTCCGTGAAGGTAAATCTTGATTCTTTACTGCTGCTAACATTTCCAGTACATCATTTCTCACAGAAGCTGTTGATCTGTCTTCTTTCTTAATCGCTTCTCGTTCGAATTCCTCCTTTCCGAAAACTCTTTTGTTCGTCATCCATTTCGAGTCTTTAGCAGTCCCAGGTTTATGCATGCCCATCAACTTCTGAGACCCTTCTCTTCCCTCCACTTTTGTACCACTCTTTTGAAACCCTCCACAAATGGATTTCCGACGTCAAACTCATCATCCGAATCGTACCGCACCGACCTCAAAACCCCCCTGTCGTTATTCCCTTCAGCACTATCTTCCCCAAAAGACAGCCTCCAAAACGCATCATCCTCGTCATCATCCACGCCATGAAACCTCCCACCACCATGACTACCACACCTCGGCAAATCCAAAGGCGGAGAATTCTGCTTCTCTTTCCGGTTTCCCTTCCCGGGTTTCGGTTCCGAATTCCCACTCTTGTGCTTGAACTTGGAAAGCCATGAACTTGGAAAGACATGAGAGATCAGAGAAGGCTTTGAAGAAGAAGAAGAAGAAGAAGTAGGGGGATGCTTTTGCTTTTTGGTACCCCACTTCATGATTAAATTCCACCGAAAATCTGAATTCCAAAAGGGAATTTGGACTGTTTGGATTTGCAGAGAAGGAAGATTGATCAAGTTGTAGGGTTGTAGGAGCTTAGAGGAAGGAGGGAGGGACGGTTAATAGGAACGTGGGTGGGTGTGGGCAACGGGTAGTGTTTTTCTGGATTTGTTTTTCAAAAGAAAGGCCCGCCCTAAATCTTGTGACCACTCACCCACTTTTTCCCTACTTTTGTGCCTTCTTTTTTGGGATAAAAAGGAGAAGCAATTATGTGTTGTCTCTGCCCATCATAGCATATTAGCATTAACCTCACCACAAATTGGAGAGATTTTTTCCTGTACCGAAAACATGATCTAAGTGTCGTAAATACTTGAAAATAAAAAATCAATCACTTGTACTATAATATTTGATGTACTGGACGGTGTTTCTTGTACACTGAAAATTTTCTCCACAAATTGGAGCGGCTTCACATTCATTAATGCATGAAAACTACATATTCTTGAATTTGATTTGCTATAGAACAATTCATTTATTACAACTTATTACAAAGTTAGAAACTAACTCAACTGAAAGCAAGTTGATGAGCAATTATGTGGTTAGAAAGGAGAAAACTTGTGTAGACAATCAGATCACATGTACTGTCGAATTTTTATAGTCAAACAAACATGAATTTTTTTTCTCTCGTGATCAAAGACTATTTAGTGTATACAATGATATAGAGCTCACTTTGATGACTAAGTGTAACTGTTTGGAAAAATTCTTGAGTGTTTCTGATTCTAAATAACTATGCATTCATTTTTATCATCACGTGACTAAAAACACATATAGGATTAAATATGAATTGTGAGATTGCATGCTTAATCAGGTTTTTCCATTGTCGTAGACATTTACTAGAGTTTTTTAATACAACATTATGAGGGGATGGGAAATTAAAATATTCTACTAAACGGACACATGTGACATAATTAATTATCAAACTCGTCACCTATAATTACACGTTGTCCTATTTATTTATTTCTGTGTGTTTTGGGTTTTGTTTGGGGCACGCATATCCGTTTGTCCTTTTATTCCTACTTTTTGCTTTGTTGCTTTGTCTTTGGTCCTGAGTTTTGTGTCTTTCTATTCAGTTTGGTCAAAAAGATTAGTACAGTGGGCCACTGGTCAGACTAGTTGAATGCAAAAAGGGCTCGATTGGTCGAATTGGGCTGGACTGATCTGAAATTTGGGAGGGAACCAAACATGAGAATTGCTAACCCACATCTAGATTGGGCTCCTAAACTTAGTCTTGTTCAATTTAGAATGCATATGAATAATCTTGTGACCATCAAGTTTAAAACACGTGCATAACATAAATTCGGTCACGTGGAGCATGCGCAACCGTTGGACGTTACATATGAACCAATCTGCTATGTTACCACGAAGAAAGTTAGGGTTCCACCATAAAACCAATTGTCAATATTAAGAGTAGTTCAGCCTCTTATAAACCCTTGCATGGTTTGATCTTCTCAAATGTGGAACTTTTGTCCTCACACTCTCACATAACTAACTTGTGATGGGACATCTGTTCCTACAACTCTCATTACAGATCTCCCATCACTTAATTGCATGTAAATCTTTCTCCTGGACCGTGTCAACGAATTTTCTGATACACAAAATCTTGTTTTTTAAGTTGCTCGCATTAAATTCAACGAGAATACTATTCTTGTCTAGAACTGTTGTTTCCCTGCCGTAAAACGCCCGGTCAGGAAAATTTCTCAGCCGATTCAAAGTCACTAAGTCATGCCTGCAATTTAAATTTTAATTTCGACCCTTTTGGTTGCATTTCTTAGCACATTCAAAGCAACTAACAATGCTCCTGTTGAGTATTGATATGGTCAAAGACTCTCAATGCATTATAACTACTTTTTTTCTTTCGTTACTCAGTCACGTGATATTACAATTTGTTTATATATTTTATTAATTTTATTTTCCTTAAAACATAAACTTGTCAATCACCCATATTATAACAGTTGAATTAATAACAAAACGTGATGGTATTCTATCTGTCTTATTCAACACTGAGAAATCAACATTCACGTTTCAACCATGTTATATTGTAATAAAATATGCCGGCTACAAAGAAAGACATTATTCTATGAGGATTTTTTTTTTAATTGATGAATTATGAGGAATTGACATTCAACCATCTTATAATAACCTAATTATATATATAAATACACTAATCCAAATACAGGGTTAAAAACTCGTGACTCCACCGAGACTGAAAACTACAATTCTTTCTCCAAAACCCAAGACTTCCTGCCTTGGAGGCAATTTATTAATTAATTGTACTAAGAATTCCATACTTTTCTTGCCGTCCAGGCAGTCCAAATCATGAACAAATGGAACAAAACAAGTGAGGGTTGCCTTGTTTTGAAGGTGAAGAAGAGAACCACTCCTCCACTGTGCACATTGTCATCCACATGGGCATTGCCAAATGGATGGATAAGAAGCACACAAAGTGATATTCCTATGCTATTACCAAATAGAAAATAGTCTACAAGCATTTTCCGTTGTAAGCAAATCATAGTTTAACGTATGCATAACATTACTTTAATCTAAATTTACAAGAAGAGAAATCGAACTTGAATATAACGGAGCGAGTACTACCCCGGTCAACTAACCTAACCCACATCTACAATGTATATGAATTTCTTTTAGGGTTTTAACCATTTTTTTTTTTATATGTATCATACTGTAATTGGGTTTTAACCAATGAGTTGGGATCTTTGGATCTTGATGTGGCAAAACAACTCATTGAATTGTTAATAAAACTTATTTAGTTTGATTTTGTCTTACATCATCACCGCTACTAATCTCATCTTTATATTATGATGATATCAAATTAAACTGATTTTAACGAGTACCCATTAACAATCCAATGAGTTAATTTGCTACTTCTATTTGGATTTTTAATTAGGACCCAATAAGTTTAAGTTGAGCAACTCCTTTAAAACCTAGCCCATCATTTTTATGTTTTATTATCATCTTGTCTATAAGCGGTGATTTTTTTTCATTTGTTTAATATGAAAGGGGACCAAGAAAATGGGGTATAAGCTGTAAGCAATATGGATGTTACGCTATTTATCATTAGAAACCATCATTACTAATGCAACTGCTTTGATTTGGCCTCAACCAGAAAAACTTCGGTAGGATGTCTTATCAAGTAACCTGTAAGTGCTTTTCACAAAAAACATGAGATTTGTTGTATTTTGAATCTTATTTGATTTTACTCAATATAAAAATTGACCTAATTAGACAACCTTGTTAAAGTACCGTCTCCTCTAACCACAAAATAAATGGAGCCTTTTGGTGCATCAGCTTTGATTACGTTCCCTTCCTTTCAATCCGATAGTAATAAGTAGGTGGGATTGCCTTAGTGAAAGGCATGCTTCCTCCTCCACTACACACAGTTGCCATTACAAAAGCTCTCGATTACAGACAAGATTCTGCTTCCAAGTGGAATTTTCCAACAGACTTCAGTGGTTGTCTAACGCCCATCCAAGCATATTCTCTTAAAAGATAGGTTAAAAAAGAAGCCAATTACATCTTCCAAGCTTTATCTCACCCAAGGTGCTCGAAACAACTCAACGAAAACAATAGGATTATAGCGATTTTGGCATTTTTGGTTTAGCTTCCGACACTCGAATCCAATTGTATAATGAGAGTGTCCGAGTTTTGATTAAAAAAAAATCAAAAGTTGGACACGTGTCCTCGCCTGATTGGTTATCAGCTCTTTCAGCAGCGAAGTTTTGTTTAGGAAAGAATTGATCAAGATCCTCTCTTGACCCTAAAAAACTGAGCCTGCTAAGCAGGCAATCGTGACCGTTGAAATTTGATCTAACATTTATAATTATTATAACTTTTAGAAAATCCTCTGTTTGCAGCTGTTGGATCAAATTTCAACGGCTACGATTGTCTGCTCAGCAAGCTGAGTTTTTTAAGGTCAGGAGGATCCTGATCCGGAAAGAATAAAGAGTGTATCGGAATAGTGATGTGACGCTTGACCGTGTGACTAATGCTTGGCTGATAAGAATCCATGGCATAGACGAAACCTCACCAAACCTGGCATTTGGTCATTCAAACAATTGAATGAAGAAATTATGTCCACTATAACATCACTGACGAATAACCACTAATTCTAGTCTCCAGAAAGTTCCCCAATGAGGAAATATCTTCAGCCCTTTCCCCTACACTCTTCCATAAAGTTCTTCAGACCTTTCAACAACTAAGCTGCCTACCGCGTGTAAATATGAGAGTAGAATTCTCTCTCGTCCAAATTCTCCTCCTCTTCAATCTACTCTTATTTGAACGGTTACGATTATACTATATCAACATTTTGTGTTGACTTTATAGAGAGATAAGAGGAGAGTGAGAAAGGAGGAGAGGGCAGGGGAAGGAATTGGAATGGGGAGAAAATCCTACTCGGTAAATATGGATCTTAAAGTAACAGAAACATCAAATGACTTTCACTTTCTGAATATTCAAATGCATGCGACTTGAAAGGTATTATCCCTTTGCGCTTTTAAGTTTTTGCACCAAACGTAATCAGAAGCATTTTTTATTGTCGGTAAGCGCTTTTAACTATTCTTAAAGGTCTTGAACAGGCCCTCCGGATTTGAATGTGAATTTATCATTATTTATTTATTATATGTAATAGTAACAGTATCAGTCTCTGCATTCTCAGTCTAGATCAAACTTCAAATGTGACATTTCATGGCTGCAATTTGAGTACATAAGGATTAGGCAGAAACTTCAAATGTGACTCCTAGCATCAAATTCAGAAGAATTCCGATGGCATTACAATGTACGTCCCTATTCAGAAGACAAAAACAATACTTGGAGCTAATGGAAGACTTAACCCAAAATAGAGCGCAACCGCGTTCTAGAATTCATAGGCAACCCTACTTAGTGAGATAAGGTATTTGTTCAGACCGTCGAAACAACACCTCAAACTGCAGTTTATCAACGTAATTGTAATGGTCTTGCAATTTTTCTGAACACTTTCTGTTTTCGTTTGCCAAATCATTCAACATTACAATGTATACTGATCTTACACTAGAAGCTCGACAACACAAAGTATTCACTAAAATCACAGTAAATACGATACTCCTGTAACTTCTTTATGACCTCCAATTTCAATGAAAGAATGTGTAAATATTTCCAACAAAAATGGGAACACATATAAGCAAGGAAGACTATAAATCTAGGGTTGATGTTACCACTACAAAACAGGCACGGAAATGGACAGCGGCACGGAGACATCACCTACGAAACTCGAATCCCTATTAGCAGCTGAGTTACCTGCAAGTGCATATCCCACGCCGAGACCACCAAAATGCATTGCTGCAGCATTCTCACACCTTTGGAACACTCTAGCAAGAGAAGCTGCCTTTCTTCTTGCCCGCTTTGTACCAGTAAAAAGCAACGTCTGAAGTAACCCTGCCAAAGCTGGAGCCTTAACTACCATCTCAGTTGCAGCAGCTCCACCGCTTCGGCACAGCTCGAGCAAAGCTGCAACTGCATTTTCTTTACCCCTTGGAGTCCCACCACGCATCATCCCTATCAAACCTGCCACTGCCATTTCCTCTTTCGCCACCGCTTTTGCCCCAACATGCTGCCTGACAACCAATGCCAATGCACCGGCTGCTTCCTCAGCAACCCCTTCGTTTCCCAATGCACTTACAAGCGCTGTAACAGCCCCAGCCTCTATCATTCTCGTGCAATTTTCGGTGTGAGTTGACAGGTTATACAAAGCTGTCACAGCATCCTTCTTTCCTCTTGGGGTACCCTCTCTCAACAATCCTGCCAAAGCTTCGATTCCCCCTTCCTCGTCCGCTATTCTCTTCTTATAGTCATGAACCGCCGATAGACTAAACAAAGTTGCTGCAGCATTCTCCCTCGCCTCAGTCGTGTGCCCAAACCTCAGAACATAAACAATGGACCCCAAACACCCTTCTTCGTCCATAATTCGGCTTTTGTTTTTATCATATATCGATAAGTTGAGCATTGCAGTCACAGAATTCTCTTGGGCAACAGAGTTTGGAGACGAGAGTAACTTACAAAGATGGGGAATTGCCCCAGCTTCCGCAATGAAAGCGCGGTTTTCTCTTCCTGTTTTTGCCAGCAATCGAATTTCACGAGCAGCTATAGTTTGTGCGCACGGTGATCCATCCTCCAGCCGTTGGATGAGAAGCCCCGCGGTCGCTTTGTTGGCTGCAACAGCAGCCTTAGAGGGAGAAGCAGCTGCAAAGCTGTCTGCTGATGCATATGCAGACTCTGGAGGGTCGTACGGAATTCCATAAGCAGTGCACCACTGCATGATCAAATTCCTCAAAGCCCGGTTCGGAACCAGGCGAGTGCTGGGCAGCATTTGTCCTGTTTTCGGACAATTACAATTCCCTTCTTCCAGCCACCTCGAAATTGAACTCCGATCATATGTCTGTCCTGTCGAAATGATCACTGGCTCTCTCATCAAATCCAATGATATGGGGCAGCAAAAGTCCTTCGGAATCGTTATAAAAGTCTCCGCAATCTCCTGAGCAATCAACCCTTTTCGGGGCTTCCTCTGATTGTTCCCAATCCCCAATTCAACCTCGTCTTCTTCGAAACCGAAAAGCAAAAACCTGCAATACCGAGTGAATGCCACAAACCCATTAAGCACCGAAACGGTGGGCTCAACGTCACCTTCGTGGTTCACAATCTGCTCCTCCAAGAACTCGATTTCGTGCCGGCAACTCTTGGCGTCTCGAATCCCCAATCTTTCAACGAAAAACAACCACAAATCGGCCGAGTCAGGAACCCGGCCCTTCTCGAATTCGTCAAGGAACGAAAAGAACTGAACCCTTAATTCTTCATCTCCTTTGTCGATGAACAGCATCGCCCTCCTGGCCTGTCGCTGCAGGAGCCCAATCTGTTCCCTCACATCCTCCCCCAATTCGACGTCCTCCATCGGAAACACGTCCAAAAGGGTCGAAATTTCCTGATTCAAATCGTGAAAATGGCCGGAAATTGGATGGTTCTGAAGCAAAAGCCACAACTTACTTGACCGGGCGCAGTAATCGAGGAGTATTTTGGATCTGTATAGCAGCAAGTAGAGCTCTTTCAGGCAGATGACCGCCGTCCATGGCATAGCAGCCTCGGAGTCCCTCAGATACTCCAAGAGCACGAGAAAGATTTCGACTTTCCGCACCAGCGACCTCGAATTCCGCCGCTGGAAGGAGAAAGACTTGTCTGAGAAGGAGGAAACTATCTCGGCGGTGACCGAGACAAGGGTCTGTACAAGGGCCACGTCAGAGAGGTCAACCGGAGCTAAAAACGCCTCCAGGGAAGGTGACCTCCGCCGGCGCATTGATGAGAATATCGCCGCCGAAGCCATGAAGATTTTGAAGAAACAAGCAACTGGGCAGAGTCAAATATCCTCAACGAATCCAAAGCCTCTGGCTTTGATTGGCGGTTTTGTAGAATCTTCGAAGGAAATGAAATGGGATTGTTTGGGAAATTGTATAAATGGTGGGGGACGATTCCGCGTTGCAAAAGCCGACCCGGGCGACTCGGATGACTCGGTGGATTTCCGAAAAGTAGGAGGAGGACTTTAGCGTTTGTCTTCTCCTCTCTTTATATTTTGTTCCACCAATTTCTAGGAAAGGAGGGCCTTTGACTGAGAGGAGAGAGAAAGAGAGGGGAGAGAGAGAGAGAGAGAGAGTTGAATCGAAAATATGAGTTAATATTTTGGAGAGATTCCAGTGCAGCGTTCGATGCTGTAGCAGCAGGCAGCAATAATATGGATGCCAATGTCCACATTTCCTTTTTGTTTTTAGAAAAATTAATGAAAATGATTTAAAATTTTGAATTTAACGATAAAGATAAAATAAAAGTAAAATAAATAATATTAGGATTGATTTTTTAGTATAAAAATATAAATTTTCGTTAAATTAAACAACAACAAAAGTTTTTCGTTAAAATTTTCTTGTTTTGTTGTTGTTGGTATTGCCGCTGGTTTCCGTGACCAAAAAGGACACGCGTTTTCTTCCAGTTTACTTACTTCTTTGAACTTTGGATTCTTATGAAGTCATCCACCATAACCTCTACGTTACATGTATATTCTTCAGGTTGTGATTCGTGTCAATAATATTATTCTCATTCTTTTAGAATTTTACCGTTTAGTAAAATTATAATTCTTTATTGTTTGATCAATCTAATAACGGAGAAAAAGTAAAACAATAAGGTTGAATTAAACAATTATTTTCTTTCCGCGTTGTATTAAGATCGAAAGGGAGTTAGTCCACAAGTTTCTAAGACCATAGGATTCAAGAAAACATGATTGCCAATGACTTAATGGTATTAATATCGTATGAAAAGAAACTAAGTATTGCATTAGTGACACAAGAAGTCACGGTAATAATACATCGTATCACGAAAGTCATTTTTTTCAAATGGAAAACACCAAAATGGTTCCTCGGAGTTTTTCAAAACTAATCAATGTTAGATAGAAAATTTAAGATTAATGTGTCGTATTATTGATTTAGATCTTATCCTGAGGTGTAGATGAGTCATTGTGCAGTGTCCCATTATTTATGTGAAGAACACAATTTCTCATTGAATTTGGCTGCCATTTTTGGGATTCCTTTCCTTCAAACTGCCAGTTGAAGCCCACAGTTTTTGCGATCACCCTAAATTTCCCTATCACATAGCGTTATCACCCACCACTTTATATCAATTTTATGTGGACGTTGTTATGATTGTTATCTGCGTAGATTTGCACGTATACAGTCTAGAATATGGTAATTGTCTTATCAAATGAAGTAAGAATTGATAAACACAAAAAAAAGCATTTGTTGTTAAATTTCACATACGTAAGAGGATCAAACGGAAGCAAATTCTTTTTGCGTTCAGATCTCTCTTTATTCAAGTGGTACTTTGTCTTTACGTGTTTTTCTAAGATTTCTTTTTCGATTATGACCTATAGTAGTCAGGATTTCAAAATTCAAAAATCAAACCCTAAGTCGTAAGTTCTAAATGGTTGTATCTGGACACAACTGAACATCTCATTCGAATGACAAGAACAACATTGACTTTTGAACTTGAAATGTTGGTCGTATATATTCTCATAATTTTTTTTTTCTTTTCACATTTGTCCTACCCTTGATGAATGGTGTACGCTCTACAAGTGTAGGTACATGTAAGTTGATTCTTTGGTGGCCAAAAAGCACATGGTATGGAGGAGGACCAAAGAGACAATAGAATCTACTTCTAATCTAACGGATGATCATTTTTTAATGTGTTTAGAACACTATATGCATTAGTAAGTGGAGGACACTTGAAAAAATATTTTTAACTTATATTATAACATTTGATATATTAGACAGTATTTCCGACGCTCCAAGATTTGAACGGAGTAGTATGTTTGGTACGAGGAGTAAACTGTAATTGCAAGAGTATTGCATGATTGCTTTGCTTGAAGTAAAGCACTGGCATCGGACTTTTGATTCAAGGGTTGACTACTTAAAGCTGTGGGGGCCACGCAGCTTTTAGGCGCGTTGAACTTTGGGGGTTATTATTTGGATAATATTAATACTAGTATTATTAGTTGGGCATCAATTAGCCTGCGTTTTATGTCCACGCTGGCAAATTTTTTACTCTGACTAAAACGTCCAACACACAAGTTGACTAAGCAGAAGCAACAGACAGACTCACCCTGCAATGGTGAAGGATGGATTACCAGATTTTTTTTAAATTAAAAATTAAAAGTTTTGGATTCGAAATTTATTGTTGGTGTGAAAGTTAGACTTGTGATTATAAGAGATTGAAATACTTCTATGAATCTTTTCAATCCTCAAAATAGATGAATAATAGTGGCTTGTCACCCGTTGTTACTTTTTTCTTTTTAAAAAACAAAAGTGAAAGTACAAAATTGTGCTCAGACTGCAGGGATTTTAAAAAAAATTTATCAGAACCTTAAAAAAATGATAATTTAATTTTTATCAGGTGTTTTTCCGTCATTAATAAGTTAGTTTTTGATAGGAAAGGTGAGACTCTAGTGAAATAGCACAGAGTTCATAAAAAGTAACTTTTAAAAGAGTCCATAAATAGTCATTTTTAAGATAGTTCTCTTACCATTTATCACTTGCACGAATATATAATCCGGTAGATGTATGATTAAGAATGACAATGGTTCATAAAAAATAAAAAAAAATTGTTTATATTTTGGATAAAATTTTATATCGAGTTACATAAAGTCGACATGACATGCACAAAAACAATCAGATTGCCCTCCTTAGTTGGTGGTGATATTATCTAAACAATGGATCAATATCTTTTGAGGATTTAGAAATTTTAACAATAAAAAATATATGTTCCTGCTTTTCGTTTTCATTTTGGGTCAAAAGTTTGGAGCTTTGGATTTTGAATTTTCATTATTAAACTATGATTTTATGGCATTTTTCAGTAATTTTGACCATTCTATATCCAACACCTAATACCTTCTCCAATAATGTACGTATAAAATTTCAAATCAGTCTTTGTCTTTTTAAATATAAGTAATACTTGAGTAGGAGAAATCAAACTCGGAACCTTAAATGCAAGTATGAAATTAGTTTCAAAATCTAATCATTTCAAGATTATCTTTCAACACAATTTAAATGAAAAGTATATAAACAATAACTTCACAATATGGTCACGCAATATCAGCAATCTTCTCATTTTTTAGATGATTATACGTTTATAAAGGTTAAAATTTTCTTTTACACCTTACACTGAGTGGTAAAGCCATCTCCATTCGCATGATGGTCAAAAGGCTCCCCTTAGCCTTATAGCCCTGTAAGAAATTATATTTTAATGAACAATGCTAGACCATATTTTATACCATCTTCAACCGAGGGAGCCAAATGGTCATAGGCCAAACATAGCCCTGTGACAAAAAATCATCTCCAACCGAGGGGGCCAAAGGGTCATAGGCCAAACATAGTCATTTGACAAAAAACCATCTCCAAACCAAGAGGGCCAAAAGGCCATAGGCCAAACATAATTTATTATTTTAATTAAATTAATATGGTTAGTTAAATTAAACTACTATATTAAAATAAGGTTTTCGGACAAATTTTGAGTGTCACTTGTGACAAATGAATAAGCCTCTGAATTTTTTTGTCTTTATATAATTTCAATAATTTTTTGAATATGATTTCAAGTAACACGTGTCGTTATTGTGAGTAACTCTTCAAATTTCTTATTTTTATGTAATCTCAATAATTTTTCGGATAGGATTTCAAGTGTCACGTGTCGCTAAAGTGAGTTACACTCTAGATTTCTTATCTTTATGTAATCTTAATAATTTTTCGGATAGGATTTTGAGTGGCACGTGTCGAGATATAATTGGTTGTGCAAATTTTAGATAGGATTCTTATCTACATGACACTTCTTGTCTTCAGTTTTCAATGTTGTAGGTATTTATAGGAAAAAAATTAGAATTTTTTTTTAAATTCGTCCAAAAAAAAAATATTCTAATTCCAACATTAACTTGACAGCAACATGAAGTTAGCTAGCCGTTGCTAGCGGGCATCATACTGACGCAAGTAGCTGTTGGCATTCAAATTGACTGAGTTGGAGGGCTGGCTGGATGGCTGGAAATGGCTAGCATGCTGACCTGATTTGGGGGTTTGGGCATGGTGGGGCCCACAAGCCCTTTGGCTTAACCCTCGGTTGGAAACGGTTTTCATGTCATTCCGAGCTATTTTTAGCCCTATAACCCTTTGACCGGGTCGATTAGAGATGGCCTAAGTTTTTTCTCGTTACTTGAAGAAAATGAAATAGTTGGCTAAAACCGTATGCTGTCTCGATGGCACTTATTCGAATTCTCCTCTTTTCTAGTTAGACTATAATGTGACATCCCACATCGCCCATGGGAGTGATCCTTAAATGTATATTCTCATCCCTACCTAGCACGAGGCCTTTTGGGAGCTCACTGGCTTCGGGTTCTGTAAGAACTCCGAATTAATCGAGAAGGGGGCTAGGGCAATCCCATAATGGGTGACCCACTGGGAAGTTGCTTGTGAGTTCCCAAAAACAAAACCATGAGGGAATGGTAAGCCCAAAGCGGACAATATCGTGCTACGGTGGTGGAGCGGTCCGGGAAGTGATCCGTGCTGGGCCGGGATGTGACAATAAGTTAGAATATCGTCATGTCAAAATGAGAAAAAACACGTGGTAGAAATGAAGCTAATTACGACCATAATTTTCTAGACAGTAACATAAACGAAAGGAAAACAAAGGGAGAAAAGGTTTCGGCTTTTATTCTAAAAAGAAAAAAGATTGAAAGAATTATATAAGAAGTGAGTAATCAAGCATTATACACCAGGCCGTGTTTCCGACTCTGAAAAATTGCTCGTTTGTGATTCATCCCTTATACCAAATTCAAACAGATCGAACACGGAGTTTGAAAGTGCGACTGATTGAAAGATAATAATAATATTGCCCATTACTTGACCAAACGCCAACTTTGTCAAGAATTAAGCATTAATTTAAGTGAGGGGAAGAGAGAGTGATGCCGAACAAAACGACTGCGACTCGAGAATCCATGGATTCATACCAGAACCGTTGACAAATACTACAAAAAATAACAGCTCTTCATACTGCTTTTGGAGTAGAAGTAGGGTTCAATCAAAACAACTATATACAAACAATTAAAAGACCAATTGTTTGTCGTTTTAAGAATCGCGCTTAACGAAAATAGTTAATTTATTATAATCAAGATTCGTGTTCGTTTAAATATGTTTATTAGTTGCTTAAAAGCCTTTACTTCTGCAGTGACGTTTTGGCGTCCACTTGCTCCCCTACATCGCTTGTGCAAACAGAAAGAATTTTGACTTTAATCAAATTTCAAAATTTTCGATTTTCCATAGGGCTGACGAGAGCCTAACAAACCGATAGCTCTAAAACAACATGACGTTGTTGTTGATAATTGTATTATTGCTTAGATATTGATTCACGTGCTTATTTCTTATTTGGTAGCACATCACATGATTTGCAAATTGAGAATGCTAAGAGGACTCTGAAAAATGAGACTCCATACTCTCTACCATCTCATGCTTTTGGCACATTGTTTTATAAGGTTGGCATGAAAATTGATGTTAAACAGTAAAACAACGGAAAGTTCATGAAGAGTCCTCTTAGCAATTTTGTCTAAAAAATTGGTCTGCATAGTAGTACTCGAGGAAGGAATAGTAAGAGTAAATCGAAACTTGCATAAGTTTGAAGTAAAAAAAAAACCGTTTCCCTACATCTTTTCATGAAATATCACTTTTATTCAATGTAAGGGAAATAAATTGAGCTAGTGAACTGAATGAAAATGGCTAAATACAAGAAATGCAGATGAGGTTGTATAGACCCTTTATAGCTATAGCCAAAACTATTTCTATCTTATGCTACCCTTGGAGACCTTGAAGACACACACTTTCCGCAGGACACAAGCTTCAGTAACGAATGCGGTCTTCGTGCCCTTATCTTCAACCGCGAAAGCTGCATGTGAAACACATTCGTAAGTTTCATCTTCAAATCGACCACCATGGCGATTAAAAATGATGCAACGATAGACCCGAGCATTGTATAAGTAGTGTTTAGTTAGTATTCATTTTCTCCATCAACGGCGTTTTCATAGAATTGTATATCTAAGTTGTATGGCATGAGGAGTAAACTTCAGGTCTAAAAATGACGAGTAAGGCCCGGGCCTTGCATATTATGTCGCGAGCAATGTCAACCTGCTCAGAAATTTCATTGCAAGATTACTGTGAGATTTTAGAAAAATTACCCTTCGACGAGTTACTCTAGATGCTTTCCAGCAAAGCAAACTTCTCGATCGAGATTCCAGTCTCCTGTGGTTTGGAAAGAATCAGTACGATTTCAAATAAAAAGAGCATAAGATATTGAAGCTTATGAAATAACCTTGTATAACCAACTATATGTCCTCACTTACAAGTTACTTGAAACGAGAAGATGAAGCAAATGGAATTGCGTTACTTACAAATTATCTTGTTCGAGCTTTTCAGCAATAGAAACAGCTTTGTGTTGAGACCATCCACTGCGTTGCGACTCTGACTGCTGAATTACATGTGCAAGGGACACCTTGCTCCTGACAATGCTTTGATTCTGACTTTGTTGTTTTTCTGGAATTATCGCCATGGTTGATTTCTTTTGGTTATGCATTTGACCGCCACCCTTGCTTTCCCTAGGAGAAGCAGCTACTTCAACAATTTCACTCGTGCCCAATTCACGGGTATCATGGGCCACGAGCTGGGCATCAGTGGTGACTGCATTTTCATCTCTAGTATGGGATGAACCATCCTTTGAAGCTGGTATAATAATAGGCATCTGAGCCCATTCTTTACTATTTCTTTTTGATTCACATCTAATTTCAATTGTCAGGGGAGACCCTAGAACAATCTCAAATGCCTGCAAAATCTGCGTTCTGAACTTCTCAGCGGTAGATTTAGTCATGTGCGAAGAAAACATCAACTGCGCAGTGGGAGCTGCAAAAGAAGGGAAACATGTCAAAGGATTACTAATGTTTTGATATTTGATTAGAATAGTTATGATCAATTCACTTTAAGCATATAATTATCTCATTACAGAAAAGTAGTGGCATCGGAGCAAATTGAGAGTTCTTGGCAAGTTTATGAAAGATAAAATGTCATGTACTTAATTCAACTTTGTGTCCATGTCTAAGGGTCCATAACCCAAACCCTACAAACCACTGCTACCGGTATTTCGTAGGTGACTGACATAAATCACGAAAGGATAAATGTGTGTATGCACACGTTTATAAGTAGATATGTTATTGCATACCTGCACCAAAACTGACTGAGGTCAGCTTCCCTTCTTGGTACAAAAATTCTTTAATTCGATTATACGGAATTTTCTCAAGCACCTCCAACCAAATTTCTTCAATTTCTTTATGGCTTTTACCATGGACTTGCTTCCCATTTACCCTGACCATTTCAGCAGAGCCTGTGGCCGTCTGTTGAGAAGCCATACCCGACGCAGCATGACGTTTTCTATCTGAAATCATACCTTTCCCAGAACTTACAGAATTTCTAACATTAGTTGGCAGACCTTTCTCATACTTTGGCATCCCACCTTGTTCACTATCTTTCCTGACCGCATTCCTTCTGCCCACATTATTTAAGGCCAAGGGACTGTGAAAGAAACTTGCGTCTCCAGAATAACTAGGCAGCATATACTGTTGATCAGGAGCAAGTTGGAGTAGTGCAGCTGTTAGCCATGTTAACTTGTCATTTGACATCCTCAATTGTTTCTCAGCCTCAGATAAAGTTTTCAAAGCTTGACGCAATTTCTCCATGTCTTCCTTCGATACTGCAACCAGTTAATTCGTTTTTCAGTTGACTAAAAAAGTGTCACAAAAAAGGCAAGAATCAACAGGAATTAGCCATTTGATTTCAAAGGGCAAGGGTTTTCAATGTCTATTTAAGGCGGTTTCCATAGGGGCATAGCACATAACCAAAAGTGGTTCAAGCACGTTAAAATTGCGGTGAAGACTGAAGGAAGAAAAATGACTTGTATGAAATGCACAGTTACAGATATTTGGAAACAGAATATGAACATCGTTGACATAATTTATTAATGAAAAAATGGATTACTCAATTAATCTAGTAAATTTTTCAACTCACATGGTTGGTTATGAAAGAACTTCCTTCTACGCCTTTCTTTTCTATAATCATAGCTGCCAGCAAGTATATCTGTAATTACCGTTGCTAGTTGTGACATCAAGGCTAATGGATCAACACCAGTTTCCATTATCATTCTCAAATTCTTCACAGTATTAACTGTGTCTGCCGATAATGCTAAATCAAGAAGATCTATCAATTTCTCATCAGAGATAAGCCCGACCTGCAAAACATAGTCAAAATCTTCAGGTAGTCCATCTAAAGTAACAAGAGCAAACGTAATTGTATTACGATATCATGCTGGTTTCAAAAGCATTCCTCTATCTTTATATGGAAATTGCATATTACATGTAACGCCATACAGGAAGCAAAAATAGGAAGGAATACAAAAGGAATTTGTTACGAGCAACTGTGATAAGAAAACATTTAGGCAAAGAGGTGCAGAAAATGCAGCAGCTTAATATTTATACCACAAAGGGATACTTAAGCGGCACTGCTCGCTTGCTAATAATCTAAAAGAAGAAAACTTAAAACATCCCATTTCAAGAAATGACAGAAAAATAAAGTGCTGGGAACAGTAACACAGAAAATAGGGATCCTCAACCAAGACGCAATTGCTCGAGCATTTTAATCAGCATTGAGGCATTATATATAATTACATGTAAACCATAGCGATTCTGGAGGAACAGGAAAGAACAGCGAAGAACTTACCAGTTCCTGAACAAGAGGAACGGAGATTCGCTGGCCAAGCAAACTCAGTTGCTCTAGAGTCATCTCAGCATCCCTCAATGAACCATCCGACCTTGACGAAATAAGTTTCAGTGCATCCGTATCAATTTCTAGATCTTCTTTGGTTGCAATCCATTGCAAACTGTAAATAATATCCGCATCCTTTAGCTTAGGGAAAAAGAACTTTTGACACCTGGATATGATTATGTGAGGTAAAACATCAAGACTTGAACAGACAAGGACAAAAACCACATGTCTGGGTGCTTGATCAATGACCTTCAATATGGCACTCCAACACTCAGCAGACAACGTATCACAATCATCAAAGATGAACACTCTGTACTGTGATGGCAGCTGGGAAACAATCATATTGTCAAGTAGGTCCACAATGCTCTCGAAGTTGAAGTTACTAACAGGCCCAACTTCCCTTATATTTCTACTCTTGCCCATATCATGTGCGATGCAAGACTTGCAAAAGCCACAAGGCTTGGTATGATCGACAGAATGGCAATTTAGAGCTCTAGCAAATATGCGAGCACATGAGGTTTTCCCTGTGCCATGAGGACCATAGAACACGTATAGCAACCCAACTTTCTTTTTCATGACAGCATTTGAAAGAGCTTGTGCCACCAAATTCTGGCCCACAAGATCTCTAAAGGCTCTGGGCATGTACTTTTGTGTCAGATTTTGGTGCCTACGCCGGCGGTGCCCCCTTAATTTGCGGTGATCACCAGATCTAGCTTCGGAAGCATAGTCAGAACCGACATCATGCTTCAATAAATTATCAGCATAAATACCAAGTTCACCAGAATAGTCATGTACCCAACCAGCATTGTCAGAGCTTGCCTGTGATCCAGATGCTTCAACTAGTAAAGGCAGTGCCTCAGATTCAGATTTAGTAGAAATGCTCGAGTTGTCAGATGTCACGGGCATGTCAGAAATATCTCTACCGTGGGCAGCCAGACCACCCTTCTTAAATCTTGAATCAGATAAACCACAAGAAAAGCTCCTTCCAGCATTGTCGAGGAATGTTTTACCTCTATGATGGATTCTCGACCAATTCCATGGAATCCCACACCCATTTCTAGGAGCCCTTGTGACATTTTGCTCACCATACTCATCTGCTCCCTGTTCCATGTGATACTTTCGGTGAGCTGACCCTTGAGCTAATGAATTGGAAGCCACAGATAAACCATTTTGAGCTCCAAAGTCTCTGGAAGCTACAGAATCACGACTTCTTCTTGCACCACGGAATCTCCGCCTTTTTACCCTACTTAGTCCACTGCAATATCCCCGAACGCAGATCTCTGGTTCCTCAGCGATTCTTTCCTGTTGGGACCGTCTTCCAGGTAGGTGGATATTAGAGGACGGTACATCATCAGTATCCATCCTAACATCATTCAACTGCTCAGAGAGAGTCTTCATTTGAGCACCTTGAGTGAGCTTTCCCTTTTGTTTACTTTTTCTACTTTTGGATTCTGAATTTCCAGAAAGAGCGTCATGAGTCAAATCGTTATCATCCTGGTCTTGCGGAGGTTCCTCATTGTCACCCAAAATATTACTCCTATTACTCTTCTGACTAGATTCTTCTCTCTTAATTTTCCTACCATCCTTAACTCCACTCTTGCTGCCATGTTCACTGATTCCGGCCACACCGCCAGTACCATCATTAGCCTCGCGCGGAGCAACTTTTGGTGACACTAAACTTGCCAAAGGTGGAGAACCTACCGATAACCTCCTGGCTTCCCTTCGATACTCACTTCCAACTGACCTCCTCCCCTCACGCACCAAGGCATCATTTTCACCTTTTCTGGAAAGCATGTCAAGAATGGAAGGCGAATGCCATGAGGGAGGACTGGCAGAAGGGTCCCTGAGAGATCGCGACCTCTGAAGGACGACAAGGTCCCTCATAAGTGACCTGTCAGCCAATATGGGGCTTCGCTTGTGCATATGGTTCTTCAAGTGAATGCAATTTGTCAAATGAATGTGGTTGCGCAGATGATCACTAATATCACCATTCGCATCCTTGAGTATCCTATCTCGAACAGCCCTGGTCATGATCAGACCGTCAACGTGTCCGATAGCAGAATCTCTTTTGAATTAATGAAACAAACAAACACGTTTCGCATGATTACTTAATACCAGCCGAATCTCCGCAACAATGGCAGCATAAAAGCAACAAAAATCCCTCAATGTACACCAATGCTATCCCCCCACTAACTGTTCGGAAAAGCCGCCAAAATTCAATCAATCAAAGATCCTCCAACACGAAAATAATATTCGATTTCAAATTAAACAACACCATTTTGAATGATCACGCCGCCATCCCCTCCACACACAGCAAACCCCTCAAAACACATAATTTCTCGCTGAAAGGCAACGAACCCAACAGCGACACCCGGACGAACAACTCAGTAATCCCCTCAGCTCATCAAAACAGCAACAAAGACATAAACTTTAAAGCATCCCACCCAAATGGAACCCCAGAACAAACAGAAACAGCCACCAAAAAACACAGCTCCAACTAAAAAAAACCCATTTGGAGAAAGCTCAGAAGCAATCAAAACACCATGGCTGTTGCCCTAAAACCCTAAAGAGGCTAACTTTTTGGAAAAATGGGAGAGAATTAACATAAGGCTGAGATAGAAAGAACATGAAGTAACATCCAAAAGGAGGAAAAACTAATTAAAGGAAGGGGAAAAGCTGAAAGGGAAAGAAGGAAGCACTCCAATCACCTGAAATCAGAAAAGGCAGTGAACCGTTTGCATCATTAAGTCCCCCACCCAGATCTCCCACCGAGCTTCACATGCACTTCACGATGCCCTTTCCCTTTCAAAGCAACCAACTTTAGAGTGAGAGAGATGGTTAGAGAGAGAGAGAGAGAGAGAGAGAGAGAGAGAGGTCAGCAGCAAGAGGGTAGTGAGAAAAATGAGAGAGTGAGAGTTGAGAGTTGAGAGAGAGAGAGAGAGAGAGAGATCCGCCACAGACAGACAGAGAGACACACCTCTGCAAACAGAACACATTGCAAATAAAGCGGTGAGTCCGTTTGTTTGAGCATGCAGACCAAACTCTCTTTTATTTTTTTATTTCTTGAATTATTTACTTTTTCTGTATCAAAATTTTGAAATTGGGTGGGGCCAACAATTCCCCTGCCGTTGAAAAATAGCGGGTGGGAAAATTGCAGAGACCTTAAATTGGTATTTTCCTTCAAAATTTTGAATGATTTAGAGTTGACACTGTAATTTTGACTCAATTTGGCTTCCAGTTCCAATTATTGAACCTAATTTAAAGGGATTCTTAAGTCATATTCATGAAATATATTACTCTTCTTATTTGGGTCACAGAATTTTTAGCAGTTTTGTTTTCAATTTTTGAAGTTTACTTCATCAATTACACTACTTAGGGTAAAACTTGCTTTACTTGTTTTCTTATCAAAATTTGGTTGAACGAACTGGATGAAGTTAGAATCGAGACTCAAGAGAGTTATAATTGACTTTTGTCTTTTTAACGATACGCTTAAAGATGGGCTACGATTGAATTAAATAATAATTTGTGCATTGTCCAATAAACTCTTTTGTGATATTGTGAGACGTAGCCACAATCCCTACGTACAAATAGACAAGTAGGTGCGATGTCATAAGTGGGAGAAATTCTTAAAATTTGAATGATCGGATCACGTGATAGTACGGTCATAAACACAAAACACATTGTCTTTCATGTTTTTTGTTTCCATGGACTCTATTTTGTGTTATCTACTAAACAGTCACATGATCTAGTTATGGAAGACCTAAAAACTTCTCCTTGTAGTCACATAAAACTAGAGGAAAAAAACGATAACTCACGCTATCTCATTTTTATTTTTATAGAAGAATCTGTTAGAGCAAGTGACCAACTATCTTAATACCATCGCTAAGAGTATCCAAAAAAACTCATGAAAACTTTAAACATGTTTTTTCGTGAAGTTTAAACATGTTTTCCGTGAAAATTTTCGTTGTTGATGCTCTCACTAAATTTGGTCAAAGATCTTCAAATTTCATGTTTGGATATTCTCTCTTCCTTTTGATGATAAGTAGAAATGATGCATAGAAACTCTTCAGGTAAATATATTCCATCAAGCAATTATTTATTTTGAGTGGTGTTATTCATAAATTTTGTATTAATTTTTATTATTTAACTTTTTTCAATTTATTTTATTGGATAATTTAAAATTAAAAATAGTACGTTATAAATAAAAAATATATAAATGTGAATAGCACTATTTTTTTTTTTCCTACTTCTATAAGGGTAAATTATATAGGATTCTCTGCCCCTTTTGTCATCCAAGGGATCTTTTAACGCAAGACAAACTGTAATTTCCAGTGGACAGACTGTAATACCATATTGGGGTCCTGATGGACCTTTGACTTCATTAGACATTACAAACAAATATGATAATTAAATAGTGTTACTAGACCCTACTCCATTGTTCTATTTTCCCACTCACTTTATAATTTCACTCACGGTAGGAAGTTAAAAATACTTAATACTCTTTATTCACCCACTTTTATTCTTGAAATATCCTAGATACAATTAACATCATCGACTCAATTCGACAACATCATTTGACTCAATTCGACTGCGAGAGGTCTGAAAGAGGGAGGGAGAGAGAAGGGCTCTAGATTATTTAGGTATTTACGTCATTTGACGTAGGGTTCTAGATTATTTAGATATTTACATCATTCGACTGAGTCTTCTAAACTCTCAAAAAAATGAATCGTAGCGAAAAAGTCATCAGATGATCCCCTTAAAAAAACAAGTGGGGCCATGGCCAGAGCTGCTGAAGTTCTTATGAAATCCAAAGTCTCCATTCTCGTAGCCACTGAGATTTTATATAATGGTTGGGGAGGGGACCAATGTGCTTGTTTAATACATTTTATGTTCCTCTAAAATACAAAGAAAAGTTGTATCGGGTATTGTTTTTTTGATACAAGCGATAATGAGAAAATTAAATTGAACTTGAACTTTTGGGTGTAAGTTGAAAGTTAATGCGAATAGAATAATTGAATTTGAAACTTCGAATACAAATGTGGATTAGTAAGGGATTTTATGGAGATGTTGGTGAAGTTGTTACGACATTAGATGATATAAGGCCCCATTGCGGTGAGTGATGTAGTGGAGGGGACCAAGGTATTTAGTGAAGGATGGTGCAAAGGGAACATGTTTTAATACTTGGTGAATATAAACCAAAGACTTTAGATATATTTTCAATATTTGGTTTAAATATTGGTGTGAGGTTGGTCCATGTGATATCTTTCTGGATTCTCACAAGTGAAACAAAATAAAAGAGGAGGGCGGGACCACAATATGTGGTGCCTGCAGGCACCCGATAATGCATTGTGTGTATTATGACATAAATAAATAAATATATATTGGCATATTTGTTAATTTGTCCTCTAAACTTGTATTGAGCTATCAATTTTGCCTCTTAACTTTAATTTTAGCCGATTACCCTCTTAAATTTTTATAATTAGCCAACTTCCCCCTTGAACTTTAATTGTAGCCGATTACCCCCCCAGGGGAACTTTTATAAATAGCCGATTTCCCCCCCATGCGTTAGATTTTAAAAATTTACATCCAATTTTCCATCAATATTGTCACAGAAACAACACATGACAACTATATGAGGGCAAAAAGGACGAAAAATTGGATGAAAGTTTTTAAAATCTAATGCCAAGGGTGAATTGGCTATTTATAAAAGTTCAGGGGGGTAATTGGCCAAAATTAAAGTTCAAAGGGGAAATTGGCTAATTTGAAAAGTTCAAGGAGGTAATTGGCTAAAATTAAAGTTCAGAGAGGAAATTGGCAGTCGCATACAAGTTCAAGAGACAAATCAACAAATACATACATATATATATATATATCATGATGCATATTACATGGATATATAGCAAAAATAAAGAAGAACCTAGGAAATATTATTAGGGGGTCAGCAAGAATAACACGTAAAGCGCAACATGTTTTGGAAAGTTGAGCATGCAAATTGGTATTTCATTGAACTTAGGTAGTCTTGAGGTCATTTGCCAAGTTATATTACACGTCTGCCGACGGATGCAAACAGTTTTTGAGCGTGCATATCAACTGATGTTAATAGCTTTTGAGCAAGTATGGAGACAGATGCCAACATATACCCAGTGTGCTTATCGACAGATGCCCATAGCAACACATACAAATGCATGAGGCTAGCAACTATCCTACCCAGTGCCCATAGAGGCAATTCGTTGAACAATTGTAAAAATTATCAAGGGCCTCTAAAAATTTTAAGGACTGCATCCAACTCTTCTATGGAATATTTTTGAACTCGGACGAGATCAGCTGACCCACCTTGCGCCAAGGTGTATCCGGCTAAGCAAGCTTTGAAGGCAGAGAGAGGTGGGTTTTTAAGCGGTTGAAAGGCAACATGAAGTCCATGTTCATATGACCTTTTTGTTTGATGATCTAATTCTTACCATATATTGTATGCGGGGTGCACATTAATCTGGTTCTTGTTTCAACCACCGGCCCCTTGAAAAAATTTATGGAAATAGAATTTTGAGGTGCGACCGACAATACAAATACAAAATGATCTCTTCTTTTCGGATATGTTTTCACCAATAATTTTACCATAACATACAAGAAGAAGATGATGAGGAAATCCATAGATTACAAACCGCGTGTTCCCATGGCATTTCGAATCTTTGACTGCTGCTTTAAGAACTCAAATGCAAATCATTTTCAAACATAAATAATTAGACCAACTTAAAATCAATCAGATGACACCAAAGTGAAAGTGCTTGATTACAATTTAAGTAATTAAATAATTAAATTACTTCGTTATCTTCCAAAGCAAATGATTAGGGGGGCACATAATACACAAAACGTTATGGAAAGCAGGAGCAGAATTGTCGTTACATGGTTAACATATATATGGCCCAATATATAATCTTTGATTAAAGCAGTTTATCAAGTGTGCGGCTGACTTTGCTTAAAGCCTTCCTAACTTTTTTTATTTAGTTTTATTTATTTTTCTTTTAAAAAGGAGGACAATTGAGCCTAGAGAAGATAAGTTGGGAATTGCACCACGATTATCATCTCTTTCAGGCCCAGAGAAGGTTAGTTGAAAATTGCACGTTTTATCCGTCGTTACGATCAAGCAGATTCACACCTAACAAATAATCTAATTCAAGACCTCATGTTATTTTTTTTAGGAAGCTTTTGTCCGCACATTTCCACTTGGCCAATTGTTGTGATTAACTTGTTTTCTTTTTAATTTTTTATACTACATACGATAGTATCTATATGAAGGGGTGAGAGGGTAGGTTAAGCCTCATATTGGACTAGCCATAACAATTTGGTTCAAATTCACCTTTGGCGATAATCAAATCTAAGACATTTCACTTATAAATGAAAAGAAATACCATTAAATTGTAATACTAAATAAAGAGAATGGCTAATTTAACTTTTTATTTTTATTTATTTTGCACTGTGGGGAGAAAAGGGTGGAGAGCATCATTTTTATCTATTGGAAAAGCTCCTTTTATGTCTAGTTCCGGAGGGACAACAACATCGTCATGTGTTCCAAGGCTTCATATATTTTTTTGGTTTAGGGAGTGATGCAATCTCTAATCTATACACAAACTAGTTCCTCAAAATTTGTTGTAAGTAATGATTACTCAATTGCATGCCAAAGTGAATCTTTGCGACGGCTAACTTGCACTTATTTATTTATTTTATTAAAGTTATTAGGGGTGGCTACGGATTAAATGTTACCCCGATTGGATGTTAAGTTTGATACTAAACATTTTATTTTACATAACAAGAATTGTTCTAGAAGTTATTTTCTCGTCCATTATACGGTCTTATGATCAACTCGACATCGTATATGTGCAAGTACCCACACGTTTGGTATGATTCTTAAGAGGAGTTTTCTTGATATTAAGTTTACCTCATCAACGTATGAATTATGGAGTGAAGAAAAGAGTTTTTATTTGGACACCCAAACACTCTTGAATTCTCTTTGGACACCCAAAACCAAGATTTTTGTTTTTTAGTTCTAGTTCGCCTATGCCACTTAGTACTACGGTTTAATGGTATTCCTCTACACTTGTAAGTCAGAGGTTTTAGGTTTCATTCTCGCCAAAGGTGAATTTGAACCACATTATTGTCTATTTATTGTGAAGCTTAGCCTACTCTCCCACATCCTTAATATAAATAATATCATTTATTAAGGGAAGTGTTATTAGCACTCCGAAAATCTCATCCTACACTCCTCACAAGTGTATTTTTCTTTCCTAATATAGAAAGTTTGGAGTGTAGAATGAGATTTTTGGAGTACTAATAACAATTCTTTTTATTAAAACAAATAAAGTTCCTAGTTTTGCCCTTATTACTAGTAAAAACAAAATTAAAAAAAACGAAATGTATGGGTTAACACACCAGGCCCAGCCCAATCTTTTTTCCATTAGAAAGTCACATTTATATTGGTGCATCATTTAATACCTTGCGTTGAAAAATTTCTCCCATGAATATTTTTTTATGAGTGATCAGTTGAGATTTAACTCAATAAAATTTAAGTTAAATTAGCCATTCTTAAGTTAAATTTAAGTTAAGTTGAGACTAATCCACCCCTTATATATATATATATATTCAAATTTCTTTAATTTACGGTGACATGGGTTTCACACTCACAACAACTTGTGAATGTATATGTTGTGTTAAGTAGGTCAATCTAAAAAACAATGCCTACAATTGCATGATTCTTCAACTGTAGCCACTGAGTCAAGTAGGTCAATACAAAACACCTGGACAATAGCGCACAATATATGTATTTTCAAACCAGATTAATGACTTCATTTGAATCTAATCAATCAACGGAGTAATGTCCAATTATTACATTACTTGGTGGTTAATCAAGTTAGTCAGCACTTAGCAGGCGGTGAATCAGATGAATTCATTGCCAGCAACTCGGCGAGGCCATCGATAATCATGGAACGGGCATGAGTGCATTTTTTTTTTCCAACCATCCTAAATTGATGATGATGCTCATCATACTTATTACAACTAAATTATTTTAAATTTTAAAATTTATATGGTAAATAGATTAAATCAAATTCATTCACCGAATATCACTACTACTTTGGAATGTTTGAACAAAAATGTTTTCATTAATACAGAGCGCAACGTACGTCAAACGGGTCTGCAAAGAAAGAAAGATGCCACGTCATTAGTGTATCCAGCTGGCACGATTACGTGGACGGACGAGAGATGGTTCCACCAAGTCCGAGCTGCATGTCTGACAAACTCCCTCTTTATTCGTTCCGGGGAACATCGTGGAGGGTCTGTAGAAAGGAGAAGCCGTTTCCGCCTGCCACCTCAACTCTCCTTCTCTCCTTCCTTACACTCTCTCTCTCTCTCTCTCTCTCCCCTGCTGAAATCTAGGGCACAAAATCTTGGCTTTCGACCATGAATGTCTTCAGATTGACTGGCGACATGACTCACTTGGCCAGTATTCTGGTCCTCCTCCTCAAAATCTATGCTACAAAATCTTGCTCAGGTTACACACCTCATCCCTACTCGCTTTCCATTTTCCATTTTCCCTAAACCCCTGTTTGTTTCCTGAGAAAACGCTGGAAATTTTGATGGAAAATTGAATTTCTTTGTTCCCACCTAAATTTTGCTCAATGTAGAAAACTTTACCCAGTAATGCAAACCCAGATTTTATTTTGATCTGTTTAGTGTTAAAGAGAGCAACTTTGTGATTTTCTTATGTTCGGAATTGGATCAGTTTTAAGTGTATTTCCTTTGAAATTGTATGCATTAGCGATTATTAGTTTGGTGAATTGGGCGTTTGGGAAATTGATTTGTTGCTTAATTGTGATTAGGGATTTCGCTTAAGACTCAGGAGCTCTATGCGCTGGTGTTTCTGGCTCGATACCTGAACCTGTTTACGGACTTTATTTCGGTGTATAACACTGTGATGAAGCTTGTGTTTATTGGAAGCTCTCTTGCCATTGTTTGGTGTATGCGGATGCACAAAATGGTGAAGCGTTCTTACGATCAAGAGCTCGATACATTCCGCCATTATTTTCTTATAGCAGGCTGCTTTTTGCTCGCCCTGCTTGTCAATGAGAAGTTCATGTTTCCAGAGGTGAGACAAATTTTTCGACATTCTCGACTTGTTGGATGCATCTAGTCTCGTTTGAAATTGGTTTGCCTGAACCAGGGTATGATTGTAATGGTGAATTGGAACTACTTTCAGGTCCTCTGGGCTTTTTCGATATACTTGGAGGCGGTTTCTATTATTCCGCAGTTAGTTTTGCTACAACGAAGCGGAAATGTGGACAATTTGACAGGGCAATATGTGTTCCTTCTTGGGTAAATATATTTCTTTCCTCTGTACCGTCCCTAACTTGCTATACACTCAGGATATCTTGTGGTTAGGTTTCAATATTTGATTGCTGTTGATGATGTGAAGTTTAGTTGATTTTGTTACTCAATAGGTTTCCTTAAGTCGCTGTTGTATAGATTTAATCTTAAACCAAGATGAACACATTAGTGAAATCTCTGCCAGTGTATGCATTAACTCTGCCAAAATCTGAGAATATATGAGGTTTGAAGAATGAAGAGCTACTTTATCACATAAGAGAGGCATATGCCATTTGAGAAAGCAATACTTGTTGCGGAAAAAACTATAAGGGTGTATGCTATTTCATATATTGGATGCTGACCTCAACTTTAGGGGAAGGTTGTAATCGGGAAAGCATATACGAATGAAGCATGTGACTTGTTTGCTAGTGAAGCAAATTTTCTTTCCGGACTCTGGCAAAGAGGGCCTTACCATGACTTTCCTTCGTTTCGGAAAGTTATGAAGTTGGCCCTTCTTAGGAAAGATAGAAGGGAAGAGGCAATTGGATTGGTGAAGAGGTTTCTAACTGGTTACTAGTGGTAGCTTGTTCGTTTGTGTACAAGATGAATTTGCTCGTCGATGTCTCAGAATCTAACTTCTATGGTTGGGACTCAGGTAAGTGGGAATAGTGTATAGAAGTTAGATTCTGAGACACCGATGCAAATATATATTCTACTTCACACCATAAAATTTCCTTTACGCATACGCGGTTTTAAGATTGGTCCCCAAGTTAGTGTGTGGTTACTAAAGAAGTGTGATTTTGATTCTTGCTTCCTTGAATGAAGGCTGAATATACTGAAAATTTTGAAATCTAGTAAATAAACAGATACAGCAGTTTAGACCAGGTTAGATTGGTAGATGGTATACCGTATACTTGTACGCATTTGTGTGCCAAGTTCATCTTGGATTGTGACATCTTTTCAGAAAAGAATCTGGGGATACAAGTTAAGTTTCATACTGCAGGGCCTATCATGCATTGTACATTCTCAACTGGATCTACCGCTACTTCACAGAGCCACACTTCAGTCGATGGATTGGTAAGTTATGTGAGAACCATTGAGGACGAATGTTTTTTTTTTCTCTACATAGTCTTATTTACTTTGGGGGGTGTGGCGCCTTACTGCTGTTTGTATGGTTTTTTTGCAGCTTGTGTCGCCGGTCTGGTTCAGACAGCTTTATATGCAGATTTTTTCTACTACTACTTTCTCAGGTACCTAATGTGACACCTTCTTGCCAATGATCCTTGTTCACTCTCTTAGATGGTTAACACATAAAGCTGTTTGTTTTGCAGCTGGAAAAACAATGCGAAGCTTCAGCTGCCATCGTAAGCCAAGGAAGCGCGTTTTCGTTCTTACATCTGACTTTTATACACTATGGCTGATAAGCCTACATGCGGGATAACTCTCTGCTGGAAGAAGTGCGTACAGGTTAAGTAGTTCCGAATTAGGATGGCAACCGACCCCATTGCCATAAACGGGTGAGTAGTCAGTCAATTTTGGGTGGAGTTATCCATCTCATAGGCATTTGCAGGTCAGATTAATACCCCCGTTAGTTTTGAGATAATAATATCGAAATCTCGTATGGTCACCTTGTAAAGATGTTGGATCTTGGAAGGATTAATGGAACCCCAGGCATATGGTATAACTCCTATTTTTCCTTTCTTTTTGATGGATGTGTATTTCACGTCTACCGTATGTTTTTGTAATATTGCGTGAGAACAACTTACATGGCAAGTGATGCCAACGTGGCAACGTACTCGTGCTGTATAAGTTTATCTCATATGGACTGTCCGTATGGGGCACTAAGAGTGTCTAATCTAAGAGGTTCCTCATGATTGGGCCTATAAGAGATTAAACAAGGCCCAATTAGAAAGAAATATCAAATGTCAGGAGCTGAAACGAAGCGGAACAAGAAAAATCAACAAACACGTCACACATGGCGACGCACGATTGACATAGTCGTCGTAACTCGTCATTGAAGGTTGTGCCGGGACGCTGACTGTGCCTGCGCCACGACAAATACGATAACGCGGCGGCTAAGTCGCAATTGTGTGTGAGATTTTTCAGGGCGTCGCCTTCCCCTTCCCTCCTTCTACTTATCCATTTGCATCTCTCCCTCCCTCCCTCCCTCTCTCTCTCTCTCTCTCTCTCTCTCTCTCTCTAGCTCTGCGTTTGGAGCTCTCTCAGGTAAACACCTTTCTCTTTTTTTTTACATGATTAATTTGGATTATCGTTCTGGAATTTTGATAATCTCTTGAGGTTTTTCCAAGCGATTTTAGTACAAAATAATTGGATATTTGAGATTTTGAACTGATTTGCTTAAGTTGATGCGATTAGATTGTAGATTATGTGATTTATACATCATGCAACAAGAAATCAACGCTTGAAACTGTGAAATCTGAACCTATATGTGTTAATTACCGATTATTACTTTGCTTAACGACGATTATTACTTTGCTTTAACGAAATGGTTACCAAACGGCCCCGTAGTTTTCGTTTCAAAAATCCGAAGCTAAATTATATTATGCGTACGTTGCATTTCAGTTAATTCTTAGCTGATCTGCCTTTATTATGCTATAACTTGTGGAGTTAGCAACTGATTGCTGGTAGCAGTTTAATTTGTATAAATGGCGGGGAATTCCTTTTTCGTACTGTTAATTTGTTCTTGATTTTAGTTATCCATTGCTTAATCAATTTTATGGTTCTAAACATTTTCGGCTTAATTTGTAGTGCTTAAAATGGGAGGAGGTTTTCGAGTTTTGCATTTGGTGAGGCCGTTTCTTTCTTTTCTACCGGAAGTTCAAAGCGCTGACAGAAGGATCCCCTTCAGAGAGAAGATTATATACACCGTGATTTCCCTGTTCATCTTTCTGGTGTGCAGTCAGCTTCCCCTTTATGGCATTCACTCGACCACTGGCGCTGATCCATTTTATTGGATGCGCGTTATTCTTGCATCAAGCCGTGGGACTGTGATGGAGCTTGGTATAACCCCCATTGTGACATCTGGGATGGTCGTGCAGCTCTTGGCCGGTTCAAAGATCATTGAAGTTGACAACAATGTTCGTGAGGATCGTGCGCTATTGTGAGGATTTTTACTTTAATTGTTTGCTTTAAACAGTTTTCCTTGCTTTGATTATTGAATGATATGACGAACTTTGTTTTTGGAGTTGCATATTTTGGTACTTTTCAACTTCTGCTTGTTCCTTCCTTTGCCTTGCTACGCTAATTGCATGTTATGAAGAAACTTACTTTAGAGGTTGCGTATTTTGTTAGTTTTCAAACCATGCTTAGTTCTCCTTTGGTCCTTCCTACTTCCTGGTATAATCTTGGTTTAATTTGTTTCATCAGTAAAGTAGCAGTTTACGTATAATTGTTCAGCTTGTTCCTTCCTTACCTTGATACTCTGAGATAATGATCCTTCAGTTATGAGTCTTACAACTTAATCGGGTGGCTTTGCTAGTATTCTAATCTCTTGAATTTTATCGGCTTCTAATTTGCAGAAATGGGGCACAAAAGTTGTTGGCCATCCTCATCGCTGTTGGTCAGGCTGTTGCTTATGTGGTTTCAGGAATGTATGGTAGTGTTGCTCAACTTGGTGTCGGGAATGCGATTCTTATCATTGTTCAGCTCTGCTTTGCTGCAATTATTGTTATTTGCCTAGATGAACTTCTTCAGAAGGGATATGGTTTGGGATCCGGGATCTCCCTTTTTATAGCTACCAACATCTGGTACGCTAGAAACCTGTATTTCTTTTACCTTTTAGTATTATATATATAATCTATGGTCTTGCCATACTTGACTTTTGGTTTGATTATGCAGTGAAAGCATCATCTGGAAGTCCTTTAGCCCTACAACTATCAATAGCGGACGGGGAGCTGAATTTGAAGGTGCCATCATTGCACTGTTCCATCTCTTGATCACCAGGACCGACAAAGTTCGTGCTCTTCGCGAAGCTTTCTACAGGCAAAACCTGCCAAATGTTACTAATCTGCTTGCTACAGTCTTGATCTTTCTCATTGTCGTCTACTTCCAAGGTTTTCGTGTTGTTTTACCAGTGAGATCAAAGAATGCCCGTGGACAGCAAGGATCATATCCTATTAAGCTTTTCTACACCTCTAACATGCCCATCATTCTCCAGTCTGCTCTTGTCTCCAATCTTTATTTCATCTCTCAAGTAAGTTACTAGGCAATAAAAACTAAAGGCTCTTTACTGCAGTTGTTAATTAATTGACATGAAACTTTTTTTCTTCGTACAGTTGCTTTACAGGAAGTTCAGTGGGAATTTCTTCGTGAATATTCTTGGAAAGTGGCAGGAGTCTGAATATTCCGGCCAATCTGTTCCAGTTGGTGGTCTTGCCTACTATATCACGGCTCCAGGAAGGTGATCCAGCACGTTTTGTTGCTTAACCTTAGAATCTCCTGGCATTATTTATCATGTTTCGTGTGTGAAAGCATGTATTAATAGCATTGGTTCTTTTTCTTTGTCAATGTGGTTTTAATTGCAGCTTGGCGGATATGGCAGCCAATCCATTCCATGCTCTGTTCTATCTAGTGTTCATGCTTTCAGCCTGTGCACTCTTCTCAAAAACTTGGATTGAAGTTTCTGGTTCTTCAGCCCGAGATGTAGCTAAGCAGCTCAAGGTATTATTTTTCCTCCTCATCCTAGTTCTATGATTTCTTTGTGATATCCCTCAAATTGATGTTACAAAAACAATGACATTTTGGAGAGCTCATAGCATGACTGTAAATGTGAAGACATGAGATTTCTAGGATTAAATTTATGATTCTCAAACAACTTAACGTCACGAACTAATACGTTTATGGTTAATGATTGACATTTATGTTGCTTAATTCTGCAGGAACAACAAATGGTGATGCCTGGACATAGAGATTCAAACTTACAGAAGGAACTAAACCGCTACATACCTACTGCGGCTGCATTCGGAGGCTTGTGCATTGGTGCCTTGACTGTTCTGGCAGATTTCATGGGAGCAATTGGTTCTGGGACTGGGATTTTGCTTGCTGTCACGATCATCTATCAGTACTTCGAGACATTTGAGAAAGAGAGGGAAAGCCAACTTGGCTTTTTCGGCCTCTAAGCCCTAATAAAAGGAAAGGTAGTTGAGAGCTGTAAGTACATCCGACCTTGGATAACACTAGGGATACATTTGAGGTCGAATTTGTAGTTTGGTTACGGTTTTTCACTTGTTACGTCTTCTTTTATGGATAGCCTTGCATGCAATAATTTGTTTTTGACACGATGATATTCGAAATTACTCTTAATCCATGGGAAGTGGGATTCTCGAACCCAGGTAGAATGGAGTGGTACATTGCCATGACCAACGGACTATGAACTAGTGTGACGTATTAGGTGACTTGTACGTAAAAGTATTGGTTCACACCCAACCCGGTCTCTAATATTGGGCCTACCCTGCCCATGACCTTGGGTCAGTCCAATTCATGGCTGAAAAACTGGATGGGGTTGGGTTGGAAGTCCAATATACCAGTATTTTCTTTTTTATACACAAAACAATATTGATAGCATTTTGAAGCAATTGAACTACAAGCCACTCGCATCGTATATGCCCATTATCGCACTATTTTAAGTTTTTTGTGTTTTTACTGTATTTCCTCTTCTCCTTTAAGCTACTCAAGTCAAGAGTATACGTACGATTTACTTTGTAATTATTTGGTGATTAGTGAGTGTGTCTGGTTTGTGTTAGTGTTTTTATGAAGTGAGCAATCATGGTGCTTCCTGGTAATTGGACAGACTTCAAACTTTGGAAGGATGGATTCTATTCGTTGCAACTTTTGGCCTTATTTTTTGTACATTTAGCTGCAAAAATTGAGCCCCATTTTGCACTAGATTAAGTATGAGTCGTATGATTGGATTCCTTGGGTATAATTTTTGGTAGCAAGCAAAGCAAAGACGCTTGCTTGACACTCGTGTCCCTCACAAAGTTATGCTAAGCTTAATAGGGGTGTTTTCTTTGTTAAGCTTAAAATAACCTACGGTAATCATGCTTTTTAGGATATGGAGTTCAAGGTTTTATAAGTCAAGTTGTCATGCAAAGCATAAAGATGGCATGAAAGATGGATTAAATATGTAAAAGGAGATAAAAGGGATTTGAGGACGGTCAAAATTTGGTGTGCAAAACGGCTCGGGGAGATTATTATGAACATTCGACTATATATTCTCATGTTTGTGTCATGTGATAAGTGTTACTGAAATAAACTGAATATGGATGGTGTTATGGATAGTGTTATGCATGGTCATGTGATCAGCGTTATATTTCACGACAATATACTTTTTTCATTCATAAAGTGAGTAGTATTATAGAAAAACCCGTTGATATAAGAACTTACCATTAAGTGAACAAGTAAGAAATCCGGCCACAAATTAAAGCGGATTGGAAATCAACACCTCTAGCTCTATCATCCCTTTTTCTTTCCTGTGCACCGGGTTGTGTGCTCGTGGTTTGCGCATGACTTGATTCACTCTAATGTCATAACGACATTATAACGATACTCCAACAATCTAATGATAATCCAATGACACTGTAACCACACATTGGATTTTATTGTTGTTGTTACAATGTCATTTCGGCGTCAGATTTTTGTTATTGTATTGTGTTGTAGCTATGGCGTCAATAGACCCAACCGGGTCATGCGCAACCCACGCACAAACTTCGTGTGCAGGAGAGAAAATCGTCCTAAACTAGGACTTGCCTTCAATGGTATGACTATTTTAACCGTTGAATGTGATTTTAAAAATTATTAAATTTCTTATTTTCAGTCATAACTACTTTCGTATCATCGAATGATGCAAAATCCCTAAAACTAAAGGGACTAGAGAATATAGCAATTGTACTTGGAATTTATCTTTAGGCCTAAACTTTCTCCTAGAACTTTGAGTCTGAGACATTCTCTTACTATTAGCCTAGAGGGACACCAAGCCGCCCAGTGGACATTTAGCCTAGAGCCTACCTCTGCACTAGTTCACTGTATAAACGTTGTATTCCGAATCTTATAGATTGGGACCAAGAAAAGGAATATCGTATAGATGATGCGTTGGCTTTTGCCAATATATATAGCCTGGAAAGCTGATTCTGCTGCACTGAGTCACTGAACCACCGCACCAAGGACAACGGTCCAGATTCCACTGCACCACAAGTCCCCTCCGATCTCAATTACGAGTATGAAGTTGGAGGTCTCAACCCTTTTGATATGCCATTGAAAATTTACAGCAACTGGCATGCAATGTGAATGTTGAATGCCCTACAGTAACTCCCACTTTGCACTTGGCCATGAAATATCATCTATATATAAAACATTATGTTGAAAGCATGAGAGGTGAAGAGTTCATGGAGAGTCTCATTTTGAGAGGACCTTCTTAATATTTCTCTTCTCCAAGTCACGATATATAGCCAAAGTTACTTGAACAAAAATAAATTTCTTTGCATGCATGTGAAACTATGATAATGTCGACAATTGGAAAAAACTTTGCATGTAAGAAGAAGTCAAATATTTTTCGAACAAAGATTAATTGCTACAAACGTGAAATAGTACTGCACTAGCTGGTTCTCAGTAGCACTATGAAACTTCGGATGGCCATTGTGAATATGTAATGTGATTAGACAGCACAAGATGCAGGGAGGGAGGGAGGGGGATTGGGAGACTTTAACTACAAAGCACAAACTAAAGCAACAAGCCAAAACAAAGCAAAAGATGCAAATCTGGGAAACTTAAGCTTGTTAGCATATACTGCGTTTGGGAAGATTGGAAATCAACCAAATGTAAATCGATATGGAAATTAGTTAGGAGAAAACAAGAGGTAGTATGTATTCGTTTCGAAAAACCAATTATTAGGCAACAAGGGATGGGGGTACGGATTCTCAACTTTGTTTGCCATTAGCAAACCCTAATCACCAAACTCTGCGTACCTAATCACATCATGTAGTTCTATATGAATCTATATATATGCAACGTACTTATGGCTTGCTGCTTATATGCTCGCGTACCTTGTTTCCCAAACGCGCTTCTCTAACAAATTTTCTTCATTTTCTTTACCAAAAAGCTAATTGAATGCAAATAATTCAATTGATTTACAATCTCGTTGTTCTCTCATATTTTTAGTCTTAATTTGTAATTCGAAATGGCCACGCTAAAAAAGAAGAACTAGAAGTCATGATACGTATATAAACTATTATGTTTTTCATAAGATAATATTGAAGAGAAGGCTATGTGAATATTTTTGCTCACCACTCTCAATTAGTGGTGATGCTCACCACCCTATTTGTAATTGTTAGATAGATTTAAATTTCAAGATCTGTGTTATGGATATATACAAATCTTAAAATTTAAATTCATACAACGGTGCTAAAGAGGGTGATGACAGTAACCATTACTTGAGAGTGGTGAGTAAAAATACAACCGGAAGCTAAAGATGATTACAAATTCAACTAAATAATTTGCTATAATTCTGTTCAATCCACAGTGATGATATACTAACGTCGCATGCCAAAAAAGAAAGAAAAGATTATGTTCATGTTATAGATTATTACCAACTGCTAGATTAGATATATAACAAAATAATGTTGTATTTCAAGAAACATGCAATTTGGTCTGCCATGCAAAATTCAAGAAATTATATATTATTGCATGGAAAATAGTTTTGCTTGCCACTGGTGTTCGAAACTTGGGGAGTTGTTGAGGTCGTGGTCCCATGATTGACCACATTACAACTTTAGTGTAGTACACGGTTTATTCTTAATGAAGGTTCATTATGTATAATCTTATTAATTAATTGGATAAAATGCCATGATAATGAGAAATGCACGATCTAATATTCACAACCATGATTTGGTTAGTCAGATATAATGATACAAGAAGAGAGAAATAAGACGTCTACTTAACGTCTATGTAGTTAAAAAAAGTAAGTACTTTTGCTTAATTATGTTTTATGCTTTGAATTAAGATATCCCGACAATTTACGACCTATCATTCTTATTTATTTTAATACAAAACTCGGGTCTACAACAATTAAAAAACCGGAAAAGTGTATATAATTATGAAAGATTGGATATGATTTTCATTGTATATCTGGATCGATTTGATCGCTTTTGTGCATGTAGATTTGTATTTGAAGTTTTTGTAAATGTGTTTCTGAATATTGCTTTATCGTTTCATTCGAGTTTAGGAGTTCCTCTAACTCTAATTATAAGTTCGTAAATGTCATTATAATAGTATTTATAGAGTTCATTTTTCCATTATAACATATGCAAATCCAGCACACTCGCTATCATCCTCTTAAGTCAAATGGATGTGTTCGGTTATGGGTCATATTTCAGAGTGGGTAGTTTTTTCTATGGACCAAGCAACTTTTGTGTAGGGATGTGCCTTATTTTATATAATTAACCTTTGGTTATGTAGACAAATTTTGTCCCACTCCTGTTGTCTGTCAATAATGTCCAAGAAGGCCACTAATTTGAATTTTGAAACATATCTATTATCCACTTTCTATCTTTTATGAGCACCTTAGTTACTTGAAGAATTTTTAGTTAAAGTGATTTATGAGATTAATTTAACTCTTTATTTTAATTTTTGACATTGAAAGTTGATAGAATTGGTTCTTGAGTTTATACACTGTAAGTTGTTTTGATCACTCTATGAAAGATCCGTCAATGTTCTTGTTAAGTGGAGGGTTGGTTTGACAAAAGTACCTTAGTAGTCGTGTGGTTGTTCACGTGACAATGTAATGAACATATTGACAAATTTTTCAATAATAACCAAAATAATTGATGATGGACAAACTTAAGAACCACTTCTATCGATTTTCATTATCAAGAACCAAAATAAAGAATTATACTAATCTTAAAGACCATTTTTACTATAAGCAATTACTGAACGTAGTATTTGGATCAATGATCCAGTGAACAAGTTAGCTCTAGCGACACATGTTCAAGTACTAAAGCAAGAATGAAACCCATAACTGAAAATGGACTAGTTGATTGATCACACGTTGTATTGAAATATGTTGGTCCATTCATTGTCACATGCAGTGTGAGTACAATCTTCGAGTTTTCCTTATTGTTTTGACCATACAGAAAGTGGGAGATCCAACACGTTTTTTACGAGGGAATGATACCGATCTTCTCATTTCAACTTCTTTGGTCTATTTTTTCAGTTTTTTCATCCAAAAAAGTTGTACATTGATTGAAACGATTTACTCTAGTTCACTATTTAAAGATTAGTTATGTAGAAAATCATTTAAATTAAAAATCGTTCAACAATTTCATTGAAATTGTTAAATTTGTGTGTTAGAGTTTATCGTTAAATAACGTCTTCAAAAAAAAAAAAAATTCAAATCATCATGTAATATTACAGAATAAAAAAAATAACCGATAAAATGCAATGAGAAAATTAAAAAATATTTGCTAGCATTCCTTTTTGAAGTTAGTGAAAAAGAAAAATCGAATACAAAACTTTTGAGTTCGAGATAATATTCTTAATTATATTTTTTTATTTGTTACAATTCTTGTACTAGAAGAAAATCAATTGATTGAAGCAGCGTGTAGCAATTAGTGTGGAGTCCACAACTAACTCGGTAGTCAGTCTGCATGCAGTGGATTGTGATGTCGTCGCAATCTTCTTTCGGCTCTGTCTCTTTTGAAATATTATCTCCCACATGGTCCCACAATCTTATCAATATTCACTACCAGAAAAGAAAAAATTCAGTGTATCCGGAATGCGGAATAATCTCTCGCTCAACGGAGAAAAGGTTGTACGGTTTATACACTTATTTTTAACACCTTTTGTTATTTATGTTTTTTGATTTTCTGAAATTCATTCAATTTAATAATAAAAATTGAGAGGATGTGTGACAAATAAAAATAGGTTTGTAGATAACACACTTCAAGAGGAAAACACCAGAGTAAAAGTTCAAAACAATTTCAAAAAACAAAAATTAATCCAAAACAATTTAACCAAAAGAGAGGAAAACAAGAGCATATAACAATGCAATGTAAACTGTTAATTTGTTACACAAATTAATCTATAAAACCCAAATTTTGTATTTGTCTTGCAATTTGCACATTCTAATTTTCAAGAAACACATAACTAAATGAGGGAATTTCTTATGCTTGTTGAGAATAAGTGGAACAAATTTTTTTTTTTTTTTTTTTTTGGTACGAAGTATGATATTCCTTAAGAAGTAAAGAAGACCGTACAAGATGATAGAAAAATATTAAATGCGTCACGGTAAAAAATTTTGTCAAGACCTTCAACCTAATTCAAGAAAAAAGATGGAATTTTCTTGTTGTCTTGCGATCTGTTTTTGCAAAAGTTGGATTCCTAGTTGAATTTGGTTTGTAGAGTGAATTGGATTCCGGTTTATTTTATTTCCTTTTCCTATTTTTGCCTATTTTTAATAGGTTATATTCACCAAAGGAATAACCTAACCTGTACATGAACTCTAGAGAGGAGATAGACGCTAACAAAAAGAGAGTTTAACAACTAGGGTTTTGCAGAAGAACCAAAGAAGTGAAAGAGGTGTTGGAACCAAAAATACGCAACGGTTTTAAGTGCTTCGTTTGGTTAAATCGTTCTAAGTTGCAGCTACCATCCTTGCCGTTCATGGATCTTGACTTCATGCATTATGCTTTACTTGAGTCGAAGAATGAGGTTAGTTGTTGTTTTTAGTTCCAAATGTTCGTTCTTAGATTAATAGTAGTTAGTCCGACTAAAGTCCGTTCTTTTTCAAACATATGTTATTCGTATTGAGCTGATATTATCAAGAACAAATAGTAATGACATATTATCGAATACATATGTAAAAATATCAATGCATGCTTCCGTTCTTTACGTCATGCACAAAAAATTCATGTATACATGTGTGTTGCTTTCGATAACTTCTGAAATTGCAGAGTTGTTTTACTGTAGGAATTCTTAATGATAGAGTAAGAATGTGATTAGCTCCATCTAATTGCAATCCAAACCCCAATTATGAAATTCACTGGTCTAATTTCCTATCGTTAAACAACTGTATTGACTATTGCATAAGGATTACGACGTGTATTTGTTCTAAGCTTGTCCCAACCCTAACCCATCAACCCAAAAACCCTATTCTGCTAATCATCATCCATTAACTACATTATTAAAATAAATTATTGATGGAGACTAATTATACATTATCCCGATCCGTTGGATAATTAAGAGAAGTATTATTATCAATGTACATACATGTATTTTTTTGGCATATGTCAAATTCATACATATGAAGATTGATAAGGTCGTTAATCAGTGACAGAACCAGTATGGGATCATTGCTTGTTCTTAGGTCTAACAACTTAAAAAACGACAGATATATGTGTTTGTGTATTGTATTTAACACCTATAAACAACTATGACAAATTAAATTACAACCTTCTCTACTTTTCTATGTCCTCTATCATATTTATCTTCATTTTTTCTCTTCTTGTGTGCACGTCTATTGTGCGCATCATATGTTCGATGAAATACCTTAGTTAACAAGTATTGACAATCTTCAATACTCCACAATATCCTGCATGCATCATCGACAAGCCTTTACAAATAATAATAGTTATCAACCTATGTTGTCATATGTTTTTGACATATGTTGGTAGAAATTGATAGATAAACACTCGACGAAATAATTCAATAAAACTTTTTTTATTGATATTATGATTTTATTATTTGAAAATCTTAACTCCGCTATGCTACTGTGATAAATTATCCTCCTCCTCGTCTCCTCCCATGGATTATGGATGCAACTAGGTAGGGTCAATGAGTAGACGGTAGCAATCAATCACTCACTCACATCATCCCTCTGTATACCACCATTATAAATTCCCACCCAAAATATTCAATTAAAAGGATTAAATGAAAATATTTTTCACACTCTCATTTTTTTAAAATTTATATTTATTTGACATTAAATTAAGAGATTTAAACACAAAAATAAGAGAAAGAGTGTTAAAGAAATTAACGAGAGTGTAGAAATCATTATTCTATATGAATTATCCAACGTACAGATGTGCATGATATCATAATAGTATCATTAAAAGAAAAGTGATTTTAACACTTTATATTTCACCTTCTACACTTTCTTCTTAATTCTGTTTTCTTATTTTCTTTTTATACGTTTCTTTCGATAGGAAGAAAAAAAAAATGAAATGCATAAGGTAAAAAAGAAAGTGCAAAAATCATTTCTTTAAAAAAATATTGTCAATACATTTCATAAGCTACAATAATATCAACATATTATCAATAACATATACATCAACAATATTTTACTTTTAACAAAATAACAGACGTACGTTTCATAGCCGGACTCGACGAGTTTTATAACTGAATAGACCTTACTTGTTGTGTACTCACTTATGAGTAATTATACACAGTATTTACACTGTCGACTTTTCCCTTTTCCCGCGCTTTAAAACTCCCCCACTTTTTCCTGACCTCCTCCATCTCCTCCGCCCTCCCCAAAATCTTTATAGTCAAAGTTTGCGCCTCTGCTTTCCCCACTAAGTCCCTTCCCTTTCAGACACCTTTTATTCCATTCAACTCCACAAATCAAACCCAAAGTTTTATGCCTCCAACCAGCAATTTGAACTCTCCTTGCTCGCCGGTCCTCTGATCTTCCACTATTTGCAGATGGACACCGCCATGAGACCGAAACAGAGCAGATTATACAGAACTTTCAGCAAGGTCATCAACCTCCGCACCGCCACGAGCAGAATCGCTTCCAGCAATGGCATTTGCCTCCTCGCGTTGAACGGAAAGTTCAAGGACAATCTCGACCGGCGGAAGGATGACAAGAAGGAAGAAGAGTTCAGAGTCAGGAATAGAGCGGTTATGGAAGCGCTTCTGGCCAAGCTCTTCGCCGGAATCACTTCCATAAAAGCAGCTTACGCGGAGCTCCAAATGGCGCAGGATCCGTACAACAACGAAGCGATTCAGACGGCCGACCAGTCCGTGGTGAACGAGCTGAAATCGATATCGGAGTTGAAACGCAGCTTTTTGAAAAAGGAGCTCGATCTCTCGCCGCAGGTCACTCTGATGCTCGCGGAGATTCAGGAGCAGCAGGCCATGATGAAAACGTACGAGATTACAATCAAGAAATTGGAGTCCGAATCCGAAAAGAAGGATTCCGACATTTTGTCCCTCGAGAAAAAGCTTCAAGATTTGGTCTTGTCCAACAAGTGCTCGGAGAAAAGGCTAAACGACAGCGGCTCTCCGTCTCTCTCCGTTTTCGACAACCTTCGGCATTCGGAGCTGAACCCGACGCATTTCGTTCAATTCCAGCAGCAGGCTTTGAGATCCATCAAAAGCTTTGTGAGATTGATGATCCGGGAAATGGAATCCGCCAACTGGGATCTCTCCATAGCCGTCGGATTCATTGAACCCGGTTCTGTTTTCGAAAAACAGAGCCATCGATGCTTCGCATTCGAATCCTTCGTTTCCAAAACATTGCTCGAAGGATTCAACAATCCAAACTTCGGCCTACCCAGTGATTCTTTATCCCCAAGCAACAAAACCCAGCTTCTGTTTTTCCAGAAATTCAAGAAACTCGTATCCGAAAACCCAAAAAATTTCCTCACCCAGAACCCGAGTTCTTCGTTTTGCAAGTTCACCAAGGCAAAGTACCTCCAGCTCGTTCATGCGAAGATGGAGTGTTCGCTTTTTGGAAATTTGAACATGAGGAAGGTCGTGAGCTCCGGCGGAGTTCCGGACTCTGCTTTTTTCGCGGCATTTGCAGATGCGGCTATGCGGGTTTGGCTTCTGCATTGCTTGGCGTTCTCGTTTGGGCAGCAAGTTTCGATTTTTCAGGTGAAGAAAGGGTCGAGATTTTCGGAGGTGTTCATGGAGTCTGTGACTGCGGACGACGTCAACATGGAGCCGTTGGTGAGTTTCACGGTTGTTCCCGGGTTTAAGATTGGGAAGACGGTGGTGCAGAGCCAGGTTTACTTGTCTCCGGTCACTTATCCGGCGGGAATTTAAGATCGGATGGTGATAGGAAATGTAAATAATGCATCAGAGCCGTTGGATGTGGTGTGGGGCCAAAGTGGTAGGTGTAGTGTAGGTGGTAGTATAAAGGTGTATACTATGAATACAATTGTGTTCCTTGCTGTATAACATGGACTCAATTTTCACTTAGAAATGTGCAGAATGAATAATTTACTTTCAGTATCCTAATCAATTACGTACTGTTATATGCAAACGTTAAAATACATCAGTATTTTAAGCCAATAAGAATGTTTAAATGCAATGCCTGATTTGATTTAGAGAGAATACTAATATAATGTTGTGGCTGCATGAACTAATGGTGTCGTTTGGTGGGTGTTATGCAATGTTCTAAAAGACGCTAGGCGCTAGTCAGGCGGCGAGCAGGGGCCTAGCGCCTAGGTAGCTAGGTGGGGTCTAGGCGAGCGTCTAGGCGGATTTAATTAAATCTATTATATTTTATGTAAATAAGTGTATGTTTATACTTAAAATATATATAATTTCATCGTAAACTACAAAATAGAATGATACATATATTATGAAATATTGGAACATAATGAAAACATGGGGAATAAGAATATACTGTGTGCTCATTTAAGTATTCAACAAGTCTCTTACAATTTATTGAAAAAAAAAATGCAAAATAAAAGTTATCTATTTTCTGCCTAAGCGAGTTGATGCCTAGTTAGGTCTGGACGGGTGCCTAGGCGGGCGCATTAATAGGTCTATGGGTCATTTCTTAATTTTCAAACGCCTAGGTATTAATCGGAACGGTGATCAACCGTCCACTTAGACGGTGCTAGGTAGGGATTTTTAAAACAGTGGTGTTATGCATATCTTATGTTGTATGCTTCTTTCTCGTAGTCTTTCTGATTATGTGACGAAAGAGACGAGAAAAAGAGGAATACAGCCCGGGAATGCTGGATATGTGCGTTTCTGCTGTGTAATAGATGTTAAAACTTAGAATTGGGAGTGGGGGAACAGGAGCAAGCAGCAAAGGCATCCTGAACTACATGTGATAGTGGCCCAGAGAAGATACGATCTAGATTGGGATCATATTATTGGATGTGAGAGAGAGAGAGAGAGAGAGAGAGAGAGAGAGGCTGGGCTGTGTAGGACCAGCCGACCAGGGGGGGCTATAAACATTAGTAGCCGTTGGTGCAAACCATTTAGGCAACACATCAACGGCTCACAGTCTCACTGTGAATGACTGTAAGTCATTGATTCTTTATGTAAATCATCAGTCACTCACCAATGCATTAATTGTTAGCAGCTTACAGTCTCACCACGAAATACTTATAAACCGTTGATGCATTGTATAAACTGTTAGTCACTTACACGTGTATGAACAATTAACCCCAAACAAAAATTGTACTAATATATACATTCGAGTATAGGACTTTCAAAACAAGCTTTAATTTGTACACAATTGTGTGCATCTGGTTAAGGTAATATTAAAGACTACGAGATTTGGTTGTTACCCTCATCAATGGTAGGAAGTGCTACTTATACGCTCATTTTTATTGTTCACACATTATTATAATTTTACACAGCCGATCATCTTCAATTATTCAATTCGATGATAGAAAATTAAAAGAGGTGTGTAAGAAATAAAAACGGATGTGAATAGCATATTGTATGTGGCCTCTGTAGATTCTAAAGTCATATTTTTGTTTTGGTCTCCCATCGTACCATATTATTAGGGTACTGGGGAGTAACAACCCTACCATTCTGAGCATTTGGTTCACGGGCCTTTCCCCTTCACTTCAGCATTTGTTTTGTTTGTGTCTTGATCTAGCAACTCCAAAACTTTTGGTTCCATTCGAAGTATGTATCGACAAAGATCGATTGCTGTCTCCCATACTAACTTTGCAGCGTGCCCTTCGATATCTGGCATTTCTCTATAAGAAGTGATTTCTGTACATACTTTATCATTTCATGTATACCTTTGTTTATTTATAGTATTTGAATTAAATAAATCAAAGAAGAATCAAAGGACAAAAAAAAATATAAGTTTGATCAAATAAAAACTGAACGCCGCTCGACCAAATGATCATATGCATCTTTGACATTAAGTATGTCACACTTTGTGAGATAACAGTTGGTACTCGAGCTCTGGAGTTGTAAAAACCATGAAGCTGCTTGGAAACCTGCAATCTGGGTCTCAATGCGAACTGCAAGAGAGTCTGCTTGTTTGGTTGTAAGCTGTCCGGACTTCCATTTCTCCAAACACATTAATTTAACGGCTAATTAACAGCTGGATGTGCGTTGATGAATCAAAGAAAATTTAACGGGTGAATCTGGCTCGCTTAACACGTTATGTATAGCATACATTGATAGAAGGACTCAGCATTTTAACCCATCAAAGTGACTCTCCTCAGGTATCCGTAATCTAAAAGATGGCACCTTCGAAGATGTGATCATTTCTTGCAAATGTTGCTATATAATTTACAGATTCAATAAGACAAGGACTTGATCCAACAAACGAATGCCAAAGAAAATTCACTCAGAACAAAGAAGAAGAAAGACCTATATACTGTTTCAAATGGGGATTTGAACACCATTTCCCCACCGTATATTACCATAACCTAATGTCCCTAGAATGCATGTCGCCCACACTCCTTCGTCAGACTTGTTAAACCTTCACGTATATGATGCAATTTTCAACAATCTACCGATTTCCCGTTTCCTTTCTCAGATCTTCGTTTGAGCTGATGTCTAGTTGTGTTTTTCCTACCATGTAAACCCACTATAATCCAAACTCTGCATCGATTGATTGATTATATCACAGAAGAAATCCAAGCTACCGATTTTCCAGAACTGGCTGAAAATCATAGTCAGAAGGTCACGAACATGAAATCTTTCCTCCAACAATTCAGATCCAGAAAAGCTGAAAAATGATTACCTTCTTTCATGTGATTCATCACCATCGACTCCAAGAAAAGACGCTGGTATCTAACAAAGTCATTGAGGAAGATTTCAAGCAGAGCGTGGTTCACCATCTGAGGAAGGCGGAGAGGCTGAAGCGTCTGCAAGAGCGTCGAGCATTGCAATAACATCACCAGGGTCATCCAAATAGTACTTGGCTTTACTGGGTTTCTGTCCAACAGTGCAAGCGAAAACACTGGTATTGGAGGAGAGGACACCATTTGTCCTAGCACTACCAATGATCTCAAACATATCCTCATCAGATCTATCGTCGCCAACACACAGTACAAAATCAGCCTGCTTCCCCAGTCTCATGCATTGATGTAAAGATCTTTTCTGCAACCACGCCTTTACTGACACCCTATAAGGCACAACAAAATTAGGATTCACATCATCATATTCGCTTTGAAAAATCAATTGGCATGTAACAATCCCCAAGCAATTTAATGTAGATATACTTTTATCATTAGCAAGCAAACTACTCGTCTCAAACTTTACTAGAGTCTCCAACTTTGCTAGTGAGACTTTTATGAACTAATGTCTAAGCATTGCCATACTTCACAGTTTAATCTGTAGATATGTTTCTCGTGACGATATAAAACAAATCCTCATCGCACTTCAGGCATTCTATTTTCTGAAGATGTACGCAAGCATAGTCTTACGTGCATATTATGAAAGTTGATTTATGACATGCAAAAGACCAGCAAGGAGACGAAAAGGAAAGATGAGGGAAATAACTGGTGTGTCTTCCATGAATTCTAACAATGGTAATGCAGGAACTTGGAGCTCTTTCTGTGATAAATAGGAATAGGTAGCCGACCCTAGTCATAGTGGTGATGATCCTAGTATATTTTTCTATCGTAAGTGGATACAAGTTGCTTTGACATAGAGAATTAAAAACTGAAGACAGAGTTAAGATATTCACCTGTGGCTTCACTTCTACAATGTATTGACCACTCTTAACAGCAACTGGTTCATTAGCTAGCACACTTTCTAAATGATCCAGTAACTCTTTAGCCTGGCTGGATCCAAAACCAGAATCTGCATCTCGATGGTGCCAAACCAAGGCACTCTCCTTGGTTTCAATGCTAGAACCATCGGTGGCTTCTGTGTAGAGCTTCATAACTGGTTCAGCTATCTGTATCCAACCAAAGTCATTGCTCTGCCCGCAAACTTCCCAGTCCTTGTCAGCAGACCACCTAACAAAAACGATTTATATTAGAACCAAATGAAAACAAAGATATCCGTAAAGGACAAATAGATATTGAATATACCTCACAAAATAACCATGTTCGGCAGCAATTCCAAGTTTCTTGCAAGGAGAAAACCACTTACTTAAACTATCCCTTCCTCTTCCACTGACCACAAAAACAGTGTTTTTAACATCACCACAAAGCGTATTAATGAGGGAGATGACCTCTTGACTCGGGCTCTTATTTATAGATGTTTGAGGCATCACAGTGCCATCATAATCCAACAGAATCGCCCTATTTTTAGATCTCAAGTAAGCAGAAACGATGCGATCAATAGTCAGCTTTCTGAAGTTAGGATCAAGTGCTATAACCCTGAAGCCGAAGCCCAAACCAATACCCCAGCAACGCCTTCTGAAATGTTCTTTGCAAGTTCTCTCCATATCTTGGAAAACACTTCGCGACCAGTATGCCACATCATGTGTACTAACATACCTATAATGTTTCTCATGCCGCAACTGCTTCTCGGGTTCAACCATTGAAATTGCCTCGTTCATTGCCTCCGCCGTTGATTCAATATTCCATGGGTTAACCCGAATTGCACCACTTAGTGAAGGGGAACATCCAATAAACTCTGATACTACGAGCATGCTCTTCTTCGGCCCACTGTGTTCTGAATTAGAATCTGATACAGAGTTTCCTTGCCTGCACACAATATACTCGTATGGAATAAGATTCATCCCATCTCTCACTGCTGTGACTACCACACACTCCGCAATTGTGTAATATGCAACTCTTTCACTAAGAGAAACTGGTCTATCAATGAACACAATAGGTTCATATCCAGTCCGACCAAAATTTTCATTAATTCTTTTGATGCTTGCCTGTATTTCAGCCTGTGTTTCCTCAAGATCTTTCCCTCTTCCCCTAGCAGGGTTCGCTATCTGAACCAGAACCGCTTTCCCCTGCCACTTCGGATGCTGCTTCAGCATCTGTTCCATTGCCAAGAGCTTCAAGTTGACACCTTTAAAGATGTCCATATCATCAACACCAAGTAGCACCGTCTTTCCTTCAAACTGTTGTTTGAGTTCTCCTACCCTCCATTCCTTATCCGCAAGCTTCAACACTGACTCAATCTGCCCCATGTGAATCCCAACAGGCATGATCTTTATCCCAACTGTCCTTCCGAAATAATCCAACCCAATATAACCCCGCTTCGACTGATACTCCAAACCCAACATCCGACTACAACAAGACAAGAAATGCCGAGCGTAATCAAATGTGTGGAAACCAATAAGGTCCGCATTTAGAAGTGCCTTTAAAATCTCTTCCCTAACTGGTAGAGTCCTATATATTTCGGACGAAGGGAATGGGCTATGGAGAAAAAACCCCATTCTCAATCTATTGAACATCCTCCTCAAGAAGGTAGGCAGCACCATTAGATGGTAATCATGAATCCACACATAGTCATCCTCCGGATTTATCACCTCGATCACCCTTTGCGAGAAAATCTTATTTGCGGCCACATACGCCTCCCACAAAGACCGATCGAACCGCCCCCCATGAGTTGCTGAGAAAGGAAGCATGTAATGAAACAGAGGCCACAAATGCTGCTTGCAAAACCCATGATAGAACTTGGACAAAATATCGGGCGGCAAAAAGGCCGGAACGCACTTGAATCTATCCAACAGGAGTGCTGATACATCGTCCTGTTCATTGGTATCCACTTCGACGCTCAAAGAACCTACATACAAAACCTCCATATCTTCCGGTAGACCGTCCTTCAACTGCAATACCAATGAGTCCTCATCCCAACTAAAGCTCCATCCTTTGTTATCCGGTCTCCGCTTAGCTTTCACAGGGAGCTGATTGGCAACAATAATTATCCGGTCCTGAATGATCGACGACGGAACATCCGACGATACACTACCCGCCTGATCATCATCAAGCTCAGATATAACCCCGGCGACGGTCATTACACGCGGAAGCCGCCGTCTTTCGCGACCCATTACCGGAAAGTTTCCGGAAGCAAGATCTAAAAGATTGGTATACGATTTGGACATCATCTTGAACAGAATTTATCTGGGTTTCCCCCAATCCAACTCAAAAATCACAGACAAGATCTCACAAATATAAACCTGACCCAAGATTCTTTGCCCTCTTGAAATAACCAAAATTAAGCAGGATCTGCAATAACACCAAATAAACAGGCATCAATTCCAATCTGTAGCAAACCAAGCATTGATGAATAACATTCCCATATTCCAAAAATTGCAACAGCAAAAAAACAAAACATCATAAAATCTCAAGCTTTCAATTAATATCCAAAAAACAAAGCACACCCTAGAGGGTGAATTGAATGCAATGATTATATTTCCAAAAATTGAAAGAAAAAAAAAATGAAAAAATTGATACCTTTCAGAGGTTTGAAAGAACAAATTTTGAATCTTTCCCAGTAAAAATTTCGATCAGAAAATTCAAATAAAAAATTGAATTGGGGGTGAAATCAGCAGGAAAAGAAATCTAGGGTTTGGTTTGGCCTTCTCCAAACGTCCAAGAGTCACTTGCAAAAATCTCTCTCTACCCAGACAAATACAAAAACAAATATCCCTTTTTTGGAGGAACAAAATGAATAAATTTGTTTATTTATATATTTTCGGAGTAAATTTCTAAATTCGAAAAAAAAATAAAAATAAGAGGATAAGGTTGGCCAGTAGACTACTCAGTCATGCCAACTGGCCTAAATGTTTGAAATCCTCCCCCACGCGCTCCTACTCCCGCGTGCGAATAATTTGGTGACGTGGCGAAGTCCTGCACTTGCGTCGGCATCAGACGCGCCGTTCGAAAACGGGAGGGAACACGTCGACTTTGTACGTTCGCAGCCCACTGCCCGGGCCCAAGCGTCGGTGGATATATATCCACTCGATTAAATGATCCCGTGTTTTCGAGTTCCGGTTTAAATAACTGCGCTCGACAATTGCTTTCATGACACCTAGCGACTTGGAGTTTTTCGGCACGTTTTCATTTGACTTTTTATTTGCCCAATCTAATTAATTATTTAATGTTTTTAACATAATTCTAATGCAAACGTTATAAAACAATGCTCCAAAAACATGAGATGACATAAAGAGTCTCATTTTTTAGAGAGTCCCCAAATTCCTAATAATAAACCAAAAACTTCATGACACGATTAGTTACAAACGTTTTTTGACAAGCTTTCGTGGTACATTTAGAAGCACATATTTCTCCATTAGCGATTGGTTTAATGGTCGTCTTTATGTTTTCCCTTTCACTAGTAATACGGGGAAGGAGTGGACACATTAGCATTTCTCTCCTTGAAATTGTTACCAATCATTATATCACCTACTATGGGAGCATCTTTTCTTACCATCATAAACTATAGTGTATGCATCTAAACATTTGTCACATGTTTTTCACTTATTTTGGTTATTTTTTTTCAAAATTTAAAAAGTAATATTTAACGTGAAAGTTAACTAGAATTAGGTAAAAAGATGCAGATAAGTAGATGTATGGTACACCCTATTTATGATGGTGAGCAAAAATGCTCCCACCTACTCCTCCTACGTTCTTTGTGTACCTTGAATCATCTAAAAATGGTACACCTACCCTATTTACTATACCATATTTATATCACCTCATTAATAGAAATAAAACTTACATGTGTTGGTGTAACCTATTTCTATTAGAGAGGTGATGTGGTATGAAAAATATAATAAGTGTAGTATTACTTCTAATCATCACTTAATTCTAATCACATCACCAACCAAAACATAAAAAGGCTTGATCACTAGTTTTCGTAGTTACTTAAATTGTACGGATACAAGTAGTTTTATTAAGACACAAACACGTATTAAGCGTGAATATATATTGAACACTAACACTAATAAATGCTCATGACGAAACCAAACATACGGCATAATAAATTTTTGAAGTACGTATGTTAAATTTAGGACTTTCGGCCCTTGTTTGGTCTATATAAGTGTTATGTATCACTCAATAAGTTAAATGTGTTATAATTAATACTTGTATCTTAATTTTTGATGTACGTATATTAAATTCAGGATGTTTAACCCTTATTTGATCTATATGATTGAACTAGAACGAATAACTCAATCATATTTCAATTTTGATGAAGGCAAATGGTGAAATTAACTCCCTTTCAGTAATGCTAAACACCAAACCAAAATGGAGAGCCAATACTTGTGTCTTTTTATGAGGTAGTTGTGGGCAACTGATCAAACGGTGGATACAGAACAGTATTTGGTTGATGATAAGGGCCGTCCCCAGACAATTGGGAATAACGTTTGGTGATTAGTTGGGGGAATAACGTTTGGTGATTGGTTGAGCAATAAGCGTGGAGCTCGCCGTCTATGCAATTTGGCACGTGGTGCAAATTCGAAAATACAGATAAGTAGATGCCAATTCCAATTAGGTGATGACGCCGTCAGTAACGTCAGGCACGTGGTTTTGGTCATGGATTGGGCAATTTAATACTAGTCGGTCGTTGGTTGGTGGCCATTTCAAATTTTGTTTATTTGAATAAGTCTTAGACAATTTGGTTAGATTAGAAATAGGAAAGAGATTATCTCCGGATGTCTTCTATTAAATTTATTAATTTAAATCTTTAAAATTTGATCTAACGGTTAAAAATAGGAGATTCCTTTAAAGTTATAATAACTTTAACTGTTGGATTAAATTTTAAAGACTCGAATTGATACATTTGATAGAAGGGATACGGGGAGAATCCCTTTCCTTAAAAATATGTTAACTTATGGCCAGTTTTTATTATAATACGACAAACAATATAGAGTTGGTGAAGTAATAAAATATCTTGTCAAAGTAATCATTTTTGAGAAGTTTAGTATTGAATTATCATGCTATTATGCATTAAAATTGGTTTTTGAAATTCTTATAATTATTCGAGAAAAAAAGTTGTTACTGATGATTTGGTTTATTTGGAGTTGTCATATAGTTTGGGTCTAGTTTTTTTTTTTTTTTAAGCAAGCGTTGTCATCAATTGTTTACTGATGTCTCGTAATCTCGTGATATTCTTATGTAATCTTTATTTTTTTTTATGTTTCTGCCCCGCTGCCAAAAACAGAAAAAATATATACATATATATATACATATATATATATATATCGGGCTTAAATGGTGGAGGTATTAAAGTCCGCAAACCGCAAATATATATTTTGCATGGTTGGGGTTGAAATTGAAAGGATGGAAAGTGGGGAAGCAAATGCAATGTCGTTATCGTCCCTGCTGGATTTGGTTCATTCGCTGGAATAATATATGGGTTGCTCTTGTAAATAAACCAAGGATTGAGGGGCATTCTATTTGTACCCTTTTTCTCCTTTGACTAGCGTACAATATTAGAATATGCCTTTGCCTTGCTTGCCTAATTTTTACTGCACGGAGAAGGTGAGGAGGGTGAGTGTGGAATCCTTTGGAACAAGATGATATTGCTATACAATCAAGCCTCAAATATTATTTGTTGATACACTTTTTCATTTAGATTTTTAATCGTAATAGGATCTTTCTGTTCAATTTATTAATTTCGAGTTCAAATCATACTCGTATTCAATTTAGTGGTTTCGAGTTCAAATCCTTCTCTCATTTTAGTATCGTAAAATTTATTCAATCAAAAAATCTTTTGTATGCTCCTTTTTTATCAATCGTGTTTTTTTTTTTTTACAAATTTTCTGTCAATTGATTCAACTATTTATTCTTTGAGAAATACTAAGGGAATTATATCAAAAGTTGGACTCTTTGACTTTCTAGCACCTCATGTTTTTGACAAAATATTTTATAATTTTAGTACGTAAATTAATATTAAACTATAAAATAGTAGAAAATCTATAGAGATGCTCACTTTTGAGTTCCTAACTTATTATTTTTCAATTGATCAACTTATATCGACCTTCCATGTGACTTGACCTTGAAAATTCTTCCAACAACTTAGAATGAGGATCCTGGAAATCCTCTAATTACGTCTGTTCATCGTATATCGTGCGATCAGAAATCATTGTAATTTTTTTATTTAAAATTAAATATAAATAGTATCTGACGAAAACTGACCACACAATCCATAATGAACGGATGTGATTGGAGGATCTCCGGGATCCTCAATGAACATCTTATTGGCTCCGGTTCAAAATGTCCTATTTTAATATATTTTGACTTGGTTTTGCTTGAACAATAAGACATGATTTTGTTTAATTGATTATTAATTATAAAAATGAATGTGTGATGCTATTCCCATCCCAACGTCTTATCTTCCCACCCACATGTTAATGAATTTTTAATTACAAATTTGTCCATTTACAAAAAGACTGATAAAGACATTAATTATTTTGTTTTGCTTAATTTTAAAAAAAAAGGGTTGGGTATGGGAGACGATTTGTCTACCATAAACCTTAACTCATATTTTTATCTCCCTTCATTCAGAGAAAGTAAAAAAAAAATAGCAATGGACTTAGAAGATGACTTTTCCATTGAAGATGTGGAAGATGACGCTTCTACGGAAGAGGTAGAAGATTATATATCCATTGAAAAGGTAGAAGAATAATTTGTGTGTAGGTCATTTGAATTTGTCCATCGTATTTTTAAAATTGTCGTTGTCAAATTCTTTTGAATTTGGATACCTTTGTTGTTGTCATTTGAATTTGTAGACCTTAGCAGTTTTCATTTACATATTATTTGTTATATTTTTTTAAGAGAGAATTTTATAATTTCATTTGTATGTATATTAAAGGTTATTTTGGAAATAATAGTGGGTGTGAAAATAACATTTTAATTTTTTTAACTTTTTAAGGTGGGTGGGATTATAACTTAAGTGAGAAAATAAAACAATAGAGTGGGTCTATTAGCTCTCAAATGAAAATGAGTTGCAATTTGCACTCTAAAAATGTGAAAAATATAAAGAAAAAAGGGACATAGGATAATTTGTTTGAGGGTTATTATACAAAATGGTTTCTGAGATTGAAAATCAATAGAAATGATCCTGAGATTGTCCACCATCAATGATTTTGGTCTTTTCGTTAAAAACGATTTTGGGCAATTTTCAAAGATTTGTAACTCAATTGTTTCTTAACCAAATTCGACCTATAATATATCAAAATGAAGATAGGAAAGTGTAGAATAAGATTATATCATTTGAAAGCCCAATAGTTACCGGAGATGGCCGAAAAATAGCCTGAAAGGTGACTGGTCCGAAGGAAAACTGGAAAACTAGCCAGAAATTGGGTAAACTTTAATCATAACTTCTTTAATACTCAACCAAATCGAGTGATTCAAAAACGAAAATAATACTTCTTGACAAGATGAAGAGAATGGTACATTTTTCGAAGGATAAATCGCCGTGGTTCGGTCGGACAACGGCTCGAAAGTGGCTAACCATTTTCGAGTTAGCCACTTTCGAGAAGTTTTCTGGCCAAACCATGGCGAGTTAGCAGTAAAGAAAGATACCATTCTCTTTGTCTTGTCGAGAAGTATGATTTTCGTCTTTGAATCACTCGATTTAGTTGAGTATTGAAGAAGTTATGAAAGTTTAAAGTTTACCCAGTTTCCGGGGGAGTTTTCTAGTTTTCCCGCGGATCAGTCACCTTTCAGGCTATTTTCTGCCCATCTCCAGAAATCATTGGGCTTTGAAATGGTATAATCTTGTTCTACACTTTCTTATCTTCATTTTGATATATTATGGGTCAAATTTGGTTAAGAATCGATTGAGTTACGAAGCTTTAAAAATTGCCTAAAGAGTTTTTAACGGAAGGACCAAAATCATAGATGCTGGATAATCTCAGAGACCATTTCTATTGATCATGCAAATCTCAGGGACCATTTTGTATAATAATCCTTTTTTTTACGGACTAATCACAATAACAATACGAAAAGAATTGGACAAGTTTTTTCCTACCAATTTTAACCGACATAACAGAATAATTTCCAGGTAGCTGATATGAAAGTGTCAAAGATGCTGTGGCCTAAAACTAAAATGTGCCTAGCCGTTTCCCAGCGAATGACAAGGAGAACAACACACACGTCCAAGTCAAAAGAATTCCCACCGAAACAAGAAACACTACACAACATAAGAAAAAACAGCACAACCTATGCACTCTGGAGATTAATCCAATGTCACTAACAGTATCGATCACTAACCTATATGATATTACCATCCCTCTCCATGGCATAATTCTTACTAATCGAAACTCGGACAGACGAAAAAATGTCATCGGGGAACGATAGTGGTCCGGTTGATATAGCCGTCAATGTTGTGAGGCAGTGGAAGGAGACCTATAGATGGATACCAATATTTGGAGCTGTTGCTGCAATTGAAGCGGCTTTTTTGACTGGTGGAAACAATCTTCCGGCTCCGGTTTGTGTTTTTTTATTAGGGTTCATGTTCATAGCTATTGGCTACTCGCATTGTTTGCACATTTTCATGTTCATAGATATTTGATGGCCCATTTTATAGCATCTGAAATTTGTTTTTTGCTTGTTTGATGTTTATCAGTTTTCGACACCAATTGGGTCGGGGAGTTTGACACTTCTAAAGGCATTTGTTGTGGCTTGTGTGATCTACGTTCCTGGAGCAGCCTTTGCAAGTTGCGGCAGTTGTGTGAATGACTTGTTTTCTGATGTATGGATTAAAACACTCTATGTTCCTCCAATTCAATTCTATTTTACCTCCAAAGAAATTGGTCGCTATAATATGAATTTTTCTACAACGCGATTAACTGCACTTTTGAAATTGTGTATTTCATTCATATTATTGATAGTGTTGAAACTTCTGACCTTATAGTCGTCGACATGCGACGATATGATTGTCAATATGTTGTCAATAAACTTAACTGAAAAAAAGTAGTTAACCGTTCTTGTAAAAGAACTGTAACGTATAATTAGCTAATAGAGTTTTCTATATTCCCAGTTTCTCAAGGAAAATCAACCAAGTGAAGGTTTCTTGATGTGGAGTATGGTAGTTGTTCTCATCACTGCAGGTATACTACAACACTAGCATGTTGCTGTATGCCATTTTTTGTATGTTAATTTTCTCATGCCTGTAATTTTTGGACAGCAATTTGGCTTGCTTTGGCTACATATTTGCAGCTGCCAGTCTCACCGCAGCAATCGATGCAAGGTGCCCTATTGGGAACTATACTTGTTACTGAAGGTTTTAGCTACATACCCTTGTGGAATAAGGTAATTAAGGAGGTACACAGATTCAATTGCTTAATTAGGATGTTGCACGCGAAAACTTTACAAGAGATTGAAAAATGAAAATGATTTCACTTCTTTTCGGTAACTCAACATTGCCTTGTCTTTTCGCTATAATTCTTTCGTTTCTTACTCTCGAGCAATTGTGAAATACAGAACGCAAATCACAATTTCAAAGGCGGAGGAATTCTTTGGATATTTCTTGAATGGACTGTGGCTCCACTCATTGCCTTCGCATGTGCACTCTTCCTCTTCAGCGTAATGAAGGTTTCTCTGCTTCGCCGTGAAAATGCAGAAAAATGGGTTCTTGTTTTTCTCCCATTTGCCTATGGAATATCTGCTGGACTGCTTTGCCTCTTTCTCATGTTTCAGGTAAATTTCCTCGAGTGCAATTAGTAGTAGAACATTATTATGTATTACATTTTACTTGTCGATTTTCCGATGTGAGATTTTTTCTCCAACACCTTTATCTGCATCAATATCTTCCTTCTTTGTTGTCCATATGGCAGGTCATTCCGTCTATAACAGCAGTTCACAGTTGGGTTACCATTGCTGCAGTTGCCACGGCCGCCATGACTGGAGCACTATTATCTTTGGTAACATTTGTAACAAAATAAGATTTTTTTTTTTTTTTTTAAACCTTCCTTGCCCATATTTATGTTCAACCTTAATTGGGATCTCTACTAAACAGGGTTTGGTGATTCCTTTGGCCATGAAGAAAGTCAATGTAGACAAAAATTACAAGACCAATAAGAGAAACATGTCTAAATCCATAGACCAAAAGTGCATCGAAAGCCAAGAACAAACATGCATTAGTACAAAATCTTTGGATGACGAAGCGCAGTTTGAAGAAGCCTTGAAAGATTTCATGCAGATGAGAGTCCTTGATACCGTGTACGAAGAAGAGGATGAGAGGAGCTGGGCTTCACCGGACTCAATAAAGGAACCTGAACCCGAACCTGCACCTGCTCATAGTCACTCAGTTTCCGAAGATCAGTCTAACACGGAGAAATCTAGGTCATTTAGGCAGTTGCTTGAGTCTTCGCCAAACCAGGGTCAATCAAGGCACTTTCACAAGATTGACAAAACAACACCGGTTGAGAAGGCCCTTCGGTTCATAAGAGGCTCATCCAAATCAGCTTTTTCTCATGTGAGTCCTATATATGTATTTTGAACTTGCCTGAATGTTCGGTCACATTACCTTATATTAAGTTAACACCTTGTGCTTATGTAATTGAATAGGCGAACGAGTATGACAGACAGACCCTTGTTCGCCATGCTCTAGCCGAAAAATATGATGATGTTGAAGGCTTGTTCATTTTCCCACAGATTATAGCTTCGTGTATCTTCGCGTAAGTTCATTTCTGCCATAAAAACAGAAATTCGTTTGATAAAACGTATAGTGAAGATATTGACACATAGCATTGCAGGCTTATTCAATCTGCTAATGAAGTAGCTGCCATTGTGAGTCCATATGGAGCTATTCTTGATGTATTTCAACACAGAGTGAAATACTCCGGAAATGGTGAATCTGTGGTGAGTTAACGACTGTATACAATCACGTGTCTACCTCTATTTTCCATATCTTATCGTCATGACCAATCAATATGAGATTCTTGTAGGAATCCATCCATGTGAACTGGTGGTTTAAGGCGATTGGCGGATTTGGTGCAGCAGTTGGTTTCTTGATCTGTGGCAGGAGGCTGACACAGTGCCTAGGTGGGAAGCTCACTTATGTAAGCAACTCAAGAGGCTTAGCAGCACAACTGTCCACTGTGGCAGCAATGATTCTGGTTCATAAGATTAAGCTTCCGGTTTCAAGTGTTCATGTTTTTGTTGGATCGTTAGTAGGAGTTGGGGTCGCAGACGACGCTCGGGTGAGATTTTCTCCTATCTTCGAAATACAAATTCGTTTCTCTCATCACATTCCAAGAACATTTTAACGATAAGTTTTAGAAAAAACTTGACAGTCAGACCCTTAATATTTTCGTTTTTTTTCCCCTCAGAATGTTAACTGGAAGCTCCTGTTCAAGTTCGTATGTGGGTGGGTGCTCACCATTATTTTTTGTACCGGGATTGCTTACGTGATCTTCTCGGTGTCTATACACTCCCCCGCCTATGTGGTGCCCTAAATCTGTCTCCAATTGTTCCATCAATAATCCATTTTGTTATTTTTTCTTTTCTTTCTTTTTTTATCGTGTTCCTGTGTGTGTACATATATATATTATTTTTGTTTTTTTATTATAAAGCCGACATCACTTAGTGAGATAATACATTATTGTTGTTGATGATGTGTAGCACTCAAATAGTCAAATTTATGATTAGTCATTTTTGGAAAACTTCTGTTTTTATATGTGACACATTTGTGTAATACATACACACATATTTTTTCAGTTTATCGGGGTATTTATTTACATTAATAAATACCGCCCCAAGGTGTTTATTGGCAATTTATCAACAATAAGGACTGATTTATGTAGTGTGAATGTACCACCTCCATTATTTTTTACAAAATTTTTTTGTGAAAAAGCATCCTAGGTCAAATAAGTAAGCCCTTCTTTAAAGGCATTTCTACGACTTCACAACACCAATATAACTTCGCGTAAGAATTGCGTTGTCGAGTCTCCAACTTTCTCAGTTTTTGTCTAACATTTTCCTGTCCAAGTTATAAGATAATTGGTCAAAATAAGTACTAAGCCACTTTCTAAAATAGATACAGGCATGTTGCTTCCTAAAGGCATTCAAAGAATTTCAATGACTTCATTGGCATTTCATGAAAGCGTATTTGAGCGGTAGCTAGGGCTTTCAAAAACTTTATATCGAGAGTGATTCACTTTAAATTATTGGAGTTTTAAACTATCCTCTTACCAATTCGTCTTCCATTGAACAAATTATGGAGTATATGAAATCGTTGCTTCCCTTGATCACTGAGATCAGTTATACTTATGTTTGCTGCCTAGTTAACGGTGTAACCCACCGCCTTGCCCGTTACAGCCTCACAGTCCAATCTCCTTGCATTTGAATGGACTCTCCTTCAAGATCTATTCTTGATCTACTCTTCGAAGATTGTAACCAAACGTAAGTCGGCTTTTGCCACTCTTTTGTACTCTTTTCCTGGTTGAGTGCAAGTACTATCGTTTCCATGATTTTTTTCTTTTTTTTTTCTTTGAGAGATCAAAGATACTAGAGCACGCTCTTGTGTTTGTGCAATTTTAATGAAGTAGATATTTTGTAATATACCAGAAAAGAAGTTACACAGATTAGTCCACAATGTTTTAGTAAAAAAAAATGATTAGTCCAATTGCTAATTATGTTTAGGTTTTCATGAAACACGTTTGATCATTGTGTGGCGAAATGCCGTCGTTGATTTGCATCAACAACCGTTCATCAAAGAGATTCAGAATCTCACGTGGCGAAAGGCCATCGTCGATTCGCATCAACAGTCACCGTTCATCAAAGAGATTCAGAATCTCTCACGTGCCAAAATTTGCCAAATGGGCCCCGAGGTCTTCTTTCTTTAATATCTCTGGTCGCTCCTTCCGCTTCTCTCTCTTCATAAGACACTGTCGAGTCCCTCTCTCCAAACAACCCACCAATGGCGGCTGTGTCATCACCATTCTCCACTTCACTGGTGGCCCAGAAACCGAGTTTCCCAGAAGATTTCCGGCATGGGTTTTCCACAAGCTTCGATCTTGGCCGCCAGCGGCCGCTCGTATGGAAGAGTTCCGAGCTGAAGAAGCTGGTGGTCTCTGCTAGCACTGGCAATGCTGTTTCTGTCAGTGATTCTGTGCCTTCATTGACTTCTAAGTGAGTATTTTTCGTGATTAAATTTGCTTTTTTTCCCCTCTAATTTACGTTTCGACTCTTTCTGGGTTTGCTTTGCATGCAATAAAGCTTTCATTTTTTGGTAATTTTGTGCACTTTTTGGTTGAAATTTACTTGCTTTGTTTCTTGGGTTGAGCTGAATATTTGTGGGGTTTTTGTTATTTCAGCCGCTGGATTAAGTGCTTTTGCATAGAACTGTTTTAACATTGTTATTTTTGTCTCTATTTATTAATATTTAGCGAGTAACATAAATTTTGTTTTCATCATTTGGTAATTGGTTTTGATAATTTAATTGTTCCAACCAATCTTTTTTTCTTTTTAAGTTCGGGTAAATCGACTTTGATGGTGACCATTTACTGTTCAAATTTTGAACTTTGGTTAAAAAGAGTGTAACTTTGAAGCATGGATAAGGATACAACATAATATGGTGATACGTAAAATCTTTAAAAACGAAAATACTATACGTCATGAATACGATAATAAAAATATATAATTTGAAACATATTTTAACATGAAAACATTCAAATTCAAGTTCATTCAAGTGTGGGAGTTATATTCCTTGTTTCAATTAGAGGCAAGCTCTTTGTATTCATCAACTTTCAACTAAATATTTGTTTCCTATTAAATTCTCCTCTTAATTTCTCATTTGAATGTGTAACGGTATCCTAAAAGCCGAGTACATGTATCCGGCGAGAATCCGGAGTATACAAGCAGTATTGTATCCGATGAAGTATCGGATACAAGATACACGACCAAACTATAAAGTATTCGTGCTCTCAGTGTACCAAGGAAGTGAAAAACTGATGTGGGAGTTATGCTTTCATGGCAAGTGTAGCAAAAGTAAAAGATATAGGCGATGGCTGTGTCAATGAGGCATAATTAGTTCATCATTTCAAAAGCTTTTGTAGCGATGATTCGGAATCCCAGGTCATGGGCCTGGAAGACTATTTTCCATTTTTGTCATGAAAGTGCAAGGAATTTTTTATCTGGAAAGACTTCGGGGTGATTTCAAGTTTTCAATTCTGATTCTATAATCATTTCAGGGTGAAACGCCATACTATTTCAGTGTTTGTTGGGGATGAGAGTGGAATCATAAACCGAATAGCAGGGGTTTTCGCCAGGAGAGGTTACAATATCGAGTCTCTTGCTGTTGGTTTGAACAAGGACAAGGCTCTCTTTACCATAGTTGTGTCTGGAACTGAAAAGGTGTTGCGGCAGGTTGTTGAACAGCTCAACAAGTTGGTGAACGTGATAAACGTTAGTGGACGTCTTTAGCATTTCGTGTAAAACCTTTTGGTAGTTTCTTCATTATCTTCACTTATAATTCTGCTTTATCAGGTCGAAGACATCTCAAGGGAGCAACAAGTAGAACGTGAACTGATGCTTATCAAACTTGATGCAGATCCAAGTACCCGTGCAGAGGTAAATTTTTGGATCATCCAACCAATATTTGGATAGACCTCTTCCTTTTGATACGTCTAAATGATCTACCCCTAAGAATAATCGTCAATAATATGTGGTTTTAATAAATCGCGTATAATTCTCTATAGATTATGCCAAAATGTAATTTTTGCCACTGAACATGTTGATTTTTTATACATCTTGGGTTGAATTCTATTGTATACTTGTTGTAGGTGATAATTCTTCGAATTAAACCGGAGTTAACTTCTCATTTGATGGTTATCAACACTGATTAAGATGCTCTTTTATCATTAGTTGTCATTTTACCTGATCTTGTTTGTGCGCTCTGATTTTCAGATAATGTGGTTAGTGGACATCTTCAGAGCAAAAATTGTTGATATCTCTGAACAGTCACTGACAGTTGAGGTGAATTTTAATGCTTATGCCTCCTTTAGTTGTTGCAGTTCGTTGCTATGAGCGTATGACTCTCCGCTTGGATGTGTTCATTTTAACACTTATACTTAATGCATGTTCCAGTTTATATCTTAGTGCCCAGGTGCCCAAAAACTTACAGATGATTAGTTTGTTGAAAATTTATGTGGAGGATACATTCTGATTAATGAGGCAAAAATCATTGCAGTTTGTTATACTACAAGAGAATACACTAGTTCTTGTTGATTGTGGTAAAAAGCAATTATATTGTTTATTTGTTTTCTTACTTTCTCTGATAAAAACAGTGCAGCGGTTCATGAATTTTGTTTATAATGTGATTTAACCTACTCCATGAGCATATGGTGTCGTTTAGTGGTTTAGTTTGCTCAACTTACATTTGTAAATCTTGGAAATTTTATAAGTGGCTTTAGCCAATATCCTCTTGCTATACAAAGAGTGTTCCAACTTGCAATTTCCTTTATGGCCTCTTATAGTCATATTGGTACCAAATCCATCTATGCTTACAAAATCAGTTCATCTCAGGTTACTGGGGACCCTGGGAAGGTGGTTGCTGTTCAAAGAAACTTAAGCAAGTTTGGAATCAAAGAACTTGCTAGAACTGGAAAGGCAAGTTCTATATTTTGCATTCTGATGTTTATGCATGTACAAAAATGTCCATTTTTGCATGTGTTAATGGCTGCAACCATCTTAAACAACGCATGCAACGAGTCATATGTGTAGGATATCCAATAATTAAACAGTTCATGAGTGGCCAAAGAACTTGAACTGTCAAGATGTTCACAACTAACAATTTGAAATAGTATTCCCAATCAGGAAGATACTTATTGTTGGCATGGAGATGCTAAGACAATTTTCTATGGGAGTTGAACATCGTTGTGCACTAGCATTGATGAGTAATGGATGATATTTGTCAACCGGTTCCTTTGTTCTTGTATCCCATAATTCTTGATTTCTCTGTTGCATATGTTCTCCCAAAATGCATTTTGAACTTGCAATCAACGATGCAAATTAAGTTAGGGTGGTCATGTAACCCGTCTAGATGTTGACGCACTTTTTTTTTCCCTTCAATCTTTTATACGTTATGCAAGTATCATCTAAGTGAGGCGTTCAATTTGACTCGTCCGACAGATTGCTTTGAGACGAGAAAAGATGGGTGCAACAGCTCCTTTCTGGAGATTTTCTGCAGATTCTTATCCAGATCTTGAGAAGTCCACGTCTGATGGTGCTCTTGCAGTGAAAGCAAATCGTACGCTCAATGGTGATGCTGGTACTGCCTCAAGGGTATGTAAAATCATTAACTGTTATCATTTACGATGATAACATGTATGTGCACAACTTTTACTCTTGCCTTTGCCATTTTGGATTGAACATAAGCGAACCTCATTTCATTATTGCAGGGTGACGTTTATCCTGTGGAGCCCTATGATGACTTCCGTTTGAATAAAGTTCTTGATGCGCATTGGGGTGTTCTCTACGACGAAGATGTATGTTTCTTTACAATAATCAAATCACATTGTGTTTCACTTAAGTCTAAATATTGCCTTGTATGAGACGTACAAGGTGGAAAAATCGATGTATCTGCTTAGGAAGTACTCTTTATTCATGTTTGCTTTACTCTACAAACCAATGCCGTTGAAACCTAACCTGTGCCGTTCATTCTAATATGCAGTCAAGTGGCGTTCGATCACACACTTTATCTATGATTGTAAATGACTATCCTGGAGTTCTAAACACAGTTACTGGAGTCCTGTCCCGAAGAGGTTATAACATTCAGGTTTGTTGATTCTGACCTGCGCTCACTTTTTATGTTTGGTTTTCTTGGACCTTTGCTCATGTGATTATTGGATTTCATTTCACACTTCTAGAGCCTAGCTGTGGGGCCCGCTGAAATGGAGGGGCTTTCTCGCATTACAACAGTTGTTCCCGGTACAGATGATTCAATATCCAAGTTGGTTCAGCAACTCCACAAGTTGATAGATCTTCATGAGGTGAGGGTTGCAATGTTCAAATATGCAAATTAAAAAATGTATTGAAAAGCTCGTACACACTTGAAACTCTGCATTTCCGATTCTAATCACTTTTTGCAAGTCCAATGCCATTGTTTCGGTCGCAATCTGGTCGATGTGGTAGGTTGGGGTTGATGACTAAATATAAAGTAGTTCTATGACCCAGGATCTTTTTTTTCCCCTCTCCAGATTTCGATTAATCAAAATCTGCTCCTCAGTTATCTGTCAGTCATCGATAATAGGCAGCCTTGATAATAAGATCCTTACCGAATTCAACATTGATGAGTTAATGAGTGTTCATTTTGAGATGATGAAGTTTTTCCAAGGTTAATCACAAAATAAGATTTGTTCATGCCTTCATGGATGATAACGCTGGTTGTTCCTCCAGGTTCGGGATATTAGTCACTTACCATTTGCTGAGCGAGAGTTGATGTTGATAAAGATTGCTGTGAACACTACTGCTAGAAGGGATGTTCTTGATATTGCCAGCATTTTCCGTGCCAAAGCTGTTGATGTATCCGATCATACAATTACCCTTGAGGTTGAGGCTTTTTCCCGCACTCCTATTATTTGTATACTTTCACAAATAATCTAGAAGCAGGATAGTTATTCTTGCTTTCTTTTGGTCCTTGGAATTTGAACCAATATTCATCTCCCTGAGAAAGACTAATAGCAATAGATGGCGATTCCATTGATGGATTCTCAAATACAGAACAAGAATTTGTGAGTTTCTGTCATTTTTAGACACCGCATCCTTGTGAAGTTACTAGGCTTATGGTATCTGTTGAGAAGTTCTACCTCCAAACAGGATCAATGTCACCGTGGTTCCTGTATTTAGTTGTACTAATGAATGCGGTTATCGCTAATCTTACTAATACGATCTACTCATGATTGTTTTCAGCTGACTGGTGATTTAAATAAGATGGTTGCACTGCAGAAGTTACTAGAGCCCTATGGGATTTGCGAGGTCTGTCTTCTCATTCTTTTATTGGTCTTGTACTGAACAATTAACTAGCATACAAATTTCAGGTTTCCACATGAGCTTTGGTCCTCATATCTTAACATTGTTTTTCCTCCTTGAAGGTTGCGCGGACTGGGAGGGTGGCGTTGCAGCGGGAGTCTGGTGTGGATTCCACATTTCTCCGCGGATACCCCCTTCAGTTGTAATGCTGGGTTCCTCGCCCATATCCTATCCAGGTTATGTGAGCTTTCTGCCATCCATTTTGACGAGCTCACTTGTGACCAGCTTTGTTGATAAGGAATAAAATGCAGTTCGGCTGTTAGGCCTAAAGAAAGAGTGAATCAACCAACGTCTTCTTTTGGAGATCATTGATAAACCCTGGATAGAAGATCCGACTCCCACGAACCCTGTGTTGGTAAGCCGGTGTTTTACCCGGGAAGCAATGTATGGAGGTTAAATTAAGAATTTAGAGTGTGTCAGTCAGTGTTTAAGTCTTAGGTTATTAAATTTATGTTGTATCAGTGTAACAAGCACATGTATGTTTGTAATACACGTTAGCTCTTGTTCTTCCTTGCAGAGAATTCAGCAGATCAAACTCTTCAATGGGGGTAACGAACGAATCGAGGTTTTCAGCGACTATTCCCTGATTGTTCGTTACCCCAAAAAACTGTACCAACAACTCTAAAAGTCAAGAGAAAAAATGGCAACCCCCGAAGAGCTGTGCTTGTCAAATCCCGAATGAATAGCTGATTCGACTTTGCTCTCCATGCCGGAGAAATATTACTGAAACGCAACGACGGTAACCTGAAAGTACAACCTCAAAATCATAGAGCACCGAGCAGAAGCTAAAAACGTAGCTCGCTTCTGAAAGGCAAATCCAGACGGAGAGAAAGAAAAAGAACGAACTTCATTGAAAAAAAATACATTATAATTTAGGAAAAGAGTGGCCCATACAGGTCTCGAACCTGTGACCTTCGCGTTATTAGCACGACGCTCTAACCAGCTGAGCTAATAGGCCAGTTGACATACTCTTCGGTTTTGATTTATTTATTCTACAAGGTTTTGGAAATAACTCGTTAGAAATTTCCAAATTTGTCACTTAATTATTACATCATACAATTTCAACCCTTTTGATTAAAAAGTCTCCTAAAGCTTGTCCACTGGATAAGATCTGATCGATGGTTTTGGGTAGTTGGGTTGGTTAGTTGTTGCCGCTAGTGCTTCGATTGGTTGCATTCTAATCTCCAAACGCATGTGATGCATGAAATATTCTTTGTTAAATCAGCCCTCTTTCTTGAATTATTGGTTTCAAAAAAGCCTCTCATCAACTCATCCCAAAAGCACTTCTATCTTCAAACGTGCACTTCAATTACGAATCAAATCAATTTGTAATATTTGTCCCTACCATATATGAAACAACAAAAAGAAGGATGGGTACTCAAAAAAGTATGTAATAGGAGGATAGCCACTTAGCAACTTTTTTCAAAAGTGATATTCTAAGAGCTTGCTTTCACGAAACGTGGAGCTCAATCTATCAGCAAAACTATTGCATTTACCTTTCTCGTGAAAAATAGTGGGAGCTAATTTCAAAACCGAAATGATGGTAGCAGGATGCTGAAATCTTATCAATGACAAAATCATGAAAAAGAAATGCACATCGACTAGTATATTATTGTGAAAGATGAGCTTATATATATATAGGCTAAATTTAGTGTCAAAAGTTACAACAAGAACATGAACTATCATGGAGAGAAAACGTCGCCGATGAATTAGTTTATGTTACTTTTCTAAATTTTCCAAAGTTGTCATCATTTATATTCTCTGCTAACGTCTATCTAATAAATCAAATTATGTACGATATCATTTAGTTGCTGCCATTCCATGCATGTAAAAGCCACCATATATAGCATGCTACTCAGGTCACTACCAAAACCCTAGATGATGGCTATCGTGCACTCCGTCGGTCGGAAACCCTTTTCTTTCTTCTTAAACATCATATTAATAGTTCTCTTAGTTTTGGCATCCATAGCATCTGGAACTCGAACCTACCCGACACCAAATGTACCGGATTATAAAAGCCAAGGCGCTTCGGAGACGCCTGCAGCTGTGCCTCGGCTGGTGCTGTTAGATTTGCGGGAGAGGCTAGTGGCTGTTTTTCATCATGTGGTTCTTTCTAAGCGTCCTATCCCACCTTCGGGTCCAAGCCATAGGAGCAACAAGGCACCTAATTCTTCAAGGCATTTGTTATTAAATAGTCCATGATTAGGCTCATGCAGTATAGTTGTATTAGTTTGCAGTTTTTTGCCTGTGGCTTTCTCCAACCCAAATTGAATGTACCATGAACATGTCTTGTTCATATTTTTACTATAATTTTTAATTTGTAATTTATAGGTTATACAAGACCAGCTTGTACTCAACTTCAATCTTGTTCAGCCTGAGTCAGGCATGTATGTGTGAATTGAACTTGGACGGAGATGCATACCTTTGGGAGTTTTAATTGAATTCCATTTTTTTTTCTTTTCATTTTTTTGGTTCCTTGGATGGATTTGAATCTGACACTTTTATAATCCTCTCACCACTTAGACAAATCCCTAAAGCTAAAATTAATTGAGTTTGCTCAAGTAAGTTTTTATTATACAAGCGATACTAAAATGGAGAAAATTTATACTAAAGAAGTCGGTGCATTGATACATGCTCTTAATAATGCGACAAGCCGACTTTTGTTCGAATAAATTCGCTTACACGACACGTTAGTTCCACTCAAAACTAAAAGTCAAGCCGCCAACATATCTGGAGGTAGCGCTACCCAATGTAAGTCGCCACTGGTTGGTCAATGGCCGCCAGCTGGTGAATTGTTTCATGACAAATATGGGAGCCGGACTTGCTTGCACCCACACTCTTCTGTAGTTTTTGTTTTCTCTTTTATATTTCAGTGATTGATTTAACTTGAGCAGCACTTCTGCATTATTGTTGATATGGAAACATAATTAGTCTGAATGCCAAAAATCACAAACCAAGTGAAGGCATTTTGGTCCTATGGCTATGATCAGGCCTAAATTAATGAACGAGAGCGGGGTTGTGTGGATTCCTTGAGTTGGTTCGATGTTCTTGAGCCTTGGTTTAGTCATTTTTGATGACGTTGTCTAATCAAATTGAAATTAAGCGAGGGTGTGTAACTCAAGTACTCAAGAAGATTTATTTATGCACCTAAGTTTTAAATTTGATTTATGTTTCCTCAATATCGCTTGTGTAAAAAGAAAATTATATTGAAACTGAACAAGAGACGTGTAGCTTAAGTGGTTAATTAAGAGTATTTATCAATGCACCTGAAGGCTGAAGTCTTAAGTTTGAGTCTCCTCCTTCAATATTACTTGTATAAAATACAAAAACAAAACAAACAAAAATTGAACGTTAACCGATTTCATTTTTCTTTTTATCTTTTTGAATTACATTGTGTATAAGTGACTAGTCTTTCATAAACATGACGACAAATTAGTCTGCCAAATTATGAATTTTGATTCTTCAAAGCTCCTTTTTTTCCTTTTCATTTTGGTCACTTTCCAAGAAAGCCAGAGATGTGAAAAGACTTATGAGTGAAAACCTGATTGATCTTAGAATTTAACAAGCCATGACTTTGAAAGTTGATAGATATTCTTGGACAAAATAAGAAAGTTGTAGACTCTAATTAATACTGCGCATGCTTCTCTGATCCTAGCTACATGGTCAATCCTGATGGTTAGAATAATATCCACGCACCATACATGTATTTCTACTTATGTGTCATTCAACTGATGGATGTGTTTCTTTGCAAGTGGCACCCTTAAACCGTAATTATATCTTCCTTAAGGGCGTGATTGATAGATATCTTAATTTTAGGAACATGTCTCCGCTTTGGAATTTTTTGACGCACTAGAATAGAAAAGACACATGAATTCCTCGACAATACTTCATAGACACTTGCATATTCCAAATTAAACTTGAGGAAGAAACTGCTCTTGAGTTTATAGCTTTTCTTTTAAACACATTGTATTTTGAATTCAAACCCTTACTTTTCACTTAGGCTATCTCTAACCGAAGGCTGATTAGAGGGTTCGTTTTAGCCCTCTGGTCCTCCAAGAAATTAATATTTTAATGAACAGTGCAGGGTCATATTTCTTACCATCTCCAACGGAGGGCTAAAGGGCCATATGACTCGTTTTAGCCCTATCACAAAAAACCGTTTCCAACCGAGGGCCAAACATAATTTATTATTTAAAAACTAAAACTTAAATTCAAATCCAATGGCTAAGTGATGTTAGCTAGCCGTTGGATTTGTATTTTTTTTTTTTTTTTTTTGCTATAAATAGGGTGGATATTGGGTTCTAATTCACACTTTTTTGAATTCAATCTCTTTCAATTCAAATTTGCAATGAATTCCAACTTTGGATCATCTTCAAATTCCAACTTTGGAAACCAGGGGTCCTCATCTAATTCCAAATTGGAAGAAAAATGGGCTAGATGAGACGAGAAGATGAGGAGTCTGATGAATAAGATGAAGCATGGCGCAACACACAAAACAGAGTAGCAGCCATGGCTGTGGCCATGGTGTGTCAGCCAACTCAGGAACAACCTCAATGTGGTGGCTCTGTTGCTGGTCGCTTTTACAAACCACGAAACAGAGCGATGACGCATGCCAATCTGATGAACAACTACTTCAACCCCAACTCGGTGTACACAGAAGAGGATTTCAGACGTCGCTTCCGGATGAGGCGTCATGTCTTCGAGCGTTTACTTCGTGATGTCCAGCAGGTCAATCCATACTTTCAACAAAAGCGGGACAAAGTAGGCCGCCCTGGTTTCTCACCTCATTAGAAGTTATTGTTGCACTCTGAATGATGGCCTATGACTCCCCAGCTGATTCGATGGATGAAACCCACGGTATGTTTGAGTCTACATGCCTTAATACTCTTGCTATAGAATGATACGTTCTCGTACCATAAATAAGTACCTACAACAAGATCTTGTTGAACATCTTTGGGCTAAAAATAGCATAGAGTAGGCATTTAAGTTTTAGGAAAACTAATGAAAAGGCATTTAAGTTTAAGTTGGAGACAATTTTAGGGCTATTTTCGATTCTCTGACCTTCTAGACTATTCGGTTGAAGATAGCCTTAGTGTAAATGACGGAATGATATCATCGTTTCAGTTTACAATTCAAACGATAATCAACGTCATTCGTGACATTTACAGAGCAAGTAAAAAACTTTTGATTGGCACCGTACAGATGTCACCACTCCAATTAATATGATTTCGTGTTTGTAAGATTATAAGAGTAATTTGTTCAACTAATCATTCGACGCAGTAGTTCGACTAAGTACACAAGTGGTCGGCGTATGAGGGTCTTGCTCAAAAAAACAAGTCCCAAAAACGAGCTTTTGCATTTCTGGCACTTATCTTCCACAACCTTTAGACTCAAGGAATTGTTATTGGCACTCGAAAAATCTCATTTTTCACTCTAAATTTTCTATAGTTAGAAAGAAAAAAACATTTGTGAGAAGTGTAAAATGAGATTTGTGGAGTGCTAATAATAGTTACCCAGACTCAAACGGCATTACCATTTTATACACTATACTCTCCAACATTGTTATTCTATTTGTTTATGTTTTGTCCACACTAAATGAAAATATTTTATTTTAATTCAGCTTCCAGTGAAAGTTTTGTATGTGTCCCATCCATGGTATAAAATATCGATGATATCAGAAATATCGGTTGTCCAAAAACATGGAAATTTCGATGGAAATATCGGGATATTATCGATATCGATAAAAATTGAATAAAAACCACGGAAATTGTAAGAAAAACTTGGAAATTTTTATTGAAACTTTGGAGAATGTTTATTATCTATTAGTTTATAAAAAAAAATAGAAGGAAATGCATTACATGATGGATTTAACTGATTTAAGTTGATTATACAGCGAGCTGGCAAACACTATGAGTGTAGAAAATATGTAGTAACTAATAAAAAAAGATTAAACACACCATAATCATTTATATATAATGATTTACTACAATATTTTACACTTTATACATTGCATGGTAAGATACATGAGTGATTTAGTACCACATAAAGTTCCTATGAGGTTCAAATTTTTCACCATCTTCATCATCTCTATGTGTAGAGTAAGTTTATTGTGAAGAGTATTCATCAAATGATAAATCCCCAAAATAGTTTTGCATGTAATTGTTAACATGCCACTCATATAAATATAAATATTTTAGCATATTATCACTAAAACATAAGTGATATATCGTGGTTAAGGTGTTGGAGGAGTAGAATGGGAGGGGTTCAAACCCCCTTTGTGTTTTTTTTTCCTCCCTTTTTTCCCTTTTTTTCTTCTTTTTCCTTTTTATTTTTTCCCTTCCTTTACATCGATATTTTGAAGGAGATGGAGAGTTTTTTTCCTCCCTTTTTTCCCTTTTTTTCTTCTTTTTCCTTTTTATTTTTTCCCTTCCTTTACATCGATACATCGATATTTTGAAGGAGATGGAGTGTTTTTTCCTCCCTTTTTTCCCTTTTTTTCTTCTTTTTCCTTTTTATTTTTTCCCTTCCTTTACATCGATATTACATCGATATTTTGAAGGAGATGGAGAGTTTTTTCCCTCCCTTTTTTCCCTTTTTTTCTTCTTTTTCCTTTTTATTTTTTCCCTTCCTTTACATCGATATTTTGAAGGAGATGGAGAGTTTGGCAAAGCCATACAGTAAGTAGCCTAATTTGATATCGAATTCGTCATCCATGAGATTCGAACCTAAAACCTCTCACTTATAAGTGAAGAGAAATATCATCAGATCGTAGTACTGAGTGATATTCCCAGCCAATTAATATAAAAGAAAATCTCTCTTTTAGGATCTTTGCTTTTTGGGTGATGATCTATTTGTAGAACTTTAGCAAAGGCCAAAATGTTCCAAATGGTCAGCACTTTTTGCTACTTAGATGAACAATTGACGTTAGAAGCTCCATCACCCACTTAAGAAAAAAAAATTATAGCTTATGGAATCATCAAGAATTTGGAGAGCTCTTAATTAGGAGATGCCAAATTTAACCAAATGCAAGCGAAGGTTCTGAAATGCTCAGTCCTCACTCAAGAATGGACAATAATCCTTTTTCCTCTCTTACCTTTTACTTTTATATCATTCTTATATTTTCTCTTTAAAATTCGCATAACTATTTTCTGGACAAGGATTCTCTCTGGATCCCTCTAAATCCACAAACTTCATCAATCCGGACCCTTGAAATTTAATCTAACGACTAAACACAGGGGTCCCCTCTAAGCGTTTAATAACTTTAACCGTTCGATCAAATTTCAATAGTCCGGATTGATGAATTTGGTGGCTCCGGATCCCTTTCCCTATTTTTCAAAGTTGAGAGGACATAACATTAAACAAAAAGAAAAAAGGGCAACCACATATAATAAAGAATATGAACAATGGTACAATAAGGTCTTGTAAAACAGTACAAGCACCGTCTTTATAATATCTAAAGGGATGCAGATTATAAAAATGAATCCCAACAATATACTGTCTATACAGTTCTCTTCAACTCTTTAAATTCTATACCTAACCACTCCACTATAAAAATTAAAAATTAAAAAAATTCCAAAACTGTAGTGACTATAGAGATCTAACAGTCAATGAAAAAAAATACGAATAGTTATTGCGAATATATAACTGATACTAATCAATGGCCGACGCCGGGGCTTGGAACAGACTGCGCCAGAATCCGATTTGGTTCGCCGCTAAGATGGCGTGCGATGAGCTTTTCGTTGACGACGACGGCGTGACCCTTCTTGCTTGGGGTAGAAGCAGGCACGTTGCCCTTCGGAAGGGCACTTAGAAACAGAGAAGCCTCTTTCTTCTTGTACTCGGCATCGTCCTTCTTTACATCCAAGAGCTTTCTGCTTTCCAGAGTTGACACAAATGAGGCCATTACCACTAAGAAAATGAGTGCGAAAGCGCTCAGACGAGGCATAGCAGTGAAGAATGGAGAGAGAGAGAGAGAGAGAGAGAGAGAGAGAGAGAGAGAGATTTGGGATTGTGGGTTTTGTGCAGGTTGGAGAAATGCTGATGGGGGCTTGGTTTCATTGGGTTAGGCCGTGTATATTTATAGCAGAGGGTGAGTGAGGAAGTTCGTGTACCGCGTGGCGGCGAGAGAGAGAAAAAGAGGAACTTGGGGTTCAAGGTAGCACAGTCCACGAGGAGGTGGCCAAGTCAAGATCAAGTTGGAAGAGAGAGTCAGGTTGGTCAGAGGAAATTGTGGCAATATGTCATTTCATGCTATTTTGGAGACGGAAATGATTCCTCTCCGGATGATTTCTTCCTAATTAATTAAATTAGAGAATTTATGCCGTTGAAATTTGATTAAACGACTACAAATAAGGATCTATTTTAAAAATTATAATAACTTTAACTGTTGAATCAATTTTCAACGACACGAATCTCCTGATTTGATGGATTAAGAGAAAGGGATTCAAAAATGTTCCCATTCCGCGGGAGACTACAGAGAATGTGAGAGGAGGCCGCGTGGAGGAATGGAGGCTTGGTTTGGTGGGTGTGAGCTAAAAGCCGCCGGCCATGTTTCCTTCCTTATCTTGGTAATTTTCACTTCATGAAAACACATGCACCGTCAAATACCAACACCTTTCCTCCCATTTAATGCACCTCGGCCTGGCTCAATTATAATCAGCTGTCACTCGCGGCTCCCTGTAAATTTATAAGTTATAAGAGTAATTTTTTCAAGATATCTTATTTTCGCATTCTCATCTTTTTCGTTTTGTACATTTTTTTAATTTAAATTTTAAATTAAATAAATTAAAAATTAACGAATTAAGATAAAGGACAGAAGCGCATAAAAAATGTGTGGGAAAGTCAGTTGTTAATAAATAGAGGTAGAATATGTAAAGATTTGAAAAGTATATATAGAATTTAAACTATTAAAATATCAAATAAATGCTCTTCGATGACAAGTTTCTTATTTTAAAAAAGCAATACACACACACACCCTTGTTAGCACCAATTCTCATTGATGTACGTATCTATTTCTTATTAATGAATATCGTAAGTTTTCTATAAAAAAAAAGAAAAAAAAGTTCATTAAGTACTTATACAATCTTTTGATTATGCTCGTGATGAATTCAATTAAAAGTGAATTAAGGCGTTCAAGTTGCAAGGATAATTAACTCATTATTTTATGTTGGTCTTATAATAATCTGCTCTTGTGCTTAACACTTAAAGGCAACTTTCTTTCACACCTAAATTCATTTGCTCTTCCTCTTCATAACTCAACCCAATTTTAATTGAAGGCTAAACTTTTTCAATAGAGCCTAATATATTCCCAAAACATCTTTTTTCATTTCCTTGAAATTTAAAGCATTTTCCTTAGAAAAAAACAACAACCATGACTATCATAGTGAAGGCCAATCCTTGTTGGTGACACAGCACCTCCTTCTTAGGTGCACAATAATATGCCTCTAATTTAAAGGCATTGCAAGGAAGTTCCTACTTGAGGAGAATTACACTTTTAGCTGAGATGTGAATACAATCTACTGAACCAAAATCTATACCATTTATTTATTTAGGTATTAACAGAAAGAAAAATATAAAAGTGAAGGTTGTGAAAAGCATGGGCCATGACATTCTCCCGGCTTGACCTGCAGCCAAGCCATTTGTTTTATGAGGGCTGAAGCTTTGGGACTTGGGAGAGATTTTTCAGCGGTACATCATGTTTCGTTAAATAAATGGTGGGATATATATATGTTTTAAAAAGTTAATAATATAAAAAATAAAATTTCTCACCACTTATATAAAAATATGTGATGTATTATCCGTGTTTCCGTCACAACTAAAAATTTCTCAGAACTTGGGGAGGTGGGAGATCAGGGATAGGTGGGCAAAGTCAAAGCCGTGAAGCTCAAGAGCAAGATCCAAGTGGTCCCTGATCATAACGCAAGAAAAATATCAAAGTGACAAGGTTTTTCCTTTTTACGTGGAACTTTGATTGAAGGATATCTTAGAGAAGAAAAACGGGAACCATTTTTTAATTCAAAAGTCTCACACTTGTAAATCACAATACGATGCAAGTTTATAATTTTATTGAGCTTTTTACTCTTACTTTTGAAAAGCAACTAATTTCTTCGATTAATTAAGGTCTGAACCTCTCTAATAAGAATTCAAGACGATCATATTTCGAAGAAATGACAACTTTCCGCTCGTAGATGATAATTCCGGAAAGCAAAGCTGCTGAGAATATGCATTATTATTCTTGAATATTTTGGCCATGCATGCATGCTGAAACAGAAAGTTGCAAAATATTGACTGAGAGTTTTCGATGCTCTGGGAAGGTAGAGCAAACTGACGTGTGCACACAGGAAACAGAGAGACTCCAGGATAAAATTACCAAATAGTAAAACGATCATAAGATCATTGAAAATAGTAATACCACAAGTTTAATTTAATTTAAAGGGTTGCATTTGGCAATAAACAATATACCGTTCAAAATATATGGTAGCTTTTTCTTCAATTGTCAAATATATACAGCTCAAAGATCAGTTTTCAAAATTTTAAGGTTATTTTCTCACAGCCAGTACAACTTGGACTAACCACATGTACAATTCCCCTTTTAACAGCTATGACTCGATATGGCACGTTTTAGTTGTACGTTTTGTACTCTGAAGTCCCTAGTCATTTTATTGACGGATCTATGGACCTGACAAACATGAGAAATAGTACAACAATTTGTCATAGGGATGTGATATTCACACATCCCATTTTACTTCTCACACATTTTTTTAATTTTCGACCGTTGGATCGGATGAATTGAAAAATATCAACGGACATAAATTATCAAGGATGTGTAAGAAGTAAAATGGAGTGTGTGGATAACACACCCCTTTGTCATATATCATTTGTCAAATGGTATTTGCAATTTTTGCTCTCTCTCAATTTCTTTTATGAAGGAAATTTAATTGGTCGCATGCAAATGGAATATTATTAAATGGCATTCATATCTTATGAGTCACACCATTCTACTAGCTAGACCAAATCATAGAAGTGTTCCCATTAATTAATAAATGTCACGAAGAAAATGCTTATTTAAATATGTAAAGATAAGGATTTCGGCAAAAAAAAAAAAGGTGAAAATAAGGGTACACACACACATATATTATTTTCTTTTCATGTGCTGAAACTTTATGATGTATGGTGAAAATAAGGGTACACACACATATATATATATATATTATTTTCTTTTCATGTGCTGAAACTTTATGATGTATGGTCAGACAATAAACTTTTTTGGCCATGGAGGCAGATAAATCTTGTCTAATGAAGATACCTGAGCAGCTGACATGGGTAAATTATTTAAGGGTTGTTTTGTTGACATTGTGCCCTACATGGACTTTTTTTCTTCCTTGGGCGGCTGCGCCATTCAATGCCGACAATGCAGGAAATTTAGCACCATATCTCTTGCATTTTTGGCTTATGTTTTTCTGCGTAGTGCATGCGGTATCATGCGGATTTGTTTTATGCATAGTAATGGTAGCTAGCATTAAGTCAAAATATTGACATGGTTTTTTCTGTTATGGGCTTGCATGCTCAAATTGGCCATGGGAGGCCTCCATATGATTCTGATTTTAATTTATTTTATGATATTCTTATGGGGTTTTTTTCCATTCGATGTCGGTACATATTTTTGAGATTAGGGTTTAGGCAATTGATATTATTGTGTACCAGGAACAGTGAATGGATGTGGAATTGTACTACTACAAATAGTATCACATTCTTGATCATGAAATATCGATTGCTTGTTAAATCCTGTGAATGTGTACTGAGTGAAAGTATTCATGTATTAAACCTATTTGGAGAGGTAATTATTTATTATTAAATCCAAATTATGATAATATTTACTTGCGAAACCCAAATTTGCTATAATTTTGTTTATTGAGAATCATGCATGCCTTAAAAAATAATTGCTCCATATGTATGTGTCGAAATTAGGTGATGATACTTGGCATATGTTTATATTTTCAATCTGTTTAAGTAAAAATATATAAAACTAAAACCCATGAAAATTAACAAAGGAACAGGGTCCTACAAAAACCAAATAAACGGTTCATGGGATATGATATAAAAATTAATTAGGAGCAAAAAGAAGTAGACCCATAAGGGTTTGTCACAAGAAAATGTATAATATCTTTTGAATATGCTTCTCTTGAGAGTTGAAGTTTGGATGAATATATTTTAATTAAACTGATGATCCATCTAATGGTGTATAATTTGAGAGTTGTTTGCTGACTTTCGATCTATACAAAAAAAAAACAAAAAAACCAAAAGAAACAAAAACAAAGAAAAATTATTAAGAAATAACATAGTTATTACTCTTCTATGATCTTAACACGTCTACTAAATATAATGCTAAAGAATTTTCACGATTCTGTTTAGTCCTGTAGCCTCCTGGTCTTAACTAATTAAGTCAAACTTTGTTAATAATGTTACACTAATAAGAGTCTAAATTGCAAAAGACTGTAGTCCACGTTTCGCACATATCATTGACCTTTGGCTGCTAACAAAAGATAGGACATTGCGATGGAATTATTAGATTCTTTACTCTTTGAATTAGTATTTGTGTATTATATTAAACATAAACAATTTGATTAGGTGGTTATGGTTGCATAATAACACGACAAACTTGATAGCTACCCCAAGGCGTATATGTTATAATAATATTCCATGGCATCTGCATTCTGCAGCAGTCCCACGCAACCGCGTACCAGCAACAACTGCTAACAAAATTATTTTCTAACTATGAGATTTATGCCAAAATCTAAAGAGATAATTAACTAAATCCAAAAGATTTGATTCTAAACAAATAAGTTCAAATATTTGTACATTAATCTCACCTCCAACCGTGGTTACAACAGTGGCAATGCCGACCTACGCGTAGTTGGTGGTTGGTGGAAGAAGTTGGATGCACTCTAAAATCACTCCATGGATACTCTTCAATCCTTCCTGAGTCCTCCACCAAGATAACAAATGGGAATTTTTGTAGTTTTGTTTTGAATTTTAGCATTAAAAACTCATTCACGCGGAAAACCGAGGCTACATTGAAGTACATTCAATCAAGGAAATTGATTCTCTTAAAAAAGTAAATACGTTTTAGAAAATTTTGTATGCCTTTCTGATGTCTTTCACTGAATTGCAACTTTATCAGTTTGAGTCTTTGAAATTCTCTTCAAAGTGAGCTTAACAAAAAGCTCATTTTTGACTAATCACTTTTGAATCAAGACATCTAATTGATCTCATTCCAGATTTTGTAGATATTTGATTACTAATTTTAAAGTGAGATCACATATGATTTGATTTTTATGAGTAAGGAAGCATGAATGGGAAGTAAAAATTTGTAATACAATATATATGGTTATGCACATTATATTGTGTGATAACTGGGCTTTGGACACTGGGTCACTGATATGAAGTGGGCTGGCTTTACATGGCAACTCAAGGGATTCAGACTGGCACAAACAATAGTTTGCTAATAAGGCTATGTTTTTCTCAGACTCAGTGTGGTTCACTCTGGTTAGAGAATAATGTGCAACTGATTAAGTCGATTCCAACTTGCATTAGTACGGTGCATTGTTAAACAAGAAATCAAGTTTTATATGGTAAAGCACAAGATTCTAAAAAATGCTAGGCGCTAGTTGGGCGGCGAGTTAGCGCCTAGCGCCTGGGCGACTAGGCAGGATCTAGGCGGGCGACTAGGCGGGATCTAGGTGGGCGCCTAGGCGGCCTAGGTGGGCGCCTAGGTGACCTAGGCGGATTTAGGTAAATTTCTTGTATGTCTTGTAAATAAGTGCATATTGACACATAAAAAATTATACTTATATGAAATTCATGGATAAAATAATGATAAAATTCAAAAAGAGTATCCAACAAGTTCAAATTTTAAAAACACATTAAGCAAATATACCATATAAATTAAGACATTTTGAATGATTAGTAAGTTAAATTAATCAAATTCAGAGAGATAAAATATAATTCAAGATATTTTAAATAATTAGTATTTAGTTTTTAAACAATAAATATTTAAAAAAACCCACCAAATGGGTTGGGTAGTTCATAAACATTTAAAAATCAAAAGTTTGTTCATAAAAATCCACGTGTGAGGTTTGACACCTCCCCTCCACCCCCACTTTCTCACATCAGCCTTAGAGCAGTTCCACCGGGAGGTGGTTAGGCCGGCACTCAGCCAAAAAACAAGGCTGGCACTCAGCCAATCCACTCTAGCCCATTCTATTGCTTGGCATCCAGCCCAAGCTAGTCTCCAGGCCAGCCCAAAATTGACAGACCTTGGGACCGGTCCATCTGACATCAGTGTGGTGTCGGAGGGGGCATATGATGTCAGCCTTTTTTTTTTTTTTTTGTTGCGCCAGAGAGGGCGTTGTTGTGGAGGTGAGGAGCGGAGCTGGTCGAGGCGGGAGAGGGTGTCGGGAGGGAAGGAGCCACGGAGGGAGAATGACGGGAGGACGAAGCGACGGCATCGGAGGTGTGGAGATGTAGGAGGATGAAGTGACGACGTTGAAGGACAGGAGGTGTAGAGGAGCTTGTTGTTGAGGTCGACTTGAGATTTGAAGGATAGGTGGGCAACGACATCAGAGAAGGTTTGGAGGTGGCGGTGGGAATGGATTATCTGTGCTGGGTGGATGGCGTGCTGGAATGGAAGGGAAGGGAAGTGTGGAAGATGGGAAAATAAAAATATTTTAATAATAATATTATTTTTTTATAAAGTCAGAAATTAAAAATAAATTTATTTTTTATTATTTTATAATAAAAATAATAATATTTTAATAAATTAACTAGGCTATTTTTTTTTTTAAGGGATGGAGATGCTTTGACCTATTACTGTTCACTGGAGTATATTACTGTTCACCTAAGTGGATAAATGCGCTGTATTCTGGTGCAAAGTCTTTAGGGGTGGAACTGCTCTTAAGATTCCAAAAGCTGGAGCCCTTTTTACGCCTTGGAAAGCGGATCCATTATATCTTTTGGGGTTTTCTTTTCCTCTTCTTTCTTGGAAAGAGGAAAGCCATTAATGTTATGAATTTTTTTCCTTTTCCTCTTCTTCTCCTTCTCTGATTACTCTGTTTTTCCATTTCATCTTCTTCTGTTGCTCCGTAAATTTCCACAGCAGTTCCTCTCGCTTCTTCTCCGAGCTCCTTCCTGCTTCCAAGGCGCTCGCTCTCTCTCTCTTCTAGCTATCAAACAGCCCAGCGTTCGTACAGACCTTGCCAATTAAAGAAATGATTTTGAGTTAATTGCAGCGGAGCACCACCACTTAGCGCCCAGGCGGCTGTCTCAACCGTTTTTTAGAACACTGGTAAAACATAAGGCTAATCATAAGGTTTATAGACCTTATTTTAGATAGAGAATTGTTATTAGCACTCCAAATTTTTGATTCTACACTCTAAACTTTCTATATTTAAAAAAGAAAAATACACTTGTAAGGAGTGTAGAATGAAATTTTTGAAGTACCAATAACACTTCCTTTATATAAATAGAACAAAAAAAGAATTAAATTTTATATGTTAAAACAAAAGACTAATTATAAAGTTTATTTTATTTTATTTTATTTTTTTTAAAAGGGTTCTTGACGTCAAAGAAATTCCAACCCATGGCCAATGGAATTGTCAAAATCCACTTGCCGGTGCACTACGTTACTGTAAAACTAGCAAACAATACATATACATTAGCAAAATTTTAGGATTAGCTTGGGCCTAACCTGGTTTCCATGTGGCTCCGCCACTGGGTAATAGCACTTCATAGAATACTTCCGGAATTGGGTTCTTGGACAGCAGATAATTGTAGATGGCATCTTCCCCTTCTGAATGTTATGATTTACATTATGTATACAGGGTTGATTTCAAAAGAGAAGGTTGTTCAAATTTGTGTTGTTGCGTTAGAAAGCCCGTATGCAACCGCAAGACATCTACCTTTAGACTATCTCCAACCCTGATCTAGAACCTAAAAATATTTAGCCCAGAAAATTTAGGTTTTAGCTCAGAAACAACTTTTCTGTTTCAACCCTTTTAGCCTAAAATTTTAACTAGAGATTATCAAAGAATGAATTAAAGCTTTTTTTTTTTTTTTACACTGTGTTTTAGCCTATGATTGGAGTGGGTTTTAAAGTGCTGTTTCTACACTGTGTTTTACCGTTCATCAACTTTTGCAGATTATGACATAGTTATAATTCCTGGTTAAGAGTGTTATACCCTTTGCAGATTATGACATAGTCATTTGCAGGTTAAGAGGTTAAGGGTCTTGTTCCCGCCTCCCGAGAAGGACTAGGATGTTTAGTTTAAAACTTTGGAAGATGGAATTACAGGAAAGGAAATCTTGGAACAAGACCCTGTACTGTACCAGTGTATTGCTGCACGTATTCTGTTATCAACCTTAATTCTATAAGTTCAACTTCAATGGTGGACTAAACGCTAAATTACCTTTCAAAATTTCCCCTCAAGCCCACTCTAAACCAAGAGAAAATTTTGGGCTAAATGCTAAATGCTAAACCAATGCCAAATTCCTCTCAAAATTTAGTCCAGAAATCGAAGTGGACTCTACCCAATATTTATCGGAATTTAAATTTTTTAGATTAAAATATTCATAAAATTAATTTACGATAGTCTACATATTTATTTTTTTTAAAATAAATTAAATTGACAAAAAGAATAGCCTAAGTTCATTCTTTAATAATTTCGGGCTAAAATTTTAAGCTAGAACGGTTGGAGCAGAAAAGCTGTTTCTGGACTAAAAGCTAAATTTTTCGTACTAAAAAATTTGGTTTTTAGCCTATCCATTAGAAATGATCTAAGTGAAAAAAAGGGAGCTTGATATGCTAACAATTTTGATCTGTAGATATTAAAATAAATTGCATCCAACTATTAAATTCCGTCGTATATATTACACATAGATGCACACTAGAATTTTCGTTTTCGATATAGCATTTCCTTGGGACTGCTGCGGCGCCCATTTAATTTAAGGCCACCTCCTGTCTCTCTCATTGCAGGTGTATGTAAATACTCATAGCAGCAGATGAAAGGCAGAGGACTCTTTAGGAACATCAAAGCAATCAAAAGATTATAGGGTTCTGTGGGAAAATTTTGCTTCAAAATTTTGCTGTAAGACCATCTCTAACTATTAAGTTAAAATCTAAAATTTTTAGTCCAAAAAATTTAGGTTTTTTAGGTTTTAACCCAGAAACAGTTTTTCTGCTCCAATCATTCTGGTCTAAATTTTTTAGTCCGAGATTATTAAACAATAAATTTAAGCTAATTTTTTTCTTTTAAAGTAATTTAAAAAAAATAATTATGTACACTATAATAATTTAATTTTATGAACATTTTAACCTAAAAATATTTAAATTCCGATAAATAATGAAAAATCACTAAATTTGGATAAATTTTGAGTTAAATAATTTTTTTAATTTTTTTAGCATTTTTTAAATTTTTTTAGCCTTTGGATTTAAATTTGGGCCGTTAGATTTTTTTTACCGTTATATTTGATTATATTCGATCTTAGCCGTTGGATGCAATAAATCCTAGGAGATATGTCCATGTGGGTGGGATTCCGTTGGTGGTGCCCACACCATTTTCTGGGCTAAATCTTGAGGGGAATTTGGCTTTTGTTTGACTTTTAACTTTTAGTCCACATATTTAGCATGGGTTAGGTTGGATTTAGAGGGAGAATAAAACCTAAAATATAGCATTTAGTCCAGTGTTGAGTTTGGTCTAACTGTGAAATTATAGCCTTGATCACGAGGTCCAAATCTCCTTATATATCTGGAGGTTTGAACCCTTTTTTCAACATCAGTTTACTTTCTACACTCGAGTAGCTTAGACAATGTTTTCTAATGATATTCAATGAGATTATAAGTATTTAGAAAAATGGATACCTTTTTAATTCTCTCTTAAAACCCTAAGATCAACTCCAATGGTGGGCTAAAAGTCAAATTACCCTCCAAAATTTTCCCCCAAACCCACTCCAACCCAAGTGGAAATTTTGAGCTAAATGCTAAATGCTAAACTAATGCCAAATTTCCCCCGAAATTTAGCCCAGAAATCGGGGTGGAATCTATCCAATATTTATCGGAATTTAAATTTTTATAGATTAAAATGTTCATAAAATTAATTTACGATAGTCTACATATTTTTTTTTTTAAATTTAATTTAACAAAAAAAAAAAACCTATGTTTATTCTTTAATAATCTCGGGCTAAAATTTTAGGGTAGAACGGTTGGAGTAGAAAAACTGTTTTTAAACTAAAAGCTAAATTTTTCATGCTAAAAAATTTGACTTTTAACCCAACCATTAGAGATGGTCTAATGTCTTGACTCTCTGGACCATCCTGAATGAGTAGAATGAGGAGAGGTGAAAATATTCAGCAATTCAGTCAGCTGGTCAAGTCGCTCTCACAAAGGGTGGGTCCTTGTATATTGGAAGTAATGATTATGCATAGTGGGGACTTATTTCATTGTGAGTGTACCTCAAGATCCAGTTAATTAGGCAGCTATATCTAAGGTTTTTTCCAAAGTGAGACCTCGTGGACGATAACTTACCTATAGCTGGAAATCTTGAATGCATTGTGACCGTATCTCAACCAATTAAACATTGTAACGTGAGAAAGTTAAAATACATTATAATATTTGATTAGTTTGTGATATTGTCACAACCAAATCCTAATTTATAGGTAAGCTATTCACCTCAGGTATGAACGGGGGTGGCCGCATAGTTTGAAAAGCAGTCTTTCTCTGTACAATGTAAGCTTTTGATGAAGGCTCTTCAGTCTTCCCTTTTAAGTTCCCTGACCTTGTAATGCTAAAAGTAGACATCTCTTTGTACAACTGGAAAAGTTCAAAGATTATGTAAAACAGAGCTTCTGCAGCAAATTTAAATGTCTGTGACTGTCAAGCATTGCTGCCACATGGAAAATAAAGCCTTGGGCGCGGCATCACTGCATGATATGGATGCTGACATGATCTGGAGGATGTTATTCCCGTTGCTATTAAATGCAAAAACTGCAATTTGAGGACCCTACAAGTTCATCCGAATGAGCTGTGATTTTGGGACATGTTTCATGACCTCACTAATCACACCCTGCAAGTTCGTCTGAATGAGCTGTGATTTTGGGATATGTTTCATGACCTCACTAATCACAGCATGGCAACTAATGTCAAGAGAAACTTACATAGACCGAAACGCATTGTGATTGTATAAAATTCAAATATAAGGTATTATGTATTTTAATTTTTTTTACATAGCAGATTTCATTGATTTGGATATGCTCAAATGACATTTCTGCTTTTTTTTTTTTTGGTGAACATTTCTGTTTGACAATGTGATTAGTTCCATCACATTGATATTATTGTGACATTGAGGTCCGTTTCATTGATATGTGTTGCTCAGCAGAAAGATCAATGTGTGCAACGAGAAATTATTTGTAAGATGAGTTTGCCAGGTAGAAATACTAACCATTTTTTTTTTTTTTTTTTTTTGTGTTTTTGTTGGGGGGGAGGGGTTGGGGTGGTGGGGGGCCGCTAAAATATATAGTAACCAAATTGCGTCTAATGTTTACAAGTTATAATCAGAATGTGGCTACTGCCTAGTCTGGCTCCATGATAACATCATGAAACTGACACATTAGCTAAAGTTTACCATGGGCCATTGATGTTGGAAAAACTAAGGAGTCTCGAGGAGACGGGGATAAAACTTGAGAATCACTCAACAAGGGGCAATGAATTCGCTTTACATTGATCATGGATTTGCTCAACACGAACCAGCCTAACCCGACCTCTTCTTAGATTAATTATAATTCACTCAATTGACTAATTTATTAGTACATAAGGATCCCTTTAAATAGGGACATTAGAATACATCATAAGATAAAATTTAATACTAAAGGTTACAGTTTCTAAACATCTAATTAGAAGGGACAAGGATTCTCTTTTTTTTCTTTCCCTCCCTTTTCCTTCCCTTCTATTTGAAGGCTCGTGATTTCATCTTGTACGGAGAGAAAGAAGGAAAAAATTACTGTGAGAGGAGGGGAGGGAGGGGAGGGGAAAAGAGAGGGGAGATAATCCCCTTCCAATCTCTCACTCTCCCGAAGTCGGAATCTCCGTTCCGAATACAAATACATGAGCAATAGTTTTTCACTCCTAGTTACATTAACATTTTCATGACATTTATGCATATACTGCAATTAAACAACTAAGCATATATATGCAAATTACAAAACTTCCCAGTTTTGTAAACGAAATTAGAGACCAAAAACAATGTAAAAAGAAACTCAGAGAATAAAAAGGGTCGATGCCAAATTATTTCTTTTCTCTAAATACTCTTTTTCCTTTTTTTCGGCTGTAAAAAAAGGAACATTCGCATGAAAAAGTAAAAGAGAAGTAAAAATGGGGTTCTCTATTTCTGTTTTCTTGTTTCATTTGAATTGGTTTCTTGACCTGAAAATCTCATAAATGGAGTTCTGATGGCTTCACAATATCCTTCAAAAACACCAGCATCCCTACAAAAAAAGGAGAAGAAAAAAATAAAAATAAATAAGCAGACAAATAAATACATATAAAACCAAGTGTGAAACAGTATAAGCGCGATAAAAAAGCAGAGAGGCAAGCCAATCACAAAAACGAAACAAGAAGCTTAAGCAACTCACCCCAAAACAAACTTTATCGTGTCTTGCAGTAGGAGCATCCGTTAGGGTTGAAAGTCTGGCAAGCATTTCTCGTTCAGTGAAGATTTTACCTTGAGAGCTCAGGAACACGGTACGCCGGACCGGAGGAGACCACAGTCCGCTCTGCTCGTAATCAAAGTCGAACTCCGCGGCATCAAAGAACTTCTGAAGAAGTCGATCAGAAGTGGATTTTGGGACCAACTGCACAGTTGGAGAAGTGGGAGGAGGACAAGTGTCAGGCAAACCAGGTGAAGAATAAGAAGAAGAAGGGGAAGAGAGCTCAGACTCAGTCCCAGAAGGCATTTGGACGAATTGGAATCGGGAATAATGGAGCTGAAAAGATAAGGGAAAGCAAAACCTGACAAAACTAATGTGTGTGTATAAAGGGCATGTCAGAGGTGTGATAAGGACGTGTATGGCTGTATGCAATCATAGGGGGACGTCGTGGCTGCTATATATAATACATGATTCTTATGTGTTTCAATATCTGGTAGCGCACTCTTTGTTTTTCAAGCTAAAAAGTCTCTGGAACTTTGAAAAGGTTCACTTTGGAGAGATGCTAGACTAGAGGAGGTCTATAAAAATTGATTCTATAGTTGATATCACAAGGTGTTTATACATATAGGGTTCGTTTGGAAATAATTATGTAGGAAGCTGTTGTAGAACATATGGCGGGGGTAGAGTAGATCGAACAATAGCTTGACAGATGTCAAACATCAAAGTATTCATAGTTTACATATTCGTTTTGGAGTTTCGATGGGAACCCATACATAATATACTGTTTTAAAGAGAACTGTGTGATCACAAGTCAAATAATTTTAAGCTTTCTCATATTTTTTTCGTTGATTGTCACGTTGCGTTAGAAACGCTACTACTCCTAAACTCTTTTAAGTCAAATAGTGTTAAAAGTGTTTTTGACTATAAAAAACATTCTTAGGTATTGTAGAGCATATTCAAACATGCCTATTAATACCACATCAACAACCTAAATTTAAATCCGTGCAAATGGACATGGTGGCACACATAAATCATTTGTGGGTCTACTTCATGGAACGCCCAACTAATTTCTCAACGCTTGTATAATTCATGGTTGGTGTGAAAGGTTTGTCTTGTTGGTGAGAAAAGATCCTAAATTATATTGTTGGTGCAATATTAACCACATTGTCTTGACTTTTAAGGTTTTGAAAGACAGAAGAATGTAATTTGGTCATGTCTAGATTGCGATGATGCCTAGAATACTTTTACCGTACATTAGTTACACCAATGTGCTTTTACTATGCATCTGATTTCAAATTTCTCTCTCACAATTTAGATCAAGATCAGTTCACAATGTTATAAAATCAATTGCTGTATTTATCAAATATAACAAAAAATTAACCTTTAATTTTAAAAATGTCACTTTTTATAAAATCTTTCAAATATATCCAAAATTCCACCTAAATAGACACAAATATTCTCAAATTTAACAAGAAAATAAATTAAGGGCTTTTTAGCCAAAATGATTCGTAACATTGACATAACTCCTTAATCTGATCCTTAATAATTAATGATAATCAATAGTAGTGTTCTTGAATTTAGCTATCGTGAATCATTTTAATCTTTCTTTGAATTTGTCCATCGTGATCATTTTAGTTTTTTCGTGAAAAATTTGTCAATTGCTTTGTTAGTGTGATGAAGTGGCACCACATGGGTCTCACAAATACAATCATATAACGACATGTGGATTAACTTTAAAAACTATTTTTATATTTAAAACTAAAAAATGATATTAGTAAGAAAAAAGGCGTTGAAGGCATGATTGAAATTCTGCTGCTCCCACTTGCAGTAACCGCGACGACGCTCAATGTTGGTGATGAGGGGGTCCAAGGGGATAGGGTTGTGGTGGTGGAGTTTAGAAGCGAAGGTGAAGTTGGACTGAAGCTTGAGGCGACAATAGCTAAAAAGCCTTTAATTTATTTAATTGTTAAAGTTGAGGGTATTTGTGTCTATTCAAATGAAATTTTATATATATTTGAACGTTTTTATAAAAAAAATGATATTTTTGAAATTAAAAGTTAATTTTTAACTATATTTGATAAATACTCATAAAATAGATTAATTTCATTTATTGGATAATAACGTTGACCAATTAGAAACTTAACCAACACAGAGAAAAACGTTTAGAAAATTAAAAAAAAAAAAAAAAAAAAAACTTGCCCAGTAGGGGATCCATTTTAAATAAAATAAATACATTCATAATATCTCACTCCACGCCAATCTGCTACATTCCATCCTGCATTCTTGCTGCACTAGATTATTATCATTCATTAAGATTTCATGACCCCACCTTTTCATAACCTTATTCCTAATCAGCTTTTGAAAGCCCAATTAGCTACAAAGATCAGAAGAAATTAGAAGGTACAAAATGATGTTCAATTATCGTTAAAGATGGATTTAAACTATATCATCAATACGTTAGTGTAGAAAAGATCTTTTATTAAAAATAAAACAAAAAATATCTGAACATCCCAAAATATAAAAAACACCCTCAAGCTAGACTTCTCAACCGTAACCCGAATTGATCGAGCAAGGACATAAACGTCATTTCATGTTCCACATTCTCTTTGCAGACAGCAGTCTTGCACCGGTCTGACACGCCTCTGAAAAGCCGAAAGATCGAAGAAAGCAAAGGAAGCAAAATACACCGAAACAAACAAAAAAACGAAGATCTCAGACAGCGAAAGCAAATCAACGGGAGAGATCTGAAGAACAAGATCGCCACCTTCTTCTTAGAAGCGAAAGAAACTTCAAACTTTTTTCTTCGGGGTCTCAGTAGTAATGGCTGGGTACAGAGCTGAGGACGACTACGACTACCTTTTCAAGGTGGTGCTGATCGGCGACTCCGGCGTCGGCAAGTCCAACTTGCTGTCGAGGTTCACCAGGAACGAGTTCAGCCTCGAGTCTAAGTCCACCATCGGAGTCGAGTTCGCCACCCGCAGCTTGGATGTCGACGGCAAAGTCATCAAGGCCCAGATTTGGGACACTGCTGGCCAAGAAAGGTTGGTTGGCTTTCTTGCTTCTCTTTTCTGTGATCTGGGTTTTTCTTATTTTCTGGAGTTTCTGTGTGGGATTGAAGCTTTCGGTTGGTGATTATAAGATATGAAATGGGTCTGGGTTTCTTGGGGTTTTGGTGATGAAAAATTTAAGCTTTTGTGCAATTTGGTTGGTGCCTGGATTTGGTGGTTTAATTGGGTTTGTTGTGGTAGATCTGAAAATGCTTGAGTCAAGTCAAAGAATATATGCTCAGAATTTTCTGGGTTTCTTTTTGTTTTCGTAGCAATCTAAGTTATAACAGAGCAAGCATTGACTCATTGTGCATTGTGCAAATGAAATTTCCGCATTAACATTTTTATTGTTGTTGTGCATATTCTGCCTTTCTTCTGCAATTCATATTAACTTTTATATATGACTTTTGAGTTAGAAATGAAATGAATGTGCAAGCTGTGTTTATAGATCTCTGTAGTTTATGCTTTCCGGTTGGTGTGAAAAGGGTAATTGGAAATTCGTGGTTGCTTGTTGCTATGTGTAACGTCAATAATCCATCAGATAGAATGCTTAAGTAGTTGATTGGCATTACTATTAGAAAAAAAAGGTACTTAATCTCAGTGGGATGCCGCTGATTGTACAGTGATGAAATTCTAGTTGTTAGATACCATTACTTAGTGAAGCTTTGTTAATGGCCTGTTTGGGCTTGAAAATATGTGGTACTAGTCAAACCAACCTTATCAGTTTCAAAGTCAATCTGGAGATTCCAGGTACTGTGTTGGTAGATATTGGTGGAGATCGTTCATTAAATCCGCTTTCAAGTTTTCATCTGGGCCTTAAATTCAATATGGTGTCTCCCCCCTGAGTATTCTTATAGTTTATGGATGCAGCTACTGTCTTTCGTTAGAATAAGGGCAAATTGTTTAACCTTAGTAGGACATGATCATTTTATCTGCGCTACTGTAGAATTATCAAGGAAATTGTATTTCTTATTGCTGATCCATGTACATACTGAGATTGACAAATTGAACTGCTTTTTTCAAAGTGCAGAGTTTGAACTTTGACATGGTTTCAATAGAAATTGGTGAGTTAAATGTGACATTTAGGTAATTCAATTAAGTTAAGTTTTAATATTGTGCTTTCTTGAATGATTTAGTGGTGGGAAGTGCTCATGAAATGCAAGTGTGCGCTATTTTTTTCTGTATAGTTGAGCATGAAATGCATGTGATTTACCTATGATTCAAAATGTGTCTTTATATTCTAATGACTTTCTATGAGCAAGATAGCAACTTTTTGCATTTGGAGAAGTAAAGCCTTTCTAATTTATTACCATTTAAACAAGTACTACCTTCGGAAATCCAAATTCACCATTGTCATCTGTGTTTCAACTTGATTCACATGCCTTTTCACTTTGAACAGGGTATTCTGCATAACTGTTTATTGTGCCACTGGCATGCTTTCTCTTCTATTAACGGTTCAGATTCAAATTTGTGCATATTTAATAATGGATAATAGTTTGAGCACCAAAGAAACAGCTGATGAGGATTATCTACTTCCCTTTATTGTTTTGGCGAAGTTGTATGAGTTGGGAGACATGTCGATTAGCCTGGAATTCAAATCCCATTATGTTTTCTAGAATGAGAGGGGTGCGGTGTACACCAAAACAAAACTTCTAAAGTATATGTTTAGTGCTTCATGTTATGTCAATATAGTTGTCCTGGACTAACCCTTCTCTTGTAAAATACAGTAAAAATGAAGCCATCCTCTTAGCAACACTGAGGTTTTTGATTAACACCAAATAAAAGGATTGATTGAACTATTTTCTTTGAATCCCATGTTCGATGTTGACACAGGAGTAAGGGTAGACTAAATAGTCCAACCTACCCTCCATGTCCAACTACAATTAAACTTTTTAAACCATTGAGGATGTGATAACAACTCTCCTCACTATGTTATTCGACATGCACAAATTTTCTTCTCAAACATATTGCAAAGCCACCATACGACTTCAGGTCCATATCTGACACTAAGATACCCCAAGCCACCCGCCTCAACCCACCCCGTCAATAACAACATTTGTTGTCTGTGTACTGAAACTGAAGGTACCATTGTGTATAGAAAAATGGTGAATTTTTGGCTCTATAAAGATGGGTTATGTATGGTTGTATCATAATCTTATTAAATACTCGATGTATAATTTGAGAGCATTTCTTTTTTGTGATGATGTCGACACTTGTTCTGGATCACCTTCATGTACTGTAATGTGGAACTTCAATATGCTATCTTTTGATAGTTTATTTATACTTTGTTTCTTTCTAGCAATGCTGTATATGGGATTTTGAATATGCTATTGGTAGTTTGATGTCCTAATTGTGTTGGGGTTTCATATTGTTATTGTTATAATCACTACTAATTGTGTTAGTATTATATTGTTATCGTTGTAATCATTATTTAGTATTGTTAAATTGCTATAGTTTGGGACTTGATGTTAAAAGCTCTATTTTTTAGATTCCTTTCACAATCAGGCATGTGTTTACCTTTTGTATTTGTAGGTACCGGGCAATAACAAGTGCTTACTATCGAGGGGCTGTGGGTGCACTGCTTGTGTATGATGTCACTCGGAATTCAACATTTGAAAGTGTGGAAAGGTGGTTAAAGGAGTTAAGAGACCACACTGATCCCAACATTGTCGTCATGCTTGTTGGTAACAAATCAGATCTTCGTCATCTTGTGGCAGTCTCAACTGAGGATGGAAAATCCTTTGCCGAGAGGGAGTCTCTCTACTTCATGGAAACTTCTGCACTCGAAGCGACCAACGTGGACAACGCATTTTCTGAAGTCCTCACCCAGATCTTTCGCGTCGTGAGCAGGAAGGCCATGGAGTCTGGCAATGAAGGAGCTGCTTCGGCTGTTCCTCAAGGGGAGAAAATCGATGTCAGTAAAGATGTTTCAGCTGTGAAGAAAGGTGGGTGTTGCTCAACCTAGAGTCCGAATATGCACCGGATGTAGCTGGTTTGTGTTGCCACATCTGTTTTTCCCGATACTGGGGTTGTGTAAAAAAATTCTTGGAAATTCTGCCGGCATTAGGAGATAGGCAGGCGGGGTTCGGTGTTTACTTCCATTGTCATTATCATTAAGTACCCTAAGACAGATATGTTTAGCTGATCAAGAGGAGCTTGTTTAGTAACAAGACATTACATGTTCTTACTTTTCATAGGTGTTGAATGGGGGGTTTATTTTCACCCGAATTTTTTCGGTATTCCGAGGTTATTCTTGAGACGAATTAATTGAAATTGTTTATTCAACTTCTCTCTCTAATCTGTCGTATATTCGCATATGTTTCATGGTTGCTGTGCACAGTGATGAATGTACATTGGGACTAAGGTGGTCCAGAACCACCGGGAGTTCAAAAATATACATGTTAAGGTCTTTTGAGGACCGTTCAAATGTTTGGTTTGGGTTTTTTTATGCCCACCAAGTGTTTTTGTAATATATGTTAGACATATTTCGCCAGCATTTAGAACGTTGTGCTGAGAGTAAATTCTCTCGATAGCACTCAACAGATTGCTTCGGCATTTGCCGACATCTGATGAAATATACGCAATATAGTTCAAGTGACGACAACAAATCCATGGTGTTAGACACAATGCCTCAATGAGTAAACAAATTCGTTTTTTTTTTTGCGTAATTCACGCTCTGTTTCTACTAAAAAATTAAATCTTTATACACTGAAACCCAATTTTCGAATCTAAATTCCCCACTGACTGGCTGTAGTTCCCTCTCGAGACAGGCTGTCGTGCAGGTCGATTCCTAGAAAACAAAACAGTTGGTGAAGGTGGTGCGTCATGCATGCAAACAATAAGGCATGTCGTTTTGGAATATCCTTCTTGCCAAATTTAAAAAGTTTAGTTTGGACGTCCTTTTTCAATTATCTGATCTGTCCGTAATCATTGGAGAAAGGATATCATTGCCAATATGAATTAAACAATTTCAAACACTTTCCTTGTCCACAGGCAACGCCGGAGTTCCAGTAACCTAGGCTGCTATCCACAAATTAGCCTACGACAACAGCACAAGTTGCACAACATGTTCTATTATTCATTGAGGAGAGCTAAGGAAACTGCAAGCCGTTAGATCTGTGTGGACCCCACAGTGAAAGCACGAGAAGATGTTATAATACCAAGTATCTCAAGCTAATCACACATTATTACGTGGGATAGTTAAAACACATGTAATACGTGATTTGAAATCTTTAATATAGATAAGTTTTTCTGGCAATGACTTGCATGTGCAGTTGTCTCTTAAGCAACTTGTATCTATTGTGGTACTGCTAAATTTGATCACACATGCAAATCAAAATGAATGTGATTCATATAGAGTTATCCTTCTAGACTTTCGGGTTTGGAGAGGCCTCTCACAAATGTAAAAAAGCAATGCAACAATGCTGCAAACACACTCACGAATCTATCTCCAAGCCATCATCTGGTCATTGTCTCAGCTGGTACTTAATTTGCTACTCTAGATTTTTGGTTTGATTTTGATGTTTGTTTGCTTGATGACGATGATGTTGAATTTTATGAATATGGGAATAATCAAAACCTTCTTTGTCATCACTTATTCACAATTATTGGAAATCAGAAGGATAACTCTAGTTTTTTCTATGTGAAAAAAAGTCAGGTAAGCTCAGGACCATTATGGTCTCTTCATGGCTCTGCCCCTGACAACAAGGAAGTTATGGTCACTTATCATTCAATTTTAATTCAACGGTAAGTGTTCATTTAATTTTCTTGTGTACTTTCCTTACTAATGGATTAAAATAAAACGGTGGTGGCCATGATTTTCTTAAACCTTGTAAGTCTAAAAGAATGAAACTCGTGATTCATATGTGATCGACACAGTTTATCATCATAATATTTTAGACTGTACCATAAAAAAATATTTCTAACTTTACCGCTGCTACAAGCGTGCCATATTTAAACTTCGATTCCAGCAATACCAGCGGAAGGTATTAAGCATGTTATATACAGAGACAAAACTTGCAGGCTTTGCAGGTTATTAGGTTTTTAATAAAATGGTGAATCTTCATGGCTAAGCTGTCATTTGCCTTAATTTATGCATCTCTCTCTCTCTCTCTCTCTCTCTCTCTCTGCAATGCCTTAACGGATAAGGAAGAAGTAGATCCGATCCAACTTATCCCAAGGATGGTTTCATTTCATGACATGGGCAATGACTGCAATAATTTATATGACGTACTAAATGCCGTGCAGGTGTTGTAAATCAAAAAGCAAAAACAAAAGCCAATTGCAAAGATGAGTGTTTTTTTAAACAATCATATTAATTTTTTAAATTCGACGAGACTAAGTAGGGTTAAAATAATTAGGGTTATTCGTCCCAAAAAAAAAATGGTTAGCGTTTGAACTATACTGGTCCCCTTCTCCAGTCTTCATCAACAACTATTATATATATTAACACCCTGCATTTAGGGTTTATAATAAACTGAGGTAAGCTGGTGAAGTTTAAATTATCTGGATTTAGAGTGTGACATGCAAGATATTTTAGTTGTGTTTCTTTTTAATAAGCTGCCAAATAATTGGTAACGAAGTCAAGATCCAGCTTTACCATCGGCATCATCACGTAAAAGTCAAGGGCTTTGGGTTTCTTTAACTTTGCAAATGATGTGCCGAGAAAGACATTTTCATTCGACGTCTAATCGAACGATGAGAATCTTAGTTTCTGAGTTCCTCACTTCTATGACTCGAGTTGTGTTCTTCCCAGCCCAACTCGTTGGTCGCCCATCTAACAGATGCTGAGATTGGTTTGATTGAATCATTTTGTGTTTTTAAATTGATCATATATATGGGAGGAGATCAATATTTAGCCAATTATTACTGCTACGTGTTATCTCTTTCATCCCACTAATTACTTATCGAGAAAGATAAACACATTACTGTATATATAATATACAGATGATGATTCTTAAGACAAAAAATTATCCTAGTATCATGTTAATATATTTCTATAATGTTTAAGAAAATGCAGTGTGATTGCTTCCGGGAAACAAAAGGTGAGAAAATATATTGTACAGGATAAGATCGATGGAAATCAAAGAGCATAAAGAGGAAGCAAATGGCCATGTGATAATCAATGGTTGCTGGATTATTTTATTTGTCATAGTTTAGTTTAAAAATAATAGAACTGCCAACTATCCTAGTAGTACTCTAATAATATAAGTAAGAGAGTTTTAACGAAAAGCCCGTGGTACTATTCACTTTAACAAAAAACTACATTTCTACACTAAAAAGTCAATCCTAGTACTATTTACTTTACCCTTTATTTTGTCCTTATCATTAAAACTCAAAATTTTCAAGCTATTTTTATTAATTTTTCTTATAATGTAACTAGCCAACTCCAAGGGCTGGCTAACAGTCCGACTTTGAATTGAGCCAAGATTGATTTGGTCAAGCTACATAGAAAGAATAAAGGGTTAATTACAAAAAAACTACCCAACTTTTTGAGGTGATTCTAAATTAGTCTTGATCTTTTAAAACACTACAAATCACTAATTAGCGTTTTGAAAATTAAACATTTGGTAGGTTAAGGGGGACTTTACCAACATTAATGATGATGCTACTAGAACTAAACGATGAAGTGGAAAAATACTAAAGTTAGTGTTCACTAATCGACGTCTTTGAAGTTCTAATCCCCCAAATTGACCCATATTAGTCAAGTGAAACCATAAATTTGCTTAGTTACATGTCAATTTGGAGATTCAAATCTCCATAGATGACTTGAGAGTTAAAACCCGCTTAATATTTGTTAACGTCATCACTGAACGTTAGTGAACCCAATAGATGTCCATTTTTTAAAACTTTAGGTGGTTAATTGGAATGTTTTAAAATGTTAGAACCAATTTGGAATCACCCTTAAAGATTGGGTAAATATTTAGATGACTTAACTCAAGAATAAGTAAAGAAATTATATTCAAGCGGAAGGTAGAAGATAGATTACTTGTGAAAAAACTAGTTAGCTTCAATCCCCACACAATGACATTAACACCTTACTAATTTCTTCACTTCTACTAATTGAATCCTTGACACCAAACGAGTCTCTCGTGAAAAATTATGAAGATATAATTTCTTTTTTGTTCTGAATCAGTTAGTCTAAGCTTTCTATATTTTAAGAAATTATGTCACAAACGTATGATTTATAAATACTAGCCTTCATGCACGCGCTCACACGTGTGCAGAAGGTATTTTTTGAATCACGGCGTGCTACGTGCCACTTACACGTTTAAAATATATTTATATACGTAAATTGACAAAAGGAAATCAAATATTTGAAGTAAATGAATAATCTTAGATTATGCTAGAAGAAACCCCTCATAAACCAATTAAAGCAACTGAATCCATATAATAAAATTGGTCTCTATTGAATTTATATTAAGAATAGAGAAAATAATATTTAACAAAAAACTGATTGAATCACATTATTGATAACCCATTGTGAGGTTAAGCCCACCCCACTTAGTGTAGATAATATTGTTTGTACAAAAAAAAAAAAACAATCATTTGACAACTAATTTAATCACATTATTATTCACATGCGAAATACTATTTTTATAACCGGCATTACACACCTCTTAAGATATTTTGAACATGTTTAAAAATAGAGAAAATAATATTTAATGAAAAACTGATTGAATCACATTATTACTAGCCTATTGTGCTGTACTAATTATTAAAAAGAAAATTGTACAGAAGAAATTAATTATTAAAAAAAACACTATTAAAATAACGAAAATACCCTTAACACATTTGATGCATTATTTTGAATTGCTTTTAAAGTTTTTTTGTTTGAGGAGTATATTTGGTGAAGTATGTGACACCAAAAAAATACTATTCATTGGGCCATTGATCAAGATAAAATTAGCAATAATTGACTGGTGAGCCCCACTTAAGAATATTCTATTCTATGCAAAAGTTGGAAACGGACGGCCAAAATATGCTAATTATACCAACATCATGACAGATCCAGATTAAAAACTGTGTTTATTCATTCACTAAGCTAAAATTAAGGCAAGGAAATATAAAAAACTTTTTATTACTAAAAAAGAAAAACTAAAATCATAAAAATGTTAAATAAATTCGGTATCTTAGGGCGCACGATACTTGTTTGAACGTAGACATTTTTTAAAGTGTCAGAATACGATCTGATATATTAAGTGTTATAATATTAATGATTGAATATTTAAAAAAATATTTCAATCAATTATATTATAACACTTGATTTGTAGACCGTTTTCTTAGCACAATGAAAAATTTCTTACTTGACACAGAACTCTTGTATTTACGGGGAGAGAGGTTGTGTGTAAAAAAAAACAATAAAAATTAGAGGGTTTTATATGGAAGGAAGGACACGTGTCAACAGATCTGAGCTTGTGGTCCCACGCCGCGGTGCCGAAACACGAGGGAATACTCCGGCAGCTCGCCGAGATCGGCGAATAGAGACTCGTCCTCTTCTCCCATCGGGAACACCATTGCCGCCATGTCCCCGGAGTCGGACCCGACGGAGCCGCCGCTCTCGGCGAAGATTGGGCTCTCGAGCACCGTCGATGACGTCGTCTCCATGTCGGCGAACCAGACGTAATCGTCGTTTACGAGAAGCGACTCGTGGTTTAGATCCGCGAACCTCGGGTCTTGCTCTTGGTCTTGGTGGTCGGGTTGCTGGGCCTCCGGGGTGAGGCCGGGTTTGGTTCCAGCGGCGGGAATTGAAATGCTGCGGTTGTTGTGGTGGTTGCGAGAGGCGGGCCAAGGGTGGTTGTGTTCGGCGGAGTAGGTGATGACCAGCATGGTGGGGTCCACGCGGCTTCTTTCCACTTGTTTCCTCGCCGGGCATCCCTTTGAGCTACTGCACCTGTAATACCCTCTGCCCAATTTGGTAAATCAACCAAATCCCACACAAAAAAGACACATAATTAGTCACGGATCACCAGCTATGTAAAAAGCTGCCAAATTCGGCGATATTCTAAACTGCTCTGATATATGTTACAATTTATTCTAATTTTGTATAAGGAGCCGGACACATGCGGTTAGGAAATGATTATTGGTAAAGAAAGTGAAATTCACACTTAGATTTAAGAGGGCGAACACAGTCTCTCGGCCAAACTTACTTAACTTAAATATATAATTACGAAGTTGATTGATTATTAGTAGAATTACCTGGGATAAGGGGAGCCTTTGATGGGTTTCTGGCCGTACTTTCTCCAAGCCCAAGAATCTGACGGCGGCGGAGTGTTGCTGTTCTCGTTTTTTATGGGTACCGACACTACTCGTTTCTGTATAGCTCGCCGAGCACTGTAACAATTGAATTCATGTAAATTAACGTGAACTTAAAAATCCCATTACTACCATTGGTTTGGTGCATGGAATTGAATTGAAATCTGGTTTATCTTGTGAATTGAGAACAAGAGTAAATTACAAACCTTTTTTTGGGGGAAGAGGTGGAAGTGGTGATCTTGGAGTAGTCGCTGAAATTGGTGGACGGCGGAGGAGAGTCTGAGCTGTTTTCCGGCGTGGAGGAGGTGGTGTTGTCATTCTCCTCCTGATCGCTCATAATCTGTTTGCTGTTGCTGCTGAAGAATGTGGGGTCCATTTTTGGAACTTTTGGAGCTCTGAATTTGATGATGATGCTTGCAGAGAAACACAAAGCGGCTGCTCAGAGCAGAGACGGAGGAGAGAGAGGTTAGAGAGAGAGAGGGAGATGGAAGTTTGTGGTTTGATGAGGGGGGTTTAGAAGAAGAAACAAATGGAGGGAGGTGTAAGAGTAAAGGTAGGGTCTTTAAAAATTGGTCGTCACATTGACAAATATGCGTTTGGATTATAATTAAATGTTGAGTGCATTTTTACTCACCATCATTTATTGTGGTGTATGTTCATCATTTTATTTATCATCGTTAGATGAGTTTGAATTTTGAGATTTGTTCATATCCACTACACGAATCTCGAAATTTAAATTCATCTAATAATGATAAATAGAGTAGTGAGTATACATCACACTAAATAATGATGAGCAAAAATACTCTCTTAAATATTTATGTTGAATTCAGGACGTGCAACCAAATGTTTTTTTTTTTTAATTTAAACACCCCAATAATTGGATTTATGAATTATTATCCATCTCCATTTTCTCCTTTCTTTTTCTTACCCAAACTAATCACATTGCAACACGAAAGTGACCTTTCTCTTTTTTTCCAATTTCCAACCAAATCTTTTGGGACGGTTGAATGAGTTTTACCAATTTAAAGGAATTTCTGTTTGTTTCCTTTTTAAATGTTGCATACGTCTTTTGATCTAATTTTTTTTACAATCCATAAGATATTACGTAGATACGTTTAACGGTTAGTCAGAAAAAGCACAACATACTATGGTATTACAATTGGACTAGCCGCAACTAGGTATTCACAGGACGGCTTTTAATGATCTGGAGTAATCATGCTAAAGTTTGGAGCTCAGTTAATGCCTGGTATTTAGGCACATTGTTATATATGTTTGTCTATTATTTTGTGAGTTTGCCAACACCTACTCCTTTTTGATTGGGTGCATTTCTACTCACCATCTTCATGTGGTGGTAATATTCACCACCATATTTATCATCGTTGGATGAGTTTAAATTTTGAGATTTGTGTATATTTACCACACAGATCTCAAAATTTAAACTCAGGGGACCAAAAAACGCTTTTCGTTTTCTCCCCTTCTTTAGGCCACACTAACTTCCTTAACAAGCCCTCAAACCTCCTTTGTGCTGCCTAATTAAAATGAGGAATTAGTAAAATATGCCAAAAAGAAAATAGAGGAGCAGTGAACATCGGCACGTGCGTGGAGGCTAGGGCAAGTAAGTTCACATAAGGGCCTGAGCTCATATGTTGTACTCTATCATTGGCATGGGTGACATTGATTCATTTGATTACATTTTACCTTTCAAAATCCATGTATGGCACCAAAGACCTCGAGAATACCTGCCGCAAGAATTCATAGGTTTGTTCACTTACCAGCACTAGTTTGTATCTTACCTTAGAAGTCAAGGGCCTGAGCTCATATGTTGTACTCTATCATTGGCATGGGTGACCTTGATTCATTTGATTACATTTTACCTTTCAAAATCCATGTATGGTACCAAAGACCTCGAGAATACTTGCCGCAAGAATTCATAGGTTCGTTCACTTACCAGCACTAGTTTGTACCTTACCTTAGAAGTCAAGTAGCCGCACTAAAATAGTGTGGTGAACAAAAATATTCCCTTTGTGATTATGATAAATAAACAAAGATATTAAGTATGTTCTTCCCGTTAAATTCAATGGAAACCAGGTTTTGTTTAGTTCACACTTCCTTTCCCTTTCCTCCCCAACCGATGATACGAATAGAATAGAGGCAAGTAACATTCAAAATATGATTATCTAAATGACATGATAATGTTATTTTATCGACTCATATTATATTAACCATGATGATCTCACCAAATTTGTTTGTCCTTTTTGTGTATCGAGGGTTCTTAGCTCTTAGCCCTATCTAATTCAAATCAATTTCCATTAATTAATATAAGAAAAGTCAAATTACACGTATTGTAGCTAGGTTAACAAATACCTCAATGACGTATATTAAACTTCTTTTCTTTATAGTGTCAGGCCAGTCTGTCAGGTAATGTGCTTGTTCCCTTACATCTGAGTTTGATTTTCAGTCTTACAAATTGTAGTAATTTTAAACATTAAAGAGAAAAACAAAACAAACATTAAACATGACAGAATGTTACGAACATACTAAAACTATTCATAACGAATTATAGCAATTTTTTGTTGGTGGTTTCATTGCCATAGATAATCCCAAAAGGTTGAAGATAATCATATTTTTTTAATAAATTGCAGAAAAGTTAAAAATGAGTACATTTTTAGGGGCCATGACTGAAGACAAGGCCAACTTCATGAGGAATGCTAAGGAATTCTTTTAAAACTAGGATTTTTTAGGGATTTCCTGTTATTTCATAATTTTATGTTAATTTTTGTTTCAATACTATAAAATATTGTACTAAAAATATGAGGTGACAAATAATCAATGAAGAGTCGTACTTTTGAAAAAATCTCAAATAACATTTGATAATTTGAGGCATTTGGCGTGGTCCCAAAATTAAAATTTTTGGCGTGAGTCTAAAGTTGAGCCTCAGAATTTGACCAAGTCAGTTGCAGTGCCCAATTGGCCTATATGTTACATCAAATTTATCAAAAATCCCTAAATATATACAAGTCTTCTATGGGTGAAGCAATGTATATGCGTATGGATACGACTTATATTATTCATTTGTACATTGTACGACTCTAAGATCTACTAACCCTAGGGGTTTTTTTTTTTTAAAAAATAAAAAATAAAAAAGCAGATGATAACTTTGCCACGACAGTTCCCAATTCTAAAGTCGGAAACTAACCCTAATTTTTATTGTAATTATTTTTATATTTTCATTTAATTTTATAATACAACATATTAATTGTAATAATTTAATTAATTTCGTATTCCTTCACCCGCTGCATCCATCATGGCCACTTTCTCAAACATATGTCACAGCTCACACCCATGTATATTTTTCAAGGGATGGGAAGGTTCCTATTGGCTTTCCTCAGTCATATTTTAAATTAGAAATGAATCTTCGATTTGAAATATTTTCCTAGAGCCAAACATATGCGTTTTACGCACGACATGAATGTTGAATAAGAAGCAGTATTATGACTATTAATTTATGTTCATATTTATGACTGCGATATGATAAGAGAGCGCCATATATTGGGTGAGTATATGTCGCATTAAAGCTTTGTGATCTTCCAGCGATTAAAATAGGCAATATTAACCAGCGGAATGTAACCCACATGTTATCCTGATCCGTATAATACTGAGAGGGTCAGAAGAGATATCACTCGATCATTACGGGGGTGGCTTAATGGAGGGGAAGAATTTTAGGTTCGTATTCCACATGGTATGTTTTGGGTTTGATTTTTGGTACTAGTTAATTACACAATAGGAGTAGTGAAAAGCTGAAATGTATATATACATAAGTCTTCCCAACCACCAAAAAGATAAACTGTAACTATGTCCAATTATTTTATTTGTGGGTTTGGGTGTGTGCACGAGATGGATTCACCTTCTTAAACTTTGTCCCAAGCCAATTTGGCATCTTAGCGGAATCACACCTAAACGTAAAACTAGAAGGAACTCTTGTTGACATATTCATAACTTAGCCAATCAACTTAGCACTGTGGTGTTACTTACCTAGCAATGGAGCAGCACTCAGTGGCTTCGTTGATTATTAGTAATAGAGGTTGTTATCGACGGCCGGAGTTAGACATGCCAGAGTGGCTTTCTAATATCCTAGCAATTGACACACAAAAAAAAAAAAAAAAAAAAAAAAAAACTTCTATGCAACATGTTTTAGTTGCGAGAAATGGTTGTCTATGAATGACAAACTCATTATAAGGTTTAGTCCACTCCCCTACTCCATTAGTGTAGACACTATCATTTGTTAAAAAAAATTTGATATTTTCTAAAATCACATCCGAGATTTTTTTATCCATAAAGTCTAACCAATCATAAATACGACATAGTGGTATAAGTTTGAGATGATGTTTATTGTTGAAGGTTGCTAGAAGCTAAAGAATGTGTCCCCGCAACATGTTGAATGCAACAATTCGATATCTAAAATGGAAGGGACACTAACTTTGGTAGACTTTAGATTTGTTTCTGACTTGATTTTGTGGGAGGGAGAGTGATGCATTTCCTCTTTCGGACCAACCATAGTTAGAACATAACTCTCAAACTACACACACACACACACACACATATAAGGACAGATTCGTGACACTAATTTTTTTTTTACACATGTTTTTGTGCAGTTTACTTGTAATGTATTTTAACAATTTGAATCATATCTTTTAGACCATAATTCATTGATTATCCTTGCAAAAGATTAGACAAATCCAAAACAAGTAAGATATTCATTTGTAGAGAACAAAATGGACGAACATGATCCTACAAAGAAACCTGAAACTCTTAATTCAACGGTCATATGGTTTTAGATTTTAATAATCTTTGGTAGATATAATATTTGAGAAAAAAATTAACAAATAAATGGTTTGAATCGTTAAAATTGTGTAAAAGAACACTATAAAAAATTGTGTAAAGAAAAAATGGTACCCTACGAATTAGTCCCATTATCCCAAATATGAATGAGGACAGTACCGTAGTCAGGATTTTCAAATAATGGGGTCATAGTATCAATAAAAAAAGCTTTATTGAGCCATTTCGTCAAGCATCTAGTATGCACCTTCTAATTCCTGTCAACGTATGCCGAAAGTTTATTCCGATATACGTCGACATTTGTAGAGGCTTGTCAACTGTGCATGCAGGATATTGTGCAGTAATGTTGAAGACTGCTAACGCATTTCAACTAAAGTATTTTTTACAAGAAGAGAGAAAAGGAAGACAAATATGATAGTAGGAAAAAAAAAAAAAAAAGTAGGAGGAGAATGTTGTAATTTAGTTTCCTTAGCTGTTTATAGTGATCAAATACAATATACAAACAAATTTATATGGGGTTTTTGAAGTTGTTGGGGTCAAGGACAACCAATGATCCTATATGGGCTCCGCCATTGAATGAGGAGTCTGCTTATCGTATATCGTGCAACCAGTTTTTGTTAGGTTCTGTTTATATTCAATTTAAAATAAAAAATTATAATAATTTTTTACTGCATAATATACGATGAATGAATACAATTGGAGAATCCCTAAGATCCTCGTAAACTGAATATGGAGAGGATATATCTCGGAATAGTTTTAGTTACTGTACGTATGTGGATGAAATTTGAGAAATAATCGTATTTAACCGTTTGGGTGAACGCTTTTAACAAGAAACTATGGAAGTGGACCCCGTCTAATCTCAAGGATTTAGCTAATTAAATCTGCATATTAAAAGAAGAAATCTAGCATTTCTTCATCAAGCGGGTCACATCACTCTGATCGTATATAATTAAACTAATAATTAATGGTCAAGACTGAAGCTGCAGCCTGCTGCAGGCCTTCTCTGTAATTATCGATAGGGTGCAAGTTAAAGTCCGTAACGTCGACATTTACAATAGTTGGATAGTTGTATTTGCATGGAAGCTTCTATTGTTGGATTTGATTTGTACGGCCATGCACATTGCACATGTGTGATAATATGCAACCGTTGGCAGTGTAAAGTTGGATCGGATTGTATAAGATCTAATTTTATATCAAAGAGGAAGAAATGATAATTCCTTTTCATGTATAACGTCAATTCAGAAGTTGAGTTTGATCTTTACGCTCTTTTCTTTTTTAGTTACAAAAAATGAATTTTAACACTGGATTTGTAGTCTATTTTTATCAATCACCCTACTTAGTTACCCTCATCAATAGACTAACCTTAGTGGCTTATATATGCTCGTTTATTTATCACATATGCATATGTTCAAAGTGTATATTATGAAAGATGTACTAAATAACTTAATTAAGCGTTAGATACATTATTATGAATAATAATAATAATAATCCAATGAAAACAAATCATATATAAATTGAACAATGCAATCTCCTAACATATAATGGAGTGTATGTGTTGAGACTCATTGCAAGTTGCCTACTAGCTCGTACCATATAATTCTTGGTTGTTGGTTAGAGATGTCACCACCAAGTACCAACCTATATATAATATACCAGCTAAGGACCAAGCCGAACTGATAAAGCATCTCTACACACTACATAAATCAAAGATAACCTCTGGACCATAATACCCCGGCCCACACTAGTTACAACCACCTCCATCTCCGCCTACAATCCCCATTAAAGGAAAATTTAGGGTTTGTGGACAAGCTCTGGGCCAAAATACCCTAACCTAGCCAGTTCAGTAGCTTCGCCAAAACTAGTACTGATACTATATACACACACACAGCCAAATCAACATCAGTACCCACACCATCTGATTTTTATGGCTCTTGTTTCATGTGTGTTCTCTTCAAGGTGTTTTGAGTGTTGATTAGGTAGAGCTGGCAAGATGAACTCAATCTGTTAACACGATTCAATTCATTCATAAATCTTCAACTAATGGGTGACAGGGCCGGCCCAGGCCCAATGCGAGCTGGGTAACCGTCCAGGGCTCAAAAAAATTGGGGCACAAAAATTAATGGAGTGGTATATTTATATATGTTTTTATAAGAGTATAGATTTTTTAAATTTGGCTAAATGACAAAGAAATTTAAGTAGAACTAGTGGGTTTTGTTATTTGAAATTAATGAGGAGACCTTGGGTTCAAAACTTCATTTGTGTTTATTTACTTTCCAATTTTTATAAATTTCTTTTCATAAGAGTATAAATTTATAAAATTTGGCTAAATAATTAAAATGTTTGTTTATAAGCGGTGGTTTATTTTGTTTAAAATTAACAAGGAGGTCTTGGGTTTGAAACACTACGTGTGTTTTTTAATTTCTATCTTTTACAAATTCTTTTCATAAGAGTTTAAATTTATAAAATTTGGCTAAATGGTCAAGTGGTTTAATCAAAAGCAATGGTTTTTGTTTTTTAAAATTAACGAAAGGTCCAGAGTTCGAAATGCTATGTGCATGTTTGTTCTTTTCAATTTTTACTCATCATCTATCTACTTGTAATCCCAAGTTTTTTTGTTCCCTTCTCTTAATAAAATAAAATTAGTTTTTATGTGTTTCTAAAAATTAACGAAAGGTCCAGAGTTCGAAATGCTATGTGCATGTTTATTCTTTTCAATTTTTACTCATCATCTATCTACTTGTAATCCCAGGTTTTTTTGTTCCATTCTCTTAATAAAATTAAATTAGTTTTTCTATGTTTCTAAATTATTGAGTTTGAAATGGTTTTCTAAGTATAATTTTATTGAAGTGTTACGTGTGAAAACAAACAATTTTCCTATATGAAGTTAGGGCACATTTTTTAGGCGTCATCCCGGGCCTAAAAAATCTCACGACCACCCTTGACGGGTGAAGACTTAATGGTTTGAGTTAATAATAGGTGAACTCATTAGCAACTCATTAGATAACGGATGATTTTGAGTCAACCCAGGAAACCCACAATCACCCATTATTTTCAAAGGCAACATCTTTTTCGAATTATAGCTCGATTGTAGAGCCAACATTGTCCTTCTCGTGGATCCGAATGCACTAAACGAACCAGATTGAAACCCTAATTCACAATTACCATAAAAGTATAAAATAAAATAAAAAATTGCTCTGATTTTTGGAAAATTTGGTTCTAAACTAGTTCCAGCGCGGAAAAAAGAAAAGAAAAAAGAAATGATTTAAATTTGGTTCTAACCTAAACCAACTGAACCCAATCATTTGCCAGCTCTATGATTAGGGTTTTGTGTTTGAGTTTTTGGAGCTTTGAAAGTGGATTGCTACTTGGGAGTTTTGCAATTTAGGGTTTTGTATTTGGGTTTGGCTGTTACGGTAGTCTAGCATTTGTGCATTTGTAATTTCAGCCAGCGGTCCGACAGTTTCTTTCTATTAATGAAGTTGCCGTTTTAGAACCAAAAAATACCAACTGCAATTAAGCCTTCTTTTCGAGGAAAGGCCCATGAGCTTATAAGCCTCCTTTTGCCTAAACTCATAGAATAATCCCACTGCCTAATTAACAATGGTTTTGAATCTTTTGATCCATTTACTATAGATGTGGAAGCTAGTTCTCTTGCATCAAAACTGCTTGTGAGTAAAGAACTTGGAATACAAGAAATTTAAAGTGTGTCACTGGTGGCATATGTTCATCACACACGCATAAAAGTGATTTGAAATCAATTAAGTGACTAAAATTGGACAACGCAACGAAGTTTCAATGTTTGGTCTCCTTTCGAGATTCGACATTAATTTCAATCCTTTTTTCAGATGTTGAAAGTGGAAGTGACACCAAATACATTAATATTACATACGCATCAATTAATATCTTCACTACATTGATAAGAAGATTCAACACTACTAATTAAGAGTTATTAACCTGGGGAACTACAATGCATTCACGCGTCTCTTTTCCATTTTGATTGATCTCGGTGGCCCTTAGTATTGCTTGTGTCACGACTCTCACATCCATCTGGTCTTTGCTTTCGCCATCAGCTACAGCTGCAATGGCTTCCATGGAAAAATAATTGTTGCATGAAACTCTACCCTGCACGACATTAAGACCCATTTCTTCAAATGCCTCCAGAACTGAAACCAGAGTGTCCTTCGCTTTCTCGCACTTCACTCTCACAAGAAACCCTTCCTTAATCTTCTCGACCTTCACTTCCTGCTCATCCATGCACATATAAATATCCACCAAATGTGTGTGTGTGTGTGTGAGAGAGAGAGAGAGAGAGAGAGAGAGAGAGAGAGAAAGAGAGAGAGAGAGAGACCTTGGGGACTTGAAGATGTTTGATTAGGCGTATGTAACCTGTTTTGATAGCCATGAGATGCAAGTACTCTCTTTGGACTGCTTCAAGCTTGAGTTTCAGCATATAAATGTGGAATAGAGCATCCATGATAATGGAGCTCCTCTTGACCTTTAAACATAAAACATCCAACAAAAGCACACAATGTTTAATAGGTTAGCTAGCTAGTACAAGCATAAGAAAGTAAACCCTAATAGCTAGCCGTAAGAGATTAAAAAAACAGAGGATATGAAAACTTTTGTATTACGGATTTTGTCTTGGTAAGGCTCCTTAGAATTTGAAGCTTTCGGCGCAATGCTGCTCTCTTCCGCATCCCGGAGACTATAGCTCTCATCAGCTATGTTTCTTTGTTTTGCCCGTTTCTCTCCGTGTCTTTTACTAGCTAGTATTCATATTTGATGAGTTAATTTTGTAGCATGCATGGGATGGCTTTTATAGCTGCCAAGAGCAAGGAGAGCACTTTAATTGATTTGTGGGTGTGTCTTGGAATTTTGAATTTCCAAACTATTATCCTCTTGTTTTTATCTGAATAGGCAAAAGTACTGCAAATCTGTGTGTCCATCAGAAGTTTTTAAAATGAATCAAACGGCATACCATTTGTTTTTTTGACCGACATTAAATTATTCTACACTAAATTTATCTAAGTTGCGGCAATGGAGATATGAACTTGGTGTACAGGAGGAAGCACAATACTGCTCTAACCAACTTAACCAAGCATAAATCTACAAATCAAATGGTATATAGCTATATAAGACACCAAATTAGGTTCAAATCCAATGTAAAAGGTAAAAGTTATTTTTTTTCCTTTTATTATTGATATAAAATAAATATAATATTACTAAGTATCGTAAATATACAAAATCAATAGAGTGAATTCATTATAGTCTTACATGAATGTCACCGACACTTGGGAGTTGGTCACCCATTAATACTGTGTTAAACAGTCATGTTAGACATTTTTTCTGACTTGATTTCTTAACACAATATTAATGGGTTGCTGGGATATTTGCGCTGTTGAGTATAAGAATTTCTCGTTTATATTGATAAACGATCAACTACCTATAAGGGACTCCAGTAATTCGTTTTTCAATTTATGTTCAAGAAAAATGGATCCAACTTATTTCTTTACTTTAGGTATTTGTAATTTAGCATCTCAAATATTGAAAATCAGTACTGTCTAAATGGGATAGGGTTGGGATCTAGTAATTGGTACATGCCAAGACATGAAGATTAAGACAACTTCTGCACTATTATTAAGATTGAAAGAGTTAAGAGGACCATAGAAAGCAGGTGGGGACTAACTAAGCTAGCTAAGTTCTAGCTAAATAGCTATTTTAAGCCAAAAACACAAGAAGGAACGGGATTATGTAGTTGTCCCATTCACTACTTTTCCAGTTGGGAAATTTGCATTGGGATAGCTAGGTTTATGGAAAATGAGTTGGCAGAGACGGGGTTTGATCTGTCAGAACAAAGACACATGTGAGTACATCACAGACACTATGCCAGCCAATAATCTGGAGGAAGAGGCATAAGACATGCATTAACAGTACTACGAATTCACGGGCCTCTCGTTTGGTATCGATTTGTCTCCCCTTGCCCTAATGTATATACCACACTCTATGGCCATACCCTTAAAGCGTATATTATTAGTGCTGGCAGATGCAGCTGGTTGGCTTTATTGCTTTACTACTGACCGTAACTCACATGCTCTGATACCACGCATTTGTTTTATTCTTTATCGTTCTTTCCCTCTAATAGGGGTCACCGAATTCCCTTTAGAAATTAATGTAACTAGCTAGCTACTCAATCTAAACATGTGGGATAGCTGCATTTTAGAGTACATACGAGCTAAGTACGTTGTAAACTCAAATATTTGAAATTTGAAACCTCAAATGCTAGAATGCTCAAATTTATCAGTACATGTTGGTTTGCATTTGATTGTAAGTATTAAAATATAGGTAATGCTAGGAAGATTAAATTTCTAAACTAAATTTTGTAAACTAAATGATGTGATTGTTGACGATTGGATTATTACTTAAGTGTTATTAATGTATAGGCAATCACTAACATTAAAATCTTAAGCTATCATAAAATGGCAAACAATTTATATCAAAATTACTTATGCATCCTGCAACATTTAAGTTTAGTGCAAACTGATATATAATTAAGAAACAGAAATAATTAAACTTAGGATTACTTACAAAGAAAGCTCTGATATCATTTCAATTACACAACCACTAGCCCCAAAATTATCAGAAGAATAACAAAAAATATAACAAGGTTACAAATTCAAATTAACGAATTAGTATAATATAGTAACGATATTGCATGTAATGAATCAATATCTAGAAAGATGTTAGCTAGTTGCGAACAGTGGACGGTTAGCTCATTCTTGCATGCTAGTAAATTCCAAGCATATAGCTAGCCCCGTCCTTTGCCTGTACCGTGAAAAGACATGTCCATCGACTTCTCAATTCTCTCTCTCATTATTCTTCATGTTGTAGAGGTGTACAACAACACATAAGCACTAAACAAAAAGGTAAAAGCACAATTTGGATTTTAGCATGCAGTTGCATAAAAATATTACACTAAATCCACTCTCCCAACGTATGCGTTGCTATTGGCTGCTATCTGTATTTTGTTTCTTGTATGAGCTACCAGAGAGTCACAGAGCTAGTGTTACCCCTGCTTTTTAGAAGACGGATCACTAAGAGGACCTTATCTGTCTCCTTATTTTTGTTCTTCCCATTTCTCTTTGTCCATTTGTGTTTGACATATCTCTCTCAAGTTCTCAAGCTGTACGGGGACGGAGGCTCAATGCATGGCTTATCTGATCTCATGCATTTTTCGATTTCTAGGCTTGCTTGTGAAACTTTTTTGCACATTATCTCTTCGTCCATGGAATCCGCAGTCACATATGGCCAAAAGCGCAATCCTATTTTTGAAAAGTAGCCAAGACTAGGTGATTTATATGATACTAAGGTTTGTTTATCAATAATCATGTCTCAAACATGATCTTATTTGGTGTTTATTTCTTAAAAACGAAGGATAATATTCATTATTTAATTGTATGGATGTGAATCAAATATTGATTGTCCCCGGAATAAAGATAGCTTATTAATTTGACAGGAGTTTGCATGTACTAGAGAATAATTTTCCAGAACTCCTTTTCCATTGACTAAAATTCCACACATATGATTAAAGGTCGATTTCTGACTCCACCAACAACATGTGTATCTAATTATTCATACCATAGATTAATATGGCAAGTACACAAAAAGAGTTCATCCATACTATATGACATGTTTTATTAATATGCTTATTATTAGCAATGTCTCATATAACTCTACATAAATCTCACTTTACCCCTTCCACGTTATTGTGCTTCACTGCACTATTGTTTTGTGTCTCACTTATCCCATTTTGTCAAGGTTGAAGAAGCATTATTTTTGCTGACATAGCATGGTCTCTTGGTTGTTTCAACAGTGAATATAAGAATAGGTTACGTTTTTTCTAAGGAGTTTTTGGAAATTTTTCTTTTAAAGAATCATATTTACGTTTTTTCTGAGCTTAGATTGACTATATTCAATCTGACCTTTTATTATTAAATCCCCTTATTTTCTTTTGTTTCAAAAGAAACCTTAATTGTGATGCACTAACTTCTCACTGGGTTCCAATCATCAAAACAGAAAAAGACGTTTATCTAACTATCTTAAATTATTATGTTTGAAAATTTTGTGTTATATTGTTTATGTTTGAAAATGTGCGGCCAAATTGCAAATTTCTGTTACAAGATTGGACCAACATATTATGGTAAATAGTTCGAAACAACATAAGCTCTGTATCAAGCTTGAAAATTTTAAACTTGATTGAACTCGGCTCGTATAAGAAGCAAATAAAACTCGTATAAGAAGCAAATAAAACTTAGTTTGAGCTCAAAAATAATTAAACAGAGCAAACTTGAGGAGAGTGATATTCAGTTTGACTCTAATGCGTGCCCTAATGTGTTGCAATTGGGCAGAGCCTCAATTTAGTTGATTTATTCATATTTGGTCTTTTGTTGAGATGTTAACTTGAGATTGGATACAATCCAACTTAATGTATCACAAGTCCTTAATGACTCGTTTGGTGGACTGAATGAGATGGACATGTAAGACATAACTTGTAACACATATATAAGGATAAGTTACATAATCCACTTTATTGTGGATTTATAACCCATTATGTCCAATCACATCCTCTCACATTTTGACACAACAAATAAATGATTGAACTCAAGTCCATTTTAATTGGTCATAATTTATCCCAACCAACCCATCAAACAGACCCTTAAAGTCCATGCCTCAATATCATGGGCCTACATATATAAGGTCCATGCCTCGAGGGCCAACATATATAAAGTACGGAGGGAAGGCCCATATTTGAAATTGGATGTTTTTTTTTTTAAAAAATTAGAATTAGAATTAGAAATTTGATGAATATTTTAACCAATTTTATTTGAATCCATATAATTTTACTCTACACGCAACTTAAATTTTAAATGAGAATTGTCTTTATTACTTTATTGTACAATTACCATCAAATGCACAATAAAATTAGTAATAAAACTAATTTATCAATAGATACACTCCCAGTAATCAAATCCTAACCATCAAGCAATCTTTCTCTAATGTTCTATTCGGTACCTTAAGACGCTCAACAAGTTCTTTCTTATGGATTGATGGTGATTTTGATGTTTTGGATCCTCCAACTAAGGTATGAATCGTTATGCAAATTTTTTTGTTTGTTTCTTTTTAGTTCCAGAGTTCAAGAGACGACCAAGTTGACCTAATCAATCTTCTCATTCCATAGCCTTGAATTTCTCGCACCCTAACTTGCTCATAAAATCATCAGAAAATAGGCAACAAAGGTGTTATCAAGCTTTTCCAACATGGCAATCGCCCACTTCTTTATGGAACTTAGCCTCAAAAGATCAAGTTTTTCCAATACGGTAGGATGGTTTTATGCCATCCTCCTGCTAACCCTAATCGATAAATTAATTCTCACCCATCCTTATTAATTTCGATTTCAATTTCTATTAAATCATAAGAAATTGAAAGGAAAAATGTCGGCCTTGTTGGAGGGAGAGAACGTTAGACAAGAGAACATATGCTTTAATTTTGAGTTTATTTTTTAAATTGATGTAAAAATAAATTTACATATTGAATTAGGTTTGTCATGGTAGTTTAGGTAGTAAATTAATGTTTAAAGAGATATTGATAGTTTAATTAAAAATAAGATAAGTGTACAAAATAAATTCGGTGTAAAATGAAGTTATATAGGTTCAAATAAAATTTTCCTTCTACTATTTGACAAAAAGGACATGTACGTTGAGATAATGGCATGCAGAAAGAACAGTTGTAAATGGCAGTCTCGAACTTCCGCATACAATGGGATGTGAGAGTGGAAAAAGAAAAAAGAATATATATCAGAACACACATATGTCATATATGCTTCAGCATCTTCCATCATAATTCTCACATGAACTTAACATATTGGAGGTCCAATTCATATTCAGCATTTGGTGTAAACGTTACATAAGGACAGCCTCTAATTTTCGCCTCGTAGTGATGGTTTAAGGATATACTTCAGTTCTAGGGCATATGCTGCAGCCTCATAAGTCACTCAAGCTTATGTGTTCCAGCAGAAGGTTTGTGCAGAAATTTTGCACTAACTTAGATCCAATACCCAAGCTTATGTGTTCCAGCAGATGAACATATTCATCGTTTTTTTTAATTTTCTTTGGGTAGAACCGTAGAAGCCTATCAGAAGTTTCATTATTATACCCTTTAAAATTTAGTCTGTATGTTTGAGTTTAGTTCTTCAGGAAGGTGCAGTTGTATGCTTTGCTACATTCTAAAGGCTAAGGTTAAGGAATTTTTTATATATTATTATTCCTCTCCAAATTGAATAATACTTACATTCCCCATTTTGGGGATGGTCTCATTCCCCCATTTGCAAACATATATTTACTGTAAAAATTTCAATGTCTAAACCATTCAATGTCTTAATTTTTGTATTAGTTAAGTTCAATGTCTTGATCTTCATTTGAGAATTATTCCTACAAAAAATCATTCGAATCGGAAATCTTTTAGTCATTCAAATCAAATGTATCAACTAATGAACAGTATTTAAATGACTAAACGATCTCTTATTAGAATAAATTTTTGTATGAATGATCTTCGAATCAAGATTAAGACATTGAATAGTTCTTATTATGAAATTTCTATGGTGATAATACGTTATTTACAAGTGGGGAGAGCTCATCCTTAAGAGGGGAATTAATGTAATTATTATCCCTCTAAGTTAGAGATATATAGGAATTTACAAGCAATTAAAATACAATAGGCAAAACCTAGCTAAGTACAGTGGGACTGCTATATATAATAAGAAATAAATAAAATCCCCTGAAATAGGGTAACTGATCATGCCAACATAGTCCTCTAGAAATATATATAATGAAAAAAGAAAATTCGGGAAACTTGATATAAGTCCAATTTTTTGAGCTAATAGTAGGAATAGTCTAGTTTATTAAAATAAGTCCAATTTGTTATATTTAATTATTTAATTATCAATAGTTATCTGTTCAATGATAAGATTTATTATAAAAATCAAATTTCTTCCCAATTATCTCTTTGCTTATTTCTTTTTATTTATCTTTTTGTTATTTCTCGTTCTTCCTCCTGCTTTAAACCCCATTTATAGATTTTATTTTTAATTTTTATAATCAACCTATATCACAGGTTAATTATTTTATCTACCTATATGATAGATTCTTTTTTTATAATCAACCTGTCACAGATTAATGTGTCTTGCTTGTAGGTATGTTATGTTTTTTTACCTTTTAATTAGATTTCATATCTCACGTATAGGTATTATATACATTCATATATTTGTTACTTGAGTTAGGGTAGAATGTTTTGCAGATAAATTTATGTTAGTATATTAGTTTTTTTTTTGTTATAAGATATTAAATATATTCTTTTGGAGTTGGAAAATGCATAATATTAGAAGATTTTAATTGATTTTTAATATTTTTAGAAAATATAAAATGAGTATAAAAGAAATAAAAACATATAATTTGATAATTGGACTCACTCCTAAAAACACTCTAGTTTTTGGACCTGGAAATGAATCCGTATGTTCGAATGCATATATGCACCACATGAGTGAATGCACCCTCCAGTTTTTGCTCAACGGTCAGATTTTGTTAGGTCCATTTGGCTGGTCCTGCAAGCAATGAAGGTGACATTACAAGACTACAAGTAGAAGAAAAAGATATATTGAGAACATGCTCTGAATCTTCCTTCTCATAAATTTTCTTTTTCACGATTTTCAACTCTGACCTTTTGATGTTCCACGTCCTAGCAAGCTTGTAAAATGACCTGTTGATACGACGGCGACTAAATTATTAGGGGATGTATCATTAAGTATAAGAACCCTCTATAAAAAGCATTAGACTATTAATCTCTCATGTGTATATGACACTGAATATTAGTACTGTGAAGTTGATTCATCAGAGTTAATTTTTCTCTTCTAGTGCAGCAACATATTACTTAATCCACTTAACATCACGATTCAATTCAGAATAATCAGCTTCATGAAGTCTTTACAGCAAGTAACAAAAAAAGAGAGTAGTATTCTGTGCAGCTAAAGTTTTCCTACCATTTAAAAGTCGGAGGCATTTCTGGATAATTAAAGTCTTTGAAGCTTGTACTTTTCAACAAACAAAATGAAAGAATAGTTTTTTAGGATCCCTGGCATATGCTCTCTCGGTTGCCATAAATAACCGTCTCCACTTCATCACTCTGCAACTTAAACCTTCGGTTATGCAGATGCATAAATTACAGGGCAAAGTCTCCTCTGGCATGTAGCCACTTACAATTACAAATGCTTAATTCTGGCTGAGCAAGCTGGCCAGCCTTGCATTACTTTTGCAGTGTGCTTTATGCCAAAGGAGATTTGCTCGGCAATTCTTCTGCACTCTTTTGCATGCTCTATTGGAGAATAAGGAGATGTGAGACAATCACAATTGTTCAAACCCTGATCCAGCTATATTTCACTTTTCTGTTAGGATTGGCATGCAGTTGAAATTCATTCATTCATCATTTCCCAACAGCAGTGTGTTAATTTTTTACAATGTACTATACCATGATAATTGATGTCGGTATATGTATACATTAGAGTTAGTGCAAATTAAACCTAAAACCTGAATTTTTGATTATTTAGCAATTACTAATGTCTCTAAGGAGAATTAAACTCTGCATGCATGCCTCAGGTCAGGTACCAGTTGTTTTCTCACCTTGGTATTAACATTGATTCGAAAACTGATTGAGCATGATGATTTTCTTTCTCATTTTTTTTCCTTTCTCGTTTAACTTCTCAGTGATGATCCGTGTTTCTGGAGTACTACAGCCTCAATAAGGGAATCGGCAGAAAGTGCAAGCAGCTGCCTGTGAATTTAGGAGCTGTCTGAAGCCTGAAGCTCCGTCACACTTGAAAATTTTCTGAATCTAAACCCTTTGTATACGATGATTGAGGTCATGTGAATTCTAAAGTTATACATAATTAATTGTTGCAATAAATTTTAATATAGGGTTTAAAGATAATCAGTATTGAAGGACCATTTCATTGATACCAATGTTGGGGTTTAAAAATGCTTCACTACTTTGGAGATGTTTATCTCACAAAGGAGAATGTAATGTAGCGGAATTTGATAGGCAAGAGAAAGAAAGAATACTCAAAGTATTACACAAGATTTTTATTCACTCGCAAACTTAGTACAAGAGGAAACACTCAAACACTCTTAGAAGCTTTGTTGCTTCTTCTCACTTCTCACTTAACACTCTCACTTCTCACTAATTGCTCTCTTGGTTGTTACAAATGGTGTGGATGCCTTCTCCTTTTATAGGCATGGATGGAACCTTGGAGAAGCATGGAAGCATCATGCTAGAGATATCTAGATAATTCCACTACCTTCCTAAGCTAGAATTATCTACACTAATCTTGTATGTTGGTGGAATCCTCACCATTCTTCTAGACTCTTCCACCAACTTGAACTTTGCTAGAATTCTCTAGCATGTGCATGGATCTTTCTTTGTGTATGGGTTGGATCAATTATCTTTGGGCCAAAACAAGATTACAATTTAACAACCAATGTATAGAGCTGCATTTCATTCTCAATATGACTTCTTTTAGAAGAAATGTTATATATAAACTCATCTCCTTCAATTCATCAATGAATGATATTATCCTAAATCTCATGCATCTGTCATGTGTGAGTATTGAGTAGTCCACATTTGACACGAATAATACCATACAGTTGCACACTTGGATCCTGTATACCGTAAAAATTGTCTGCAGTACCGTGCAGATGAATTCAACTTCTAGGTCCTTTGTAGTGAGACAGACATAAAGAAAAGCCTTAATCTAAAATGTTGCCTTATGTCTCTCAATTTTGGAGTCTGATTTTCTCTTCGATCTCATTGTAGTTGTAAACCCTAAGCAACGGTCTGTCAAACCCTTAAGGTTGGTACGTGCTTGTGTCGAAAAAGCAGTAGCATTTGCTACTTCAATTCGACACGGTTTACATGTTCGGAATAGCTAAGCATATCCATAACTAGAAGAATTGTCAGGTGCTGAGGATCATTCCTCTACTAAATCCCAACTTCAGGAAGCATGTTCAAGCCTAGTAATTAACTCAAACCTATCCAGCATGATCCACCATTAATATCACCAATATATTAAGGATAAAAATTCTTATATATTAATTGTATATTATTTTGTCATATGATCGATTCTCGAACAAGAGAAACCTTAAGAAAGAGAGAAAATGGATAGCCGTTTTTTTTTCTCTTCACATTCTCTGTACTGTATGAACATTATCTTCTTCTATATGTTGTACTATTTGTTTTTTTTTCTTTAGGTAAAAGCAAAATATTTGCTCTGATATTTGTAGAATGACCACATATATATTCGGATGTGTTGGGCTTTCCAACGATGGACATCCACATATGTTGGACCACTGTCTTACAATAGTATACGGCAGACGAAGAAATGCGTCTTTCTCTCTCTCTCATTCTATAAAAGAGATTGATTTATTCACATACACAAGGAATTTGTGTACGTGTAGTGTGCGTAATTAGTTGATCAGTAAATATGATACAAAAAATATGTAATCCTCATAAGTAGAAGTATAGTGAGCATGCCTCATATAAGTAGAAGTATAGTGATAACATTTGAAAATGAAACGCTACCTCATTAGTCTCTGCACAGTCAGCAACTTGATCTCAAATTTTCGTTCAAGTGCTGGAGATCATGATGAAATAATTGTATATGCATTGCAGATAAGGGAATAAAGTTCGTGCCATACCAAGGTTTTTGGCTATTAAAAATCAATAGCATAAATTAATTTCCTTGTATCTATAAATTCCATGGTTATTGGTCATAAAAATCCGCAGCATTTTAAAGCACTGCAGGTGAATTACCGAGCAGCCTCCTCTTGGCAAACTGCCTATATCTTCTACATAAGAATTGAGAAACGCTGTCCGCCAAAGGAGATCTGCTCAGCAATTCTACTGCAGTTTCTATTTTTCATGAACATACCGTACTCCTAATGTACTTATACATGAATAGAAACAAGATACGATTATTAACGCCGTTACTTGACTTTGAATTCGTTCTACTTGGTTTTTGTAGATATTTCATATTTATGCTGTAAAGTTAATCTCTTCTTAATATCCAATCTATACACATTCATTATGTGTGCTAGTGGCTACTTGTACATATGATTACAGGTAGTTTGCCACAGGCTACTGGATCATTGCAGATTGGCTCTTCAAGGTGAATCTGAATTTGAACATCAGTGAAGAAAGTTGAGGTTTTACCATAAAATCAATTGTCAATATAGCGAGTAGCAACTTTTTATAAGCAAATGCAAGATCCCTTAACTCCTCAATATTGGATTCACACTCTGAAACAATTAGGATTGTTTGGTTTGGCCGTGAAATACATGCATTTTTTAAGTAATAGCTCCTTACAGAGTAGCAAATCAATATACGTTGACAAGTTCTACTAATGGGATACTACTCTGAATTTATGTACAGAAGCTTAATGAATATTCAAACGCATGGAGACGCAAGAAAATTTGGAGAGAATATATCATTTGCACTGCGGCCTGTTGACCAATTAAGTGCTAAATCTCAAGGGACTTTTGTTCATCGATGTTCTTCAACTAATATGATATTCATACAAATTTGTTGTAATAAAATCTATATTTGACAGAAGAGAATTTGTGGCATCATTCTTAAGACATTTAATATTTGAACTCGTTTGGAGTTCAATTCGAAGCAACTGATGAACAAAAAATCAGCACCATGCTACAATGCGTACTACTGTTGACATGCAGATCCTTTAAACTGTTTTAAGCTTTAGCTTTAGTTTTCTAAGCTTATTTAAGTTGAGTTTGTCCGTACGGATGCAAACTTTTCAACTTGTTCTTCTAGGGTTTCCTCTTCTTTGTCTTCTAATGTTAGCTTAAGTTGAGTTTGTCCGTAAGGATGTAAATTTTCAACTTGTTCATCTAGGGTTTCCTCTGCTTTGTCTTCTTCTCGGCACTAAGAGAGTATGGACCATCAATCTGGCACACGTACTATTTCTTGTATGGAAATTCATACGTGTACGAACATGCATGTTACACAAATGGAAGTGTGATATCTTAATACATACCGTAAATTCTACAGTACTCCAGAATATAGGATATTTCTAAACTTAATAACAATTAGCTACTTAACTATTGATTTTTGTATTTTTGACCAAAAATCTAACGGTTAAAAAGCCCGGAGTATCCTATACTTTGACCACCGTAGAAAATCCTTAATACATACATCATTCATGCCCGAGTGGTCAATATCCATTATGCTAATATGTGCGTCCTTGCTCGAGTTTCTGCACACAAGTATGACTTTCGGGTCCATCTGCTGGCTGTTGATGACAGCCATGAGAACTGAGATTGCAACTTTACACGTACCTAAAAGATAAAGATTTTGGAGAAGATGCCTATGGAATATGGATCTTGCATAACGAAGCATCCACAAAAAATCTGTTCTCTTTCTCTTTTTTCATCTTTTCCCCATTTTCTCGATAACCCTATCAAGCATTGTTAATTTGATTCTATTGTGTGAAAGCTATATGTGACCTTTCAGGTTGAGGTAGAGACATGATAATTATATGCATTGATACAAAATTAAAACCCTTGTAATAAATTGTTGACTAAATTGATGTGATATATAGCATATGGTTTTATGGCATGACGGAATACAAGTGTCAGAAACCCTAGTAATCTCAATTCTGGGTAAGGTGATGGGTACTAGCCAGGTTAGAAATCCAAGGATCGAAACTGTCATTTGTAACAAAAGAAAAAATTTGGATCAATAACCTGTAATATATATAATTTGTGAAACAGAATCCTTTTCAATGTAAATTAAGAGGAATTAGTACTTATGAAATCAAGTGATGAAAAGCGTTCCAAGTCACTCAAGGGTCAAGAGTCAAGAGAAGAAAGCTTTGTTTTATTGTATATGCTCATCTTGGACAGTATAAATTGTACTGGACTCCATGGCATCATTCTGCAGAAGTGAATGAAGATCAGCTGGCTGCAGTTGCATTACAGGGCAGTTCTCCATTAGCAGGCAGCAATTATGAGATGCATGTGTTGGCTTCATGCATTCCTGCCAAAGGATATTTACCCAGCAATTCTCCTGCCGCTTTGTTTCACAAAAAAATTATGTTGTTAATAATTAGCTCGGATATAGATGTTTTGATCAGTGGAGTCATTCAATTTTCTATTACAAAAATGGCAAAGTCAATTAGTCTATATGTGTATGGAGTAACAAACTTTTAGAGTAAATAAGATAGTTATTAGATGTTTCACAAGATCATAAAAATACTAAAGATAGTTATTAGCAATGAAGATAAGTATGGACATATAAAAAATATACTATAGCTTGTGACATGCCATTGAAAATTGAGAGTAAATTCAGCAGTTTATGATTAAGGATAAAAAAATCCACGCATGCACACAAACGGAACCTTGTAGGGTTTTATATACAAGTGGTATCGAGAGAGGCAGAAATCTAACTCAGGACTTTGGGTGCAAAGTGCAAAAGAAAATGTTTTTAACTAATTGAACTAAAAACCTCTTGCAATATATACCTATAGGTAACTTTATCGTTAATTTATTTTAAACTTTAAAGACTTGAGTCACGCCATTGCACTTTTGGGGAAAATTAGGCACACAAAATTTTAGTCAGATTTCAATAATAAAAAAAATAGGATGTATATATTGGATTTTGATGCTTTATTCATCAATGAGAGTAGTGACCATGCTTATAGAAAATTTGGGTGATATACCTTATTGTCAAACATCAATAATAACACCAATAGAACACTTAGATCACCAATAGAACTATCTGATCACCAAATTGTGGCGATATTGTTCTATAGATTTTGGCCACAATCATATGTTGTCCTCATAAACACAAATAGAGACAATTGCAAATCATGTAACTAGTGGGTGCTTTTCTTGTAGTGATTGAGGTGAACCCCTTTAAAATATATACATCACAAGCACTTAGGCTAGAAGGAATAGGATTGTTTAAAGAGTATGTAAATTACAAGTTTTGTGGAAGAAGAAATTCTAATTAGGTTTGTATTCTATCACAGAAACCAATGTGGATTAGTAGCCCACTTAGAAACCAAAGTGGATTAGCTAGTTTTCATACAACTGTGGCAAAACTATAGGGAAAATAACAGAAAGTGGAGAAGGAAATTAATCCTCTGAAAAGTTCAAAACTGTTCACAATTTCTTGGGTAAAGTTTCATCTATAAATATTGAAACCAAAAAATTCCTTCTTTCTTTAAACCTCAGGCTTTCAGAGCACCACAACGTATACAAACTATCAAAGACTTAACTATGTCAATGCTAGTGTAGTGGTACTTCTCTTTCATCCGTTGTGGTTGTTGCTTTGAATCATCTGGTAATCACTTTTCAAACGTTTGTATCAAGATCATCTGAAAGCACTAGCTTTCCAAGAAACAAGACTAGTTAGGGTTCTTGAGCTCTGCACAAAATTTAGTACAAATCAAACTGCAAATTTGCAGTTATCAATCTGTATCAGGCTTTCATCGGCATTGTTGTGACATGGTAATGCAGACGAGTTTCTCAAGTTGAAGTTGAATAACGTAATTAAGGCATATCTGTCTTTCACACAATCTAATCTCTACCTTTTCAAGTTAACTACAAGATCAGCCTTCCTAATTGCAGCTAGCCCTCTGAGCTTCAACGGCACGAATATGTATATTTTTCTCAGAGCATTATTCATTTACTAGTACTTTTGTTGCCAAAACAATCATCATCTTCATACCAAAGCAATAAAATATTAATTAACAGCTACAGTTAGCAACAGATAAAGATAAAAAAAAACATGTGCTAGCTAGCTTACTGTATTTGAAACCGATAGATGGAAGTGCATGAATACCAAGTGGTGCGGACACACACACACACACACACACACACATATATGGATATTCATTGGTAGAGTTATTGAATTGCAGGGCAATTCTCCTTTGGCAGAAAGCATATCCAGTGGTAGTACTCAAGAGTAAATGCACCAGAATCATTTCTGCCAAAGGAGATTTGCACTGTTATTCATCCCTACCCTCAGCACAGTCCTTTAATTAATTGTGCACCATGCATATGCATGCATATGTACTTGTTAAGGTGAGTTGCTGCAGGAAGTTGAATTGCTTGCCATGGTTTTTATTAGGGCATGAATCGTGTGATTCGCACATTAGACATGGATATTCTGCGGAGATCGATCAGCATATGCGAGGCATCATTCTCTACTGAGTCTTTTTTCTTGCTATATAATGCTATCATGGTCCCCTCCCCCTCCCCCTTCCCTTAACCAAGCTGTTGTGTAATTTCTTCCCGTACATATGTATACAAACATTATATATGTTTAATTCAAATATCTATACACATTATGTTTGCAGTCATCTGTCTTGATTAACTAATATTGTCCAGTCCTCTTGCTTCTGCCTAAATTATACCACGTACGTAAAATAGGTTTAGGGTTTATCATTTCTGTATATGTTAACAATAAAGTTATGTATAGGATTTAGAATATATAGGTGTTTTGTATCGATCAAATTTATTAACTTAGCAAATATATTATGCCTCTAAACTTCACACCTGTTGTAACGATTGACCTTTCTCTATATATTCTCGGACAATATGTCAATAATAGGAGAGATTTTTCAGTGTGACCGGCACACGAGGTAGTGTATCACATGTCATTATACAAATGATGGGATTTGTGTGTTAAAAAGTTAATAATTTAAAAAATAAAAATTTCCACCACTTACATAAAAGCACCCGGTGTACGTGTTTCCAACACAATGAAAAATTTCTCTAATGATAGAAAGAAAACAACAAAATCAGAAATAGGTACAAATGAAAATCTATCGGATATGCTGAAGTAAACAGTCGGATATGCTGCGTACGGGTCAATAAATATTCCTCCTGGAGCTAGCAACAGGCTGCCTTTCTCCATCATGTGATCGTGGTCCAAACCAATATCCTCTCCCGTCCATCTCAATATTTTTGGCCGTCATTGCGCTTTGAGGTTTGGTTATCAGTCTCTCCTTCAGTTCATATGCACGTTAAACTGCAAAAATCTATATACGAATATCTGTACATATTACATCCTTCATTACGGAATCTTCCTCCATCAGAGTCCTTTCGAGTTTTCTTGCTCGACCTTTTTTTCCTTCTTTTAATTCGTTTGCGAAACAAGTAATCAAGCATATCAGGACAGCGTGTATGAATACTCAGTTTCAACGGGTCAAACTTTCTGTTGTCAACGAACAATTCTCCAAATTAATCCTCACTTGTGGCGATATTCAAATCAAACAATGCAAATAGGAAAGAGTTAGGAGTCTAATTAAATTACTGAAACTACATACATATATCCATATATACACACATACGCATACAACACACACACATATGTATCCACTACTAGAATTTTGGCTAAAGAACACCATTTTCATTGGTATCTATAATACAGAACGGGCACCGTCATTGGTGGCAAACCTCACTTGTCACCAAACAGCCACTAAATAGAAGGCCATGGCCTATATAGAAGTCTCTATTGTTACAATCACCACCAATTAGATAACGGTGGCACAATGAATAGTTACACCTTTGAAATATTATATAATTTAACAGGCACCAAATTTGAAGGAAATTGCCGCTTAAAAGACTTCACAGTTTCTTGAACACCTCCAAACATGTTTTTTAAGAGTGACATTCTCCTCGTAATGCTTGAGCCTCAGTAATTGCTATCTCTACCTGCAAACACATAAGCACATGGATCAAATGACTAAAATATACACAAAAGTATGCCTTTACAGTTTTATTGTTTCCTACAACCTGCATAAAAGGCATATACTTGCAAGTATGAGTCTCTATAACATTCCACATGAAAAAACAGGTTAAGAGACGCGATGAAAGAAAAAACAGGTTAAGACAAGTGTGTAAATCATTTCTCTTTTTGAAATTGTGAGAAGCTAGAGGCAGGACTAAAGTAGAAGTTGGTTCTGCAACATAATTTAGTTGGCGAATTAAAAAGTTAACTAGTTAGATATGTAAATTAACACCGAAGTCTTCAAAATGCGTACATAATACATATGCATACAGAAGCCCTTTATCTTATATGATTGATAGTAATAATTAGCATGCAAATGTGATGATCAAAGGAGAGTATATCTATGGAGAAGGAATTGCAGATTGCATTGTCCATACAGAAGTGGGGATAGTGATGGTGTTGATGAAGAGTTGGGTCCATCAAAACAAATTGCATGTCTTCTGAAGGTTTCCAATGGCGTTTCCTTTGGTTGATGAACCAATTATTTATCTGTTTAAGTTCCAAACCAGTTTATTCTGCCAGTGCTAGCTTCTGAGCCTCCTGCATTTAATAAACAAGGTCCCTTTATAATATATCGCGCTACCACAACAAGAAACCAAATATTCGTGGTATAATGTTTGCTTATGTTGTTAGAATCAGTATGAACTAAGACAACAATCAACATGATGTATGTCTACGTTTGATTATGTTGTTAGACTGGATAGGAACTACTACAACAAAAATCCACACGATTAATGTTCCGGATTTGCAGTACATCTAGAATGTAAGGATCTAAATGAACAAGGATATAGATGAGTATGAAAAATATACCGATGGGTAGGGCCACTTGTAATGTCTGCACCACCAGTCAAGCAACTGGTGCCGTGCTTCCTTTGGCAATTTTCCATTCTTTTTCTTCTTCATAAACTCCTCCTTCAGAGTGCCCAAATATCCACTGTATTTGTGCAAAAGCTGAACTTTGAGTTCTCTCTATCTTCAGCTTGAGGATCTATGTCATTGATTGCATTAGCCTCTTCTGGAGATCTACCTAGTCCAACAAAATTGCCACCACTAGTACTAGCTGATCAAGCATGCCACAGGATCAGAAGAGAGGAATGTTATAAGGAAGATAATATACAGCCTAGCCAGGAATATTAGTCAAACTCCATGAACCATTAAAGCTTATAAGTATGTCTGGTGGATCGAGAAGAAACTTCATACATAAACTTTCCAAACAAGTGAAAATGACCAACAGAGACAGTTTGGATGACAGTCTATCATACAGATTACATATATGGAAATGGTGAACGCAGTCAAAGAATACACAGTTATTTTCTTCCATTTAGAAGAGAACATTATATTCTTTATTTAGTTGGATTCTTGACAAAATGTTTACAGTTTACCTGACAAATAATCACTTGATGATGACACTTAATTTTTCTCTATCTCCTTCTTCATATATGGGATTTGAACCACATGTAATATCTTCACCTTGTGCAATGAGTACTTATAGGTACTCAATGCCTACACCTATTTAATTAACTGTTCGATTTGATCCAATGGCTTAAACTAAGAAACTGATGAAATCCAACGGTCAAATGTGTCTGCATAGAGTGCTTGTATTAACTAGGAAAAAATCGCACCTTTTATAATATCTGTCATTAGTTACAAGTCTCAAGATCTCAATATATTTTTAGACGTCCCATATTCTAGACAACTAAAGCGAGAAGCGAATCAAAGGTCACAGACATATCTACGGAGTCTTAGATACACATATATACGAGTAAGTTCTCTAGCTTCAAGAGAAAAGTTTCCCTAACTACAAACTAATCATATGGATTTTCTTTCAATATTTTTTCAAAAGAAGTTAAGCACAGCAGGAAGCTACCAAAGGTATGGTCTTCCTAATAGCCAGGTTCATCTAACAATCATGTCCTTCTGCAACGGAGTCATATTTCCAAATCAAAGGCTAAAACCTTTAATGCAGCTCCCACACCATGTCCAGTTCCTACCACAATTAAAGACAAAAGTAAAAATAACCCAGAGGTACGAACTCTGTCTCTCTCAGGTTTTCAACACTAAAAAAATTAGAGGACATAATTAAGCATAAATTTAACTGAGATCAGCTCAAATACCTCCAAGCTTATCATACAACCCTACAGCTAGCTAACAAAAATACAGACGATCCAATTTTGAAATTCCAGTTGATCGACCACAAGGCATCAAAGGTTAAAAACAAACCCCTAAACCATCTAAACCCTTCTGCCTCCAAAAATCCCTAAACTACAAATTTTACACAATTTGCTCAAAAGTCATAATAAAATACTGTGGAATCCCAAAAAATTACAATAAATCTGAGAAATTAAACACACACAAAAAAAAAAAAAAAAAAAAAAAGGGAAAATTTCATTGCGAATTAGGAAAAATATAAAACAACTACCTCCTTAGAGCACTGATCTGAGGAACAGTGAAGACGACGGTGCTTCCTCAGAATCTCAGATCCGGTCTCGGACTTCACCGACTCGACGACTTTGAACTCCTGCAGCTTCTTCAACTCCATCTGAAGCTTGTCTTGCTCTTGGCCCTTTGTTTGGAGCTCTTTCTTCTTGATCTTCGAGATCTCTTCCTTCTTCTTCAGGAGCTTTTCGGTTTCTCCTTCTAAAGACTCGTTGCCTGAAGCTTCTCTTGCATTTCTTCAACTTCTTTCTCGAACGACAGACAGTTGGGATCTGAGCGTGAGATGCAAAGAGAGGGAGAGACGGATCGATTGAGATAGAGAGAGATGCGGAAAAAAACAGGAGAAGAAGACTGAAAGAGAAATTAAAAAAACTTTTACCAAAGTTGAAAAAACATGTAAAAAAAACTTTGGTGTCAGGATAAATTTCAGTTTACTACTCTTAAATTTCGTGGTTTTTAATATTTGGTACATGAAATTTTTTTCGTCCTAGAGTCATACCTAAAGTGTTAATTTTGGGACAGTCTCGTACATCTGTTAGTTTGGCTGTTAAATATTCCGCTAACTAATGACGTGGCACCCATGTAGACAATGATTGGGCGTCACGTGTCATTAAGGGGTCCACATGGAAATTAAAAATTAAAAAAAAATAATTATTTAAATGAAAGAAAGAAAAAAAAGAAAAAAAAAACCCAGATCCTCTTCGTCTTCCCCAGAATCCCCACCCGTGCCCACCCTCTCACCCCTCATCACCCACCCCTTCCCCCATCCTCCATCACCGACAACCACTTCCCTCTCCCCACTTAACAAAACAGGGGGCTGATGGAGAAGAGAATCCAGCTGCTATCACTCAAATTCGACGAAAAGGTCTCTATTGAATCGAAACTTAATGGGTTTAATGGGTTCAGGGGAGTCTTGTACGCAATGAGGAACGTGAGCTTGCTACTGCTAATGATCCTACTGTACGAGCTGGTGTTCTGCTGACCGGAGGAGGAGTCGTTCATGGTATCGACGGCGAGGTTGCAGCAAACAGTTGTGGCGAAGATCAGGCAGATCAGGAAGAGCGTGGGGTTCTGATGTGGGAGTTCAGGAGGTCGAAGGCAGTGATGAAGGAGCTAAGGGGGGATCTGGAGAGGAGGGGACCACGAGGGGTGGTGGAGTGGGGAGGAGGAGAGCGACGACGGGATTTTTGGGATGGGAGAAGGGGGTGGGCTCGGGTGGGATGGAGGTGCAGTATGGAGGGAACTGGTTACGAGTGATGGGGGGTGGGAGGTGGGCACGGGTGGGGATTCTGGGGAAGACGAAGGGGATTTGGTTTTTATTATTTTATTATTTTATTATTTATTTTTACTTTTCTTTAAATAATTATTTTTTTTGAATTTTTAATTTCCACATGGACCCATTAATGACAAGTGGCGCCCAATCATTGTCCGCATAGGCACCACGTCATCAATTAACGGGAGACTTAACAGCCAGACTAACGGATGTATGAGACTGTCCCAAAATTAACACTTTAGGTATGACTCTGGGACCAAAAAAACTTCATGTTCCAAATGTTAAAAACCACGAAACTTGAGGGTAATAAACCAAGATTTACCTCAAAAATTTTATAGTTTGACACTAATGAGTGGTGTTTACAAAGCCACTGATGAAGAACGGTGTCCTCAAAACGGTACTCTATAGCACATTTTCTAGTAGTGATATTTTCTTATTATTAAACGTGTGTGCATATTAGCTATTATACTGGGAATTAAAGGCAAACTATAAGGTTGTGGTGGCGATGGAATAAAAGCTACAGGATCACATATTCTCTTCACTGCACTATTCAGCAAACTTATCTAACTGGCTTGTAAATTGGCGATATTCAAGTCAAACAATGCCAATAGGAAAGAGTTAGGAGTCTAATTAAATTACTGAAACTACATACATATATCCATATATACACACATACACATACATATACCCACACACACACACACACACACACACACACACATATGTATCTTTTCTTATTATTCGAACGTGTGTGCATATTAGCTAGTATACTGAGAACTAAAGGCAAACTATAAGGTTGTGGTGGCGATGGAATAAAAGCTACAGGACCACATATTCTCTTCAGTGCACTATTCAACAAACTTATCTAACTGTCTAGTAAATTGGATATGCTCAGAATATGCTATTATGCATGGCCGGTTTCAGACTCTCCTTCTCCTAGTCCATATGACTGTTTATATAATCATATTGAATCCTCAATCTGTTCATCGTCAAATCATGTCTTCCCCCTAAATATTTAGGGTGAGATAATCCACATAGGAGATGGAAGAGGCAAAACAAAAAGGGAAAAAAATAGTGAGTTAGAGAAAGAGAGAGAGAGCAAGCTATTCAGTAGTCAAATATGCATATGGATGCATTACTGGACAATTACTCCTTTGGTAGTGAACTACTATATGCATGTATACTTTAGTGATATACTAGAAAATGTGCCCGCGCGTTGCTGCGGGACTTAAATGCATCACCTTGAACTACATGAATAAGATACATTTTACTTGAATAAATTCAACACAATCATAAATGAAGAAAGGGATAGATGAGTGAATGAGGTCAGTACGATATGCAGCTTCGTTTTTATATACATTCAACTGAGTTGACATGAAAAGACATTGTATAATGAACAGGACGAAACTGAACGTTTTGGTTCCCTAATAAACAGAAGTAACATACAGTTCACACAAATCTTGCCCCTGTAGTCAATGTGGCAAAATATATATCCTATAGGTTAGGCAACATAAAAACTGTTTCGTTCTTATTCTAGCATCAAAGTTTTCAAGCACAAACGTGCAAAGCAAAAAACATGCAAGACGCCTGTTTCAGTAAGAAACGGAAGTAACATTCAGTCCACACGTATTTTGCCTTGCAGTTAAGATGGTGTTTCGTTCTTGTTCAAGCAGCAAAGTCTCGAAGCAAAAATGTTGAAAGCCAAAAACATGTAGAACGCCCTGCAGCAGTCGTTCTTGTTTAAGCAGCTAAGTCTTCCGCACTATAGCAAAGAATATAAATCATAGTTTAAAAGAATATCTCACGATGGTCCTGTTTAGAATCACAATTTACTCCCTCCCAATTTCCACCTAACTCCGAACAAACAATGTTGATAAATCTTTATCATCACCTTTAACAAAACAGATCACATCGAAAAGAAGCAAAAAAGTTCCTATGCAAACAAATTCTTCTGGATGTCCAACTTAACCCATCTCTGGGAAGGCAAGCAATCGGACGTGCATTTAGACCAATGAAAATAAATTATACAATTAAAAACATCAACCGATCCTCCTGAAGAGAACACACACACATGCCAACATATTATTCACCAGATTCTAAGCTTTCATTTTCGTTCTATCCCTTTCGTTATCAAAACAGCAAAAGAATCATAGAGCAACCTTCAATCATTTATCAAAACTGAATTAATTAAACTTCTGCTCAGCACTCCGTTAATTTTAATTGCAACTCTCATTCTAAAAATTAAAAATTTTGCAATTGAATAATCAAACTCACTTACACATTACATTCCTTTTATTGGTTTTTGACACAATACATTTTAGGATTTGATGTTACAATAATATCACTGCAAGCATGAATTGCGATAGATATAGAAACCAAACTTGCACACAAATGTTCGACTGAATTCAGAACCACTTAATTCAACACAAAAAATTACCTCACATGCTTGCTCCCCTTCTGCTCTCACATCGTTGGCTGCGCTTCTAAACGATTAATGAAGTCCTAAAACCAGAACAACAAAAAACGTTTACCTATCCAACATTTCAACATAAGCATGATATAGAAAGACAGAAATCCACATGTTGCTTTGTTTTTTCAGAACCAACACCCTCTCCTCTCTCCCCCATATCACACACCCCCACCCCGTGAAGGCACTGACACCAGACCACCTCCCTAGAAACCGGCCCTAAAAACCCATACCCATACCTCCCTTACCCGTTACCTTTCTCAAAGCAAAAAGTGTTATATATGATAGTACTCACCCCAATCTGGTTAATGACATTCACTGCATAACGCTCACCAGTAGGTATAGTCTCGCTCTTTAAGAAAGGCCTGAGGTCAAAATTGGCAACAACAAATTAACAAAGCAAAATGAAAGATTAAATCTAGTCACCACAAATATTTTCTAAAATGGAAGATAGACCAGAGTCAAACAGGAAAGGGATAGCAGACACGGTGAGCTTTGTCTCAGTTTGAAAAGAAAAAAGAAAAGAAAATTGGGTAGTTTCAGGAGCAATAACTATGTTGAGTATAGTGAAGGGGGAAAGCCATACCTTCCTATGAATGAATTTAAAAGAGGGGATTTTTCTGCATTTTTAGGACAAAAAACGAAGCAGCTAACATTTCTTTCTGTTTTTTGCCTTTTATGATCTTCTGATCTTCTAGTAACATGGATAGCTGAAGCAGAACTGCCATTGTATCCAACATATATCAAATTCGCCAAACTTTGGTTTGGATATAACAGTGTCATGAGGGCCCACTGGATCTACAGATTCAGAAAAACTCTGTGAGCCATTCACATATACCTGTCAAAGTGCACAACACCATTAAATGCTAGAGTTGACATCTACCTGTTCATCCACAGAACAGATACAGTGAAGGAGACACAGAAAACAAACCAAGCTTCGAGTCCCGATGTCTAATCTAAATTAGAGAACGCTCACCCAGAAGACAAAGTAATACACATTTCTTAGGAAATTGTTTTGCAGTAGAGGCTATATAAGTGATCATTTCAGCAACCTGTTGCTGAACTTGCGTTTATCAAGACATAACAAAGTAAAGCAAACAAAAAAAGGCATTGTTAAATCTTCCTAACTAAAAATTCATAAAGTAACACCACCAAAACAAACAAAAAAACGCGTTGTTAAATCTTCCTCACTTTAAAGCAAAAATTAAGGAATATCCCCACCGTAAAAAGTAACACCACAAAAAAAAAAAAAAAAAAAAAAACAAAAAAGGCTTCGTAAAGACAACACTCTTGTTAAGATACCCCAACTAAATCAGTTAGCAGCAAGAGAACAACATGGCAATGGGAGTCTACAAAAAGGAAAAAGAACAGAAGATATAAAATAGTAGACAAATGGTCATAGTTATATTAATTGAAATTGTTCAAAAAAAAAAACAATGATGAATACATACTTGAATAAAAAAATTGATTAATTCATTATAATGGTTTCTTGGAACCCAAGTAGAAAAGGATACAACTTAATAACAATGGAAGCCACAAACCTATGTCATTTCTTATTCGGGATCAAATAGAGCATAACATACTTCCAAAAGTATATAAACGATATAATATAGGTTAGAATCGTTGGATATTAATCTACAGTGAAGGAAGCTGTTAAACATATATGCTTAGGTAAATGATTTTCAGGCACCCTTATTTTTTCTTGCCACTGGACTGAACAAAAAAAATGAGAATGAAGGGCTAAATCACTTCCAGTTAGTCTTCTTATTAGGCTGTGACCAATCTACAGTACATGTAACATCATATTTGAAATCGAATTAACAGTTTTGAATCCTATTTGGATCACCAAATCTTATTTATTGATTCAGAATCGATTAACAACATATTTGGATAGATCAGAGTTAATTTAAAACCTAGAAAATATTAAAATATAATGAATGAGTAACCTCATTATTATTATATTTTTCGATTTTAATTAAACTACCACTACAGAAAACCATAAGTAATATAAAGATCAAAGGATATGTTATATTAAGTCATACTATATCAAGTTGGACTGAATTAGCCTTGATTTATATAGATCCATTTATAATCGGATTATCAAATTGAGATCCTAGCAATTGCATATTCTTTATTCATGGTACTATAAAAATGGGTATATACTAAGTTGGAATCACTACAGCAAAAAAATAAAAAAATAAAAAAAAACAGAGAATGCAGCATTTTCTCATATTTTCGAATCAATTCTAAACCCTAAAATCGTTACGGCTAGACCTTTTATTCACACCTCAGTTGTTGCTGTATCCCTACATCTATGAATCCAATTTCATTCAAGAAACAATGCAGAGGATAAAATCGAAAAAGAAGTATGTACCCATGATTAGTTGTCTCGTTTATTCTTTACAAACTAATCACATATTTAAAATCTAAGTACAAAAGCTTTGCAAAGGTAATAAAAAAAAATGGTGTATAACTAATTAGGCTTTTGAACATGTAATCAGTGTGCAGAATTGTATACCTAAAGATGGCAATGCAGTGTATTCTTCCTCCCAGAATCAGGGTTCCTGAAATTTCCAAAGAAAGTAAATCCGTTAGGAAATCCGAGAAATTGGAGGAGCAAATATCATTAAATTTGAGTTAAATGAGGTAACATACAACAATTAAATGAGATAGTAAACAGATTTCAAATCTAGGAAATGTAATGGTTGAAATCCAACCAAATCTAATCGTTCAACCTAATGCGTTTAATCCGAAATCTAATGGTTGAAATCCAACCAAACCTAATCCTTAAACCTATTCAAATTAAAACCATATGCCAATTGGCAAATTGGCAGATCAGAGTTGAGTGGAAAATGGTTGACTTGACTAATAAGTGAGTGATGAGTTTAAAACTCATCACATTTTCTCACATGCATTCTCCTTGGTCTTGGGATGGCGCAAAAACAAAACCACCATCCCACCACCTCCACCTCCACCTCCACCTCCACACCCACCTCTACACTCACACAGAGTCGCTAATACAACCCAACCCAACCCAACCCATGTGGCAGACACACATTTCAGACTCCCAATTTATTCACTCATAACTTCATAATTCAAATTAACAATGTGAAACCAAAGATGGTTACATCCTTGGCCTTCACAAATTTTGGTTAGAACTATAACGTTGTTTCAATTTTTAAAATTTGATAACAGCAAGCAACAGAGCAGATAGTATTAAGATCGAAAAAGCATTCCAGAAACCGTGGGAAACCTGTAAAAGCTAAAAAAACTGTGATGGTGGAACGGATTAAATTTGTGAGAGTGCAACAAACAAAGGGTATATCTCAGAAGGGTTTAACTGACGACCAATCATTTAGACTTGATAATGTTCTGAATTATCAGCCGGATAAAGCTGTTAGGATGTATTTTGGAATCAGTCCTCTCACAGATCAATTAATTCAAATCGTAGTTAAATACTAATAGTGGCTTTAAAGAATGTAGGCTTGGTTTTAAAATAAAATAAATAAATAAATAAACCCAGAGCTTTCAGTTTAAGCACCACCCTCCAATGCCAACAGAAAACACACACAAACAGGACATGATTAACATGAAAATGAAGCTGAAACGAAAGTAAAGTTGAGCCTAAGTTGAAATGGATTAAAAGGATGATTTTTGCAGCTGAAGAACAACATTGTTACCATTCAAATACAAACATATAAGAGAATAACATATGTTTGAACTCTTTGTTCAGCGTTGAAATAGATTTGGATGACTAAGAACTCCCACTGTCAACCCTTTGGTACCACTAAAGAACTGTATATTTATTTGCAGATGATCAATTGAAACACCCCACAGATCAATTAATTCAAATCATAGTTAAATACTAATAGTGGCTTTGAAGAATGTAGGTTTGGTTTTAAAATAAAATAAATAAATAAATAAAGCCAGGAAATTAGTCTTACTCTTCTCAAATTGATGTTTCACACTTTTAGTTGCATGCCAAAAAACCAGGACATGTGTATGCTGGTGTTCTCAAATCCAAATAATACGAAATGATTCTCTCCAAGTTGATGTTTCACACTTTTAGTTGCATGCCAAAAAACCAGGACATGTGTATGCTGGTGTTCTCAAATCCAAATAATACGAAATGATTCTCTCCAAGTTAGAAAAAGGACACTATATACTGTATCAACAAAAAAATAGAAGGAAAAAGTTTTCATGAATAAGGAGATGATAACGAAAGGTTTAGGATATACCTGCTGCTATGAATTATAGATTCCTGTGGATGAGGCTCTTTGTTTCTCAAAAACTTGCAGGTGGTTGAGCTGCAAGGATACATGACATGGTGAGCATCTGCCCCTCAAGTATTCATATCTACAAACCCTCGTCTAAAGAAAAATTCATCCAGAAATTAATCACTGAGTATGCAAGGTTGGCTTGCATATTCACGTTTAATCGTGGCCAGGATGATAGGAGTTAAAAAAATACGAAAACAGGAATGATGTAACTTTACTTAGATTTCAGGATTCTAAAACCTATTGCTGAGATTTGAGAAACATAGGAAATGTGTTTCATGATTTCAAATTAGATTTGCATAAGAGTTCAAAAACGCAGACATGCCTTCTTTGCATTCCCCTAAATGCTAAACGCTAAACCCTAAACCCTAAGCTTTCAACACCAAAACACCCAAATAGTACCAAAATTTTGCAATGTGCAGGGAATATACTAAAAAAACTTAAGCACCATCTATCTAAACAAAATCAAAGAACCCAAACCATATACAAAATCTCCAAAATCAATTTACCCAACCCCTAAATATATAATAATAATAATGATTCTAGTAGAAATTCCAATCCATTACAACAACACAGAATACCAGGTATTGCTGGATGTAGATATCCAAAACAGCGGCACCCATCAATTGATCCAATTACGTATCCATTCCCTATCCATGGCATACAAAGTATGTACTCCCTGTTTACATGTTCTAAAACATTTAGTAGACCAGCAATCAAAATTAACAACCCTAATTGTTGAATACACCAAGCTCTCCAACTGAAAATGTTTAATTAAATTTTCCAACTTAAAACCCTAAATTAAATCCTACAAATTGAAATAGCAGAAACAGAATTAGAGAGAAGGAAGAAATCACTGACCTTCGAGTTGTTGAAAGCTCTGACTGGTGTTTCTTTTCATCCAGCCCTAAAAACAGAACCCACAATTGTAATATAATAACCAATCATTGGTCAAGAATCAAATTAACCCAGCCTGTGTATAGAAAAATTGAACAAATTTAAACATTTATATGTATATTCCAGTAAATGCACTGAACCCTAAATTGCAAAACTACGTCAGACTGATTGAAGAAGAGAAACAGAGAGGGAGAGGGAGAGTGAGTGGGACGGAGAGAACCCTAAAAACAGAACCCTCTGGAAACCTAATACAAAATCAAGCCAACAAATTCCATTTCAATTTTGACAAAAGAAATGGAAAAAGAATAATGAAAACCGGAACGAATTACAGAGGAACTGAGGGGTTTATGCATCAGCAACGTGATAAAACCCAGAAACACAAAACATAATATGTATCAGCTACAAAAACCCAAATAAATAAATAAAACACTCAAATTTCTATGTAAAAGCAAACATATTTTGACCCCAAAACGAAGATGTCATATATGGAGGAAGAGAGAAGCGATAGAGAGGGAGATACTAACTCAAACCCACCATCTCTTTACAGCCAACACACTTATTCCCTCAACCCTACCCTCAAATCTTGTACCCAATCAACTCTCTCTGTCCCCCTAATCGTGCACCCATCGTCACCTTCTCTCTGCAACCAAGGACATGATTAACATGAAAATGAAGCTGAAACGAAAGTAAAGTTGAGCCTAAGTTGAAATGGATTAAAAGGATGATTTTTGCAGCAGAAGAACAACATTGTTACCATTCAAATACAAACATATAAGAGAATAACATATGTTTGAACTCTTCGTCCAGCGTTGAAATAGATTTGGATGACTAAGAACTCCCACTGTCAACCCTTTGGTACCACTAAAGAACTGTATATTTATTTGCAGATGAGCAATTGAAACACCCCACAGATCAATTAATTCAAATCATAGTTAAATACTAATAGTGGCTTTAAAGAATGTAGGCTTGGTTTTAAAATAAAATAAATACATAAATAAAGCCAGGAAATTAGTCTTACTCTTCTCAAATTGATGTTTCACACTTTTAGTTGCATGCCAAAAAACCAGGACATGTGTATGCTGGTGTTCTCAAATCCAAATAATACGAAATGATTCTCTCCAAGTTAGAAAAAGGACACTATATACTGTATCAACAAAAAAATAGAAGGAAAAAGTTTTCATGAATAAGGAGATGATAACGAAAGGTTTAGGATATACCTGCTGCTATGAATTACAGATTCCTGTGGATGAGGCTCTTTGTTTCTCAAAAACTTGCAGGTGGTTGAGCTGCAAGGATACATGACATGGCAAAAAATTAGAGGGAAAAAGAGTTTGTATCCAAACACAGTAAGGAGAATTATATTAGAAATTAGTTTGTATAAAAGTTAACAAAAGTTAACAAAAAATTTTTAAATGGATTGAGAAATACCTCAGTAATGGTCTCTTTGGTGGCTGTTGTGTGAATGAGGGGTTTGATGTGTATGCTTTTGCTGGATCTACATGCATATGAAAAATAAAATTTATAAGTGCATCCCAAAAATACAGAAGCAACCAAGAAATGGAAAAACAACCTAGGAACATAGAGATATTCGAATGATGTGTATCCTTTTCTATGTCATTTCATATCAATATAACACCCCTATACGTACACACACATACCAAAACAACCTACATTCAGATTTGCATCATATCCTTGTTTCTAACTCTCTGGGGAATTTTCACAAACACCTAATAGGCAAGATTTGCTTCCATTTAAAAGAAATCTGATTTAATCAGTGATCTCAATTGCATGTATATCTGAACGACCATGCTTGTTAGTCAGTCATGTTATAGGATGTATTTAACACTTACCAAGTGGTTCCAAAACAACATCCTACATACATATTATGTTGCCAAACTATGAATCAAGACCGAACTTTCCTACTTTGGTAATGTAATCTCCTAGTCTAGTTACAATTTGGTTCATGTATTTTGACCTGAAAACAATTTTGGTCCTCTAGAAGTTGCCAATGGCACCCGAATTGTAACTGGAAAACAACTCAGACACAACTATGAAAAATTAAAACTCCAGGCACCAAAGTGTGAGAACAAAGAAACCAAAAAAGTTAAATCTACCCTTTTATATCATACATACCATTAAAAATTTGTTTAGAGATAAAAATGGTAGTCATAGTAGAGAATCCAACCTGACCAAAGAAAGTGGATTTCCTCACTTTCTAGTGCTATTATATTTACCGTGCTTGAGACTATTCAAAGATGAAAAAAGTGGAAATTTCATGCAATATGAAAACAAATACCTGATAGTTAATACTGCTTACCATAGAAGCTAACAATCTTATTTTGTACGAAAAACATGAAGATCACTAAAAGACACCAGAATATAACTTTCATCAATGACATACTTTATGAGAATTTTGGATCCAAAAGTGGCTCCAATAAAATAAATTTAGGCTTGTATATGCAATATATTAACATGAGAAAAAAAACATGCATCCCTAATGAAATAATGAGGAGAATGGCCTTTGACCATTTGTTGTCTTTGATACAACTCTTTTCATCCATGCCTTCATGTTTGTATCCTTTGGGACATTGACATGAATAATTTCCAGGTGAATTTATGCATGTTTCAATATCTGGAAAGTAAGGAACCATGGACGAACATCAGTTAAAATCCCAATTTTTAAATTGGTTGAATTGGGAAAGAACTATTTGTACATTCACATGGTGTTGAGAGAAATAACCTTGAAAATAAAGCACTATACATACACAAAATCTGTTCAGTATAAAAAGTAGCAAGAAACAAATGTAATTTTCAGCTTCTAACTCATCCATTTGATCAACATATTGATGGAACAAATGTAACTTTCAGTTTCTAACTCATTCATTTGATCAATATCATCCAAGTCAGAAAAGATAGATCATAAAAATGATCAGGATATATAAATAGGGGCTTCATCTGAGTCAATATCAGCCACCATTCCCTAAAAAATTGATGTCAGGACTCTGCCAAGCATCTATGAAGCCCCTTCAAAGAAAGACACTTGTTAAGGAACAAAACGGTGAAGAATACAAAAGGTAAGTAGCGACAATCATCAACTCAGCTACATATCCAGCACAATAGCCAATGTCTTCCTCTCTTTTAGCAATATGCAAATCCCTAATCTGCAAACAATAATTTGGAATCTTGAGATACCAAATCGACTTCAACAGGGTTTGAAGGTTGCATTTTTCATAAAATTTAAAAACTAAAAGCAACAACAATATTAATAAGTGAGCACTCACCAAAAAATAAAGGAATGGAAAGAGCGATGATATTGTCATTGCTACAAAACGATCATCAAACAATAGATCAAGGTTAAAACATTTATAAAAAAGTTAGAAGATGGTGCAGATATAAACATTACTTAATAAAATTGATAAATGATTTCGAGCATGACAATGCAATCAAATTACAGGATCAGCTCTTCCGCCTTCAAACACACTCATCAACACCATATTAAATTTCACATTTTTAGGCGAGGGTAAACTACCAGAAACGAAAAGGATTTATACCTTTTATCAAAGATCTACAGCCTTGGTTCCTCCGCCATTGCTTGTCTTCTCCTGCCTGGGTTTTACATTCCTGGCAGTCTCCTCCTTCCTTGGTAGTTTTTTGTCCTGCAAAGAGAAAAAAATTAGGATTAAATTCTAAACGCAAGGTTCCTTGATTCTTCTGCTTCAGAAATTTGTTGTCGCATAGCCAAAAATTAGAGAAAATAGGCTTTGGTTCAGAACTTACTCATTCTCTGCAGACACGGGTTCCTCCTCAATTTTTGTCATCCTCCTCTTTCTGCGATCTCTCTCTGTCTCTCTCCTTGTCTCTGTGCAATCGTTCCCTCCCTCTCCCTCTCTCTCTCTCTCTCTTTCTGCGTTTTTCCCTCTGTGCAAGCCCATACTCACCAACTCCCTTAATCAACTCTCTCCATTCTCTGTCCGTGAAGCATCAATAATCTGAAAACCCAGTTCGATTTTTCATTGCTCGGATGGAGAAAATTAAGGAATGAAAGAACAAATTAGGGTTAGCACTAAAGTTGAGAGCGATGGACAATTGAGAGAAAGGAAGAGTCTAAAAGAGAGAGAAACATAAAGGATTAGAGAGAGGTTGAGTGTGACAGAGATGAGGGGAAAACACGGGATGGGATTACCAATCCCTGAAATCAAATCCCTCAAATCACTCATCTGAACGTGCAACAGAGCATGGTCCCATCGACCCCATTCTGGTTCAGAAACAAAGGAAATGAAAGTTCCCCTCTAACCAATGCTCGTTCAATCACCGACAACAACAATTGATTTGGGGATAAAAAATCAACCCTAACCCCCTTTTTGGCAGCCTCACTCCTCCCTCTCCCTTCCCCTCCCTGCCATCCCACGCCTCTCTCCCTGAAATCCGTCCACAAATCCTCCCACACCAAATTTAGATCAAACCCTAATTTCTAGAATAATGATAAAAATCGACAAAAATATATCCAATTGGCACGTTACCATTGATTCGAGTTCTGGTAAGGAGTGCGGCGGCGAGGTAAGGCGAGGTGTGCGAAGGCGAGGGGAAGGCGAGGTGTGCGACGGTGAGGCGCTGAATTGACTTTGTCGTTGAAGAGCTCTGGAGCAAAATGGGCTTGTCGTCGAAGAGATCTCTGGAACAACATCGGGTTTGCTTCCATCCCCCACCCTTTCTACGATGGTCGACACGTACACGCTGAAGGGTGGCAATTTCGTAAATAAATTGAAATTTTCAATCTGAAACTGAAGAGGCAGTGGCAATCTTGTAAATAAACTGAAATGTGGTGCAAAACACTGTTCATTTCTACAGTGCAATTTTGCCAGCTTCTTTAGACTAAAGTAATGTGTGTGTGTGTGTGTGTGTGTGTGTGTGTGTGTGTGTGTGTATATTTGTATGATTGTAGTAATCGTACGTCGTCTGTGCTCACTGCCAAAGGAGATTTGTCCTGCAATTCATCAGCTGTGCAAAGTAAATTCATATCCAACCCAGTCATATATGCATATGTGATCATGAGTCGTCTCCAACTCCTACAAGACGTCCCAACAGCAACAGGTATGGATATAGAACTCCCGCTAGGCCAATACCTTATGTATATGCATGCGTCACTGGTGGATTGGCACATATATGTATATAGATATATATATATATATATATAGCTCATAAACATTGAAGAGATTAATATAAACAAGACTTTCTTTATGTTCTTGGTATAAATATAGGGCTTAGCTCATATTCTTATTGCACCACATGTGTTTAATTTAATTGATCAACTAGCCTGAAAGAAAAATCAATAAAAGCGTTTGGTTGCACCACATGGGTTTTGATTGATCACCTAACTTTGTGAGAAGGCTTGAATGACACTCACACGAGTTCACATTTAATGTATCGTTTTGTGCAAAATGTCATTATACAAAGAAAAACTTGCATATAACATAGGGACGAAACCCTTTGAGGGTAGCCTTGGGCTGCAACCCATGTGAGATTTTGAAAATAAAAATATTAGTTGTAGTTTTAATGATTTAGAACAACTCAGCCCAAGTTAGATGCTTCACTTAATTTAGGTTATGTGATTAGGATTACTGTGTTGTTTATGTTTGTTGAACTTTTTTTGTCAATTGTTGAGTATTTTGAAGAATTCTCATTTTATTAAGATTTTACTTAGTATGTTGTACATATTTGCATTGCATGTTTGTTTCTTGCATTTGTTGTATGTTTTTGTATGCATTTTGAAGATGCTCAGTTATGTCCGTCTAACTAGGTACATATTTGTTATTTATTAATGAAATTTATTTGTGCCGTCGAGTTTTTTATTTTATTTTTTTACAAAGGTTTCATTTATGCCCAATGTATATTTTAGTCGAAGACATGAGAAACAATACTATAAGGTTTTTAATAGGTTACGTAGCCTAGAAATTCTGCCTTCATGATGTCACTATAATAATGTACATGTGGCATAAAATTTCAGGTTCATTAGATATTGGTCCTGAAAAATCATGATTTCTAAACATAAACTCACATATAATTAAACATCCAACAAAAATCCAAAAGTCAAATAAACTGCCACATAAGAATATAAGTAACCTACTAATACAAATTATTTACAATTTTTGCCACAACCCACACTTGAAAATTAGCTTCAATCAAGGGCCTTAAAATCTAATTAATCATCCTGATGTTTTCTCTATTTATTTATTTTTAATTTCTACAACAATCTAGTGCATTACTTTAAATAATGACTACATTATTATTCGGTGTAATTGTTCTCTTTATATATAATAGTTAAACGTCCCTAATTTACCTATATAAATAATATTGCCCTATAGTCTGTAATTTACCTATATAAATTGTGACATCCCACATCGCCCAAGGGAGTGAGCCTTATATGTATATTCTCATCTCTACCTAGCACGGGGCCTTTTGGGAGCTCACTGGCTTCGGGTTCCATGGGAACTCCGAAGTTAAGAGAGTAGCGCACGAGAGCACTCCCATGATGGGTGACCCATTGGGAAGTTCTCATGTGAGTTCCTAGAAACAAAACCGTGAGGGCGTGGTCGGGGCCTAAAGCAAACAATATCGTACAATATCGTGTTACGGTGGAGTTGGGCCCGGGAAGTGGTCTCGCTCGAGCCAGGATGTGACAATTTGGTATCAGAGCCTAACCTTGGTCGTGGTGTGCCGACAAGGACATCGGGCCCCTAAGGGGGGTGGATTGTGACATCCCACATCGCCCAGGGGAGTGAGCCTTATATATTCTCATCTCTACCTAGCACGAGGCCTTTTGGGAGCTTACTGGCTTCGGGTTCTATGGGAACTCCGAAGTTAAGCGAGTAGCGCGCGAGAGCATTCCCAGGATGGGTGATCCATCGAGAAGTTCTCGTGTGAGTTCCCAAAAACAAAACCGTGAGGGCGTGGTTGGGGCCCAAAGCGGACAATATCGTGTTACGGTGGAGTCGGGCCCCGGGAAGTGGTCTTGCCCGGGCCGGGATGTGACATAAATAATATCGCCCTATAGTCTGTAATTTACCTACAGTATATAAACAAAATATTCTCATATTTCTTTTGGCAATTTACCTATGATATATGCAGATAATATTCTCATGTTTTGTTGGCATTTTTCCTAAATTATGCAAGTAGGTAAATGTCAATAATAGTAGGTAAATTATGCACACGTGATTTACCTACATGTTTTATGTGAATCAAATATCTAGACTGTATATGTAAATAATTTACCTATAGTTGGTTCTTTTTTTTTTCTTTGTCCTAAAATTAATTTACCTGCAATTTTTATCTCCTTTAATTTATATATTTTTACATAAACAACAAATTTTTTTATATTTTTTAAAGTACAATAATTTACCTATATATAATATGGACACGTTGTAATGGTAAATTGGAATTCGAGAGCCAAACTAACCAACAAATCCCTACATTTATATGCAAAATATTATTTTTGTAAAATCATTAATTCTCCCTTATAATTTGCATAGAATTAATTGTGTACATTAAACATTCAATAAGGGTGTTTTAGGCATCCGAAAAATTTTAAATGGGTAAAGTCAAACATAATTAATGAATTTGCTTATGTGGAGTCTAGTCAATGTGTTTTATTTGAGCAAAAAATTTACGTCGGGTTTTATGTGGAGAAAATTGAGTTCCAAAGGCTAAAGTCATATTTTCAGTCAAATTTAATGAAAACTAATGAAAATGGCTTGAAAACTTTGAGTTCTAACGATAAGGATAAAATAAAAGGTAAAGTACATAGTATCAAAATTGATTTTTTAGTGTAAAAATATGATTTTTCGTTAAAATAAACAATACCGGAAGCTTTTCATTACTAAAATTTACTCCCAAGCTATTGTATGACTCATTTAGGTGCATGATGATCACAACAGGGGTTTGACCAGCTTTGATGTTGCCACGTTCTTCAGTATTTTAGAAGAAAACTTATATATTATCAATAATTAAGCATCGATCAGTCAAAGGAAATAAATATGTACACATCTATACAAACAGTTCAGTGTGAGTGTAACCTTCAATCAGGCACGAATCCAAGATTAAAAAATAGGGTGAGTTGAACCTTTAGTTAATTTTTCCTCGTCTAAACTTTTGACAAAGTCTCATATGTTTTTATGAATTTTTTCAATTTATACAGCCTGTGAAACCTTGTCTTATTTATTTCTTCATCTTCAACTACAACATCCTATATATATATATATATATATATATATATATATATATTCGGGCGTATGTAAAGTTATTTATATAAAACAATGATTGAAGAGTAGGAGACGAGCTGGTATGTCAGATCGATATCGGGTGGGCAGTAGATGTATCAAGTATAGCAAAGATGGCTGAACGTACTGTTAACATCTCCTCGGGTGGGCTGCAGCGCAACCCAACCCAACCAAGGCTGGGTCTGTGCCTGCCTTCAATATACAGTTCCTTGGAAAAAGTTAGTTAGACCTAATATTTCCAAGAAACAAGAAAAAGACAAGAAGAAAGAAGAGGGAGGAGGAAGAGCCTCTGGTTAGGAGTACGTGTAGTGTGAACTCTGGATCAGTACTGCCCATTTGGGAACGACCAATTGGTTGAGAGGAAGATGCACGTGTAAACTTGGATTATCCAGTCAAAACGTGACCCAGTCAGCTGGGTGTTTTTTTTTTTTTTTTTTTTTCCTGGTAATCTGGAAATACACCAGGGCAGAGCCAAAAAGACGACAGGAACAGAGGACAAACCAAGCTGAAAAAAAAAACCAAAAAGATTACAAACAACTGAGTGGTTCAGGGTTAAAGGCCGACACAATTACTAACAATATGTCACCCTAAACCTCTCCAACAACACCTCAGTTTAGTGTGGGCACGGTAGACCATCATCACAGGATGAGAAATATTCTTTTAAAATCTGCTCATGTACTTCTCATGGTGATTTAAATACTATTAGTAAAGGTTTCGATGAGGATTTTGAGGATTCTATTTGTGAGGATTTTAAAAATTTTCAAATCGTGTTTGTTCATCGTATATCGTACGGTCAATTTTTATCAGATACTATTCATATTTAATGTTAAATAAAAGTATTGAAAATAATTTCTGGCCACACGATATATGATGAACGAACACGATTTGAATATCCGGAGAGAATCCTCCTTCGAAATTCAGTTTACACTCTCCAACTAATTGGTCTGCTAATGTGTAATGAGATTCATGTCAAACACGTAAATAATCATATTAAATGATACGAAATATATTTAATTGTTGGGTTACATACATAGGTCAATATGCTGTGACAGCATAAATTTTTTTTTTTTTGAGTTTTATCTTTAAAATTAATTCACCATAATAAAAGATGGCCCAACTAACTGTAAATTCGCCATTTAGCATTACGATAGATAGAGTGATTTTTTTTATTATTTTTAAGTGAGATTTATTTATTCCCTACCCTTAAAGTAAATAGAATAATACTTGCATTTTCTCTTGTGAGATGAGCTCATGCCCCCACTTAAAAATAACATATTTTCACCGTAGAAATTTTATAATTCAAACTGTTCAATTTTTTAATCTTCATTTAAATATCATCCCTACAAAAGACATTTGAATCGAAGATTATTTAGTAATCCAGATGTATCAAATAAATCAACAAAGAAGATATCAAGTAACATATTAATGATGAACCGTTCATTTATTTGATACATTCAGATGACTAAATGATATTTGATTCAAATGATTTTTGGTAAGGATAATCTTCACATGAAGGTTAAGAAATTCAACCATTATGATTATGAAATTTTTACGATGAAGATACGTTGTTTGCAAGTGGAGAAATGACGTCAGCCCAAGGAGGGAACCCAAGTATTATCCATATAAATATATCATTGTATTTAAACAAAAAAACTCACATTGTTGTGAAACCAATTATTGAGAGAAAATAAAGAGAAGGCTGGCTAGAAAAGAGAGAAAGAGAGAAGGACATAAACGAATAATGTGTATTAGTCTTCATGCCTAATGAATTTATTTATGCTAATCATGGTGCCTAACAAGTAATACAAAGCCTATTAATATTTGATCTCTAATCCTATTGGGAATATTACTCTTAGTTTACATAGTCACACTAGTTATGAAATACTATTCATAACATTCGCCCCTTGAGTGTGTACAACTTAAGAAGTAATTGTATCAAGTCTTCACAATAAGGAGATGGCGGTTGTTGTCCTCAATTCTTGTTCGGAACAAAAAATGCATACACGGGTCTCAAAGTAAGGATTTGTCTGTCTCTAACATGGACATACTATACATACTTTTATTAAACATATGATAAATAATACTATGTATCCAATAATGGTTCATTTTCAAGTAGTAGTTACAAGCATTTGAGTTCGTTAGATACACATAGGTAACTAAACGACTTTTAATTTGATTAAATTATTACATATACATTTTGAATGAGAAAATGAACATTTTCAATCAGGACATTTCTACGGCTAATATACTTTAATTACAAATGAGGTGTAATGTACCAATGAAGTGGATTAAAGTATGCCTTTAATAATTAATAAGTTATTTTCCATGATTGAAATTTGCTCGCTAAAATCCAATCAATCGATAAGACAAATATATTGGATTTTCACATATATGACCTCGATGGCATTGCACTTAAAAATTATAACTCTTCGAACTTTTTTTATTTATAATATTGTGGACTTTACAATGAGGAAATGTACCAAAACTTTGTCGTAATTAAAAATTAATTAGAACATGACTTACGAATAACACATATCACATTATTGTACTGAGAAGATCAAGCTTCAGGCACATGATCAGCAGGATCATAAGCAGCGTGGATCCCCCAAAAAGATGGTGCCAAGAGTGGTTAATCTCGTGACCATGTGTTTCCTTTTTCTTTGGCCCAACAGAACCATACTTTCCTTCAAGCTCCGACAAACAGTCCCTATACAGACAGACAACTTTATCGGTGCACACAATCTTGTACCAAATTGTTAGGTTGCAAGTGCATGTCAAAATGTTGCCCCATGCAATTAAGAAAGATTCTCTACCCTCCTACTTCCGTGTCTTTATGTTTATGTGATCACGATTAAGCTACGTCAACATTTTATATTACTATTTTATTTGTCTTATTATCTCTATAAAAAAATAACATAAAATATTTACGTGGTTTAACTGTGATCACATAAAATATAAATGCACGGGAAGTGAAAGAGCAGAGAATTTTCCTCCCCAAGCAATTGCATGAAACCTATTTGTGAAAGCCTTTGGATTTGAGTAATTCATAAGCAACTATGATTTGCTATAGTTATATCATAGAGTCATAATTGTTACGTGGGCACCTGAGTCATCTAACATGATTAGACGTGCCACCAACAGATATATATATCTCAACATTTTTATGGCTTATTTTTAAAGGAAAGCTAATAAAAATGATATGAAATTTTGAATTTTAACAAAAAAATAAAAATAAAAAAATGTTGTAAGTGAATAGTACAATAAGTGATTTTTTAGAGTAAAAATATCTTTAACATTAAAAGTAAACAATGCTTAAAGTGTTTTGTTAAGACTCTTTCAAAGATATAATTTTACAATAGTTTGCTGGCGAGCCAAGTACATAGCAATGGTGGGTTATAGCATAGGGAACCAGATCCCCTACTGAGCTTGGCATACTGAGCTTCTTGAGCAAGGGATTTGGATCGTAGAAGTTTGATTTAAGGACTACAAATATAACTTTTAGAGGAACCTCCTGTTCGTAGCTATCGGATCAAATTTCAATGGCGCGAATCCTTTGCTCAAGAAGCTAAGTATACTAAGCTCATGAGGGGATTTGGTTCCATAGCATCAGGAGGATTTGAGTTCTTTTACATTAAATATAGTAATTAATTGGGCTATTATATAAATGTTTATTGTCCTAGCCCACCCGACTATGAAAAGTCTGAACCTTATTTGTTTGTTTTTTTGTTTTTTTAAGAAACAATATATTTACACTAAGGGGGTGAGATAAGTTTAGTCTTATAATGAATTAGTAATAATGTGGTTTAAATTCATCTTTGATGAGAATCAAACATAAAATCTCGCACTTCCAAGTAAAGAGAAATTTCACTAGATCGTAATACTAAATGACCTAAATTTGTTTTAAGAAAATACAAAACAACAAAAGTATTTTAAATACTAAAAAATTGATCACTTTTTTTGTGTCATACAATGGATTTTGTTAGATTAGATGATAGATTAGTTACCAACAGGATTTGAATCTTGTCGTTATGCAAAGGCTCAACAGTTTTTCACCATTGTAATAAAGGGTCATTGGCAAAAAAAAAAAAAAAAAAAAAAAGAAAAAAAAGGATCTCTTTAACCACCACTACTAATTTATAGTAGGGGTATGCTATCCACTAGGGGTGCAACTTGGGTTGGGTTAACCTGAACCGCTTATGTTCAACCCGACTTTAAACCCTAACAAGCGGGTTTTTTTTAGTTATAACCCGCCTGAACCCAACCCGATTTCAACCCGTTCATTGATTGTGTTGGGTTGGGTTGATCATTTGTCCAACCCAACCCAACTCGACCCAACTCAATTAACCAAACTCGATTGGGTTGAGCTGTGCAACATGCTTCTCAATGACCTTTGCACCTTCGTGGAGGATTCACTAGTGACTTTTGATGGATTATGATAGAAAAGTGCATGGAGTTGCAGAAAGTAATTGTTTTTCTGGTAGCCACACTTTGATTTTTCTTATGGAGCTTCGAAGGACAATACTTGAGTTTGGTACTAGCTTTGTTTTTATGCAGGAGCTTCAAAAGACAAGACTTGAGTTGGGTACTAGCTTTGGACAATGAAGTGTTCCTTTTTTTTTTTTTTTTTTTTCCTTTCTTTTGGTACTAGCTTTGATATTTCTTGTATTTTAATTCAATCTTTGCATGAACCCGATTAAAACTTGCAAAAGTTGGACAACCCGAAACCAACCCAATTAAACCTGAACCCAATTAAAACCCAACCTGAATCCGAACCCGAAATGTAAAAGTTGGGTTAGGGTTGGGTTGACCTTCTAACCCGTCCGAGTTGCATCCCAATTATCCACACACCCCTTTTTATTTCTCCCATACCCCTTGTTAATTTCTATTATTTGATATTCTTCAATTCATCTAATCCGACGGTCGAAATTAAAATGATGTGAGAGAAGTAACACTCCTTTATAGTATTAAACCACCACTAGTAATTTATAGTATTAAATTAAAAACTTCAATGTTATTATTGTCATACATGACTCTTAATACATTATAGCCTTTCACTACTCAATTTACTCACTCATGACTCATGAAAGTTGTTTGTCAATTCTATACACAATTACCAGACAAGACTAGACATTTTTGAAGTCTAAAAAACAGTAGCCCACGCCTCACGCTATGAGACACTCTGATGAAATAAACAAAGGATTAATTCCATTAAGAATTGAATGGCACAGCTTGAAGAGGTTTTTTTTTTTTTTTTTTTTTTTTTTTTCACTTGTTAAGTTGTTATGAACAAGATTGATGATATATGTTTTTTTCTATTACCAGTTGCAACTTTAAATGTTTTCTTTTGTTAAATCTATTTGAAAATTTATTTACGTAAAGCTATAAATTTCTTACTTTAAATTATTACTTTCATGTTTACAACTATATAATTATAAATTTTATATTAATAATTTTAATTTAGTTCACTCATCGAATAATTTATGACTCCATCATTACATAGAATAATGCATATATAATAAGTTATACATTACAATTAGGTATCGAATAGAAATATATGTGAGTCTAACTTAAAATTCCCTTCAGCCAAGTAGAGAGAACGAGTAAAGCCATAAAACTACGTTGACATGGTTTTGTTAAAAAGTAGTATTAGAGATAAAAGTTTAACCATATGCATTTATGCTTTGATTTGGCTTTTCTTAAAAAGTAGTATTAGAGATATTAATTATTTAAATTAAATTTTGTAAATTATACGAAGTATTTGTTGAGGGATCAGTCCATTAGTTGCTTTGATCTCGCTTGGTGTTCCTTTTCATTCAAAAGGGATTCAAGCAAGGATGGAGCCAAGTAAAAGGCTATCCTGAGCTATAACCTAGATAGCTCTTGTAGATACAAACCAATTGTTTCCTATATTTAATTTATTTTTATATTGTCACATCCCGGCCCGTGGCGGATCACTTCCCGGGTCCGCTCCACCACCGTAGCACGATATTGTCCGCTTTGGGCTTACCATTCCCTCACGGTTTTTGTTTTTGGGAACTCACGAGCAACTTCCCAGTGGGTCACCCATCATGGGATTGCTCTAGCCCCCTTCTCGCTTAACTTCGGAGTTCCTACAGAACCCGAAGCCAGTGAGCTTCCAAAAGGCCTCGTGCTAGGTAGAGATGAGAATATACATTTAAGGATCATTCCCTGGGCGATGTGGGATGTTACATATATTCATCTCACTAATAGCCCATGTATTTTTTTTTTATTTGTTTATTTACTTCATTAATCAATACTATTTATTTTCTAACAAAATCTATTTTACACTTCATATACTATCCATTTATGTTTAATCATGACAATAATTACTCACTCTAATAGTGCTTTTAATTCTTTTCAAAAGCAACTCGTTGCATGTTTCAGTTCTTGAATTATTTTATGCATGACTTTTATCAATTAATTTTTTTTTTTTTTTACAATGTGTTAACCTTTTTCTGTTTATTTATGTATATATTTGCCATATTAAAGGTTGATGAACATAGAATAATTGGACGAGCTTTGCTTATAAGATTAACGTATAGTCATTTTTTTTAAAACCAATTTTTTTTTGGGGCTTTTCAATCTAAGTCCAAAAACATAGGTAGTTTTTTAACTAAGTCCAGTTATCCAATTACATATTTTTATACCAATTTTGCCCTTTTAGATAAAAATATTTAAATTCTTTAATTTTTGTATCATTTATTCAGTTTTTAATTTTGAATATTTAAATACTAACTAAAATATTATCTAGTAACCACCTAATGATGTTTACCTACAAAACCGATATAATTTAGTAACTACCTATTGTATAGGAAGAAAAATACTTTATACCAACAAAACATATGTAATCTACTGCAAAACAAAAATAAACTACCTATTGTATAGGAAGAAAAATGTTGAACCTCCATGGCAGAACATTAGAATAGAAATATGATATAATATACCTCCATTAAAGGAACAAATACTAAACAAAAAAAAGGAACAAATACCAAGTTTCAGTTTACCTTTATGATACGCACAAAAATATAATAAAGCAAATATAAATGCATGATACTGTATTATTGCTTGCAATTGATACTGTATTGCCGAACGAATATGTAAAAAAATTGTGAAAGCTATGTAAAAACTGAAATTGTCATGAAGGGATTTGGAGGGAGGAACACAAAATATCACCCATGAAAGATGAGAGAAGAGGATGATTGATTCCATGATCTAACAAAGGGAATTGTTTAGAAGAAGGAAAAAAAAGGAGGGATAAAACAGACTGGGGGTTGAGATTTTATTGCTATAACTAATCCTACAATTAAGGGATTAGTTAAACCACAAATAATCATATAATTAAGAAATTTTAAATATTTCCTACAATTTATAAGTCTAAGGGATAAATATGGTACAAATTATAAATAAGCTTACGTGGAATATCAATTATTGGACCTATTTCAATGCAGTGGACTAATTATAGTAATGGCTCACAAAATTGGATCTATATCTAATTATCCCTTTTTTTTTTATACTTCTTAGCTAGCCCACCAGCCATAAATTTTTTGGCTCCGCCCTTGGACTCAAGAGAAAGCAATATTGCCGCTAGAACTTGATTGAAAATAGTGTTCAGCTGACTTGTACCGATAGACCCCTCAACAGTTGGTTGCGCCCAAGAAAGACACACTTATTTAGTAATATATTACATAGTTTACAAATTTATTCTAAAAAATTAAAGCATTACTCTTTAGGAAGACTAATGAAAATGGTTTAAAAACTTTGAGTTTTAACGAAAATGACAAAAAAATGTTGTAAGTAAATGGTACCAAAATTAATTTTTTAAAGTAAAAATATGATTTTTAGTTAAAATAAATAGTACCAAGAACTTTTCATTAAAGTTCACTTATTCTTTTCTTAAAGCCGCAAATCATCATGTTCTCAGCGTTTTTTTTTTATTTATTTTTTTCTTTTCCGAAATCGTTCATATGGCTTTTGAATGTACACTAGACACTTGGCAAATGAAAAGTAAAATCAATCAAAACTAATTATTAAAGAAAGACTCAAATGGAAAACGTGTAATGACATGTTGAATTACTTCAGTAATATCGGGGAAAGACCGAGGGCAATTACGTAAATTAAAAGTAAAGTCTATGTATTTATCAGGCCTCCAGGGCAAAACACTTAAAAAACTAACAAATACAAAAATTGTACTTGTTTTCTTCAGCCGCCTCGCCATTGATGGAAGCAGACGAAGTAATAGAGCTATACGATTCTTTCTGGTTCGAGTTCCCGATCTTCAAGAAACAACCGGTTTCATCGAACCCATCAAATTTTGAAGAAAACCCATCAAAGCCAGAGTTTTTACGGATTCCAACTAGGCACACCAGGTCCATGAGCGACGAGTTGAGCTCCAATACGAGCTTCAACTTAAGCACTCTCTCGCCGGACTCTGTCCTCCACAGACCTAAGCTCTCCACAATTCTTTCCGGAAAAGAAGCCGGGGAAATCGAAAACCCGAAACAGATATATTCAGAAGAAGAACCACAGAAGAAAGTTGAAAGGAGGAGGAGAAGAAAGAAGAAGAGTGGGAGCAAGAGCTTGACGGACCTTCAGTTTGAAGAGCTAAAAGGGTTTATGGATCTTGGTTTTGTTTTCTCAGAGGAAGATAAAGATTCAAACTTGGTTTCAATCATTCCTGGGCTGCAAAGATTGGGAAAGAAGGATGATAGCAGAGAGGAGAGGATTGACGAGTCTGCAATTTCAAGGCCGTACCTTTCTGAAGTTTGGGAGGTTAGGGAGAAGAGGAAGAGAGAGAAGCCATTGATGAATTGGAGGTTTCCTGCGTTGGAAAATGAAATTGACATGAAAGACAATCTCAAATGGTGGGCTCATACTGTTGCTTCTGCAGTTAGATGATCAACATTCTGGTTCTAAGATTTTTTTGTACTTTATTTCTGGTTTGGATTTTGCTTCAGTTTTTTTGACACTTTATGTATACCGTAGATTTACCAAGTCAATCAATATTGTTCTACAACTTGTAAATGTGAATAAAAAGTAGAAACATTTCATGATCAGATTATAAATATTTGTGCTTAACTTCCTCTGCATTCTGCAGAATTGCAAGATTCAATCTCGGAAGAAATTGGTTTCTGGTTTGTGCTTAACTTCCTCCGCATCATTGTTAACATTATTCATTTAGTTTAATATGAAAATCACGGTCAATCACGGTTCAAAATTAAAAAATGACTGCCAATAATTTGCAATAAAAAATTTATATTTTATTAACAGCTAATTCACGTGGGCTGAGTTATTGGATGGATTCAGTATGACAATGTCACAGGAGGAAAATGTCAACGAAGGCAAATGAATCAATGAGTTAGTGTCGTGTCAAACAACAAAACCCTAAACCCCACGATATAGGGTTTACAGAGGGAAGGTTAGAAAGGAAGAGTGATCTCATCTGCACGATTGAGATCATTTGATTCGAGATTTTGCATGGAAACGATCCGGCGACGATCCTTGTTGCGACTGCACAGGGCCCTAATGAACTCAGGGTATCCAACTGCCACAAATTGCAAGGGGAGTGAGAGGCTGTGCAGGTGCAAGGAAGAAGAAGTGCGTAGCCTTGTTTGGCTGCACAGGATCTTCGAAATCAATGGACCGGCCCTGCAGAATGCGCATGAAATCCCTTAAAGATTGAGCATGCAGATAAAATCCAACAAAAAAACACACAAAAAAAAGTATGGTGTGAACGGTGAAACAATGAGCTTGTGGAAATTAGGTAAAATATTATTGAATATATGATGCATTTAGGGTGTGACTACTTGACCCTGAGACCCAGTCATGTAGGTTTAATCACATCTTAATATAATCACACATACAAAAAGATGCCAAATATAATCAATATTTCTAAATAAAAAAATCTTTTCCAATAGAAAAAAAAAAAAAAAATGGATTCACTTTATCTTTCTCAGCAGCCCCACGCCCTATACGAATTAATTAATTAAATACAGCATCTACTTGACCTGTGTTCTTATTTTATTAACTATCTAATTCGAATAAAATAAATGTAAAACAAACCAAATTTAAAGGAAGACTCAATTCCAAGGGCTAAGTCTGTAACAAAGAAGGAAAGTCTATCTATGATTCTATGTGTTTATAAAGACTTCCAACTTCCGAAACATATATTTATACCTTGATAAATTAATAACTTATTAATTAATAATAAATTACTTAATTACTTAATAACTTAATGTTTGCTACATTAATAAATTTTACTTAATCTCAAGATTATTAATTTATAGATAAGTTTTTCTTGAAAGTAGGGAATGGTTAGTCTACGTTGTGAAAACCCAAAGGTCAAGAACAATAAACAAAGTCAAATGCTAAGAAGAATATCTCAAAAATGAAAGTTTTAATGAATTCTCCACGACTTTATTTTTTTTAATAATATCTTATAATGCTAGTATGAAAATTTACGTAAAATTGTAAAATAACAAAAAATTGTGAGAGTTTCTCAACATTCTAATAAACAAAATCTTAGATTAAAGTTCCAATACACTTTTACCATTTCCCGAAATATATAAATCTTCCAAACTAACCATTATTAATGGAATCATATCGTTTCCCACGTAATTTTAAACCGTCGGACAACGTAAAGTCGCCGCCCACTGTTTACATCCCAAATGACCAAAATACGCTCACAGATTGCCTCAGGTGGGGAAAGTCAGTTTGGTCAATCAAAAAACGTACAATGAGAATATTTGAGGTCAGTCCAACGTCCAACTAGAAAGTGCAAGTGTCGCCCAAACACAAACCTTTGCAGTCTCTGTGCTCGGGCTTTGACTCAGTGTCATTCCTCATGGACTCTTCGCGAGTCGCGGAGAGATTTGACTCGCTCTGGTTCTTCGGCAACGTCTTCTCGTCCAAACCCATGTCGCCAATTGTTCAAAATCAGCAAACAGAGCCGCCGCCAGTGGCTGAAATGTCTATCCCAATGGGCCCCAAAGGTGATGAACCAGACACTGTGGAGCCAGGTTCCGTGCAGTTGGTGGTGGAATATTATGATTCTCAGAGTCAAAGGTCAACGGTGAAGGCAAAGAGGAGGAGGAGGAGGAGGAAGAGGAAGAAGGGCCTGCAGAGAAATAAGAGGAAGATTCTTGGAGAGCTTGAAATGTTGGGTTTCGATGATCATGCGGAGGAGGTTACTTATGGAAATTTTTGGTCATCTAATCGGACGGTGGATGGGAATTGTGGGTTTAACAATCAGAGGTTTGGAAAGTATCTGAGTGCAAATTATGGGATGCCTTCAATCAGTGATAAAATGGCTATGAAAGAGTATCTCAAGTCATGGGCTTACGCTGTTGCTTGCACTGTCATCGCTTACGATGTTGATTGATAACCATTTTGTTTTTAGCCTTTTAGGACGGTCTAATAGCACATTTTAACATTTATCTCGTATGTGACTAATTAAACTGTTTGATTTGGGCTTTCCTTTGACAATGTATTGATTCTGATATGTGATTAAGGTTGTACTAATTTGATTCCAATTGCATTAAGAATTTTATTGTTGTTTCTGTCATTCTTTGATTAAAATAGACATTAGTTTTGTGTTAGTTTGTTGAGAGGTTCTTGTGTGAGATCATGAGACGAGGTGAGCGAAGGCAAAAATAAAGAATATTGTCTTTGATGACTTATATTTTGCTTACCGATGCTGCAATGGCAGCATGGTTTATATACAGTTTGCATATACACGCATGCAATAAACAACAATAAAGGTGGCAGAAACTAAACAACAATAAAAGCGTCAGAAGCCATGTGATTGTCTGGCTGGAAGTATTCCTTCTGTTGTCCAGGTTGTACAGCAGCTAGTGGGATTATTAGTGGACAGCATGGGATTATTAGTGGATAGCATTAGCTTCATCATCCCCCCGCAAGCTCATGAGCGGACGACGAACGAGCTTGGACTTTAAGAAATGAAAACGATCAGCAGATAAGCCCTTGGTGAATATGTCTGCAATCTGAAAAGTAGTAGACACATGATAGACATTTAATGACTTTGCCACTACAAGCTCACGCACAAAATGATAATCCACAGCAACATGTTTTGTTCGAGCATGGAACACGGGATTAGATGCCAATGCAATGGAGCTTGTGTTATCACACCAAATTAAAGGAGTCGAAATACGGATGCAAAGCTCCTGCAGCAGTTGTTGGATCCAAACAAGTTCAGTTGCCGTGATGGCCAACTGCCGATATTCGGATTCGGTACTTGAACGAGCAATTGTGCGTTGCTTTTTGGAGCTCCAAGATATTAAATTTGGACCAAAATATATGCAAAAACCACCAGTGGAACGTCTAGTGTCTAGATCCCTGGCATAGTCCGAGTCTGAAAATCCGACCAAATCAGTACCACCGCGACTAAACTGAAGCCCGTCCTCAGGTGTGCCTTTTAAGTAACGAAGGATGCGTTTTATTGCAATCCAATGAACTGAGGTGGGCTGGTGCATATGCTGACATACCTGATTTACTGCATACGTGATGTCAGGTCTGGTGATGGTTAAGTATTGCAGAGCGCCGACCACACTGCGGTAGCTGGTAGGATTAGGCAAAGGAACACCATCAAGAGAATGAAGTGGGGAGCTAGATTGAGCTGGAGTAGCACAAGGCTTGGCGTCCAACATATCTACACGCTGCAACAAATCGAGAACATATTTTGTCTGCTTTAGATGTAACCCATCAGCTCCACGAGTTGCTTCAAGACCCAAGAAAAAATGGAGGGGTCCCAAATCTTTCATAGAAAAACTCTGACCAAGTGCATGGATAAGGGAGTCAACATGAGAGCATTGATTGCCTGTGATAAGGATGTCGTCAACATAGATTAGAAGAATCAAATATACTCCATGATTATTAAAAATGAAGAGAGAATGATCTGCTTGTGATGCCACAAAACCCAAATCAAGAAGATATTCAGAAAAGCGATGAAACCATGCTCTTGGGGCTTGTTTCAAGCCATATAAGGACTTGCGTAAACGACAAACATGATGAGGATACTCGGGGTCTTCAAAACCACGTGGTTGTTTCATGAAAACTTCTTCAGAGAGATTCCCGTGCAAAAACGCATTTTGGACATCAAGTTGGCGTATAGGCCAATTATAAGAGCAACTCCAGCCCAGCACAATTGACTGGCACCCAGAGAAGAAAATAGCCCGGCCTGCAAGGAATGAGCTCCAGTCCGCACAATTGACTGGCACCCAGCCCGTGCCAGTCAACAGCCCAGCCCAAAATGGACAGACCCAGGAGCCGGTCTGTTTGTTGGCGCGTGCAACACACGCGGGTGCTCAGGCGAGTAGCCGACAGGCTTTGCAGGCGTTGGGGCCCGCGTGCAGGTCCACTTGCAGACATCCGGGTGAGGGCTACGTGGCCTTATAAGAGCCGTTGGATTTCCAACGGCTAGTTTTTGTAGGCCGTTGGATTTCCAACGGTAAAAAAAATTTAAATTTAAATTTAAAATTGGACCGTCCGATCATAGATCAACGATCCACGTTTATTTCACCAAAAATTAAAAAAAAAAAAAAAAAAAGGCCCAACGGTCAGAAATTTGACCGTTGGCCACGTGGCATCGTGTTGGCTGTTGGATTTGATTATTTTTCAAATCCAACGGTCCAGATTAATTACAACATTAAAATTTATTAAAAATTAATTAAAAAATGTCAAATTTTTTTTAAAAAATACAGAAAATTTTTAAAAAATTAATTTTTTTTTCTATAAATACCTAACCCTCATCTTCCACCTTACACCACATTTCAATATTTTCTACACTTTCTACACTTTCTACATTTGAATATTTTGTACACTTTGAGAGAAAAAAATGACTTCGTGGAAGCTCAGTGAAGATGTTACGTTGTGTGAATGTTGGGTTCGCACTACTCATGACCCGATTACGGGTAATGAAATGGATAAGCGAGAAATGTGGAGTAAAATTACGAAATCGTTCAACGATGTACATGGAAAAGATGCCAGATCTAGTCAAGGTCTTCAAGGTCGTTGGAAAAAACTCAACGCATCCTTTACTTGTTGGAAAAACGCCCTCTTTCATGCTTCTGGTAATTTGCGTAGTGGGACAAGTTTAGCGGATGAGGTAACAATATTTTTATTTATTTATATGCATTCCACCCACATCAATATTTTAATTTATTTAATTTCTTATGTAATTTTTATGTAATATGCATTCCACAATACTTATGTAATTTTTATGTAATTTTTATATAATTTTTATGCATTCCACAATTCTTATGTAATTTTTATGTAATTTTTATAGACACTACAAGCACAAGCATTCTACAATGCAAAGAACCATAACAAATCATTCAACAAATGGGAATGTTGGCAAATTGTCAAAGATTGCCCTAGATACAAAATTGTGGCAACCGGTCCAGAAGTTGTCATGCACGGTATGGGTCTACACAGTTCGCCAGAAGCAGACACAGCCGAACAAGAAGCCAACACATTTGAAGACACGGAAGGGATGCCTGAACAAGTGCCAGAGACCCAACCGACTCGTCAGTCCCTCAGGCCTCAAGGTAAAAAGGCATCAAAGAAAAAAGGTAGTTCTTCCAAAAATGACTACACTAAATATATGGAGGAACTTACTCGTCAAGGTGAACTGAACATGGCATGAGAAAAGACTAGAGATGAGGAAAAAGCTGCTGCCCTGGCAGCAATTATTGCAGCTACTGAGGCTCGTGATGAGGCGACTGAGAGACAAAGAGAAATAGTTAATCGAGAGAACGAGATGATTAGAGAAGCACTTCATCAAGAGAATGAGATGCTTAGAGAAGAAAGGATGGCTCAAACAGATCGTGACACTATGAACAAGTCTCTAGTAGGACTGTCTCCGAATTCAAAATATTTTTGGACATCAGAAAAAAGAGATGTCGTGCGGAGGAGGCGTGCAAGAGATGCCGAAACAAGTCAAGGGGGTTCCAGCTACAGAAATCCTAGCAACCAAGATCCTAGCACCACATATCCTTACTCCACAGACTTTATTTAATTTCTTATGTAATTTCTTTTTTATTTTTAGAACTTTATTTAATTTCTTATGTAATTTCTTATTTAGTTTTAGAACTTTATTTAATTTCTTATGTAATTTCTTATTTGTTTTTAGAACTTTATTTAATTTCTTATGTAATTTCTTATTTAGTTTTAGAACTTTATTTAATTTCTTATGTAATTTCTTATTTGTTTTTAGAACTTTATTTAATTTCTTATGTAATTTCTTATTTAGTTTTAGAACTTTATTTAATTTCTTATGTAATTTCTTATTTATTTTTAGAACTTTATTTAATTTCTTATGTAATTTCTTATTTAGTTTTAGAACTTTATTTAATTTCTTATGTAATTTCTTATTTGTTTTTAGAACTTTATTTAATTTCTTATGTAATTTCTTATTTAGTTTTAGAACTTTATTTAATTTCTTATGTAATTTCTTATTTATTTTTAGAACTTTATTTAATTTCTTATGTAAACTTAAAACACCAAATAAAATTACATAAAACACCATTTAAACTTAAACACCATTAACTTAAATTACATAACCTCACCATTTAAACTTAAAACACCAAATAAAATTACATAACCTCACCATTTAAACTTAAAAAAAAAAAGCAAACACACTAAATAAGATTACTTAAAAAACAATACACTTTATTCTTCAACCACAAGCCTTATTTTAATTATCTTCGCCTTCGTGCAAGCTCCACTGATGCTCAATCAAGTCATTCTGGCGGGCTATGTGCCAGTATGGCTCTTGCAATGAAGTGTATCGTTGAACGATCAATTCATTGTAACGTCCATCCCGTTCCAACGGCTCGTGTTGCACGGGATCTTCGGTCCGGTCATGAGCATAGTAGATTTGTGTTCTTGAGTTGTTCATCGGATCCGGCTCGTATTCATCGACGGCATCATAATCATACTCGTCTTCAACAATCATGTTGTGGAGAATAATACACGTCATCATGATGGATCGAAGAGCCTCGACATCAAACATTCTAGCTGCAGCCCTGACAATGGCCCAACGAGCTTGCAGGATACCAAAACAACGCTCGACATCCTTCCTACACCCTTCTTGACACTTTGCGAAGTGTTTCTCTTTTTCACTCTGCGGGTGTGGCACTGTTTTGACAAATGTTGACCACCTTGGGTAAATACCATCTGCAAGGTAGTATGGTCCCTCGTATTTATTACCATTAACCCAATATGTGCATCTCGGCCCACGCCCTTGTAGCAGTTCGTCAAACACTGGAGATTGGGCAAGGACATTTAGGTCATTCTGAGCTCCTGGAACACCAAAAAAAGCATGTCAAATCCATGTATCAAAAGAAGCCACCGCTTCCAGAATGATGCTTTTGGCTCATTTTCTGTCGCCATAAGCTCCTTGTCATGCACTTGGACAGTTTTTCCATGTCCAGTGCATGTAGTCGATGCTTCCAATCATGCCAGGGAAGCCTCGCATCTCACCCTTCCTCAGAAGCCTTCGCATGTCACTTGTCGTGGGTTGCCGAAGGTACTCATTGGTGTAGAGGGCTTCAATTGCAGAGCAAAACCGCATCAGGGACTCCAGAACTGTTGTTTTTCCTATCCTTGCGATCTCATCCACTTGATCTGCAGATGCTCCATATGCAAGCATTCGCAAGGCAGTCGTAATTTTTTGCTCAGGAAGAAGACCTAGAACATGAAAAACATCCTCTTTTTGCACAAAATATGGATCATGGTTGCAAACATCACTCATGATTTTAGCGAACAAACTTCGTTGCATTCTAAAACGACGTCTAAAAACATGATCAGGGTAAACGCTGTTGGGAATAAAATAATCTTCCAAGAGATCTTTACCTCGTCTTTCCCTTCTTCTATCGATGTTTGCCGCACGTCCGGGTTTGGCTATCTGACCCATAGCTTCCATGATACGGCGGGAATGTGAGGCCCTCGCCTTCTATGGTGATCATCCTCATCTTCCTCCATTGCGAAGGCCTCATCTCCACCTCCACCTTGGTCAAGATTGACCAATTCTTCGTGTTGTGCCAACAACCTTTGCTGCTGCTCTTGCAACTGTTTATATGCTCTCCTTGAAGAAGACATTGTAAGAACTCAAGATTTGAAAACGACAAAGAAGAATTCTGAGCTAAAAAAATGATTGAGTTTAGTGTGAGGATGGATGTAGGGATGTAGGGTTTATATGGACAAAAAAAAAAGATGAGGTTCTGGACAATGCCACGTGGCACTACGTGATTGGTTGAAAATCTTAGCGGAAATCTATTCAAAAAATAGTACATTCGGATAATGACACGTGGCGTGACGGGATTGGTTAAAAATCTTATCGAAATCTTGCCTAAATTATTGTAAACAGGAAGTGACACGTGGGTTGTCGGGATTGGTTGAAAATCTTAGCGGAAATCTATTCAAAAAATAGTACGTTCGGATAATGACACGTGGCGTGACGAGATTGGTTAAAAATCCTATCCGAAATTAAAACTATTTTTTTTATTATTTTATAAAAAAATTATTTAATATTTTAAATGGACTGGGTGCCAGCGCATTTTGTAAGGGTGGAGATCGTTTGTGCCAGCGCATTTTTAGACTAGGTGCCAGCACATTTTTTTTTGGGGTGGAGATGCTTTGGCCTATTACTGTTCATTGAGTCTGTTACTGTTCAATTAAGTGGATAAATGGGCTGGGTGCTGGCGCAAAGTGGATAGGGGTGGAGTTGCTCTAAGAAATTGCAAGGGCAAGAACCAGACGAATGGTGACATGCTTAACCACCGGACTAAATGTCTCCGTGTAATCAACACCCATCGTTTGATGAAATCCATTGGCAACAAGACGAGCTTTATATCGCTCCACTGTACCGTCAGATTTCCGCTTTGTGCGATAGACCCACTTGCAAGGAAGAACATGAGTAGCAGTTGAAGAAGGTACCAACTCCCATGTACCAGCAGCTTTCAAGGCCTTAAACTCCAATGTCATTGCATCACGCCAATGAGATAATTGATTTGCCTCGCGAAACGAGGTTGGTTCAGAATCAGGAGCTTGTAATGATGTCAATAAAGCATATTTGGGGTTTGGTTTTCGAATGCCAGATTTAGACCGAGTGGGCATGGGATGGGGAGTAGAAGCGGAGGAAGGTGGAGGAGCCTCATTAATGGAAATCAAACTGTCAGAGCTATCAGGAGCAGGTTGAGAATGAGGTGGCGAGGAAAGTGAAGGTGTAGACAATGGTGAACTTGAGGAAGGTTTCAAGGGGAAGAGAGATGCTGCACTAGAAGAGGATGTTAGAGTATGAGGAATAGAAATATGAGATGATGAAGGTACCTGAGGGAGAGGTGGTAAGGGAGAATGAGTGATAACCACGGGAAAGTAAGCTTCTGACGGCAAGACTGAGGAGAATTGTGTAGGGTTGTCGAATGGAAAAGTTTCCTCATCAAAAACCACATGACGTGACAAATAAACTCGTCCATTTGACATATCATAACAGCGATAGCCCTGATGATGAAGTGAGTAACCAATGAAAACACATTTTTTTGAACGAAATTCCAATTTATTTTTATTATAAGGGCGTAAATAGGGAAAGCAAGCACAACCGAAAACACGAAGACATAAATAAGAGGGCTTGCGACTATACAATTTTTCATAAGGCGAAACATAATTCAATTGGCGTGCTGGAAGACGGTTAATTAAATAAACTGAGGTGTTGAAAGCATCCACCCAAAAAGAAGAAGGCATTTTAGCAGTGGCAAGTAAAGTAAGACCCATGTCAACAATATGGCATTGTTTCCGTTCAGCAGCACCATTTTGTTCATGAGTATGAGGGCATGTTAACCGGTGCTCAATACCATTATTAATTAAAAATTGTTGAAATTCCTTACTCATAAATTCACCCCCGCCATCAGTTTGGAAAGATTTTATCTTATAAACAGTATGGATAGATAGAAGATTTTCAACAAGCAATTTAAATTTTTGAAAATAAGAAAAAGCTTCATGTTTAAATCTCATAGGAAATATCCAAGTATAACGAGAGTAATCATCAAGAAATATTATAAAATACTTGGAACCCTTAACAGAGACAGTTGGTGAAGTCCAAACATCACAACGAATCAATTGAAGAGGACAAACTGAAACTGATGAAGACAAAGCATATGGTAATTTAGTGCTTTTGCCCAATGGGCAAGTAGAGCAAAAACTAGGGAACTTAGAATCCTTAATAGGAATAGAGGACATAATTTTTTTAAAAATTGCAGGAGATGGATGACCGAAACGCTGATGCCACATAAATGAAGAGGTTCGTTGTCCAAATAATGCCACGTTCTTGAAAGGAAACTTCGACAAACCCACACGAAACGGATACAATCCATTCTCACTTTTGCCGTGGAAAAGCGTCTTCCCCGTGGATAGATCATTCACAAAGAAATCAGTAGGAGTGAAAATGAAGTAGCAATGATTATCATAACAAAAGCGATGAACGCTCAGTAGATTAGCAGAAGCAGAAAGACAATGCAACACAGAATTTAAAGGAAATTGAGACACGAAACCGGAACCAATATGCTTTATAGACAAACCTGCACCATTACCAACCGCGACTTGGTCTTGGCCAATATATTATGTGGAGAGGCTCAAATTAGCTAAATCATTGGTGATGTGTGACGATGCGCCACTGTCGGTATACCATGTAGGGGATCGTGCATTAACCACAGGAGAGGCAGCCATCATAGCATGAGGTTGTGGATAGCGGCCTTCGGAAAAAGGAGACTTGAAACAATTTGCGGTAGAATGACGATGATCACCACAATAGTTACAAATATTAGAGGAAGAGGGAGCATCCGCAGCATGGTTGGGAAGATAGGAAGAGCGACGAAGACCAGCATTTGGTGTAGGAAGAAGTCCTCGATTCTGAAACGAGCCACGACCGGATCCACCATGAAACAAACCACTGTTTGAACCACCACGACGACCAACAAAAGGATTACCAGCACCGCGACCTTGAAAAAAGCCACGACCTTGAAAACCACCACGACGGAATGAGGATGTACGACCATTTCCTCGGTGAAGTGTGGTTCCACGACCAGGATTGGGAGTGGAGCCAGAAGGGGCAAAGAGAGCTGTAGTGGTGTGATCAGGACTGAAAGTAGTGCTATAGTCGTCCATACGGCTTTCAGCGCTCAAGAGCAAAGCAACCATATCGTCAAGACTCATAGGATTTTCTCTTGCTTGAACCGAAGTAACTATACTTTCGAAAGCAGGACCAACACCATTCAAAATCAGCTCCATAAGATCATCGTCATCAACAGGTTTTCCCGCAAGAGCCAATTGATCAGCAAAGTTAGTTAATTTATCAACATAGTCTGTGATGGACATGTTACCTCTTTTAGTGGACTGCATCTGGTGCTTAAGTTGAAGAACACGGGTGCGAGATTGAGAAGCAAAACGTGTTTTCAGAGTATCCCAAGCAGCTCGGGATGTGTCACAGGTTGCGACGATGGAAAGCACATTGGGTGTCAAAGTTGAGTTAATCCAACTCAACAATTGTTGGTTTTGTCGCTGCCAAGTTACGTACTCGGGATTAAGAGTAGTAGTATTCTCAAGAAACTTGGTTGGACATGTTTTTGTACCATCAACATAAGCAACAAGATCATTACTTTTAAGTAAGGGATTAAACTGGGCAAGCCACAACATGTAATTGGTTCGATCAAGTTTGATGGAAACCAGATAGGAAATATTAGGAAGGGAGCTGGTAAGAAGAGAAGAAGAAGCAGCCATGGAAGCGGAAGAAAATTTGAGAAGAAGAGAAGGCAGAAAAAAAAAAAACAAGAAGAAAGAAAAAAAAATACAGTCGCGAGCTTGCTGGGTTAGAGGAAGGAGGAAACAGATGCAGGAGGTTTTGTCGTTAGACAAATGGCTCTGGATACCATAAAGAATATTGTCTTTGATGACTTATATTTTGCTTACCGATGCTGCAATGGCAGCATGGTTTATATACAGTTTGCATATACACGCATGCAATAAACAACAATAAAGGTGGCAGAAACTAAACAACAATAAAAGCGTCAGAAGCCATGTGATTGTCTGGCTGGGAGTATTCCTTCTGTTGTCCAGGTTGTACAGCAGCTAGTGGGATTATTAGTGGACAGCATTAGCTTCATAAAAAAAGTGGGGCTGGGTGAACATGGAAAAATCAGAGAGGGCGGGGTAGGGAAACTCTTTTGTGTCTAGGTCCGCACGGAAGAAGATGAAAATACTCAATAGAAGAAATCCTGTGCGAGGACACTAAAGAACGAACGTTGTCAATATTGAATAAGATATGACTGATAATGTATTGATAACATGTGAAAAAGTTTTATTAGCGACGTTACACTATGGATGCCAGCTTATCAATGAGAGATTTTTTAGTGTGACCATCACACGAGGTAGTACACCACGTGTCTTTATATATATAAATGGTGAGATATGTGTGTTAAAAGGTTAACAACTTAAAAATTAAAATTTTCCACCACTTACATAAAAACACGTGATGTACCATCTGTGTTCCCATCACAACTAAAAATTTCTCCTTACAAGGAACATAGTTGGCTTCTTCCTTGAAAATAGTCATAGTCATCACAATTTAACACGTGTGCAAATTTTCCATTCAACTGGGTCTTATTTTATCCCAACTGTTGTAATCAGCCTCCACATATGCATCAAATGAGTCGTCCATTTCTTGTGAAACGATGCTTTTTTAGCAAGGTAGCAACATTGGGAGTTAGATTCCACTGTTCAATGCCTGCCTAAGTTTTTGCTTATATATGACTTAGAAGCAGAGAAGCACTTCTGGGAAACACCATACTAAAAATTCAACGTAGCCAACACCCAGGGAAATTTCTGTTCAATAGGTCTTGTCAATTTTATGCAGGTACCTATTCAGTTCACGTGTGCTTACAAAATGAAAAAGGGTTCACATGCATAAAATGTTGTTGCAATTGAATATATTCGACTGCAGAAAATTTGTTCAAAACATGATTCTTTTTTCATGCTTATTTCATACTCGTGCCTTGTCACTAGCCCTCTCAACACGTTGATGAACTTTATTTCCCTCCCAATAGGATGATTATTCTGATAATTTTATTTTTATAAGAAGTTTAAGAACAGAAGAAAAAAAATCGGTTCAGTGGTTGGATTGATTTTCTTGTACAACTCTTGCTTGCTATTTTTCACTGCAGGCTTAATGGACACAAATAATGGTGATGCCAAGGAACAGTGTTTTAATCCTGCTTTTGTCCACTCAATAGCAGTTCCTGACATTGATATGTTAGACAAATCAGACAAGGTTTGCGTAGGGGTGACGGTGCAGTTGATGTGATTAATATAGAAGCTGAACTTGCACCCCTGAGGTCAAAAGGTTCTAAAAAAACCTTAGAAAGGATCTCAATCAAGATCGAAAGATACTGATCTAGAAATCCCAGATCAAAACGGAAGGAAAAGGTTGCATTTGGATTACTCATGCAGCGGTCGCACGGCTGCCGTCTCATGCGTGTAAGTAATAGACTTAAATGCAGTTCAAGGGAAACTTCATTCACGTATTGACTAGTACATGTTATTCAGGGCATTTTCGTTATCTGGAGATAGAGGAAGATTGCCTTGGCAGGTCAACTGGCTCTGCACCACTCCGGCTGATACGGAAAACATAGTTGTTTGTGATACAACGAAGGTGGTAAAGGTCTATTCTGTTGCTTAGATTAAAGCTGCAAATCAATGACTGGCAAACTCGTTCCTGGATATATATCTGAAAACTTGTTCACTGTTTTGACGTAAAATGCTTAATATAAGAATGTGGAGAGGATTTTACGGGCGTCAAAGTGGAGGAAAATTCTTACACGCCTCATAATTAGAAAAGAGGAGGATATACTTGAGGAATGAGGATCCTCTCCAAATCCCTTTTATGAGGATTGATCTTCAAATCGTGTTCATTCATCGTACATCGCGTGGTCAGTTTTCATCAAGTATTATTTATATTTAATTTTAAATAAAAGTATTTAAAATGATTTTTGACCGTACGATGTACGATGAACGGACACAATTTAAGAATTTCTAGGATCCTCACAAAGAGAATCCGGTAAGGATCCTCATTCATACTTGAGAACCTTTACCCAATAAACCTGCAAGTTCAAGACCATCTATGCAATGAATTAATCGTGAAATTGTCACCGAATTGGAAGTTGTATGTTTATATCCGATTTATGGTAATTTTGTTGAGAAATGATAGGGAGATTCCCAAAAGTGGAACTCTCTCTGGATTATCTATCTTTTTATGTTTTTGGCACAATATTTTATAATGTTGGTACGAGAATTAACGTTAAACTGTAAAGTGACGAAGAGTCTATGGAGAGTCCCACTTTGAAAGAGTCTCCTCAACATTTCTCAATTTTGTTTGGAGAGGCGTTATCTACACACTCATTTTTATCTTTTACACACCTCTCAATTTTCGGTTCTCGGATCAAATAACTTGAAGAGTATCAAAAGACATAAACATCAAATAACTTGAAGAGTATCAAAAGACATAAACTAATAAGGAGTGTATAGAAGATAAAAAAGTGTGCGTAAAACCAACTTTTTGTTTTCTTATCTCATCCAAAGTGGAGTAATGTTCCTAGCTGTGTGACAAAATTCAAATGCTTTTTTTTTTTTTTAATAAATGATAATATTAACATTAATTGGGTGAGGAAGTGGGTTAAGCCTCACATGATAATGTGGTTCAAATGTTTGAAATAACACAAATTTGGACGCTTGTGATTACTACAAGTACAAATTTAACTGCTAAATCCTTAAAGATTAGGCAAGGTAAAAACCCTAATTAATCTTATCTAAACTACCTATTAATAGAACTTGTTTGTCAACTAAAACTCTAATTACTACTTTATCACCCCTTATTAAAACTGAACAAAAATAAAAATATATAAACAATTTAGTAATTACATAAACATAAGTTTTGCTGCTTTTTATCGCAAAACATCACAACCAAGTTAGTATAGCATGCTCTATTTAAGAATTAAAAATAAAATAAAAATACAATAAAAAAACTGCTCAGCATTATCCCAATTTTCATAATTGATTTTCTTAAAAATTTAAAAAACTAATCACACCTCCTAATAAAAAACAAAATGAAATGAATTGTTCACACAGTATGTGTGGGCATTTGCTAGTGTTAATTACCAAAGCCATTTTATAAGGCATGCTTGTAGGGCCTTTATTTTGCAAAGTAAGGTAAAAGACACCCAACTCCAGTCCATCCGAGGTTTTTGGTGGGCAAATATCAACAGGTTGACAGAGGTCGGTTGGTTCAAGGATGTAACTTGCCCAACCGAAACCTTCCTTAGACTTCCCGCAAAAATTTCAAATCTCATTCCTTCGGGCAAAAACAAAAGAAAAACAATACATAGCTTAAGCTTCCCACCTCTCTCTGCAAAAACAATGACACCAACACCCCAACTTACACACCCTTCCAACCACCACACTCCATCCACCTCTTCCTTCTCGCCATTAAAACCAGCAACAGGTCTCAGATTGGCAATTGGAGTGTGACCCCTTTTTCCAAGGATCATTTGGAATTTTGGGTTTCTCTGGAAATTGAGGAAAGGCTTCGAATTTGTCCAAAATGATGCAGTCCGTGGCTCCTGTGTGCAATGTCTGCGGCGACCAGGTGGGGCTTGGTGCCAATGGGGAGGTTTTCGTGGCGTGCCACGAGTGTAATTTCCCCATTTGCAAGGCTTGTTTCGATGATGATGTCAAGGCCGGGCGTAAAGTTTGCTTGCAGTGTGGTATTCCCTATGACGGTATGTCAAGTTCTTGTATTTCTCTGATCTATGTATGTATTTTAAGATGCTTTGATATATGTCTCTACGTTTATTATTCGATTAGATTGGCAACGTTTTGTGATACTTGTACATGAAGTTATGTACCTTCAAGTTGTAGAAATAGTTTGGTTGATCACATTGGAACAACCTTCTAGGATAGTGATCAAGTTCCCACACTCTTGATGGTGGATTAAGATCAAACTTTTTCTCTCTTTGGCCGATTTAGGCAAGTTAATCTTGTGTACTGCAACTGCAAAGTTTGGTTCCACTATGTGCTATTTGGATTTTTGAATTGAAACCCAAATGTGCATAGAGGTGAAAAATCGTTTTAAAATTGCATCCTTTTGAGTTTTCGGAAGAAGATTGAAAAATGGGCTCATTTTTTGGTCTTGATTGATAATTGTGATATCTATGTTTTATACGGGTTGTTACATAATCAAACTCGTGATTTTCATTCTCATGATTCGTAAGCTATATATTGACTCTTAAGTTCTTCAGATAACCCATTGGCGGAGTATGAAACAAAGGTGTCAGGCACTCGATCCACAATGGAAGCTCACCTGAATAATTCACAGGTACGAACAGTGTATCTACAACGCTGTAATTTTTAAGTACTCTGACAGCTTGCTAATGTTTATTCTTTATACCTGTTTCAGCAGGATACAGGAATTCATGCTAGGCATATCAGCAGTGTGTCTACGTTGGATAGTGGTCAGTCATAATTCTTTTCGTGAATGATTTTAGCCCCCTTGTCTCATTTGTACTAATTTACGTTCTTTTCTGTTTGTCATCCTTGAAGAATTAAACGATGAATCTGGCAATCCGATTTGGAAGAATAGAGTGGAAAGTTGGAAGGATAAGAAGGATAAGAAGGATAAAAAGATCAAGAAGAAAAAGGATACACCTAAGGGGGAAAAAGAGGCTCAAATTCCACCTGAGAAGCAGATGACAGAGGAATAGTAAGTACAATCAAATCTTGGGTTTATATATAGGACACTACAAAACAAAAATGATAAAGCAGTTTCAAAACTATACGGTGCTAGTTTTTTTTATTTAGGCTTCGTGTTTTCGATTCTTTTCCATAACACTGTTGTCTATGTCATGCAAAAGTTCAGGTGTTCATGAAAGGAAAATCTGTTGTTTTTGGCTTAGACAAGATGAGTTTGACTCGTATGCTGTTATTTCATGTTCGTAATAATCCTGCGATTCCAAATATTAGATACGAAAGAGAAGAAAAAAGCATTCACACTATACTATGCATCTCTTTGAGTTAGGTTGAGATAAAAATGTCTCACATAGGTATTCTGAGCTTTACATATCGAAACATAAGTAGGTTTTACTCATGGTATTCAGTTTCCTATCTTTCGTCTCAGTATCCTAACGATTCTTCATAGACACAGTTAATGAAAAGGTTAAAAACATGTTAATATTTTGGGAAGTTTCGGAGTCTAATTTCGAAAGAAAGCAAAAGAACAAATATGCATGTATGAACTTGGATGTGTTTCGACTTTGGATCATATCCAATATGTAACATTTGATGCTTTATTTATTTTGAACTAGTCTGTTGATTATGGCCTTCTTTGCAGTTCATCAGAGGCTGCGGAACCACTTTCAGCTGTCGTACCACTTCCATCTAACAGAATCACACCATACCGAACTGTTATAATTATGCGATTGATCATTCTCGCCCTTTTCTTCCATTATCGAGTAACAAATCCTGTTGATAGTGCTTACGGTCTATGGTTCACTTCGATCATATGTGAGATCTGGTTCGCTTTTTCTGGGTGTTGGATCAGTTTCCTAAGTGGTCTCCAGTTAATCGGACTACATTTACTGACCGGTTATCTGCCAGGTATATATCTTCAACTGATTTTTCTTATGCTTTAACCTGGTTACCAAGGTAGGTTAACTGATGTTTTCCCATTGGATGTACATTGAATGGTTGTACAAACTTCCATGCCAGGTTTGAAAGAGAGGGTGAACTCTCTGAGCTTGCTGCTGTGGATTTCTTCGTGAGTACAGTTGATCCGTTGAAAGAACCACCCTTGATTACTGCCAATACTGTGCTTTCTATCCTTGCTGTAGACTACCCTGTGGACAAAGTTTCCTGCTATGTGTCTGATGATGGTGCTGCCATGCTTACATTTGAATCCCTTGCCGAAACATCTGAATTTGCAACAAAGTGGGTTCCTTTCTGCAAGAAATTTTCAATTGAACCACGTGCACCTGAGTTTTACTTCTCACAAAAGATTGACTACTTGAAGGATAAAGTGCAACCATCTTTTGTGAAGGAGCGCAGAGCGATGAAAGTAAGTACCTAATGGCCGAAGCTTCTTCTAATTGCAACTGAATACTCATGATAATATGATATCGAAATCAAATGGAAGCAATCGTACTAGTTGTTGTCTAAATATCAAAAAGCTTTTGTTAATTATAACTTTATAACTTTTTACAGAGAGATTACGAAGAGTTCAAAGTGCGAATGAATGCTTTAGTAGCAAAGGCTCAAAAAACACCAGAAGAAGGATGGACTATGCAAGATGGAACTCCATGGCCAGGAAATAACTCGCGTGACCATCCTGGGATGATCCAGGTAGACAGATCCCCTATGGTTTATTTAGTTGAAGTTTTTGAAAATGTTATACTTCTCTAACGAGCCCTTTATTCTTTTATGATCTAAACAAAATCTGTCCAAGTCAAGTACAGATCAATTGAGCTATAAAATAACTGGAATATATGATTAAAAAGTCTGTTCATTTGGGAAAACCATGATTTTAAAGTGACAGTAGTGATACCTTATATTTTGAAAAGCGTTTTGAAATGTAACGCCTCCTTTTACCCTTCTCAGGTGTTCCTTGGACATAGCGGTGCCTATGACATCGAGGGAAATGAACTTCCTCGATTGGTTTATGTCTCGAGAGAGAAGAGACCCGGCTACCCACATCACAAGAAAGCTGGTGCTGAAAATGCTTTGGTATATATACATGCTATAAGAGTGATAGTACCCCATCCGAGTGCTCTAAAATTTCATTTTTAACTTGCTTGATTGATTGGCTTGATACAGGTAAGAGTGTCTGCGGTTCTCACAAATGCCCCATACATCCTCAACCTTGACTGTGATCACTACGTTAACAACAGCCAGGCAATTCGTGAGGCAATGTGTTTCTTGATGGACCCTCAAGTCGGTCGAGAAGTATGCTATGTGCAGTTTCCTCAGAGGTTTGATGGTATTGATCGCAGTGATCGATATGCTAATCGCAACACAGTTTTCTTTGATGTGAGTTCAAAGCTATCATACATATCCCGACATTTTGACAGTAACCTTACATTTCCTGCACAATTGTAAATAACTATTGAAGTTTTGAAAATATACAAATCTCTAATTTCAGGTTAACATGAAAGGACTGGATGGCATTCAAGGTCCAGTATATGTGGGGACAGGATGCTGTTTCAACAGGCAAGCACTTTACGGCTATGGTCCTCCTACTATGCCCACCTTATCCAAGGCTGCTTCTTCATCCTCCTGCTCATGGTGTGGCTGCTGCTCTTGTTGCTGTCCCTCTAAGAAGCCCTCTAAAGATGTGTCAGAGGCTTATCGAGATGCAAAACAGGAGGAGCTTGATGCTGCCATTTTTAACCTCCGCGATATTGACAGTATGTCACTAGACCTTCATTGAAACTGGATTTAGACAAATGGCCTGCAGTTGTGCTTTCAGTATATAAAAGATATTGTGCTTTCTTATGCAGATTATGATGAGCTTGAGAGGTCAATGCTGATCTCGCAGACGAGCTTTGAGAAAACTTTTGGCTTATCATCTGTATTCATCGAATCTACGCTAATGGAGAATGGAGGAGTGGCTGAATCTTCCAACCCTTCAACATTGATCAAGGAGGCAATTCACGTCATTAGCTGTGGTTATGAAGAGAAGACCTGCGTGGGGAAAAGAGGTAGGGTACTATTCAACTTTTTGTAGAACTACTTGATCGGAATGTGAAGTTTTAGAAGCTTGTTCATGAATTTTGGCTGCTACTCAGTAAGCAGTGTTCTACTATTTAAACTGATTTATGTTCTTTTGAATCCACAGATTGGTTGGATATATGGATCAATCACTGAGGATATCTTAACCGGTTTCAAGATGCATTGCCGCGGATGGAGGTCAATTTACTGCATGCCCTTGAGGCCTGCATTCAAAGGGTCAGCTCCCATTAACCTTTCTGATCGACTGCACCAAGTTCTTCGGTGGGCACTGGGTTCGGTGGAAATTTTCCTCAGTAGACATTGTCCTCTCTGGTACGGCTTTGCAGGAGGCCGCCTCAAATTGCTTCAGAGAATGGCATATATCAACACTATTGTTTACCCCTTCACATCCCTCCCTCTCGTCGCTTACTGCACACTCCCTGCAATATGCCTTCTCACAGGAAAATTCATCATCCCAACAGTAAGTTTTTTCTACATTCATTGTCTTAGACTGACATAATAAAACGCCTCCCGCGCTTGTGGAAGGGCTAACACATCAGTAGTTTTAAACTGTTGAATCGTTGAATGTGTTTCTTGATATCAAGAAACTTGGCCACTGCATTAATCGAGTTAAATATAATTCCTTTGATCTTTGATTCAGCTTACAAACCTGGCAAGTGCCCTGTTTCTTGGCCTCTTTATCTCCATCATTGCTACAAGTGTGCTTGAGTTGAGGTGGAGTGGAGTCCGCATTGAGGACTTATGGCGTAACGAGCAGTTCTGGGTGATCGGAGGTGTTTCAGCCCATCTCTTTGCCGTCTTCCAAGGTTTCTTAAAGATGTTGGCCGGAATTGACACCAACTTCACCGTCACAACCAAATCAGCCGAAGACACAGAATTCGGAGAGCTCTATCTGATCAAATGGACCACACTTTTGATTCCCCCAACTACACTCCTCATTATAAACATGGTTGGTGTTGTAGCAGGATTTTCGGACGCCCTTAACAAGGGATACGAAGCTTGGGGGCCACTTTTCGGGAAGGTTTTCTTTGCCTTCTGGGTGATTCTTCATCTATATCCCTTCCTCAAAGGTCTCATGGGACGCCAAAACCGGACTCCAACCATCGTTGTTTTGTGGTCAGTGCTCTTGGCCTCTGTCTTCTCCCTTGTTTGGGTGAAGATAAATCCATTTGTGAGCAAAGTGGACAGCTCAACGCTTGCTCAAAGCTGCATTTCCATAGACTGCTGAGAAATTACGACAAAGTTTTCCACGATGTTGCATTCGCTATAGTTTGAATGCGAGGAAAAACTTGATTTCTGGGAATCACAAACGAGTTCTCCTCTCTTTGTAGTTTAGAAAGATTTGTAATGATTTTTGTTTCCTTTTTCTTTTGGATTTTGACAATCAGTGTGTAAAGATTTAAGCATTGCTGCCCTACAATATCAGTGTAAAAAGATGTTGTAATTGTAATGAATTGACACATATGTAAGGTACTTTGTCCATTGCATTTGTAAGTATTTCTTTTCTAAACTCCTTGACGATGTGGAGGAAAATTTTTGTTTGGCACTTAAAACTTTGACCACGTCATCTGTAGAGCAATTTTTACAAAATTAGAGGACGTTATATATTTTAGACATTTAGTTACACTTCGTACAAGAGCTATCTTAATTAAGCAGCTCTATCGAAGTTTTCCTCCTAAGTTATTATGAACTTAGGGTACAGTTGCTCCACAAACTCACAATGGTGTGGACTGAGTAGGAGTTACTCGATCCCATAAACGTGCTGCGGCAGCCATACGAGCTATTTGGCCTCTGCCTTTTAACGGAAAACTAAATTTTTAAAAGGATATTGTCAGATTAATAAGCCATTTACTTACTGGTTACTATTTGATTAATTACTGCATTAACATGTTCTTGTATTTAAATTTTAACATGAGCACATTTGATGTATGATTTTGAGTTGTTTTTAAATTTTTTGTTTGAAGGGTATTTCTATCCAATTATTTTTTGTGAAACTTGTGACACCAAAAATCATTATTCAAAAGCCTACCGGCTTTATATAGAGAGATTATATTCACACAACCCAAATTACTTCTCCCACATTCTTTTAATTTTTTAATATTTTCTACCCACCACTGGCACTTGGTAAATAAATATTAAAAAAAAATTAAAAAAATGTAAAGGAAGTAATTTAGGATGTGTGAATATAATCCTCTTTTTATATATTTACTCAACCGGGTTATCCTTTTCATACAAGCAACCACTCTTATTTTTCATAATCATTGTTGCAAAAAGAATAAAAGTGAAGAAAGTTGGTAGATTATTATTATTTTCTTTGCCTGCAAGGGTGTTGGTGGCTGCTGGTTTAAGTTCTCATTTCATTGTTCTCGAGAAGTGATTTTTCATCATCATGCTCGGAACATAAACATATATTATATGTAAGTAAAAAGGCATATGGCATATTAATTTAAGTTTTAAATACACTGAAAAATCTCTCGCTTCCAACCTCTTTCATTTTTTTTTTCTTTTTATAAAACCCAAGTTCTTCCATTAGTACACACACTGAATTCCTCGCACAAATACACACTCCCACTCTTCCCCATCGCGCAAGATCTCTCTCTCTCTCCCTCTCTATTTCTGTGTCTCTCTAAAATGGAACCACCACCGTTGCTTCTCACTCTACTTCTCCACCTCCTCCTCTCCACCACCACCCTCTCAGCCACAGCACCACTCCCCCCAACCCCATCTCCCAACTCCTCCCCCACCCCACCAAACTCCACCACCTCAACATCCGCACCATCTTCAAGCACACTCGACCCTAAGCAACTCAGAGCCCTCCAATCCCTCAACATTCCCACCTCCAAAGACCCCTGCACAAACCCCTCCATCCTCCCCCCAAACACCACCGCTGCGACTCCTCCAAGCCCTTCCGCCACCTCCTTTCCCTCCGCCTCGTCAACTGCTCCGACGACGTCGCCCTCTCCTTCACCGCCCTCAAATCCCTCTCCACCCTCCAGTCACTCCAGTTCCTCAACTGCCCCATTGCTCCAATCCGCTTCCCCGCCGACCTTGTCGCTTCCCTCCACTCCTTCACCTGCATCAACTCCCTCCGCCACCTCACCGGCGTCTGGCTTGCCCGCCTCCAAAACCTCACCGATCTCACCGTCTCCAACGTCCAAAGTCAATGCCTCCGGACCCTTCGTCATCCTCGGAAACTTGAAGAAGCTCAGGTCAGTCACCATCTCCCACGCCAATTTAACCGGCAGCATTCCGAAACACATGAATTTAAACCTTACCCACATCGATTTTTCCGGCAATAAGCTTCGGGGGAAGATACCCAGTTCCCTCACACTCCTCGAAAACCTCGAAACCTTAAACCTTTCCTCCAATTCCATCAATGGCGAAATACCCACTTCGTTCGGGGACCTGATTTCGCTAAAGAACGTGTCTTTGTCCTCAAATTCTTTATCCGGCGCCATCCCGGAGTCGATTTCAGCAATCCCGGACTTAGTTCATCTCGATCTGAGCTCGAATCAGCTCAACGGAACAATCCCGAAATTCCTCTCCGACATGAAGGGCTTGAAGCACTTAAATCTCGCAAACAACGAGTTTCACGGGGTCGTGCCGTTCAATGCGTCGTTCATTAGCAGACTGCAAGTGTTCAAGATTAGCGGGAACAGCAACCTCTGCTACAACCACTCTGTTCTGTTGTCAAAACTAAAGCTGGGGATTTCTCCCTGCGACAAACATGGACTGCCCATGTCGCCACCGCCGGCGAAAGGCGATGATTCGGCGGCGGATGGCAGCACTAATTCGGAATATGACGACAGTGATGAGGATGATCAGAAGCAGCATCGACAACATGGGCCAAATAAGGTTGTTCTTGGTGTAGCCATTGCGCTTTCTTCTCTTGTCTTCCTCGTTATTTTCTTGGTTCTTCTCTCGAAATGCTGTCGTTGAAAGTTGATCAAGCTTGAAACTGCACTTTGTTGATTTAATTTTAGGGACATATTTTCCGCATACATTGTTTCTCCTTCTGCGAGACTCCTTTGTTTCTCTCTGGATTTTCATTTGATTTGGTCAATCCAACGGTCGGCTAATATATTTTGTATGTAATTTTCCTTCCTTCAGCCACAAGCATTTACTTATTCTTACTTTTTATTAAATTTATAAACAAAGTTTTAAAAATTAAAGAATATGAAAGTTGATGATTAATTTATTACTTAAACGTTGATAAACATGCTTATTCTTATTGATGACACATCATTTAATTTGCAAATTTAATTTCCCTAACATTACTCTTTCATTAATTTCGCTTTCTCTAAGTTTACTTTCTTTTTTTGGTTGTATATATTTGTAGCACATTCATTAATGATAAATTTGGACCTGATTTGATTAAATGTACGTTTGTTTTGGTAAAATTGGGTCCTTATATGCCTCTTTTGGAATTCAAATAATGGTGGTACTGCAATGTGGGTTTGGGTAGTTGGCCAGAACAATAACCACGGTAAGTGGTTCAATGAAAAAGTATGAACAACAATTTCTTAAAGCAAAAGAAGGGGAAGTCTTGGGTTCAATATTTTGTAAGTTGTGAACCTGCTTGATTGTGGCCGTGGGTATGGTGCAATTCTCAAATAACCTCTTACGAGCCCAAAAGGGGTGGATGACCATGGTTCGTCATCAGTTGTCCTCCTTAAAAAAATAAAATAAAATAATAAAAAAAAGTTGGCCATAATAGTATACGCGCTCGCCCAAAAATCAAATACAAATTCCACATTAGAATGAAATAGGGTTGGTTCGGGAATATGGTGCTTCTAAAAAAAGCAACATGCTTCTAAAAAAGTGTTTTTTGTTTTTTTTAAAGCATTGTAATCGTTGCCTATTTAGTGAAATTTTTAAATGAGAAGTATAATCCCACATAGTTTACAAAATTACAATCATTGTCTCTGTATTATTCTCTTTGACAATTATTATATCACAATAAATACCATATCATTTTTAGTTATTTAACATATTCACAGCAATTTATATAACAGTTTACCAAACAATCAGGCATTATATTTTTTTAGAAAAACTAACGAAAAGTTCAAAAAAAACTTTAGTTTTAATAAAAAAAAAAATGACAAATAAATGTGTAGTGAATAGTATCAGAAAAAAGTAAAAATATGATTTTTCGTTAAAAATGAACAGTACCATGAGTGTTTCGTTAAAACTCCTTTTTTTTTTTTTTTGGTTAAAAACACTTTTACAAAAAAAAAATACATAAATAAAATTACCAAACTGTCAATAACTTTATTTTACAACTGTTATTCTTACAACACATCAAATTTTTTTTTAAAAAAAAGCACAGCAACACCAAACTAATATCATGATATTAAAACGGTGAATTTCCATTTTGGGACACTCGGAAGAAAAGTAATATTTATATAGAATGACTTCAAAAACACCCTAATTACCTTGTGAGGACTATTCTAAGTTCATACAATCTCAGAACTAAAATACTGTCACGCCCCGAACTCTGAAATTGGAAAAATAGCACCGATGCATGACAAATCCCCACTAATTTCAAATGATAAATTAGGCAAAATTTAAACAATCTTGTAATAAAAACACAAACCTTTCCTTTTTCGAAAGGGAAATTTACTAATTTCCATAGAGCTTACCAACTTTTCCCTTTGCTCTATGATCTAGCTGTGAATTTACAAGACGATGTTTCAAATTACAAAAAACCCTGCATCTCGACGGCCGATTAACTGCCGTAAAATAGCTGATATCCACGCTTGATTCACCCTTCCAATCTCAGTCACGTCAAAACTGGGGAACAAGCATAGCATGCCTTCAAACTAAACCAAATCATGCACAGGACAATCAACGGAGTGAAGGGGAGGTGATTTACACTTCAACTCCAACTTCAGATTACCAGAAACCCCTGCAAGAACAATTCCCGTCCTTCATATGGTGAAAGCGGTTCGAGTCTCTTAAAACAATCTCTCTCCTAGATGTCCTGGAGATGAACTTGGCCATCTCATGACAGTCACCGCATACTCGTAGATTCTTCGTCACCCGTATGGTTTTCCCTGGTTGCAAGTTCAGCATCCCAAATGCTATGGCTAACTTCTCACTGTGCCCACAGAGGGCCACCTCTTTCTCCGCCTCATCTGCATTAATCAAAGCATACTGCATTTTCGGAGACTGGCCTTCTTCCTTCATCTTTAATCGTAATCTCTTCAATAAGGACTCTATCTTTGCAGCTTGTGGGTGCGAACTGTCTCCAGCAACAAAGATTTTAACTTTGCCTTTGATCTCTATCCAACTACAGCCTGGATTCTTTTTCAAGCCTCGCCGAGTGATCCTCTCCCTCAATTTTTTCACTTCTTCCCACTTTTCTGCCTCTGCATATATGTTCGCCAGAAGTACATAGTACCCTGTGTTTTCGGGCTCTAGTTCAAAAACATGTTCGGCGACTTTCTCCGCTAGTTTCACGTCATGGTGGATCCTACAACCACAGAGCAAGGAACCCCAGATTGTTGCATCTGGCTCAATCGGCATCGTCTTGATAAACTTATAAGCCTTGGTTAGATTCCCCGTGCGGGAAAGGAGATCCACCATACAAGCATAGTGCTCTAACTTGGGAACAATGCCGTAATCATTTCTCATAGTATCGAAGAATCTCCATGCTTCATCGCGTAATCCCGAATGACTGCAAGCATAGAGTATTGAAACGAAGGAAACGCCGTCGGGTTCTGTTCCTGCTTTTCTCATCTCATTAAAGGCAGCAATAGCTTCCCTTCCAAATCCATGCATGCCATATCCAGCAACGATCACAGTCCAAGAGATCAGATCTTTTACGGGAAACATATCAAAAAGTAATCGTGCAAGAACTAGTACCCCACACTTGACATACATGTCGACAAGTGCATTGGCAACATGCCGTTCAGAAAAGTATCCATTTCTCAATATATGACCATGGATCTCTTGACCTCTATTTAGAGCTGCTAGGCTGGCACAAGCCGGAAGAATACTGGCAATTGTCATGCTGTCAGGTTTTGATTTCTGCATCATCTCAGAAAAGAGTTTAAGAGCTTCATTTGGAAGACAATTTTTTGAGTAACCTCCTATCATGGTATTCCATGAGACAATGTCCTTCGCAGGCATACGAGAAAAAACTGAGTGAGCATCTTCCATGCTTCCGCATTTTGCATACATATCCATGAGAGTATTACAGACATATAAACTAGAGTCCATGCCATGTTCCTTAATGTAGTTGTGAATATCCCTGCCTTTCTTCAATGAGCCACTACTAGCACATGCATGAAGTATGCTCGTGATTGTATAAGCATCTGGATTAACACCGTCCCTTTCCATTTCAGAGAACAATCCGATTGCCTCATCTGAAAGCCCTTCTCGAATGTGCCCTGCTATCATTGAAGTCCATGACACAACACTTCTCTCACCCATCTTCTTAAAAACCTGGATTGCACTACTCAGATCCCCGCATTTCGAATACATATCTAGAACATTATTACAGAACATGACATCCTCGTCAAAAGAAGCTTTTATTGCATATGCATGAAGCGCCCTGCCCAGCGAAAGATTCCCACCGGCTACACAAGCCATTAGAACATTGATAATTGTAGCCAAATCCACATCTATCCCTAAAGAAACCATCTGTCTGAAAATCTCAACCCCCTTCTCTGCAAGACCATTAGACACATACGCACTTATCATCGAATTCCATGATATAACATCTCGATCGCACAATTCATCGAACACCTTACATGCACTCTCAATTCTTCGATTCTTAAAATAGAAAGCCATCAGCGAATTTCCAACCGTGTTATCAGAACCGAAACCCAATTTATACAGATATCCATGAATCCATTCGCCTTCCCGCACACATCCAAGTGCCGAAAAACACTTCAAAACACATGAAAACGTATACGAGTTTGCTTGGATGCCAAGCTCCTGCATCTTCCCAAACAAGTACACACCTTCCCTGAAATTACGAACCTTCGCATACTCATTAATCATAAGATTCCAAACAAATACCTTCCCATTCGATAACTTATCGAAAACCCGCCTCGCTTCTCTTAAATCCCCACATTTTACATACATAAACACAAGTTTTGCACCTAGTTGCCCATCAGCTTCCACACCATTGTCACAGATAACTGAGTGAACCTTTTTTCCGTCTTGAAGCGACATCATTCCAGCACATAGCTCCACAACGGAGCAGTAAGCCTCCAAGTCAAGCTCGAATATTTGAGCCCCGGACACCATTTCCATGGCGGATTTCAGATTACCCATTTCACAGTACTTGTTAATCTTGGCGTTCTTGTCTGCAACTCTGGTGATGGAGGGTGCGGCGAGAGAGTCGGAGACGCGAAATCGGGCACGAGAAAGGCCCGAATTTGGAGATAACATAGGGGTTTTTAACGAGGGTTTGAGGAAGATGTAACCATTTGAGGGTCTGAAAGATTTTGATTTGTTTTCGTGGCGGGGAAGAGCAGACATCGACAACAAGTTTGGCGGTGCGGTTGTGGCCACCATCAACATAGCTCTCTGTTTCTCTGTGAAGTGTGAACACCGAACAAAGCCGCGCGAAAATTTCAACTAGTCGGAACCTGGAAGATAAATTTTTAAATAAATAAAATAAATAGCGGCGCGTGGTTTACAAACGCCTCAAGAAGTTGTGGACAATTTAAATAAATAAAATAAAATAAATGGTGGCCCGGTTTGAGTATTTTATTGTCTAGGATTGTTAGTCTTTTCAGAGAGGGATTCAAATTTAAGTGCGACAATTTAAACTACTCTCGTTTATGGAGAAATAGATTCAAACTTGAGTGTAAAGGAGCGTACACGTCAACTCCGCTGACTAACTTGAAACAAATAGAAGTTTGGATATTTGATATCGGAAAATGAATTTGTTGTTTAGTGGCAATAGACTGAGGGATCATTTTTTGATGCAGCTTGTTAAATTTGGCTTGAGATTGCAGATGTGCCTTCACCTTTTGAGCCGCGAAAGGAGCTTCACTTGGCTGTCTCCTGCAGCGTTGCGTCTCAAGGGAATGGAAGGCACCAACCTCCTCGGAGACGATCAGAAAGGGGGAGCAACAAGGATGGAAGTAAGAAGCGGGGATCCAGAAAATCGAATGCATCGAGCCAGGAAGAGATCATTACTCTGCTCAGACGGATACAAACTTCGATCTCAAAAGAAGAGGCTGTGGAGGATGAGAAGATTAGCTCCGATGACTGTGAAGATAGGCCGCATTCTGATTCGATTCTTCGGGCTCTTCACGGTTTAAGGAATCCAAAAGGTAATGTAGATGATATGAACATCTTGTTTGATTCCTTCGTGCGCAACTTTTGCAACTAGACATGCTCATTTTTCGTGGTTAGGTCAGTTGATGGCAGTGTGCCAACCTCCTTGCATCCATGTTCGGAGTTCCGTCCTCATAGATTAGAGCAGTATAGAATATCGATGATTACGATGATTAGATTTCTCATATTTCACATACTATTTCTTGATCAAATTATAATTACTGCAGGCAAAGCTGCTGAGAAAGAAGGGCAGAAGGTTTTTACAAGGAGAACCGCCGTCAAAATTTTGTGAAACGGTCCCCATTTCCACCTCAATCAATCCCAAGGTCGAAGTTTCTTGAGCTGGATAACAGAGCAACACCTTCAGCGACCAGAAGGTCCGGAACCGAGGAATTAGATTTGGTAAGAGAGGAAGAAATGAAACTCCCCGAGCTGAAAGAACTCGCGAAGTCGAGAGGAATTAAAGGTTACTCAAAACTCAGTCGTAGATAGCCAAACGAACAAGCATTGCAGTGATAAATCCGGCAATAGCAAACCATCGGGGTTGTTTTCTAACCCGAAAACAGCAATCACAAGTTTAGCCAAAGCGGTTGTAAAGTAAGCAATGAAACAAGACATAAAACATGCTCCCATATAAGAAAAAAGAGTTGAAACATGAGAGCGTCAGATAGCTCTTAAGATCAAAAATACTCGCACATCGTCTTAAAGAAAATACTAGCTCTTACTTGGAAATCGGTAAACAGTAGCAACAACTTGCTAAACCTAAAACAAAATATGAGAGATTGTGGTTGATCTGTCTAGCCGGTAATATTTTGGGACTTGTTGAGGATGACTCCTTCATATTTGACCTGGAACCACTTCATCGAGTCCTCCTTGGTAACCCTGTGCTGAATACCAACGCGCGACTTGCATCTGCGGCGACGTCCCACACGGTACCCTGGGCGCTCTAGGACAACATAGAAGTCCATACCATAGATACCAGTGGAAGGGTCATACCTGATGAAAGAAGAACAAACTGGTAAGGGATGGGGTACGTAAAAAAATATCAGAAGATAAACAGATGGTAAAAATGAATCCTAAAAATATTGCTTGTAATACAAAGTAAGCATATTCGATTTCTAGAAATTTAACACCTTAGAAAGATATACACATGATTGAGAGAAGATAAATACGACATAAGGATGTTCTAAGGGAATCCGAGATAATCACAGGAAGGGTAAGGTACACATATCATTCTCACGCAAAACTGAAATTTTCAGAATCCGAACATAATCCAAATTATACCTAACAGTAGCTTATTAGTGACGGAACAATGCAATCGAAGTTCACACAGGGATCTAACTCTATTTTTATGCTAATCTGCAAACATTTTTCCGGCCCATGCTATTCGGAAATGTAAACTAAATAGCGGCGGCTTAATTCTAATCCGATAGTAGTTAAAAGTTAGAACTCATTTTACAAATAAGTTAATGATCATATCCAACTCCGATATATACGTTACATAACTTTCGCAATCTCATATAAGATATAATCTAAACCGCAAACACAAAACCAATCAACATACATGTCATTTTCGCAAAATCATTAAACACAATTATTCAACAAAGGAAAAATTCCATGAGGGTAAATGTCAAAATAAAACATAGAGAAGCACTAACTTGATTCCGAGATCAATGTGTTCCTGAATACCGAAACCAAAGCATCCGGTGTCACTGAAGTTCCTGCGCAACAGCTCGTATTCCTTGACCTTCAGTCCACTCTCCAAAAGCTGCATTGCCTTTTCGCCGCGGACAGTCACGTAGCAGGCAATCTTCTCGTTACGCCTGATCCCAAAAGACCTCACAGTGTATCGAGCTGCACAGAATCACAACTCACAAATAAATACATGAATAAATAGTACGCAAAATATATATATATATAACCTAATCCAATCACCTTTGGAGAAGACAGGGGTCTGCCCACTGAGCTGCTCCAAGACCTAGAGAAAAGGGCAAAATCGGAAATGAAATATCAGTATCTACGATTTTGGATGACTTTTTTGGGTTTTGGGGGGAGGGGGGTTGAGAAGTAAGTAGAAAGGAGGAACCTTGGCGGCTCTGGTGAGACGATCGCCGCTTTCTCCGACGGAGATGTTGAGGACGAGCTTCTGAACCTTGATTTCCCTCATGGGATTCGCCATCTTGCTCTCCGACGCCTGAAATTCAAAACACCAAAGCAACAAATTCATCAGAAATCCAAACAACCATGTGAGAGAAGAAGAGAGTTAGAGAGAGAGAGAGAGGGAGGGAGGGAGGAGAGAGAGACCATTGTGGGATGAGTTGTGTTGCAGAGAAGGTGGAGAAGCAGCGGAAGTTGAGAAGATGGAATACAAATAGGAGGGGAAGTGAGGAAGCTAGGGTTTATATTTCTCATTTGGGCTGCGTCGAAACCCTCATTTGACTTCAATCCGAGAGTATTTCGGGCCGGAAGTGAATATCTAACCCAACACTTTGGCTGGGCTCGTGGGTTTTCTGGCACAGCAACGGAAGATAACGTTTATATATATACACATATATACAACGATGTAAATTAGTATTGAACTGGTCCTTCATAATATTCAAACTTAAAACCTCTTACTTATAAATGAATAACAATACTACTTGACCAACGTTTATATTTATTGAACAGGAATTTGGAGAAATAGTCCTTGAACTTTAACACAACGAGAGCTTTGGTTCATAAACTAAAAAATATGTGATCACTGGTCCATGAACTTGTTAAAATGTGGAACAATGATCATTTTCGTCAATTCCGTTAGGTATTTCATCCAAATTAAAGGGCAAATAAGGAAAGAATGACAGGGGAGGAGCGGTGGGTTTTTGTTGAGAGAGTAAAGTTAAGATGTTAAGTGAAAATCTTGAGGGCTTAAGTGGAAATCTATGGATTCAAGCTCATTATGATCCACTGCAGTCCGGACGAAATATTTAACGGAGTTAACGAAAATGATCCATCTATTTCTTTGATCTTAATGCTCACATACAGTAGTCTGGCTGTTTCTTCCCACGTCTCATCCATGGCGGCTTCCTTCCCCTCTCTCCCTCTCACCCGTTTGTGTTTGCAGGTTTACTTAAAACTGACGTACGCACTAGAGTTCATGATTTTAGTGCTAATGATTTCTTGGCGTGGAGGCAAACATACCGGAAAACAGAAAGAAAATGGTCGCTCTATGTTCCGGTATGCTTGTTCTTCCAAGGATATACACAAAAGTCATGCTGCATCATGCATCATAAGTCTCCGTAACCTACATTTGAACAGATGAAAGTGCAGAATTCATGGAAATGTCTATTCAATTTCTCACTTAAAAATGGAGTCTACAACAAAGAAAGAATTAAAACCTTTTCCCTTTCTAATTTCATGTCCTAGCTTTTCGTTTTCTTTTCTTTTCTTTTTTTTTTTTGAGCTACAAAGGCGAAAATCTATGCCAGAGGGCTTACGCAGAATTTGACAGAGTGCTTTGCAAGTGAATGGAAGACCGGAAAAATCCAATTTAAGGCAAGATGTCGCAATACTCCACGTGATGCACGCTGCACATGCAGCCTTGAAACATAATGCAACAGAAGAAGCTTGAGATTTTATTCACATCCGTTTGCTGGAGCCTAGAACAGATTCACACGAAAAAACCATGGAAGTACAAAAGCTATCACCAAACATGCTATTATGAAGTTGCAAAATGGTTGGCCCCGCCAACAGGATACATTCCTCTCCGATGAGTTATTACCGATATCAGCAAGCGTTGCTTCATGCCACTCCTCCATAAATCTGTTATTCCCATGACCAGTAATGTTTTGCGCGGTCTCTCCACATATTTCACACGTCCTGTATGAATAAAATGAGAAAGGAGTCGGCATAAACTCTAACAAAAAAGTTTAAAAGCAGCCATAGCATTGCTTAGTTATTGGAAATGAAGAATCTCTCTTTCTCTTCTGCTACCTCGCCAGTTGTCCTGTTGCTATTTTATAGCGTGTTCACTATGACATTGATCCAGGATTCGAAACAGAAAAAGAACCAAATTATGAACGAAAAACTAGACTACAGTTAATAAAATGGAACAAAGACCTAATCACCTGTGCAATCTATTTTACAAAACTAAATCTGATAAGTTTTCACTTAACAATTCTTGGAGGTTCAGTAACTCAGTTGGTTTCCACATTCCGAAAAGGAAAAGACCATCGATTTTCCAGCAAGCAACGAAGTTGAACAATTTAGCAACAAGTTGAAGAAAGAAGTCTATTGGGAACCTTTGTCTTAGGTCTAGATTTCAACAGGTATAAATAAGAATTACGATCTAGTTACCCAACATTATGAGCTCAGAAACATCAAACACGAGATACAAGACAAGAAAAACATAGAAACTACAGATAGTATAGCCGAATACAAAATGAAGTTCCAAACGCACAGAGCTTAAAGAATATCGTCGAAATACATGTATTGTTATAAAGATATGAAGAAAGAGTTACCTGTTTCCTTTTACCCTAAACCATGCTTCGGCACAATGACCATGAGCAACGCCAAGCTCATCTTTACACCCACAACCGAGTTGAATTAAATCTGCTGTGATAGAACTATTAGCAGTTCCCATTTTTCTCGGCGGTGAGATATCAGAATTTAGATGGCAAATCCTACAGACCCTTTCCCCGTCCCATTTATTACCAAACCCTTTACCACTCCCACACTTCATATCAATCACATATGAATCCTTTTCTGCTTGAGGCACCTTCTTCTTTGACTCTTCCATTAATACCTTACTCGACCCTAATTCCTCAACCTTCGGAACCAATCTTCTGTTATCTCCAACTGCACTCGTAGACTCACTTGAATTAATGACAACCACGGTCTCAGATACATTCCCATCAACCGAACTGTTCGAATTCTTATTAGCTCCTTGCTCAACTTGACTAGGTACCTCATCACTACCACGCTGGCCGCATGCCTCCTTATCATTCGGCTTCTCAAGCCCTTCTACCTCTGCTTTATCAGACCCCAACTCACTCCCCAATGCTTCCAAATCTTCATTTTTTCCGGTGACACGAACATCCTCTTCGGATTCAATCACAATAACAGTCTCGACAACCGACCAAACAACAGAACATTTCGACTTTTCACTCCCCTTTTGATCAACTCCACCCAACACCTCCCTCCTATCCTGCAAATCACATGCCCCGGCATCCATTTCTAAACAAAAACTCTCTCTCTAACCTCCAAAAGACACCAACTTTCTCACACACCCAGCAATAAAATACACACCCAATTCTAAAACTTCACAGAAAAACACCAACTCCAATAGTTCACACACAAATCCAATTACACAACCAACATGCACATAACATTCTTATCTCTCTAAACCATAAGCATTGTGATCAAAAACCACTCCATGCGTGTGTGTATATATAATATCCAATCATCAAATAATCGACGAATAAACTACTAAAAAAATAGAAAAATCCCAAGAACTAAAAACCAAACCTTCATCCGTACAGGCCTGATCAATCCCAGAAAAGGAGCTGCAAAAAATAGAACTTTAAATCCTCAGAAACTAAAACATGGGAAATTTCAGATCTGGGATTTTAATTTTATACGATTTCAACTACACCAAGTATGTGCTTTCAAATACTAGAAATTGGGTTTTTGATAAATTTATATAACGTGCACGGAGGAAAGAGTAGGAAGTTGGTGAAGAATGCAAACAAAAGATAAAAACTGGACAAAAGAATATAGAAAGGTCAAGGGAATGAAAAATAATAAGAAGAAGACAAGGAAACTTGAATTTTGGATTGGATGAGGAGTGCAGATATTTATTTCTTTTTTTCTTTTGGAAGGTGAAGGTGCAAAGAAATTGATTAAAAAGATTTCTTTTGATTTGCTAGCTGGGGGAATTTAATGTAATTTTATTTGGACAGGAATTCGATTGGGCAGAGATTGTTCGGGGTTGCGTTTTGAATGGGTAAACTTTTGTGCGAGTGGCGTTTTGTGTGTGTGTTGGAGTGTTTTTGCCGCGACTTGAGGAACCAGAGGAGAAGTTTACAAGGTGGGAAGGAAGTCTTCGGATAGATTCAACTGTTTGCGGATTTACTTTCAAGGTTTGGTTAGATGTGATGTTTCTTCCTATTGGCAAAAACCAAGTACTCCTCGCCATGTCATTTGTCCTTCAGGATATACCGTCAATGAGCCGCGTATGACTCCGAGTTGTTAGAGACTTAGAGTGGTACTAATCGAAAATAAGACGTGTATAACTCTTGACGTAGAATTCTGTAGTGAGGTCTCTGTGCCTCTCGCCTTCTATTGGATCTAGGTCAAAATTTTCCGTTTTCTTTGGGATATACTGGTAATAAGCATTGCGGATAACTCTCGAGGTAGAGTTTTGCAGTGAGGGTCAAAGGGCTCCCGTTTTATTTAGGCTATGTCCAATTGAAGGAGGGCCAGAGGATTCTCTTTAGCCCTATAGTCCTGCAAGAAATTATATTTTAACGAACAGTGTCATACCATATTTTATACCGTCTCCAATCGAGAGGCCCAAAAGGTCATAGGTCAAACATAATTTATTATTTTAATTGAATTAATATGGTTATTTTAATTGAAGGGTCTTACGTCAGATAGCCGTTGACATTCAAATGGGCTAAGTTAGAGGGTTGGCTGTCTAGCTGGAAATGGTCAGCCCGCTGGCCTGATTTGGGGGGTTTGGCCCGGAGGGGTCCACAAGCCCTTTGGCCTAGCCCTCGGTTAGAGACGGTTTTCGTGTCATTCCGAGCTATTTTTAGCCCTATGGCCTTTTGGTCGGGTTAGTTGGAGATGGCCTTAGTGCCTCCCGACTTCTACTTCTTGATGAAAACTTGTAGTGTATATATGTAAAGTTTTCCCGTTTTCTTTCTTTGGTTTACAAGTTAATCAGACTCATGTTTCGTGATGTCTGGTTGGATTCAGAAAAAAAAAAAAAAGACTAAAAATGGTGCACCAACCCTGTTGGCAAGAACATGTTGATGCTGCAAAGCGTCTAACTTGAGTGGTAGAGGGCTTTATTTCTCTATTTAAAAATATAACAAGAGTTGGATTAATTCTTAAATTTGTCATTGGATCAAACTTGGCTATAAAGGTATCTCCTGCCTAAAATTAGGTTAAAATAATGCATATAAAATTAATAAGATATGGTGCATTTTCATGAAATTTAAGTGTATATACATTGTATGAGGTTGGTGGTACGAGGAACATTTTGTTGATCGGTCTAAGAATTATAATTGCAGACCTAATATTTAACTTCTTTGAAAAATTCCTTATACAACGGAATTTTAAATAAGATTGAAGAACGATTCAAAAGCAAACATAAATTACAAGACATATAGAGGTGGTAAATCAACCCATTAGATTGTTAATGAGGACCCGTTAAGAACGTGTAATTAGTAGCTTAATATTTAGGTTGCTAATTTTGTAACAAAAACACTTCAAACTCAATAATTTAGAAAGATAGAAAAAATCAATTTATTTTGTATTTGAGAGAAGGGACCGAAAACCCAAGCTTATAAGTAGATAGATGATGAGTTTTCTTACCCCTCTATCTAAATTATTGAAGTATCTTTATATAAATCGTGAGGTGTTTGTTTTTATTTACTAACCTTGTCAATACGAGACTAAAAAAATAATCATATTTTCTAGTCTTTAATTAATTTATATAAGAAATAAATATGCACCTTCCGGGTCAGGCTGGCTCTGATTACACTTACCAATCAATGACATACAAAATGCATTCAAGTTATAGTATGTTGAATGTCGATTAACCAGTTGGGTGGAGCTGACTTTACTTGGATGGCACACAGCAACTCTCTTATAAAGGTATAATACGAAATATATATCCTTAACTCAGGGAGGTTTAAGCTTAAAATACTTGAACATAAGGTAGTTTGATGAGATATAAGGGGGAGTTGTTTTGTAGGAAAGAAATTAAGTAGGGTTTGTTTTTTCTTGGATGGTACAGTTACCCAACTAATTGACAATAATTAGTATTATCATTAGCTTAATTAGGGTTAAGATAATCAGACCTTGTAGGGTCAACAATAAGCGTCAATATAATTATCTTCTTTTGTCCTGATAGCAATAATACTATTTGTTTCAACAGGCATTATCTGATTAAGATATACAAGGCCCCTGCAAAAAATGCAAACATAACTCAGTTAACTTTGTATGTACCAAAAAAAAATATTATAACTCAAACAATTTGGGAATAACTTATTTATATTTGGGATTCCATGCATGACGATATTTTAAATTAATAACACTTTTTAATTATGTGTTTAACTTGCCCATGTATTTTTTTATAAAAGTAATGGTGTTTCATTTTTAAGATTAATCAAATACAAGAGGTTTCATGTGAGTGCATTTGCTCCAATTATCAATTTGTTGATTGTAGATTATTCGCAATAATTGTACGGCTATCACAATAAACCAATGCAACCAAGAGTTCTGTAACATACCTGTCACAAAAATGGTATGCATGTCACACCATTGAGTTATTAATTTAGAATAGAATATCATGGTGGAAGGTGCAATTCAAATCCATGAAATGAAATGTACTGTGGAAGATTATGGTACACCAGGTACATGTCGACCTAGGGCATGGAAATTCTGCGGGTCAATTATGCGACCTGTGTAAATCCGACACATGCATGCATACCCTAAGATAAAAAAAACAATTTACATGAACAAGTTCATCATCACGTTATTTTCTTATTCAATAATATGATATCATATGTAAAAAGATCTGGTCCAATGAATCCGACCCATATAAATCGTTCTTCCAAAACCAAATGATGGATAAAGAAGGTCTAGTCCCACGGCCAGTCAACCACCAATAAGGTTGTGTACACATCACGAACCCTAATTAAAAGCAAAGACTATGAACTTGAGAAAGAAACCAAGGCTGGCACTTTGGCATTAGCATGTAGTCATAGTGATTTGCCAATCCACAACCAATCTGATGTGGTTGCAACTTACAAAAGGGAATCAAGATTCTTATCCAAAAAGGGTCTCAATCATGGGTTTGTTCTATCTATCTACGGTATGTTGTGTCACTATTTTGATCACTTACAGAACGAGAGAAGTCACGAATCATGAAGAAAAAATAAAAACTGAGATCAATTAGTCTTCTCTGCTTGATCCAATTCCTAAAATTTCAGGTATTAGATTATGAAGTTTACAGTGGAATCCGCACTTTCCCAATTCCATATTGTTACTAACCACATGAAAAATTGGGAATTGAAGTGATTCCAATACCGATGTTTTAGTAAAAGCAGAAAAGTCGAGAATTGAAATAATCGAAATCATTTTTATTCTCAGTTGTAAGTAAACATGTTAGTTTAATTAGGAAAGAACTCTATATAGTGAATTAGCAACCCAATCCAAACAACAGAACGTAAGATTCATTTACAGTTGCACTTTCCTTTTGAACTTGCCTGCAAGCCTGCGAAAGGGCAGACCGACAGCCCTAGCCACCTGGCCTAAACCACGTCTGCCATTACAATTTCTCTTTAATACTACAATACAACTCGATATTTTCTTGTCAACGAGGTCCTGAAAGCTCCATGGCTTCAATGATGAAAGAAGACTCTTGATGCACATTACTACAAGTCCTGGAGAAATCATGAGCCCTGGCCTCAAAGAGGTTGGTTCCGCCTTGTGATCCCTCTGTATGTCCTGATTGCCCAACAAGGCCTTCCAAAATCTTCAAGACGTCTGACATCTTTGGCCGGAGGATGGGGCTGGATTGAGTACACTGGAGAGCTAACTCGACACATTGTTCTAGTTCTATTGCATCGAAACATCCTTTAAGATCTCGGTCTACTAGCACTTCAAGCCTTTTCTCCTCATGTAGGGTTCTAACCTGCACAATTCAAGATTCTGTGAAATGTTTGAAATGGCACGAAAACGGAGACAAAAATAAAAGAGTGCAAACTAGGAATTGTGAAAGATTAACTCTTCTTTTACACAGCTTAGATGTATGAGACAGACAAGGATGAATTATAAACTGAAAAGCATTCCCGCGAATAATGAGACAGACAATTTTACATGAGATAAACAACAGGAGAAAACATGTGAAACTAACACTACTTACCAAATCAAGAATCATCCCCTTCTGAACTTGACCATTTCCAGCATCCAATGCTTTCTGCCCTGTTATGAGTTCCAGAAGCAGTATACCGAATCCAAAAACATCAGTTTTTTCAGAAGACTGTCCGGTTGAGAGATACTCTGGTGCCATGTGCCCTACAGTCCCCCGCACTGCAGTAGTAACATGTGATTCCCTCCGATCTAACAGCTTGGCTAGACCAAAATCCCCAACTACGGCTTCATAACTTGCATCAAGTAAAATGTTTGCAGCTTTGACGTCCCTATGAATAATTTTTGGATTTAACTGCTCATGCAAGTACAGGAGTCCACGGGCAGCCCCAAGGGCGATACACAATCTTCTGTTCCAATCCAATGATGGTTTTTCTCGACCAGTCTCTGTTAGTAAAACTCAAATCGTAAGAACAACCAGCAAAGAAATAAAAAAGACAAGCTACTTAGTGTAAAAGACGAATGGTAGATGAACAAATTGTTAATCTGCTTGGACCAAGGAAGACTTTTAGAATGCATTACTAGTCAAAATATAGGCATGTGAAATTATGAGGAATATCAATTTCCTTCACGAAGATAACAAATGAATTAAATTTATTAGCACCCAGCTTAACTTATTTGATAGGAAAGAAAGTAAAGACATATAGCAATGCATCATTGTTCTGTAATTAAACCCCAAAATTGGAAAGCAACAGAATGATTTTATCATAGGGAAGAAATAAGCAACGAAATGAAATGAAGACGGACCTCTCAAACGGTCTGCAACACTTCCATTTGGCATAAAAGGATAAATAAGCAACCTCTCGTTTGGGTCATACAAAAGCCATATAAACGTAAAAGGTTCCTATGCAAAGCCAAGCCAATCATTTCAACTTCAGTTTGAAACTGCACTTCTCCAGTGAAATTTGGATCTCTCAGTCTCTTAACTGCTATCATTGTCCTATTTGGAAGACATCCTTTATATACGACTCCATATCCACCTTGCCCTAGGATGTTTTTGGAACTAAAATTGCTGGTAGCAATTTGCAATTCTCGAAAGGAGAACCTCTTCAACTGACTAATATCAAATTCATAATCTTGCTGCACTGCAAATATGAACCAGAGTATATCATTATATATACTGCCATATATTGTGCTCAATAAAATAAGTTAGGGTAGATCAGGAAGTACCATAAGACGTAAAGAGAAGACGAGATCTGTACCAATGCACCCAAAACACAAGCAGCATTATAGAAATGACAAATGTACAACTAATGCCTAGAGCAACAGAAAGCACCCATCGGCGGTGGCTGCTGACTTTCTGTGGTGAACCTGTCTCTGCAGGTAAATTTTCGTGAACAGGAAACCATATCCAAGAAACAGTACAATAAAAAATCGGATTTGAAAGGTTGAATTACCATTTGTTGGTTTGGAGGCACCAACGCAGATTTGTGCCGAGTCTGTTGATGAAGGATTGCAAAGAAAGCTGTTCCCTGTAACACTGCAGTAAAACGAGTAAACTCTCAGTTGAAGTTAAGGTGTTCAAACAAAGCTCGTACTGATTGAATTTTTATTACCATCCCACCCTCATTCCTTTTTTTTTTTTAACTAAAATTTTATTTCCCTCTCAAACAATATTTCTGCTGATGGTCTCACCTGTAGCCTTTTGCCTGTATTTTTGGAGTAGGACCACTAAGATTGTTAAACGATAAATCTCTGTCACATTAGTCGGAAAACAAAATTAGAGCCGCTCTAATCAGTACAGAAATAAGAATGCACGGTTACAAATGAAAGGAACACATACAAGAATGAAAGACCAGTGAGATCGGCAACAAGTTTGGGAATTTGACCACTCAACTTATTTCTATTAAGTCTCCTGAAATGCTTGACATGGGAAAGGTTTCAAACACAAATAAATATCACTAAAATAATAATTATTGGAAAAAAATGTAACTAGAATCGATAGAAATACGAGTGCACCATCTATTTTAAGCCCTACTCACAAGTAACTTAGATGAGTCAGAAACCCCAAAGAACTCGGAATGTCTCCAGAAAACTGGTTACCCGAGAGGTCAAGAGTTTGAAGCTTTGAAAGTGTCCCTATCTTGGCTGGGATGGGACCAGATAACAGATTGTTTTGTAACAACCTGAAATATATGAACTGAAATATGAATCAACAAGTTGTAACTACTTTTCATAACTACAAGCACAAGTTACATTCACCGGTAGACCTTTGGTATGTTTCTCATTTATTCGATTTTGATGCTGATTACGCATACTTCATGTTTATACAGCAGAACGCATTAAGTAATCATAATCTTTATCCTTGTGAGACAAACAGGGTGCGGAGAATATCATATTCCGATGCATGTACACAGTTACAAAGACAAAGAAATGAGTTCCTACAACAAGGCCTCCTAACACACTTAGGATTATCCTAGCGTTCCAATAGTTCTTGATCAGAAAGTACCCTGCATTGCAAGAAAACATGTTTGAACAAATTTATTGTCTTCTACTCATGTTAACTCACAGAAGCGCAAACGCTTGCTAAGCAATTATCTACTTCCCCTGCCTGAAATAATACTTGGATATTTCGTTCGATCAATTGAAACAGCGCATAACTTTTCATTTTTCCACATCTATGTACTGAATGACACAATTAACAAGTTGCTTGCTACATATTGAATACAGATCAAATTGTGGCTTACAGTGTTCGAATGTGACTCAAGTTCCCAATACTCGGCGAAAGCATCCCGGATAAATCCGTGCTGACCATTGCCCTGGCAAAAGAAAGAACATTAAACCCCATTTCGAGTCTAGCCACACATGCATGCTACTAACTGTATAAAATTCATAGCTTCCAACAGACAGAAGATAACACTGGTTTCAACAGATGCTCACTAAAGAAAACATTCATTTTTTTCTTGTTCCATTGATATATTTTTTTTATTTTGGAACTGTTTCATTGACTTTAAGGAAAATAATGAAAAATGTTTGAAAACTTTGAGTTTTATACGATAAAGACAAAATAAAGGATCAAGTAAATAGTATCATGATTGACTTTTTAGTGTAAAAAATATGATTTTTTATTAAAATGAACAGTACTGGAGCTTTTTCGATAAAGCTCTCTTGATTTTAACCAAATGTAATGCACGATCCAAGCTTTTCATTAAAGTTCCTTTGATTTTAACCAAATGTAATGCACGATCCAATACTTTGCACCAATATTTTCCCACAGCATTTTCTCGAGAAACAAACAGAAACTAACACACAACGGAGAATAACAGGGACACTCACAGGGAGATGACAAAGCCCTCAGTGGAGCAACCGACCATGTTCCAAGTGCAAGGATCGACAGAGTTTATATCCCACCCGTCCATCACACTCATTCATCCTTCATCTCTCTCTTCACCGACATCAATGCAGCCACTAAAGCCCCACCAAAAACAAGAACATCACACAAACAATTTCACCATAGAAATTAAAAAAAGTCGAAAAGTCGAAAAAATGGAACTTGGGTTTTGAATCTCGAGGGGTCGTACCTTCAAAGTTGACACCTTTGGGAGAGAGAAGGCTGTCAGAAGCAGTGGGCAAGGGCATACAGAAGCAGACGAAGCAGAAGCCAAAAAGCAGCTTTTTGACACAGTTGTTTTCCATTTTAACAGGAAAAGAGAGGAAGACAAAAGCAACTTTTTACTACAGCAAAATGCAGGGAGTGAAAGATTGTGTTGACTGAACTTGAGCACCACCACCACCACCAACTTCTGCTTTTCTCTCTCTTCTTTTCTTTAGTTTCTTCTCGGTTTGGAATCTATGTTTACTGTTTTCCTCGAAAACCATTGCGAATGAAATGATTAAAAAAGGAAAAAGATACAATTTTGTTTACGATCGTAAGACCAGGACGGAGGGGAAACTCGAGATTAGGAAAGTGACACACATTGTCTGCCAAATTGTATTCTGATGGTTGGATTTGTTGACTTCCTTGTCATTCACTCTTTACCTCAAAGTTTTTTTTTCCCTTATCCACCAGAGTACTTTAGTTGTAAGTAACGAATATTGTGTACATATCGTAATCAAAATTGTTCATTTCGTGAATTACAATTTGATGATATTTGTTTATTGAACAAATTGACGGTGTCGACCTCAATCAAAATTCTCATAAAAAACTGTCCAAATGAATTGATTTTTCACGAACATAAACTTCAAATTTTAATTAAGAAAATTAACATATTAGAGTAGGATGCGTAGAATAATTACATTTATTTGTAACAAGTACAATTACAATTTACAACTGCGTGAAAAATGTAATAAACTCGTAGTCGTACTCAAATTTGACAGGACAAGTGCAAAGCTCTCGCTAGTGGCGCCAAGTTGAATGCTGCCGGTGCTTTGGACTTTTCCGGAGCGTAAAGGACATGCTCACTCAAAATATTTCAATCCGGCTTGGTGGCACAAATTCACCGCCACGCGGTTCCATTCGAATGAAATAAAAACATATGAGAACAGAATGTCGTTGTAACGGTAAACGGGAACCAAATGAAGTTGAAGACTCAAACTCCACGAGCTGAACTGATGGAAAATGTGATCCCTCGAGTTTGAATCTTAGGAAGTAATACATGAAGCAAGGACGCCAAAATGACGAAATCAAAACCTAATCTACGAATCCACGTGAGAAAAGTTACGAATCCACAAAGTTAAAGCACTTGACGACGCATTATAAGTTTCTTTGATGCAAGTCTCTCTAGCGCTTTCTTGATCCTCCCTGTAACAATATGTTGTGTCCCAACCATGGAGGGTGAATACACAACTCGTTAAATGATGGAAATGCAACATAACAAGGGGCATAAACCACGAAAGCGAGGGGTGGGGGAGGAGACGAAGCAGTACATTAACGAGACAATGCATTACACTAGAAAGTTTGAACAAACAGTAGCCAAGTAACAATATTTGTTCGGAATTTCAAGTCAGCGAGCCACCACAAACCACCGCACGACTAAATACGAAACAACATTTAAGTAGAGGAAACCCATCCAGCAGCAACCAACAACATTCTCTATTATGAGAGCCCCTCTTCCTAGCTATATAAATACACGTTTCCAGGTTTTCGGGTTTCCTAGCTTTTCCTCGTCTAGCAGCAGCTTCCTTACCAGTCCGACTCCGGCTATCTTTTACTATCAAACATGTACATGAACAAAAAGGAATTTCGGGAAAAGGGAGGAAATCATAGAGGAGAGACCACATTACATAAAGCCATCCATTCCGCCGCAGTTTGTACTCTTCTTGGTAGAGCAACAAAATGACAATCGTCAGGCTTCAATCTGTCGTGATTTACCCACAAAGAAAGTAAAACCTTTGTGTCACACATCAACTAGAAGATAGCAACTTGGATTTTAACTTCTCCACACTTATGTGCCAGCCGGATGCGAGAAGTTCAGACCCATCTGGCGTTTCACATGATCAGGTATCAACCTATTGATAAGTTCTGGGGTGGTGCCGGACAACTGCAAGGAGGAATTAAGTATTTGTATTTAGGTAAATGATTATAAAGACCTTGTAATACAATTCATGCTTTTTTTTTTTTTTTTTTTTTTCTAGCTACCGACAGGCACGTTAAGGCTCCATAACCAGATTTAGAAGAAAACAACATACCTCCTGCTTGAAATTAAAGAGAGGTGGAAATGGGCGACCGTTTGGAAGACGAGCATTGGGCTCACGAAGGTCATCAAAGAAAGAATGTGCACATGCTTCTAGCTGCAAAGACAAAAAGGGACGTGCAACAATAGTGAAAAAGAGAATCTCATATATTGAAACAGAATTCCAAAGGTAAAATTGTTGAGCCAGGAAATTCATTTTTCACCAGTGAACAAAACTTAACTCATGAGCACCGAGAATCACACTCTCTCACAAATAGATAGAGAAAACAAATGCTTCACACCCTAATCTTAACTCACGAGTATTGATAAGCGACTATCAAACAAAATTGGATCCTCAAACAATAAATAATGACATCAGTATTAAATTAATTGCATTGAACTTACAGCTGTGCAGCGAAGACTTGGTGAGTATTGCAGCAGTCTTGAAGCCAGATCAATTGCTTCTGGAGGCATCCGTTTGTGGAAAACCTAAATTAAGGAGCCCGGGTTAATACAACCTACCACTACCACGTTAAAGAAACAGAGGAACTGAACTTTATAAATCCTACCAAGTGTCTTTTATTTATCAATATTATTTCGACAAAAGAGAAAATATGCTTACATTACAAACACCTACAGAAAATGCCTAGCGTACCCAATAGATTATACATTAATGTGATCAGTGCAATATTGCAAGGAAGCAAATCTAAATACCTTGTGCCAAGGATGAGCTTTTATCTGTGGAAACCGAAAATCAGTATAATTTGGATTCATGCAACGAATTTCTTCACGTGTTGGAGTGCCAAGAACCTGCAAGATATATTGTAAGATGCTGACTCATGATTACAAGAACTCCATAATTTAAGAATTGACTATCACTACTTACCTTGATGATCTCCACAAGCTGGTCAACTGCATTTTCTCCCGGGAACAATGTCTTCAAAAAACAGTAGACTATATATGAGTACATCTATAGTAGGAACTAAATCAATTGTGGAAACAGAATCAACTGACATCTTAGAACGTTATAAAGAACTGCTAACCTGGCCCAAAAGAAGCTCTGCTAGGACACAACCTGCTGACCAGATATCGATTGAAGTTGTATAATCCGTGGCACCAAATATAAGTTCAGGAGCCCGATAGAAACGTGAACATATGTATGATATGTTTCCTTCTCCTTTCACCTACACAAGAAAATTTACGACAAGTGAATGAAACCCTACATCAAGAGACTGAAATACAAAAAAACATTTAAAGCCTGAAGGTAACATACCAGCACTTTTGCACTTCCAAAATCACAAAGCTTAACTTGGTGAGTAAGAGGATCAACCAGAAGATTTGGAGGTTTCAAATCCCTATGGCAAACTCCAGGAACGCTGTGTATGTAAGCCAGCCCTCTAAAAATCTGGAATGCATCGCCAAATTAGTGCCACAGAACATAAAACACGAAGCCAACATCCGGAAGGTTCATCATGTATTACCTGGTACATGTAAAGCTTGACATAGATCAGTGGCATTCTCTGGTTTGCATTGCTGTAATGCTTCAAAACGCGGTACATAGTCTCCGGGACATATTCCATAACCAGATTGAGAAAGAGTTCATTTTTACTGGTAGTGGAAAAGAAACAGTGCTTCAAAGAAACCACATTTGGATGGTCCATCACACGCATCAATTGAAGTTCCCGATTCTTGTATCTTCTGTCCTGCAAAACCTTCTTTATAGCCACAGTCTCGCCACTTTCCAAGCATTTCGCCTGATCGAAAAGAATTATCAGCTTCAATCACAACAAATGAACTGGTACCAAGTCACAAAACCTACAAAGATGATATTTTGACATACCTGGAAGACAATTCCAAATGAACCGGTTCCCACAACGCGCTCCGCCATGTAACTAATGGTCTGCAAAAAAAGCATAACACCCAAACAAATCAACTTCCGAAGAGAGGATAACCAACCCGATCAGCGATAAAAACATCTAGATATCAAAAATTGGATTGACAATCATATTTTAACCATTCAAATCAATCAAGAAGCAAATTTAAACAACGACACGCAGGTAATAGAGCAAATTCCAAGGATGGTACCTGTTTTGGTTCTCCATTTTTGCCTCCAATGGTTGTGGATATGATGTGACCGGTCGGATCGCTACCGTCTACAACGGGAGCAGAAATTTCCTGCACAACACGTAAAGTTACGACTTTGAAGTAAACAAATTTACCACAAAATATATGGAATTCACCATTAGAGCCACCAGAAACACGCAAAACACAACCGCGGATCACCAAAAAAAACCCAAAAGCTTCATGAAACGAAATCCTTAAAAGATCACCGAAAACATAAACAAATATTTTGCTATTTTTTCACAGATCGGTAGCACGTGATGCAAGTGCGATGCAGATTGAAAACTTCCAAATTTAACCCAAATTACATAAAACCTTCCGACTTTAATCGAACCCAGTTGATTCACATCACTGTGATCTGAACTAAAACTGGAAGTACCCCAATAAAAACCTTGAATTTGAAGAACCCAAGCTCATGCCAAAATCCAGATCAGAGAAAAAGAAACAGAACTGCTCAGCTGAGAAAGTTTCTACCTTCCGCAACCAAACATCAAAAAATTAGGGAAAGTAATGAGGGACTGAGAGAGTACCTTATCCTCAGCCATGCTCAGATGGGAAGGAAGAGGAGAGAGAAAGAGCGAAAGAGAGAAAGAGGAAGAGGGGAGAGAGAGAGAGAATCAGACTGTAAATTTTGTGGGGAGGAAGGAGAAGACCATGGCTGTGGCGGTAGTAGTGGTGGCGGTGGTGGATGAGAGAGAAGAGGAAGAGGTAGCGAGAGAGAGAGAGAGGGATGAAGAGGAAGAAGAAGAAGAAGAAGAAGAAGAAGAGAGAAGAATTAGAGGTGTCCGGTACAAACAACTCCCATGTGACTCCAGCTCTTCCTTTTCAGTTTTTGCTTCTCTCTCTCCTCTCTTTCTCTCTCTACCCAATGGAGTGGGCCCCCTGGTCTATTCCTTGCCTCCAATTACGACTTTGCCCCGCCTTTTCCTTTCTCTCGTTCGCCGACGTCGTCAATTGCCCGATTTCTCACAACCTTTGTGTTTCTTTCACTTTTTCTAATCTCCTCCCCCTACAATTATGCAATTTCCTTTTCGATTATTTAATTCCATCTTTCTGCGGGTTTTTTTTCAACGGTTAGACTAGTTATCTGTCTTTATATCTCTATCGTGAGAAATAGTAGAGTTTTTGTAACGTCACGTAATGTTGTTATTATATATTCATATCTAAACGTAAAGAGAAATGTTACCAAGATTCTGTTAAGAATATGGCTTTTTGTAAACTATTTGTCACTTCAAGTTTTTTACACAATATTTTATACTGTTAGTATGGAAATTGACTGTAAACTGTGAAGTGTCAGAGAATCCATAGAATGTTTCAATTTGAAAGTCTCCTTAGCATTTATCTAACGTAAATTAGGGTGAACACTTTAGCTAGTTTACTGACCAACCCATTCAAAATTGATTGCGTTGAGTTAGGTTATACACTTTAAAGATTTACATTCGGAAAAATCTAATTGCTCGTCCATTAGGTGGGTTGAGTTGGATTTGAAGTATTATTAATCAGATTGAAATCGACCAACCTGAATATCAACAATCTTAGACATACATGTATGGTACATATAATGTAATAGTTGTTAAGCACACTTGTCTATTTATACTTGATTTCAGTAATTAAATTTAAATATGACATATATTTTAAATTAGTTGGCACTTACATTACATGCACTTAACAAATAAGAAACATAGTAAATAATCATAATCTGTGAAATCGTCCAACTCAACCCGCCTTAGAATAGTTTGGATGGCTCGCCTTATAATAGTTTGGATGGCTTAGTTTGCCCAATTTCTTGAGTGAAGGTGAGTTTAAATAAGGGGTGTAACTGCTATCCATATACCCTTTTTACTTCACACACATCTTTATCAATTTATATCATTTGATTTTCTTCAATTCATTTAATTCGACGATCAAAAATTGAAAGGATGCACACCTCTTAAATAATATCAATCCAAACCTATTAAGTTGTTCAATGAGTTAAAGTCCAACCCGACTAACACACTCAATATTCACGTCCAATATAAATATACCGTTGTATAAGAATTTTAATGGATCGGAAAATCACCCTTTGTCTTGTCTTTTGTTTCTCTTTTGCCTAGGTTTTTTCCCAGCCACAGAGAATCATCATCAAGATATTAATTGAATTGCCTACAATTTCCCCAACACACCATTAGCAACGAAAATTGAAAAGACATGGCATGGGGCATTCACTTATCACTGTCAGATTTAGATATCCCCGATTGTACGTACCGAATGTTATTCCCATCTCACGTCATGTGACTAAATAATTAGTTATGATGAGTTTTTCAATTAGTTTTGAGGTGTTTTTTGTTTTTCTGTTAGACGTCGGAGAATACTTCAATACTTCGGTTATATTCACCAACATATACAATTGCTAGACATGATAGGATACGTTCACTCATCGCTGCTAAACTTAGATAGCTCAACTGTAATTATTGTTGTCTCTCTCGTCACGTGATTAGACAATTGGTTATAATCTTCTATTAAAAAATAATTTGGTTATATTATGTACCTATGTATACAACAACTACATTGAGTTTTCTCCTACAATTAGAGATATGTGAACGTGTTTTCCTTACCTATATAACTGTTCTAAAAATCTCCGCCTAGCGTTGCCTAGGTGTTAGGCGGTTGGCCACCGTCCCGATAAATGCCTAGACGTTTGAAAATTAAGAAATGGCGCCTAAACTTACTGAGGCACCTGCTTAGCCCGCCCAGACTCACCCAAACACCTGCCTAGATTGCGACTCATTTAGATAGAAAATAGATAACTTTCATTTTGCATTTTACTTTTTTAATAAATTGTAAGAGACTTGTTGAATACTTAAAGGAACACACGTTATATACTTGTCCTCCATGTTTTCATTATGTTACAATAGCTCATAATATATATGTCATTCCATTTTGTATTTTATGATGAAATCGTTTATATTTTAAGTATCAATAGATATTTATTTACATGAAATATAATAGATTTAATTAAATCCGTTTAATTCGCCTAGGCGCCTAGGCGTTAGGCCCCAGCCAGCAACCCAACTAACGTCTAGCGTTTTTTAGAACCTATATTTTTGTTTAATCGAAACAAAGAAATGGTATTATCTCTTCCTCTAATATCTTGCCATAATATTCTAGATTGGGTGAGGTTTAGTAAGTTTTATAGGTCTACTCTTGGAGTGTACTCCAAGCCTTTCTGAAACCCTAGTCGATCCTCCTGTCTCCTCCTGTCTCTAGTCTTTCTCATGGCCACCGATTCTTCCTCCTCTCTTTCTTCTTCCTCGTCCTCCTCATCCGTCACCCCCACCCACTTCTCTAACCCTAGCACTGCAAGCTTCCTCAAACTCGATGAAGAAAGCTCAATGGCTTTGACAGATGAAGCCGTTTCTCATTGGCCAAAGTCTATACAAATTTGTTGATGGGTTTCACTCTGCTCCTCCTGCCACCATTCTCATCGTGCCGCCGACCGATCCCAAGTCTTCCAACAGCCACGATCAAAACATCCAGTCATGTGATGACTGCTTGAATCCAACATGATATTTTACTTTAAACTAATTAAATTGCGGAAATAGCGAAAGATCCAAACTTTGGTTTAGAAGAACAAACACATTTTGTTTTAGCTAATTTAGCTACACCCATGTATGCATGATAATCAAACACTTTAAATGTACATTGCTTCATCCATGAAATTATAAAGTAGCTAAGTTTATGTTTGATCAGACAATAAGAATTGCAGGATTGCTCACTCCTAGTACTGCAAGCCTTGTGGTCCAATGGCCACAAAGGAGTAGGGTTTATGAAGTTGAGTTGAATTGCATTTATGCCCTCGATCAACTCTGGTACATGGATTAGGCAGTTGATGGTTTAATGAATGAGGATTCTCCGAATCCTCTTTGTGAGGATCTCAGGAATCCTCAAATTGTGCTCGTTCATCATATATCATACGATCAGCTTTCGCCAGATATTGTTCATGTTTAATTTTAAATAAAATTATTTAAAATAATTTCTGACTGTATAATGTACAATGTACGATGAATATATACAATATGAGTATCACAAGGAGGATCTGGATAGATCCTCGTTCTGGTTTAATTAGTTTAACTAATATAAAACTTCAACCAAATATAAAATTAAGGAACGAATAATTAAACGAGAAGAGTGAGTCAGAAAGTGGAAACCTCAATAATACATGTCTTAATATTTTGAAGGTTAGATTGTCTTTTTCGCAGTCTTCAAAGACTTTGTAAACCTCCATATTTTATTATTCTTTGACCCCATCGATCAACCTACCATATCTCTATCCCAATTCAACACCACTAAAGCATTACACAATCATACAAATATTTACTTCTTGATTAGCCGAAAGAAAAAGCTCTAAAGTTAATATAAAATATCGCTTCATATTAATTAATTGCTCATGGAACCATTAGATTTATTTTATTTTATTTTATCAATAAAAATATATGAAGAGATTGGTTACTCTCAGCATCAACGTCAGATATAAGCACAATCTGGAGCCGAAAGGAATTACGTGTTACACCTAACTGCAGTTGTCAACTATGAATTTATATAAGAATTTACAGATTGCATATTAATGAGGATTGCTGGAAAAGAGATTCAAACCTAACTTACTACCGCCACTTATATAGTCGGTGAATTTTTACTCACCGTCATTATACTTTGAAATAGCGACGAGCTTAGCACTATTTGATTGTCGTTAAATACATGCAATTGAATCCATCTATTACATAAATCTCAAAGTTTAAACTCATATAATAACTATCGTGATTTTAGAGCATGCATTATCAGAGCCAGATGCACAAGGGGATCTAGGTGGTACCAGGACCACATGAGATTCTGAAAATATACATGTGAAAGTTTTCTGGATCCTTAGAATGTTTTGAATGGGTTCCTTTGTACCTACTAAATGTTTGATGTAATACATGTTAGGCATATATCGACAAGTTGCGTGGACAACACTCAACAAATTCTTCAATATCACTCATCAAGTCTTCGACGAAATGCCCCAGTGAATAAACTAAAACCATTTGTGCACACTTCGCGTTTTATTTCTATCTAAAAAAACTTAAACCTTTAACATTAGGGTCATCCAAAATTCATCTAGTAGCCTAGTCATTAGCCACAGTGTGAAAAGGGTGTGCCTAATCATTTTGTCTGAAGACTGCCCTTGGTCTAATGTCTTTCTATTAAAAGCACTGTTTGTTTTGACCACTATTACATGTGAAAATAATTTTCTACTACTCGATGCATAATTTCTTTTTGGAAAGCTATTAATTTTTTATGTTGATTTTCATCATAAATTACTGAAATTATCATGAGAATTACCTAAAGCCTACAAACTTTGCATATACACGTCAGATTAATTAGTTGGAGTAATTTAGCACTCAAACATGTTCTTTGTTCTTACATATTAACGGATACCTCATTCCTACTTTACAAAATTTCTCTAATTTTTTCCGACTCATTTATTGTAAATGAAAATTTGCTATAGATGGTTATGCATCATTAAGACGTGCTCATAATCAGGCTTAAGTTTTAGAAATTCTTTCCATTTTTTTATTCAAAAATTTTATTTTGGTATGTATTTTTTTTAAGATTTGATGTGAATCGTATCGGTAAAGTTTTATTTTTCAACTTTTCTATGGTTCATTTGTACTGATGAGAAATTACTGAAATTTATCTATGCTTGTTTTGTTATGTGTACAGGCATGGCGAATCAAGGGTTGAACTAGCTTACACTAGAACAAGAATTTTACAAGGAAAGTGTGAACAAACTCTCCCAAGCTTCTAATGTGTTATGCTGCAAAAGTCTAATGACCCCAAAAGGCTGTCTTTAAAGCTTCATGCTTTAGGCATTTAGAAAGCGTTTATAAACGAGTAATGCTATTCATACCATATTTTTATACTACCTTAGGTGACATTTGATGTGGACAGCCACATCATTTGAAAAATTTACAAAACTTAAGAAAATTAAGGAGAAATACTTCTCGTCTACCACAATTATCATTTAATTAACTATTTTTTAATTATTAATTTATTAAATAATGAACTAAATTTAAAAAATATAATTAATTCAAATGATGTGATTGTCTACAATTGATTATGAGATTACCGTTTCATCAAAAAGGAAGATTGACTGATCACCGGGCTTAGTATCTATTACTATTACTAGGATAAAAGTTACTATTATAAATTTGTAGCGTCGGTGGTTAGTGGAGGACCATTAATTGATTTTGGTCAAACTTGAATAAGATAGAACTCGTTTGAATGTGATTTTAAAATAAAAGTGTTTTTGATGAAAATATTTTTAAAAACAATTTTTAGTAAAAATGTTAATAAATTCTGAAAAAGTACTTAAGGTGCTTTTTGTAAAAAGCACTTAAAGTGTTTTTGGAACCTAAAAATATTTTATCTAAAAACACTTTCAGTTATTTTAAAAACACATTTAAACGAGTTCATAGATGTGGTGGTCGAAGCCTGGTTCGTCGTCGTGGTCTGAATTCTTGAGCCTCCGCTGCTGCTAATGCTATTGCTACTGGGGAACCCACTGCAGTGCCCGTAAGGTGGACTCATCTCACGGTCTAGACAGCACCACGTCTTGCGATAGGGAGATGGCTGGACGTTGGGCTTTGTTAATACTCAAAGAAATGTGAGAAACACTTATCCCCTTAAGGGTGGCAGCATTTTTTGGGCTCTATGTAAAAATGATGGGTTGGAAGGCTTGTCGAGGATAAAACATTGATTGGACCAACGTGGGCTTTTGTGTCTGAGGTTGTTAACTTGTAGGAAGAAGTGTTGATTTGGTGTAGGGATTACAGTATTTTCTTGAGGCTTGTTTTGCCCAGGCAAAGGGCAAAAATTCTCTCCTCCTTGATGAGAAAATGGCCTCCACTGGTGTAAGCTTGCTAGGCAAGTGGTGGGCCAATTTAAGAACGACAACAGCTCGAGAAGGTAAGTCTGAGTAGCTCTTAAGATTTCTAAGGGCAACACCATTGTCACGTGAGCAAAACCTTAGGGCTACCGGCCCCATGTCGGATCTGGTCATTTCGCTACTCCAATCCAATGGTCGTGACTACCATTAAAATGATAATAAAAGATCTAAATTAAAAAAATGAAAGCTAAAATCTTGAAAATATTTATTTATTTTTCCTATAAATACCTAATCATCGTGTTCACTCTTTGCGCTAAAACTCTATACAATTTATTTCTTTCATATCTTTATTTGCTTAAAAAATGAATTGTGAATAGTAAATTCCCTTGGAAATGGATAAGAAGAGGTATAAAAAATTGTTAATTAATATGAACAGTAATTGCCCAAGCCTTCTTATCCGCTTTGCCAAGATAATATGGGTGGACTGGCTCTAATAGTGCGAGGGTGGAATAACTTTGAAGAACTTTTGTCGGAAAATTGAAATACTAAGCAATATTCGACACCAAATTTTTATCAAGGTCATTAGCTAAGTAGCCAAATTGATTTCAAAGCATTGGTATTGAACTACATGCCTAATGGGAGCCTTGAGAAATACTGGTGTTCTCAAAACTTTTCATTAAAAAGAAAAATTTACTTGAAGTTTCCCTGGAAATTAAACTATTACACTTCAGAACTTTTGTTTTTACGCTGGCTTCTCCTCCAAGTTCAACTTTCCTACATATATTCAACAGTTTTAACTTCATTCCGATTGATGACCTCAATATTGAAGTTTATTATTCACGCATCGAGCTTCTAGAAATTTGTACTCAGTCTATGAATTCATAGAATATTGGCTCGTCTGAATGTGTATTTAAAAGGATTCAAAGTGCTTTTAAAATGACCTCAGTACTCTCTTTTTATTTGTGCATGATAGATTGCTTATATCCATTATGAAATTAGCTCTATAACTGTTCTGCATAATCACCAGAGGTCGAGGATTAACATGCAGGATGTTGTCGTCACACTCAACAAAACAAAGGTTAGGTTTTTAAAGTTTACGGCAATGTCTTATAGTTTCTTAGCATTACCTTTAAATTAATATTCCTTAAGTCGTTGTTTACTTTTTTAAACGATTTCTTCCAACAAATTAAAATAATATTCCTTAAGTTGTGGTTTACTTATTTTAAACTATTTCTTCCAATTTCTTCATACCATGCTCAAATCATAAGAACAAGCAGTAACAATTAATTATTACTATTATCAATTGGAATAGTCTGACTTGCCTTATTCTCTATCATTATATACTTTCGATTTTTCTTTTAAACAACACAATTTTCAAAAGCCTCTTTCAACTTTTTACAATTATCGATTTCCTTGTGATCTATCCTCCAAAAAAACATAATTTATTACTCAATAATGTTAGGGTTTTGGGTTAATAGGGAAGGATAGGGTTTTGGTTCTTAGGGAAAGTTAGGGGTTTGGTTCTCAAGAGCTTCTTTTGTGCTTCTCTCCGGTCAAAGACAACTATATGTTGTCACCCCTATAAAGGTCCGGTATCTCTTCAGAATGGTGTTTACACCACCTGACCTTTTTTGTTACTACTTGCATTTGGGCATTTAGTTGCCCATTGTATGCTTGGTATCGGCTGAGGACCAGAAACGTGGCGATCGATATTGGTGTGGTTTCATTGGATATGCATATTTGGCACTTTTTCCCCGACATTGTGACTATGATGGGTTTGAGCTGTGCTCCATGCAATGGTTTTTCTTGGATTTTTGTCCACTGGTCGTCTTCACCGATTCGGCTGCGTACACGGTTGGTGAAGCTCTGTTTAGGGTTATTAGGTTTTTGGTGTGGTCACTTTCGGGCCTCTACAATTGGGCTTAGTTTTTGGACTCCTATGTAATTTTTGCTTTAGGTATGGATATGAACCTTTATTCATGCATTATGTGCATATGTGGCGTCTTGTCTGTACTGACCTTTTTTTTTGGGGCTGTTTTTATTTCTTGCTTTCACCTGCGGAATCTTTGTAATTTGTTTAGCTGGAATTCAGAAACAACAGTTTTGGTGGTACGTTGCCCTCGGAATTGTCTCATCTTCGCAGGTTGAAGTTGATTAGCTTCAACTTTAACAACTTTGCAGGAACCATTCCATCATGGTTCGGGTCCTTATCTGAACTTCAAACCTTCGATTTGTATGGTAATCAATTTTCAGGTTCCATACCCAATGATATATTCAACTTATCTGCACTGCAAGTACTTGATCTAAGAAACAACCAGCTATCCGGTACGTACATACTTACCAATTACCAAACTGGTGATCATTACTTAATTTTTAGTACCATGTTATCTATCTGGTCTTTTAATTTTATACAATTCCAAAATTTTTATAGGTAGCATACCAAAAGATATCGAGAAGTTAACAATGCTGAAAGAGATATTACTTGGACAAAACAATTTCAAAGGTATGATTCAATCCGCTGAACTCGTTGCACTGAATATTTATCTTAATTACTCTATTGGTTCCTAACTACGGGGATGCACATATTTATCTAATTAACAGGTATCATACCAAGAGAAATCGGGAACCTAACTATGCTCAAGACGCTATATCTTGACTATAACATGTTCGAAGGTAGGACAAGCTCGGGTTTATCCTTCCTCTACGTTAACAAAATCCCTATCAGAGTGGCCAGATGATGATTTTAACACGTATTTGTTGATTTTTCAGAAATCCCAAACTTGATTGGCACTAAAGATCAGGTGGAGAAGTTGTATGTGCAGGTTAATGCCCTAAAAGGGCCTCTTCCGTTGTCTGTCTTCAATATGTCGTCTTTGAAAATTTTGGCTCTAACAGCTAACAACATGACTGGTAGTATTCCAGACAATTTATGTCAACATCTTCCAAGTATTCAGATCTTGAGTTTGATAAGCAAAAAATTTGATGGTCCACTTCCATCCAAATTATGGCAATGCAAGGAGCTTCTTGAGTTCTTATTAGGCTATAACAACTTCGGTGGAAACATACCGAAAAGTATCGGGAACTCGACCCAGTTAATAGAGATCAGTATAAGCGGCAACAACTTGACAGGTACCTGCCAACTCATTCCAACTCTACTTATATATTACCTTGTATTTGAGAAGAGGTTCATAACTCTTTTCAATTTATTTTAGTTCTAGTTTGGCTTCAGGCTTAGCCTCAGTTGTTGCCAATGACAGAAGTAGAGAGCGAGCCTTGTTTTTTGACTCACTTTTATCAAAACTCGACCCCTTTTTATTGAGTTGAGGATTGCTATTAGCACTCCAAATATCTCATTTTACGCTCAAAACTTCTTATAATTAGAAAAAAAAAATACACTTGTGAGAAGTGTAAAATGAGATTTTTAGAGTGCTAATAACATTTCTTATGTATTATGTTGTTCCTGTCATGATTATTTCTTAATTTAAATGTGGCTTGATAGGTAAATGAATCGTTCAAAATATTAACATGCTATAATTAACAGATAAAACTAAGTACTTAATTTTGAAGTCTCACCAATTCTTGTTAAAAATAGAAATTGCTGACATAACTTGAGGAGATTATTGTAAAGCTTTCTATATATTGAAGTCAACATGTTCAATAAGGATCCGTTCTATAATCGTTCGCTTTTTGTTTTTTATTTTTTGTGCTTGAGATAAGAGAAAAATATGAGGGAGATGACAAATGAAGGTTGGTGGGAGAGTAGAAATATAATAAAAGAATAAATGAAAAGAAAATCTTGAATAGTCTTGTGCACCTCTCATACCATCCACTCTTCTTTATATCTCATTTCTCACATGTATATATATTTTTCTAGACTCTGACACATATAAAAATAAAACAAAAAAATATGAAATGATTATCAAATGGGCTATAGTCTAAAGAACAAATTGATATCTTAGTTAGAAAATTAAAAGATATTCTCACAGCAACTAAATAATACAAACGAAATGTTTTGCTTAGCTTACTGGCCGTATCCTTCCATCTTTGCAGCCCATTTCCTCAAAAAGTTTTCAATCCTCTTTTAATTTTTATTTTCTCTTTAACAATTCAGTGAAACTATTGAATAATATGAAGTATTTAAGAATGCTAAGGCCATTAAACTAACTTGGGTGGTACGTTAATTATGGCAGATACGATACCAGATGAGACTCGTGATCTTCAAAATTTACAGATTTTAACACTCGATTTTAATAATTTTAATGGTCCCATTCCATGCAAAATCTTCAATATGTCCATGTTGAGACAAATTTCACTAGTTGATAATCAACTCTCAGGAAGTCTTCCAACAGACATAGGCATTGGAGTTCCAAACCTAGAATTCATGTCTGTTGCAATGAATAATCTCAGTGGACTAATCCCCAACTTTATCTCCAATGGCTCTAAGCTCACGAGGCTAGACGTGTCTTCAAACTCATTTTCTGGGTTTATTCCCAACTTTATCTCATTTGTCTACGTCGCTTGAATATCGTCATTTAGTCTTTTGCAATTTGAGGGGTAGCATTCCCAATGATATTGGAAACTTCACTAGCTTGATATCCTTAGGGATTGTATCCAATCTATTGAGTGGGTCAATTCCAACTTCTGTGGGAAGACTAAGGAATCTCCAGGGTCTCTATTTGTATGATAACAAGTTGCAAGGATACATCCCAGATGAACTTTGTCTACTGGACAACCTAGTTGAATTGAATATCAGGGGTAATCAACTCTCTGGTTCCGTACCTTCCTGCCTAGGTAATTTAACTGCAAAACTTAGAAAGATATCATTAGAGTCCAATTTGTTAACTTCCACAATACCATCTACCTTATGGAAGGTTACATATATATTGATCCTAGACTTGTCATCCAATTTACTCGTTGGTCCTCTCTCAGAAGATGTTGGAAAACTGAAAGTTGTGATAGAAGTGAATTTATCAAATAACCATTTATATGGTGCTATACCAAGCAGTATGAGTGGACTCCAGGATTTGGTTAGTCTGTCCTTGGAAAATAATAATTTAGAAGGTCATATCCCCAGTTCATTTGGAAACTTGCTAAGCCTGGAACTCTTGGATCTATCCAAAAACAATCTTTCCGGAGTAGTTCCAAAGTCTCTTGAAGCACTCATTCATCTCAAGTATCTGAATTTGTCTTTCAACACACTCCAAGGCCCTGCAAAAATAGTACAGCGTCTCAACCACATTCAAGGAAAGCTAGAATATCCACCCTGAAATATATAATTCCAGGGATCATATCAGCAATACTCCTAGTGGCCTTTATATCGATGTTGATACTACGGAGGAAAAGGGGAATGCTGTAGTTGCAACAAATACTGCGTTGGTAACTCTACTTCTCTGCAGAAGAGTTTCATACCTAGAACTTCTAAGGGCGACAAATGGATTTAGTGCAAACAACTTACTTGGTACAGGGGGTTTTAGCACATTATATAGAGGGGCACTTTCAGATGGGATAGGTGTTGCTGTAAAGGTCTTCAATTTACAAGTAGAAGGGGGTTTCAAGAGTTTTGACAAGGAATGTGAAATGCTAAGCAATACACGTCATCGAAATCTTCTCAAAATCATTAGTTGTTGCTCCCAAATTGATTTCAAAGCCGTGGTACTGGAATACATGCCTAATGGGAGCTTAGAGAAGTGGTTGTTCTCTTCAACATGTTCTTTGAATGTCCTTGAGAGGTTGAATATAATGATACATGTTGCATCGGCATTGGAATACCTTCACCATGGCTATCAATTACCTATTGTTCATTGTGATTTGAAGCCAAGCAACATACTCCTAGATGATGACATGGTTGCACATGTTGCTGATTTTGGAATCGCAAAACTTTTGGGAGGAGATTCTGTGCCTCAGACGTTGACCCTAGCCACAATTGGGTATATGGCTCCAGGTGATCTTGCTAACTACATAATTTATCTTTCAATTTTATATTTGTTGCATGTATGTGTATGATGAAGTTTAACTTGTAATTTTGCTTCCAGAGTACGGAATGGAAGGAATTGTTTCGACAAGAGGGGATGTGTACGGTTTTGGTATTGTAATGATGGAAACATTCACGAAAAGGAAGCCGACGGATGAAATGTTTGCTGGGGAAATTAATTTAAAGGAATGGATTGCAAATTCATTACTAGAAGATGGAATAATAGAAGTTCTGGATGCCACTTTACTTGGTATAGAGGATGATGATGATAAATTTGTGGTCAAGAGACATTGTTTGTCATCCCTTACGAGATTGGCCTTAGCATGTTCTGCGGAGTCACCGCAAGGGAGGATAAACATGCAAGATGTTGTTGTCACCCTCAAAAAAATCAAGATAAAGCTTTTGAAGGCTGTTGCATGAGGTAGTTTGCAGTATTGCATACTGTTGGAGGTGTCTATTCTTATATATGAAGATTATCTTGTTTTACATTACTATCATCATTAAATTACTGACTGTTACTAATGTTGTTGTGTAGGGGGACAGGGAAGCCAAACTTTTCAACCGATTGAAGTAAAATGCAGTTGTGTATATGTATGATCTATTTTTATTTTTATTTTTATTGAGGCTGCTAGTATAGTTTTGATGGACTCATGGGTTTCAGGTTCGAAACTCGTCATTTTCTAAATTATTATAATAATTTCGAACATTCCTCCCTTCCCTTAATAATAATAAATTAAAAAAATGTTCGAAAAGAATTTACTTCTTAATTATATTTTATTTTCTCTTAAATTTTTTTGGTAAGAGTGGTTCATTATTCACCCATTTTTTTATCTTTGGACAGTCACAAATATTTTTTTTGGGAAAATTAGAATTTCCTACAGTTTTTCTATATCATTTCGATTAAACATATGTGCCTTTTTAAAATTTGATTAAAGTGCTTTGACCCATAGTCACCTCTATTTTTTAAAATTAAAATAAATTTTGAATTTATCCTTTTATATGCATGATGCACTTTTCCTTATTTAGTGGAGATATTAGTAATTAAACTATATTTTCTCTTCTTCTAGATATGTTTTTTCGATCACAGTTTTTTTTTTGTTTTTTTTTTTTTGGTGTTATGCAAACATTTAATATTATTTCTTTTTCCAAATGGTTTTTTCTTTTTCAAATAGTTGGTGATCAACATAAAAGCTCCGTGTAATTTTTTCAATTTTTTTGTGAAATTTTTTTTTTCTGCTGTTTTTTTAGGTATAGTTGTTGATGAATTATTATTAGGTACAATACATTACGTATATATTATCTACAGATACTTTTGAATTTATGAAAATCATTAATTGATATGTTTATTTACAATTTTGGTATGATTGATCTGATACATATTGTTAATATTGGTATATTATTTTTATTTTGGTATGTTTTATTTTGTACACATTGTGTATTGGTACGTTTATATTATTTTCAATCCTATTTTGATACATATTGTTAATATTGGTACATTATTTTTATTTTGGTATGTTTCATTTTGTACACATTGTGTATTGGTACGTTTATATTATTCTCAATCCTATTTTCTCTTAACGTACTAAAAGAAAAACTTATTTCGGTACGTTTGATTTGGGGGGATTTAAAAATATTTTAAACTATTTTGGAAAGAAAATATCTTAAATCGTAGATAATTATTGCTAAATTGTAGCATTATTGTGAAAATAAATTGAATCTAACCAACTTTTTTTTAACAATTATCTCTAACGGAGGAGAGTGTAATCAAAAGGTTAGATTATAGGAAATTTGTTACAATATAATGTGCATGTAGCACCAAAATTATGACAAAAAACTTAATCAAATCACTAAAAGACTTGAATGTTTGATCTAGAAAATTCAAAACTGAGGCGCCTATATCAAAAAATCAAATTTTTTTTTTAAAAATTTTAGTGACCATTGTATCCCATTGTTAAAGTTACTAAACCACCGAACTAAATTTTAGAGATAATTCAAATGGTTAGGTTTTGGATGGTTGTGCACAACCATAATAGTCATTTTTCTAAATTCATGATAATTATAACTAAAAATTGGTGCACAATTACTAATTTACCCTTAATGACTAAAGAAATTTCCTCTTTTCCTCTTTAACCGTGAAAAAACTCGTCGGCGACGTCCACCCGCAAGCCTCCGTCTACCTAAATCTCGCAGTTCTTCCTCCCTGCTACCTCGCCGACGTTAAGCTTTCTACCTGGCATGACCACCATGTAGGTTCTGCAAGCTCGATCATTCTGTCTCCCCACCTTCATCTATTTTTTCTCCAACACAGATTAGCTGCCTCCCCCCAAAATTATATATTAATAAAAGATTGAAAATCTTGAAGACAAAAGGAAGAAAATGATGATGAACATGTAAGTACAACAGCTATCCAATACCAGAAGTGATAATTAGAGATAAAACCCAGATGGAAAAATTTGAAAAACTTGGAAGAAAACCCAATATAACTCAACAATCATTGAATTTAGAAAGGAGAGAAAAAGGTAAAAACACCCATGTGAAGTGAATGATCAAATGCTCATCTTTTCAATCACAACTTCCTTTCAGAGCTAAATCGGATGGAGATCCGGTACAACGACTATTCAGGTGGGTTTAGGAAAAAAGAGGAAGTATGTAGTTATTAAGGGTATATCAGGAATTTCATATAATTATTATAAAATTAAAGTTGTGGTTATAAGGTCTAAATTTTTATTATTTTTTCAAATTTCCCCAACCACCCATACCCTGTATCCGCTCTCTTCTCACTTGTTTAAATCCTCACCAAACTAATGGTGACTGATCCTCCTCCTCCCACCTACAAATTAGTGGATACGCGAACAACCATTTTCTAGCCACCTTGAGTGGTGCTGTAGCTTACAATAAAAGAAGAAAAGCCATTGTTTCCCTAATTTCTCTGTGCAACGGGTGTCCATAGCTTTCGCCATCAATTTTGACAGTACAGATGAGAGTGATGGGCTCTGGATTGGATGGGGACTAAGATTTGTTGTTTTTGGAGAAGAACGAGGAATGGTGGGGAAGAAGAAGAAGAAGAAGTCACTGGATTGGATGGGGACTAAGATTTGTTGTTTTTGGAGACGAATGAGGAATGGTGGGGAAGAAGAAGAAGAAAGGGTTTGCAGGGGGTGAGTTGGATTCACGATTGAGATGGTTGTGCCAATTTTTTTTCTCTCTCTATTTTTAAGCAGTTTAGGAATATTATAAATATAGGTGTCTAGAGGTTTATGCAAATTTAATTGTGGATGTAAAAAAAAAATGTAATGTTAGAGAGACTAAAATTTTAAACCAAATTTGCAAATTGAATTATATGTCACCAATAGAAAATAAGCACGTTAATCAACGCTTAAATTATAACTCAATCATCTACAACTACATCATTTGGTTTGCAAATTTTTGTTTAAAAATTTGTTCTCCCTAACATAAACGTGTTCATTCTTGTAAATTTTTCTACAAATTTAGTTCCCTTAATATTACCCAAAAACAATAAAGTTTATAAAGGACCACTCTAATCACAATCATAAATAAGCCCAAATCAGCAAATTATATTCTAGTGGAGGATCATACTCCAAACTGTAATTTGAGCTTTGTTGGTTGAAAATGATGAAATTGGGGTTCCATTATAAAACCAATTGGTAATATGGAGAGTAGTTCAAGACCATATAAGCACGCCCCTGCACGTGTGGCGAATTTTCAAGCCTACACGTGGACAATAACTAGAAGACGTGGAGCACGTGTGGCCGTTTGACTTCACACGAGGACAACCCGCTCTGATACCATAATGAAATTGGGGTTCCACCATAAAATCAATTGGTAATATGGAGAGCAGTTCAATACCATATAAGCACATAACCAACCTTGTCCCTCACCGATGTGGGACAACTCTCAACAGAAAGGCCCCTGCTAATATACGACATAATATTTATAATTTATATGTATGCAAAATATGTATATAACTACAAAATTCTTGGCCTTCAGGTTTGGTTTGTTAAATATGGTGTTGCTGAGTTTTCATTTTTCGCTTGCATTTCACTCTTGCTTATGTGTTCCACTTTCAACTACTTCTTAGCTTCACTTGGAATTCATACCTTCAATGGTGCTCCGACTATATATTTTTCTCATCCTTTGATGTCAATAGGTGCCACCAAACCTGTATTTTCGTTACATGGTCTAATTGGTTGGTGGATCCATTTTGGAGAACAAAAATATCATAGATTTAGAGGGTGCTGGTGCAAATGCAAGTTTATACAGTTGTTTCCTGTGTGGGTTGCTACGAGTGTTTTTCCCTCTTGGTTTTATTTGCCAAAACTTCTTGTCCGTTTCGGAAACTAGAGATGGTGAAGAAAATTATGTACTACATATGTTGAAGCATTGCTGAAAGATCAGAGTCTAATGGGAAAACAAGGGTCTCCAAGAAGTCCACGCCCCGAGCCGCAGGTTGACGATGACTTATCGTCAGGGACGAAAGACTATGATCCTTCTAATATTGGGAGGAGAATGCCAGGAGGAGATAACCATTTGAATTCCAAAATGTTGTTCCTTCATGGTCTGAAAAATGACCATCTTCATGTTGTGAGAAGTGATTCTGTAAAATATAGTACTTGTAAAGGGAGCTTCGTGGGGAAAAAGCATTTGTGGCTTCGAAAAGATGTGCGATCAATCGTCATTGTGTTTGCGTTAATGGGTTTCCTTCTCCTGCTTGATTCTTTTATAGTGTCTATTTTCGATTCAATGGTTCTTCAGAATAGTTCAACTTATGTAAGTAATCCACCGGGGTTTAAGGTAAAGATCTTACATAATTCTTGCCATAATTTTCTAAGTCTTCCCTTATTATTGTTCATAACGTCTGTAATATATACTCAATTCTTTTCCAAAGGAGGACAGGGTCCCCTACGTTATGAAAGAAAAATCACCAGCACACATGTATGACCGGCTTCTAAAGTTGGCGAAAGGTGCCATTGCTGAGGTTTTCTTCATAACTTGCGATGTTTGACTCGGATAAGCTTGTTAGATTTTCTTACCGAACCTTTCTTTTTACTCACGTAAATCTTTTGCTTTAGAAAGAGTTAAAGCCAGAGTCGTCGACTTTATGGGAAGAACCATATAAGCAGGCTGCTGCATGGAAGCCTTGTGCAGACAGGAAAGTTTTGACGAGCCTAGGTATTTTTTTATTTTATTTATTGCAAGTTCGTTTTCTATGATAAAAACCCTTTTCCTGTTAGTCATTAGTTTGTGATCTTCCCTCTCAGGGAAATACAACAAAAGTAATGGCTACATAATAGTCAGTGCAAATGGAGGTCTCAATCAACAACGAGTTGCTGTAAGTCTTCTATGCGTGTATAAAATTAATAAGGTGGTTGTTCATTCATCAGATGAGTGCTTCTGTCGAACTTATCGGTACGAATTCTTCTTATGATGATTACAGATTTGCAATGCTGTTGCTGTGGCATCTCTTCTTAATGCTACTCTTGTTCTTCCAAGATTTCTTTACAGCAATGTATGGAACGATCCGAGGTTTGAGATAATTATCTGGTCATCTTTAAATATGATTAAAAACTTATATTTGATGGTGCAATTTAAAATGGTTATTGATGCGTAGATTTGTTGATTTGTTTGGAGTATTGAGTTCGTTTTGTTCCTTGTCACTGCAGTCAATTCGGCGATATTTACCAAGAAAATTATTTTATAGATGTACTGAAGGATGAAGTTAACATTATCAAAGAACTTCCTCCTCATTTGAAAACACTGGACCTTGAAGCAATCGGTAGCCTTGTACGTCGTTCTCCTATATGATTACATTCATTTCCAAAACGATCTGGTAACCAATTTCCTATTTCTCCTTGCAGATTACGGATGCAGATCTTGTGAAGGAGGCAAAACCAGTTGATTATATCAGAACTGTACTTCCTCTTCTCTTGAGAAATCAAGTTGTTCACTTCCTCGGATATGGAAATCGACTAGGCTTTGATCCGTTGCCTTCTGAACTTCAGGTTATACTTGACTTCTAGTAAATAGATCCAAATAGATATTATTGTTGGCTAACGATAACATATTTTCCAATCTGTTGCAGAGATTAAGATGCAAATGTAACTTTCATGCTTTGAAATTTTTGCCCGAAATCCAACAAGTCGGTTCTCTGTTGGTTAGAAGGATAAGAAAATATGATGCTGCTTTGAGTGTGTTGGACAAACAATTGCTTGGAAATTTCATGCAAAAAGCTCCCTCAAGAGTACATGGTTCTGCAAGAGGCCCATCTAAATATCTCGCTCTACACTTGAGATTTGAGATTGACATGGTGGCCTACTCCCTGTGTGAATTCGGAGGTGGAGAAAGTGAGAGAAAGGAACTCCAAGCCTACAGGGAAATCCATTTTCCGCTGCTCATTAAGCGCTTGAAGAACTCAAAGTATTTCTCTTCAATTGCCTTTTTGATCAACTTTTCTAATTTGTTTGATGGACAATTTTTTGTTTAAACAATGTTTTTTCTGTGTGCGGCCCAAACTTGCAGGGCAGTTTCTCCAAGACAGTTGAGAAAGTTGGGGAGGTGCCCATTGACACCAGAAGAAGCAGGACTAGTTCTTGCTGGTTTAGGTTTCAAGCATGGAACCTACATTTATCTAGCTGGTTCTCAAATATACGGTGGAAGCTCCCAGATGAATTCCTTCACCAGCCTCTACCCTAACTTGGTCACCAAGGAAACTCTCCTCACGCCGAGCGAACTTGCACCTTTTCAAAATTTCTCTTCTAAGGTAAATGAGTTACTTTCACTAGTAAATTGTAATAAACCCTTCATATTATAACAATGTGATTTCGGGTGCAGTTAGCAGCATTAGACTTCATTGCCTGTGCAACCGCCGATGTGTTTGCTATGACTGACTCTGGGAGCCAACTATCCTCCCTAGTGTCTGGATTTCGGACCTACTACGGTGCTGGCCGTGCTCCTACTTTGCGGCCAAACAAGAAGAGGCTAGCAGCAATTTTGTCTGAGAATAGTATAGGGTGGAACAGCTTTGAAGATAGAGTAAAAAAGATGATTGACGAAGGTCAAAGGGTGCATGTGAGGAGGTCCGGTCGAAGTATCTATCGGCAGCCAAGATGCCCGGAGTGCATGTGCAAATCTCACTAACTGCGCTCGATCTGACAACCCCGTTCGATGTTTATCAGTCAGTGATAACTGTATTTTTTGGTGTCATATATAACATTTTATATTTTATCTTCTTCCCGGCGATGGTATATAAAGTGTGGCAGCTGCATGCATTAGTTCTAAGGGTTCTCCTTAAATAACATGCTTCTGCAAACATTAACCATATGTTTTCATAGCTGCAAGTTAAACTAACGACTTTCAAAAATTACACCGAGAAAGGATGAACAAAACTGGACTAATTAAACTTATTGGATTAAACCCGTATAATCCGAGTCAAAGTATAATACGAAAACATAGGGCAGCAGAAGCACTGTCATCATTTCCCTGCATTTAAGAGAACATGTATGTTCTAATCCCTATCTGGAAATGATCTTTTTCCTCTAAACATCTTTTTGGACCATGGACTGATCACTGTGCTACTTTAAGATGGAGGGAAGAATCGGTTCAGGTTGAAAGGGAGAGTGTAAAACTCCTCGTTGCGGCTGTCCCCTTTGAATTGCCGAAATTTGACCCACCACGGCATTCCTCTGTCTCTTGCACTGTCCTTGTACTCAAGTGTGTTATCCAGGAAAACGGCGACAATCAATGCCACAGTTGGAGATGAGGAGAAGATGGTATTCAGAAAATCATTGAACTGCACATCAAAGAAATAGAATGTTAGCCACCCTTAAATATGGCTCAAAACTGAATAACGATTTTGAATTATTCTTCTCTTTTTGACATGGTATATCATAAATTTTCATCGTATAAGAAAGACTCTTGAGGTTAAAGAAGGGTAACTCACCCATCCGGCATTGGTATGAGCAGGACCATGGAAAGCCTTCAAAGTGTAACCCCTGAAGTACTCGGGAACAGACAAACCCAAGAAGAAAGCTACACCAACAATAAAGAGGTTCCTCGTTGAGTTCATGTTCGTGAATTGCAAAAAGGATAACCCCACCGAAGCTGAGAGCACATAATAGATTGGCAATTAGATGCAGATAAACGGTCGAGATGAGTTGCTCAATAAAATCTATAAATTAATGTGAAAGTAAAATTGGATCCTTACCAACAAGACCAAATAATACACAATATGCAGCAGCAAATATGGTGAAGGGTATTGATGCGAACAGAGCTCCAAATTTACCTGCAAGGCTATGATTTGAGTTAAAAAGTGGAAGACGGGTTGGAAGTGCGGGATTAGGCAACAAAAAAATCATATGTTTTTCCAGAACTAACCTAACATGGAGAAGAATATCATAAAACCGGCTGAGATTTGAATGACCCTACGGCTTCCAACACGAGTGCTCCCAAGAAGCCCCACATTTTCTCTGTATTGTTTCCGAAAAAATTAGTCCAGTTCCACGAAGTATTCAAGAGCAAGACTCGTAAATACTTACATAGAGACTGTTGAGCCTGATAACGTCCCAAAGAGTCCACTTAGTAGGATTCCTATTCCCTGCCAGCCAATTCCACGGCTGAGAACATGAGCTGGAGGTATTGTGGCACTTGCTAGACGCGATGCAGCCTTGTATGCTCCAGTTGACTGTCAAAGTAAGCATTAGTTTACGTTCACTTATATCATCTATTCTTGAGTGGTATAGTCCGTATGGGTTATACCTCGATCAATGAAACAAAAACGGCAGCCATCATTCCAAAAGCATGACCAACATCAAAGGTTGGGGCACCCCATTGAAGAGGATAAGGTATTTTTATCCTGTTTAGAAGGAGTTGTAAATATTCGCAAATTGAATGTGCCTTAATGACAATGCTACATTTCAATGCACAAGAAATTTGAACAATGAAGGTAAAACAAAGACGCTTTTAAAAGTTGAGCCACGCTGGTGCCGTTATTTTTAGTTTTTCAAGTGCACTTTACAGAAACATTTGGGTGGGGTGAATATATCTCAACCATTTCTTTTCAAGTTAATGCAGACTGTGCAACCAATTAAAAGCTAGTTTTGGTACCAACCATGGAGCAGAAGAAATGAGGTGGGCCCTATCAGTTCGGCAATTGACTTGGGTTATGTCGGGGCGGTGTCTGTATGCACCACTGGCGGTCAAGAGGTGTGCATATGCCCATATCACTGTGACTGATATAAGAAAAGCAAATCGTTCCAATACTGGTAGCTGCCTTGCATGGAAGTTCTTTAGGTACTGTTTACACCAACAGGACAAACACAACACAGATAAGAAGATCGTATTAATTTCAACCAGCATACTATAAGATTTTACACAAAGATACTTTCCTAACATCTGCCCTTCCTTTCTCCGTAAACGCTAAACATAGTATATCATATGTTAGTACATAAGGAACATAAGTAATACCTGAGAGAAAGCTACAAAAAGAATAAGCATAGGAATGCCAATTTCCACACACTTTCCAACCTGAAAGGCATTGAGTGAAGTCAGGGAACTGAAATAAGTGAGACGGGAAGAGAATTGCTTTCATCTTTCAAAACTCGAGAAAATTAATAATTGAGAAGTATGGCAATGATAGTTTTTACTATACCAGGGGGAAGCCTCTATCAAACAGACCAAAACCCACCAAGGAAATAACTGGAACCATTCCGAGAGGGCTGAAGAACCTATACGGAGAAATGTAGATTTCCTCATTAAATATGAAATAAAGAAGATTATCGAAACTTGCTTGTTGATTTGGTCATAAAATTTGTACCTGGAACAGATGGCCCAAATTTGACTATATCCCAGAATAATTTGTATGCTTGAAGCTACTATCAGAGCCCCTTGGACTGCTCTCATGGTGTCAAGGAATCTCTAGAGATGCTTGAAATGCCATTAGTTTTTTTCCAAAGGTTTCATAAACCACCAGATTAGTAGTATGGTAGATTGTTAAAGTGGTTTGAGAAATTTTCTTCTACAATATCATGAAGGAATTCAAGCTAAGTAATTGGCATCTAAATGAAATTTGGGCAAGGATTTACATAGTAACTATAAGAAATTCATAAGTAAATCATCTATGCAGAAGCTCGCTCGCAGTCACGATGATTCAAATCTAAAACATTTTATTCCGCATTCGTGCAGGGGAAAGAATAGACTCAGCTTGGTTTCTATCAAGTGTCAACAAAAGAACACATTTCAAGTTGCAAAAAACCAAATTAAATGCATAAAATGAGATAAAAATTGAACTTACCGCATGATTGTCCTCAATCTTCATCAAGCGTGAATCATGAATTATGGATATTATCGGGACCATGAATGCGTAAGACCCTCCAATCACGGTTGGCAATCGGGTTCCAAACAATGTTTGTAGAAGTGTGTTGATTCCTTGAATAAAAAGGAGAGTCTGCACTACTCTCACTTTGTCACTCTGGTCAATTAAGTCAAGTAAGGAGCACATTCATCACCCATATCAGTCCATATAAAGTACACGAACATTGAAAAAAAATTCGATCTTGACCATTTTTGCTATGTGAAATTGACAATTAATTATTTCTTACGAAATTAGCAAGATTTAAAAATACACAAAATCTAGTTGAATTTAATCTCCAATTAAAACAAAGGCCACAAAGATATAAGAACTGAATGAAAGTGGTGTACAAATCAACTCACATCATCACCACCCATGAAAGGAACAAGGAATGTGGGGATCATCACAGCAGTTCCCAAGGCCAAAATGTAGTGCTGAAAACCCAAAGCAATTGCTTCCGCTGTTTTCAAGACAAAAAATGAGAACCAAAGTTGGGAAAATTTTAAAACCCAACAAAAAAGTCGAGACTTGGGTTTGAGAAAAGATGAAAAATAAACATACCCCAAGAGGGATTTGAGTCAATGCAGTACTCTAAGCCTTGGAGTTGGTCCATTGCTGGATGGCTTATCTCTTCTGGTTTTGGAGCTTCCATGGCTTCTGCCCAGTTCAAGACCCTTAATTTGCCTCTAAACCCAAAAGGGTTTTCACCAAATGAATCAAAGAACACTGATTTGAGAGAGAAATCCTCTCTGGGTTTTGTTCAATGAATGCAGAAATGGATTTCACTTGTACCAGTTTAGAGAGAGAGAGAGAGATTAGAGTCAATGACAATGAAAAAAGCACAGAGCTAGTGGATGATGGAGGCAAAGGAGGACTGAGGGCAAAAGGCTAGAGAGAGAGAGAGAGAGAGAGAGAGAGAGAGGAGATAGAGAGTTCAGTTCACTTGCTGAGGTGTGAGATTTGGAAAGCAGTGAAGAGGAAAAATTGTGCACTTGGCGCCCACTAGTGAGTTCGCCTTGGCCTTTTGAGTTCATATTACTCCTCTCTTTGGTAGGTCTTTAACAAGTTTCCGTTAAAGTTTTCATATTCCGAGATTACCCTTTAGCGAACTTCCAAAACTGGATGTTACCGTTGCCTGCCACACTGTTCCAAGTTACCACTACAATTTACAACCTAATTTATTAATTGCTCTGAATTCTAAATTACCTAAAAAGAGTCTGCCGAAATCTGTGAATCGTGTCTGTTTATTGTACATTATATGGTCAAAAATTATTTTAAATATTTTTATTTAAAAATAAACATAAACATTACTTGACAAAAATTAACCACATAATATACGATGGACGGACACGATTTCACGAATCTCTTGGATCCTCACCAAAAGAATCTATAGAGAATCCTATTGAACCTAAAAAGGTAAAGAATTAAATTATTTTAATAAATGAAATTTCTTAATCCTATCCTTGCAAATCTAATTTTTATCCTTAAAAGGAGAAAAAGTGTAGATAAGCTTAGGAGTTCTGAACTCAATCTCAGGGAATGGTGTCATAAATTAACCTACAAGTGCGAAACAGATAACTTTTTCTTTTGAGTGCACACTATGGACTATAGAAGTCACACTATGACTTTTTGAGTTCAGTCAATCGTCTATATATAATGTTTAGCTCAATTGTTAAGAGTTGTCAATTCGTACATGAGTACATGTACAAGTACTCTTAGTGTTTCTCTAGTTAATTCCTTATCAATGTTGTCAATTTTATTTGTTAGGTAAGTTATAACATATTTTCCTCACTCATTTTGTGTAGATATATGGTGTATAATGTGTGATACTTAATAGTAAGCGTAAGACACATGACTTATCGGATTATCACGCATATAGTTGTAGAAATTTTCTATATGTATAGGATTGCATGTTCTTAGAATATTTAACCAAACATGTAACCAAAAAATATTTCATTGTATCTACATTTCTCATTATTTATGTTATAAGTACGTGATGACACATACATGAACAACAATTATATTTAAGTCTCGTGTAGTGAAGGCCTTGGAAATATTTAAAGAAGTAAAGTTTTCAATAGATTGTAGAATCTAATTAAATAAGAAATCGTTGTTGATATATATTATTATTCCAAACAATAGGGGAAATAAGTGCTACACATATCTAAGTAATAATAAAAGTTCATATGAATATTCTTGTTAACTGTAAACAAATCCCTTAAAAGCATTTTTGTTTTATTGAATCCTTTTGGGGTGCTTTTAGAAATAGTCGGTTACAAAACGATTGTACGTGAAGATGCAGTTGGCAGCAAATGACGCTTTACTTTAGTACGAAAAATAATTATGTTTATACACTTTGGTATAGATTTAATTTCCACCAACTCATCTCTTCTTAACAACTAACAACTTAACCTACTATACAACAGCTATCCTTATTGAAAGAAAAAAAAAAGAAAAAAAAAAAGATGCAGTTGGCTAGTTTTTTGTGTTAAAAGAAAAATAAGTAATCTGACTAGACCTCAACGTGCGAAGAGCAGTACTCCGTTCGAATCTCCAACGTCTATATTTCACCACGCTAAGTAACAAGAAAGACAAGCAGCTTGGAAATAGGAGCCCCATTTGATTAATCTGTCATCTCTCTCTCTCTCGATCTCGTGTTGATAATACAGTGTGTGCATGATGCACGTACGACATATCCTGTACGAATTGCTCGAGTTTTCCCTTTTATCCTGCTGTAGCGCACAGCAAAGTTTCATTGTTTATACCAATCTCTCCCCACCTCCACAGACCAAAACCCTACCAACCATTAATGAACTTTCAGAAGGAAAAGGAAAGGACCCTATAAAATACATGAAAATATAAGACATACTTACACGGTTTCACCTCCTCACGTGTGAAGTTGAGCAAATTTAGTCTTATATCATGAAAAAATTTGAGACGTCACCAAAAAAGATTTGATAAAAAAAAGAGAAAAGTTCAACTCTTTATAAGATTTCTGACGTGTGACATTCTTCACTTCATAGTGTTATAAGAATATTTACTTGAATCCCACAACATATAAATTAATGACAATTATCTACATACGTGAACGATTGTCATAAGCAATAGCATGCATCTCTAAAAAATTAGCATGGACTGTACAACAAAACACTGAGTTTTCTCATAAGTTTTACACTTTATGGTATGGGCGTCATGGATAACTGCAAGCACAAGCACCGTTTTACCTTTTTTGTTCAATAATATAATGATGCGTTTGTTGCATTGGACTATCTCAGACTGAACTAGCTTTAGGGACTAAGCTGGACTGGCTGACACTAAACTAAGTTAGACTAATTTAGTGAAGCGTTTGGTGCATTGTCGGATTAAGAAGAAAAATAATTAATAAATTTTAATATTATATTTGTTTAATTCATAAAATTTATATTATATTATTAATTTATCTTTTTCTTTTTGGAAATCTCTTCCTAAACTTCTACCATTTTTTTCTTCTTCCTTCCCACTCTCTCACTCCCCTCTCCCTCATTTTCTTCCTTTTTTTTTCTCCAGCCCATCGTTTTCTTCTTTCTTCCCACTCTCTCACTCCCCTCTCCTTCATTTTCTTCCTTTTTTTCTCCGGCCGACCATCTCCCTTCTCTCTCTCTTTTTCTCCCCCATTTCTCCTAGTTTTCTTCCTCAAAGGAGGATTTGTGCATTTTGTTCCTCAAAGGAGAGAGAGCACTGTAAATTCGAAATCACATATCAAATTTCTACTATAATTTATGTTTTACAACTCCAAATTTGATTTCGTTTTTTCCTACAAATTTTTGGAGAAGAGCATTGCAACCCAAAGTAATATATATTTGGGTTTATCACAAATTTTGATATTTTCTGGGTTTATCACTGATTTTGATTTTGTTTTTCCTACAAATTTCTGGATAAGAACAGCCTTTAATTGGGGTTAGATTCGTGGGACAGAGACAGAACCGAAATCTCGTACCCGATTTTTGATGCTCCTCTCGTTGCAAAGCCATGGCGACTCCATTGTTCTCTCTTTTTATCTCTCTGATAGACGTTTCTAACTTTTCTGGGAGAGGAAATACGGCGAAGCTCAATTGGGATTTCTGGGAAGGGAAGGACGACGAAGCAGGGAGGGGTGAAGCGAAGCACAGATGGGGGGAAGCGGGGAGGGTGAAGCGAAGCAGAGATGGGGCGAAGTAGGGACTAGCGGTTTGCTCCTTTTTGGGGGGTCTTAGCGAGACCCCCTAGCTAGCGTTTTTGTCGAAGCGAGTGAGACTTAATCTCATTAAACTTAGTCCCTATTAGGAACAAATATGGGACTGGTCCAGTCTAGTCCAGTACTCTTTAGTGAGGACAAACAAACGCCCCATAAAAACCTTATGGTTAAGGGTGAAGATTGTAGAACATATTTTCTTGGGAAACTAGCAACAATTAAAAAATATATTTTGAAATTTTGTTGTGGAAATGATCAGTCGTCATTATACCGTATCGTGGATATAAAATCAACATATGGCAGTTACTAGCGAATTTTTACAAAGAAAAACTAACGAAAAGTAAAAAAAAAAAAAACTTTAGTTTTAATGAAAAATAACAAATAAAAGTGTAATAAATAGTACCAGGAAAAGGTAAAAAATTGGTTTTTCATTAAAAGTGAACAGTACCGCAAGTGTTTCGTTAAAACTCTCTTTTTACAATTTTTACAATCCAAATGTCAAAATAATTGCTCTAATTTCTTTGCGCAGATTGTAATTTGCAAACACGTGCCTAGTAATCCAACAGTAAAACGAGGAGTTTTTCATTATAACCGGAATATGAATAGTACATAATATGTTTTATATAAATGGTAAAAAATTATATTTTTTAAATTATTAACTTTTTGGCATACATATCTTATAATTTACACAACGTAATGTATTACTTTGTGTTAAAACCATTTGTTCCAAAAGCAAAACGGAGAGCAAAAGCTTTATGTTTAATCATCACTTCCGAGGAATTATCTAAAGGATATATAATTATATTACCTTCGTCATGGATGTACTAACTCTTATATATACACATAGGAAACATGAATCCAGAGACTATGACATAAATCATGTAAATAAATATATATAAAAAGTGAAAACTAGAATCTACCCAAACCCATCCCACTATACATACATACATATATATATATATATATAAAGTGAAAACTAGAATCTACCCAAACCCATCCCACTATATTATATATATATATATATATATATATGTATAGGGAACATGAATCCAGAGACCATGACGTAAATCATGTAAATATATATAAAAAGTGAAAACTAGAATCTACCCCAAGTCCATCCCACTACCATTGCTGCAGGATAAGGGATTTGGATCCTCTTGAGCTAATAGAGATGATCCTTTTGATCTATCATCGTGGATTATTAAATTTTTATCTAACGGCTACAAACAGGGAGGTCCTTTAAATTTATAATAATTGTAATCGTTGGATAAAAAATCAACGATCTACGATAATAAATCAGGATGATCCTCTCCATTAGCTCAGGATAGTAACCAAATACCAGGATAAAGGCCAGGCGGTGGCCGAAAAGAAAAACAGAATTTCCATTAAGATATTCTTCCTCTCCATGCGATTGGCCTCATAGCTGGGCGCCTGGACATATATATCCATTCAAGTTGCATATCACCAGAAAGCTAACTTTAATCTACTTTCTTTTTCTTTTGGGGATCATAAGGTTCAAACCATTAACTTATTAGTCTTAATGCATGCACTGCACTTCATGTTAGATGTTACATTTAATTATAAAGATAGATACTCTTCACTCTGCAATTAAAATGCATGCTTCTACATAACGTCCATGCATATGATTCCAATGTATTAAGTACGTACATGCGTATTTCACTTTAATGCACGAGGACAAACTGTAACATTATCGGTTTGATTTAACATCCATGCATATGCTTCCAATGTGTTAAGTACGTACATAAGTGTTTCACTTTAAACGCGTTGACGAATTCAGGATTCTACTATTGAGTGATCCCAATATAAAGCTCTTATGAAAATAATATTGAAAATTTAAACAGTAAACTATCAACATTTCATCATAATTTTGTACAAACAACATTATAAGCTACAAAGATAAACTATTTACTGAAAATTTGATATTACCCCTTGAAACTATATTTTCCTCTACTAAAACCTATCTCCTTTTATTTTCTTGAATAAAGCCCATTGACTAACCTTCAATTAAACAAATTCTTTAATTAAGTTTGACTTTTCAAATTGTGTATTTTTCGAATGCCTAAACTACCCCTATTAATACTTAGATGGGGTTTTTGAATCAGTTACTTGTTATATCCATTTAATTAATTTTATATATTTTACAAAATAATTAATATTCCATTCCCTAATACACAAAACAAAAGCTATATGTTCCGCACAATTCTTACCTACAAAATAGTCTAATTTACCTATTACATCAAACCAAAATTTAAAGGGTCTAGTTTACTTTCAAAATGGTCTAATTTACCTACATGATTTATGTGCATTAGATTAAAAGTTTATTTAATTGCTACAAGCACAAACCCACAACATTCGAACATTATCTAATATCACTAATTTTTTATTTTTTTTTTTGGAATAGGTAAATTAATTTAAATGTAGGTAAATTAGTATAATATTAATAAGTAGGTAAATTAATTTAAATGTAGGTAAATTGGTATAATATTTTATAAGTAGGTAAATTAATTTAAATGTTGGTAAATTAGTATAATATTTATATGTAAGTAATTACATGATTCAAAATGCAGGTTTATTAGTATAATATTTTATAAGTAGGTAAATTAATTTGTATGTAAGTAATTACATAATTCAAACAATATTATTTTTTCGGTACAAGATTGTCTTTCTCTTTTAAATTTGGTAAATTAATTTATATATGTTGCTAATATTTATGATACAAGAAAGGTAAAATATCCATATGGATTTAATTGCTCATCATAATTAGGATGAGTAATAGCATTTATTGACCAAATTAGGATTCTATGGCATAAGTTGTAATTGTATTGTAATAGTTGGTCATATATTTGTCTACATGGTAGGCTATTTGAAATTTGGGTTTTATTTGAATGTTTAAATTTAGATGAGTTTTTATTTGGAAAATAGGAGTTTCAAGGGTCTATATCTAAAGAACCCAACTATTTATGACGAGGTTTCATACACTGAAAACAGGTTATGATAGTTTCGTTGTTAATACAAGAAAAAACAATGCAGAACCTACAACCTTCGGTCCGCTACTAAACTATTCTCCACCATATGCACAAACTTGGATGGTCCTCGGAAATCTCACACAGCCACTTATTCAAACTTTCGGATGGCATTAAATCCCTTAATACATCCGCCACTGCATGCACAGTCCTTTTTTGAACACTTTTATGCATGAATAGTTTAGATTCGTAGTTTGGTGTTACAACTGGTACGTGTTATATGTTGCTAATTGTTTAAAAGCATGCAGAGGAACCCTACATAATGATAATTTATCTGAAAAAAAGAATAGTTATCCTGGTCAAAGCAAACAAAAGCATCCTTTGCACAAGGAGAGTTAAGGCCGTGTAATCATGGATGATTATGTGGGATGTAGAACAAATAAAAACGAGTGGAAGAATGGATGATTTTGTCGAAGGCACGTACAGGTTACTTTTGACGATGACCAACTTTTTTAGTGGTGGAGGAAACTAACGAATGGAACTACAACTTACATACAAGGAAAAGAAAAAGACTGTAGAATAATGAGAGAAAGATGCCAGTTACAAGAAATTAAATGATGTCAATTATTAGAAACCACAAAATGATGGGTTTAAGCGTAAGGTGAGGAACTTTTTTGGCAACCAATGCATAATTTTAATAACTTTTTTTTTTTTGAATAAATGATTGTCACATGTTTAAAAAGTATATCACTCATTCAACAAATACTTACCGAATGATGTTTTTTTTTATTACGGGAGAGTTTATATCGAGTGTGAAAGAGATGAGGTGAGGTAGGGTCGTCAATGGTCTCTTTACTTTACATTCTCTTGCAGATCAGGGACTCCTTTCGGCTGGAACATGGAATGTACATGTAATGGAGACATTAACCTTATTATATATATATAGATAAAAAGGTTATTTATGCATCCAAGAAAAGACAATCCAAATGGATCGCTTTACTAATAGCCAGTCTTTCCTTGATCTTTATAAAATGACCTATCATCGGTTACTTTATTTGGGAAGAGGATTTTTTCCGGATTCATTTTATGGGGATTCTAAGAATTTTCACATCCTAGTCGTTTATTGTATATTATGTGGTTAGTTTTCATCAGGTACTATTTGTGTTTAATTTCAAATAAAAAAAATCAAATGATTTTTTATCGTACTAGGCATGATAAATGACTAAAATGTGATAAGTCCTAGAATCCTCACAATTTGGATCCGGATAGGATCCAAATCCCTATATTTGTTCACTTCTTGATATGTCAACTGATAACTCTACTAAAGAACTCTTCAAATCTGTTTCATAAGAATTCAGAGACAATGCATAAGAATACAGACTTGCAACTCAAGTAATCAAGATCATTTACCTTGCATGCAACCAAAAATCCAAATTCTTATAAACAAATATTGAGAACTAAATAACTTAATTTGTTAGAAAAGTGATTAAGAGTGTATGTTAACCAAACAGTCCTGAATTGATTATTATTTTATAAAATTATTTCGGTTAATAGTCTAGTTATAAGAGTGGGGTCAAAAAGGGTAGGGTAGGGACATATCAAAGGAAGTGAAAGCTAGGACAACAATAACTTTTTGTACGCTAATATTATAGGATGCTAGGAGGACACAAGGTCCAAGGGACATCCTTAATCAGTGGTAACAACTACGATTTTATTACATTGCATGTCAATTTTTTAGTTTAATTATGGTTTAAAGTATCAGTATCCGGAAAATTATTGATATGCAAATTCGTGAAAATATCAATTGATATCAATTGTTTTTAATGGAAATGATAAAAATTCAAAATAAAACTTTAAATCATGTCAAACACTGATTTAGACGAAATCTAATAATTTCTCCGATATGCCTCCCTTTTCATATCTTTCATGATTTTTCTAATATTTCTTAGAGAAATATCAACCACATGGAAGAAATCCAAATACTAAAATTTAACTAACATGAATGTGGGAGGCTTGGCCCAAACTAAAGTACTTGTTGGGTTCCAATTCCATTGAAGGAAAACTAGAGCTTCAATTCCGACGAATTGTAACAGCTATCAAGTGAATTTTCATTCTGAAACATGTACATGTGTATAATTTGATAGCGATAAATTACAAACCCGTTGCAGTTCATCTAAAGGTGAAAAAATGGTATCGGCTGGGGGCATTTTATCCACTTGAAAATTTGAAATCTGTGAATATGATGCCTGCAACTCGCTCCGTCACTTGGTCTCTGCTAGGAAGATAAGAAAGGGCTCAAGATCTTCTGTCTAACTTCCTTTCACTAGATCGTTTCTCCTCCACCTCTCGCCGTCTCTGCTGCCTGCCAAATTGGAGCAACGTGGTCATCTTGTGAGAAGTCAGGAAAGGATTGCCAGCATGAGAACACAAGTTCAAGTTCACAATCAACTGATTTATAAATGAGGGAAGAAAATACTGTCATGACATGGTCTGTCTGCTTCGGTTGACAGTAGACACCAAGAACAGTAAAGGAATTCAGCAAAATAAGACAGAAAGATGTTAACAATACTAACGCAAAAGCCATGTATCCAGCACCAGCACTAGCAGAAGATAGGAGTGATGCATGAGTCCCCACAGTAGACATAGAATCCTGCAATCCCGAGGGAAGAGGATTTTTTCGATCACCATCTACCTGAATGAAGAACATAATTCGAAACAGTTGGTCAATTGATATCTCTTCCAATTTGTAGGCAAATAACATGCACATCCCTAGATTGAAACCTTATCCCATTTTGACTTCTTATTCTGTCTACCCTCCCGAGGGATGGCATCAGCTGCAGGAGGTAAGGAGTTCAACCCAGTAGCAGCCATGGTTGAAACACCTGCAGAATGACTGTATAAGAGAACTTACAAGAATAAAACAAAAGAGAAAGCTCTTGAAAGGCTCGGATCACCCATTAAATTAACTACTAAGGAAATCGGCAAAGGCCTTGGGTCAGGTAATAAAGTTGTTTGGAATTAGCATATGCCTAATCACTCTTTACTACCAACAACAACAACAACAACAAAGCCTTATCCCACTAAGTTTAAAATTAAATTTGTTCAAACCTGTAAAAGGTACGTTAATTTTAGGTGCAGCACCAACTATTCCAGGCTGTGTTCCTCCCGAAACATATTCAACCTTTTGACTCTTCTTCCTTTCTTGCTCTTTCCTTTCCATTTCGCGCCTCATATCAGCCTCTGCTTACCAAAACATACAAAACATAAGCAGAACGCATTCCAGATTTCACACATCTCCGATTGGTTGAAGGAAAGCACAATAAGACTAACAGAGTTGCAAAACTTAATTCAGTATGGAAAAACAAGATATTATCCTCTTCATTATAGTCTATGATTTTGGTAATTATAATGGCAGAAGATTATCCGTTTATTTATAGAATACAGAAGTTTTTAACTATAATTTGTTGAATACCACTCTCCACATACAAAACAGTCTATCAGAGTAAATTTCAAAAAATAAATAAATAAATTTATCAGTAACCATAATAACTAAGTTGACAGAGGGTGTACATGAAAAGCTAGTATTATGTAATAAGTTCTAAGTTAAACAGAGCACTGAACCATGACAGGAAACACACAGAAAGAGAGAGAGCTGAAAGAATTGTGAGTAACCTATTTCATCACAGTAGTCACTTTTGTCATATCCATGAGGGTCAAATACTTCTTTACTGAAGCAAGACCCTATCTGATCAATATCTTGATACCTCACTGCATGCACTAGAAAGTTTGGATTCCGATAGTCCTTCTTATTACGCACTTCTGCATTGAAGCTTTTCCCGGCTCTCTTGTATTCAAGAAACTTATTTATCTTCCTCTGCAGTAAGAAGAAACTCAAAAGTTCAATATATACACAACATGAAATGACTTATCAAGGGAAGAAAAGCCACATAGGCATCTATAAGAACCTATGATCCATATTCTGTAAGGCGTAGTTATTATGTTTCTACAAATCCTTGAGGGACTCGTAATGATTCATCACTCACACATTCTGACAAATTTCATCAAGAATTTTGATTGTGAGTGTTTCTTCTGAAAAAGTTATCTGTTAGCTATAATTAACAATGCTGAATCAAGAAATAGATGATTCGAAACTCTGTTCTAGAATATACTCATTTTACATCCCTACACGTTTCTCTTACCCAGCCTTTTCTTAGACCATCCAAAATCCCTTTCTATATATCAACCCATATGGGTTCCATGTCTCCAGATTCAAACAGAAAAGATGCATGTGCTAAAGTGTCAACAAAGAGAATCATCTGTCATGCTATAGGTTTCGAATAGTATTCATAGCAGCAGTTTGGCAACAGATCAAAAAGCTTGACAGATTTCAAATAGAGGTTCACAATAAAAGGTTACATGTCAAATGTTTGTTTCTATTTAGCTTCAATTGGGGGTGGGGGGAACGCCTCATCTTTACAAAGTGAAACAACGAATATCAGATGCATGCCATGGGCAAAGCCTCAAAAGAGTTCCGATATTCAAATACAAAGGTCTCATAACAGTTTAACACTAAGCTAAACAGATATGACTTAAGAAATATAAGATCAGGCTTTATCAATTGATACTGAAAACATCAATGACAAGAATCTATTTCCAAGCTGAACAGTTCTATGCTTTATATAACCCGTATAGGAACCTAAATTTTGAAAATCAGAATCTAAAAGGAACTTACTTGCAGCTCCTCCGAACACTTCGCTTTTAATGGTGGCGGGAGAAACTTATCTAATGGATCAATATCCTTTTGCTCTTCTGCAACAGCTTCTGCGGCATCTCTACCCTCTGATTCAAGTACAGTTTCGTTCATTGTGTCAGAGTTTGACGGTTCAGATAATTGAGGAGTGCGAACTGTTCCTGGAGGTGTCTTATCATGGAAATCACCAGGAACACGACGACTTCCTTCTATTTCACCCTCCTGCAATCAAGCATCACCCAACAAACATACTAATAAGGTCAGCTAGATAACAAAGTTTCCTCACCCCGTAATTAATTTATGAACCTAAACGGAACATCGTTCAAATATCCAATATCAAAGATTAAATTCTACATTTGGCAAGGAAATATCAAGCATGACAATAATCAAACTCAAAGTATCACCCTTTGCAATCAAAATCATGAACAGTGTACTCTCAATCGAACTGGAACAAGAATCCGACTCTAACACCAAAAAATCAATCAAATTAAGAACACCCAAATCATTTTTCATTCAGTTTCTTCAAGTTTCACAGAAAGCAAAAACTTCCACCAAAAAAAGAAAGATAATACCTCAGTCTCAGGAGACATAGCAACTTCATCACGCCCATAGTCCACAATCGTAAACGCCCCTCTTCTTCTTCTCCTATTCAAACCATCCGAAGGCGCCTCATTATCCCCGGCATTCGGCGGTGCGCCATCGTCGTTCCCAGACTCACCAGCCACTTTTCCATCCACATCCGCCATTGCAGCATCTCCCGAGCCTCTTCTCAGCTCACCGTAATCGTCGTATTCTCTCCGTTCTTGTCGCTCTTCATCCCCTTCAAGTTCTTCTTCTATGTCGTTTTGTTGCTCAACGTCCTCCATATCTTCGTCCTCTTCCTCGTCGTTGTAGTTGGACAGCAGGAGAGCTATGGCGTCGGATTGCTTCTTCCTCGATGCCATGGGGTTTGGTGGTGGAGAGAAATTGGGGATTTAGGGTTTCTGAATTCGCGCTAATTGATTAACTAACTATTTGAAATTGGTTTAGCAATTGATTTGGGGGTTTTGATTCTTGAGGAATTATTGAAGTGCGAGGACGATCGATCGGAGGTGGCTGCGGATCGGAGGAAGGAAACGAAAACCCAAATTGCAATGGAGAATATCGGGTCGAGACCTGAGAGATTGGAAAGGGCGGGTTGGATTTTTGTTGATTGAATTTTACTTGGGCCTAAAGGATACTATTGGGCCTTTTCTCATTATCAAGGCCGACGAGAAGTAGGGCTGGGAAAAATTGTTTAATGACACTCCATCTCTACTCTGATGTAAATTCAAATCTCAACGAAGGAAGTCGTGGATTGAGAAAGAGAGAAGATACGACATGTCCATCGTAGCACGATATTGTCTATTTTGGGCCCCGACCATGCCCTCACGGTTTTGTTTTTGGGAAGTCACATGAGAACTTCCCAGTGGGTCACCTATCCTGGGATTGCTCTCGCGTGAACTCGCTTAACTTTGGAGTTCTGATGGAACTTGAAGCCAGTGAGCTCCCAAAAAGCCTCGTGCTAGGTAGAAATGAGAATATACATATAAGGCTTACAGGATCCTCATCCCTGAACGGTGTGGGATGTTACACGACACACCTTGATCCTGATATCTATGTGGACACCTAGGCATGATGACTGACACTCAAAGGGTGACAAAGCCAAGTACTTTTGTATAATGTACGAATAAATTAAAGTTTGAAAATAAATCTAACCAAGAGTGTGCAGTATGGGATGAACTCTTATTACAATGCGTGGAGTGTCAGTGAATAAATAAAGTATAGCGAAAGTAAGGAATATATCCATCAAGTCAAGAATTTTAATAATTCTAGTAAATCATATTTTAATACTCATGGACGTCAAGAAAACTAGTGGTTGTGCAAATTAGTTAAGTCAAACTTATGTATAAATGATACTAAAATTGGAGTGATAAATATAATTTTTTATCTGTAAATGTCGTCCATAATATTTAAACTCAGGACCATCTCTTATTAAAGAATAAACCAAATACCACAAGACAATGTGGTCATTAGTAGAAAACAGGTTTCGGCTCACAAATTGTGTATGATTTGAGTGGAGCAAGCATGAGGAGGAGAAGGGTTCACATCCAAAGGTAAGAATAGGACTCAAACTTCACAAGCACCCTTCAAATTTGTCTCATAAAAAATAATCCATGCGAGATTGTGATGTCTAAATGCAGTAGACTTGGTCTAGGTTGCATGTCAGAATGTTGTGGCCTTATCGTTGAGGCAACGATGATGTGATGTGCGACAACGAAATTAACGGCTTTCAAGCTTTTCGCTCCTTGGACTCTACCAAGTATATAGGAAGTGTTTTGTCGACCGAGGGTCATCAACCTGAATGCCGCTTGATCAATTAAAATTTAAAAGAAATAGACATATAAAGGATATGATGAGTCTAAGCAAAGAGATCAACTTGTATTAAAATATCATGTTACAGTAGCGTTTTCTATTAATGATGCAATGATACTTAAAGAAAATCTAAAACATGTCATTATGTTCTTAACACGAAACGTCGATATAACAATATACTTATGTCATATAAATCCTCATTGACTAGACATCAAAGGGGCACGGAATTCTTGATGAGCTTTCTATTTCTCTCCATCGTTGTCTTGCTTTTGAAAATACTGTTTCTCTTTTGCTTTTGTGTCTTTGGTTCTAACTTCTACAGATAGCTATGGCAACGCGTTGCATGCACCCACAAAGATTTTCCAGTCTTCCAAGTTGCAACCGACTTTAGGGATGACAGTCAGACATGCTGGAGTTTTAAATCATTAGTGATAAGTACTGGACCAGCAGCTCAGCTTTTTCCTTTGTACTTTTTACTTTTTACCAACATGGCTGTGACTGAGAGAGATCCACTCCGGTAATGGAGTTTTAAGGACATGACTTCAAACTAATAAAGCTGGACGATGACGTCTTGTTATCCTATGCATTATTTCTGGCTCAGAAAACGCGTTCCACTTTTGTTTTAACGATAACATGCAATATTAATAAAAAAAATTAATGAAAAGAGTTTAAAAATTTGAGTTTTAACAATAATGAAAATATAAAGGGTAAAGTAAATAGTATCATAATTGATTTTTTAGTATAAAAATATGATTTTTCATTAAAGTAAACAGTATCAGGAACTTTTCGTTAAAGTTCCCATATTAATAAGCTACTAATGCACTCATATTAGAATTTCAACTAATTATGTTACCGACAATCCCCGCTGTTAACTGTTGATAAGTTACTAGATTAACTTTCATCAACACATGATAGGTTGTTAGCTATTGATGAGTTACAAGACTCACTTCCGAGAACGCATATAATTACTCACAGTTTCCCCCACCCCCTCCTCTCTCTCGTGCAGAACGTGTTGGTAGTGGTTTATAACATACTAGACTAACTTTCATCGACTCATGATAGGTTGTTAGCTGTTGATGAGTCACGAGACTTACTTTCATCAACGCATGATAATATCTCACGCATGGAGAATTTCAACTAGGGTTTCCATATGGGAATGGGATAAGGAACACACACAGTTGATTCTGCAGACAAAAATAGCCAAAAACAGTGACGACAAGAACAACATCGTCATGTCAAAATCATTGAATAATACCAAACATGTACAAATTAAACATACAGCCAATTGGCATTGGCCAAACATCCCCCGCCCAGTAGAAAATTCTCCCACAATACCAAACACGTAATTGTCATTTTTCATGCATAGGAAGAGGTATCTGATCTCTCCATCCAACTATAAAGTATATCTAATTAATCTCCCTTAATTTCTCTTTATTTCTTTTGAAAAATTAAAATAATAAATCACCAAAAAGATGAACGAATAAAGCAGGGTCACAGTAGAAACAAAAAGAAAGGGGAAAAAGAAAATATGAAGAAGCTTAAAATATTAAAGATAAAGGTAGTGATGATGAGAATCCTTTCACAAGAGACAAGCAATAAGTGGGATTCTCTGCTCACCTAAACTTCAACATCCCTTCCCACCATCATCCCATTTTCCGAAGTAATTTTTATTTTAATTTTTTTCCTAAGATTTTTGCGTTTAGATCACTAATCTGTAAAAGAAATACTATACATTTCTTAAATTTAAGACAACAAAACGTGGTCTCGTTGGAGAGATTTTTCAGCATGCTGAAAACACGGTCCGCTATACTAAGGATAATAATATTGGTGTACCAAGTTTATTTCTCGTCCCCCTTATTCACCTTTTGATTTTGGAGCACACAAAAATTGTACCTTGTTTTCGTCATTTATAAGAGGAAAGTATTTCTGACGCTCATTTTGCTGCTGCACATTATATTTATGTGCAGGCTTGATTGTATAAATCAACGAATTCAAATAAATAGTGATCTGCAGAATGAAAAATAAAATGTGCGGAAGTCATTTTTTCTTATAAACGTTTGTAGAAAAAGTACAATTGGAATAATGCAAAGTGACAAAGAAAATGATATCCGCACACTTGTTTTCTTTTTTCACACCTTTGTTTGTTTTCGTCTATTAAATTCTTCAATCGACTACAAAGACTAAAAATAAACAAGAAAACATTTCAATTTCATTTCTAATTTTCCAATTGCACGCAATTTCATGGGGTGCAAAACGAAAAATTTTCGTTGTGACGGAAAAACAAGTAGTACATCATGTGTTTTAATACAAGTGGTGGGAAATTTTATTTTTTAAGTTATTAACTTTTTAGCATACATACCATCCATTTGTATAGTGACATATAATATAACTTGTGTACTGATCACACTAAAAAATCTCCCGTGTGAAATGAAGTGACGTCAGCCCAAGCCCTCAGTAGTAGTGGTACTGGGATGTATGTCTTTGAGCAAACCCAGAACTTGTTGCATGCTGGGCCTTTTCCCAGGCAACTCCGCCGTACACAAGTACCCAACTCGCAGGCTCTCCACCATCTCCCTCTCCAACTCCCCACTCTCTCTCAACTTCTCGGCCAGTGCGTCCACCACACGCCCCTCCCTCACCATCCTCCTCACCCACACCACCGTCTCCGCCGTCCCTGTCCTCCCCGTCAACAGCTCCATCAACACCACCCCAAAACAATACACATCCGTCTCCGCCCCGCTGTCACCACCTCCGCCGCCAATTTCCCGCCTACTCCCAATACTTTTCAACCCGAAATCGGCTATTCTCGGCTCAAAATCCCCGCCCAACAATATGTTCGAAGTTACAAGGTGGCCGTGGACAACGGGCCTCGACCCTGCCTGGTGGAGATATGCCAACCCACGCGCTATTCCAACCGCAATGCGGTGGCGCGTGAGCCATCCTTTCTTTTCGGGCGAGTGGGCTCCATAACCAAAGCTTTGCTCCCACATGTCACCAGTCCAGTCCTCCACGTTGGGCTCCCCGGTGGGCAGCTCGTGCAACCATCTGTGCAAGTCCCCGTTCGCCATGAACTCGTACAATATCAACTTCTCTCTCCCTGTCGAGAAAATAAATACGCTTCGATGACATGTTTAGTTAATTTTGAATATGATTTAGTGAAATGTGTACTTACTTATGATCTAATAACCGAATTAGGAAAATGAGGAAGAAAAAGAATGAGATGAACTAGCCCCTAAACCATCTAAACTAGCTCTCAAATATTAAGTTACAATAGGGCGGATGTACATCCGAAGTCTGTAAAATATACATACGAAGGTCTTCCGAGAACCTTTCGAATGTTACCTTCAAATATTTAGTGTTTGATGTACGGCCTCAATGGATGAACTAAAATTTTGTATGCACGCATCTCGCTCTGCTTCTATATGTGTCTCGTATTTTATGGTTTTTCTATTAGATTTTGCGTGACGATGGTGCCAAACAGTGTCGTACGTACGGACTGTTGTCATTTATGACATTGCAATTAAAACCCGTGTGTTGCATTTATGTAGTTAGGTGATATTATCAACGACCGACCGGCCGGTGAGAGAGAGAGAGAGTGAAGTGCACCGTACCTGCAATGCAGTAACCGGAGAGAGGCAGCAGGTTGGGATGTTTCAATCTCGAAAGATTTTCAAAGACTTCCACCGCATCATCGTACTCAACGTCCCTGGCGTTCTCCAACACCTTGATTGCCACGTGGAGATCGCCGGGCAGCACGGCGGTGTAGACGGGCCCACACCTCCCCTCTGCAAGCTGGGAGTCCTTACCGAAGTGCGACGTGGCAGCAATCAAGTCCTTAAACGTCAAGTTCATCAGCGGCTTCTCGAACATCACGACCGGAGCCGACGTCGGCTCCTTGATGTCAGCGACCCACGACGTCCCCGACTCGGTCTCGAAAGAGAACGGCCCCGACTTCTCGATCTTGAACGGGACTAACTGAACCGGTTTGGAAATCGCCCATTTGTGCTTTTTGGCAAAGTGCTTTTTCCTGCATATGCAAGCTACGCAAGTGCTTATGGACAAGAGGATTACAAATGCGGATGCGCAGGATATGCTCAGAACAAGAATTTTATGGGATTTTTGCGATTTGGGGTTTTTGTGGGGGGAATTTTGGGTCATGGGTTTTTGTTTTTCGAGGGTGTTGTGAGGTGGGTTTGCATTGGAAGTGTGAAAGCTTTGGGCTTTGGTTTTGGAACTGCCGAAAGAAGTGAGGTTTTTTCCGGCGTGGATAAAAGCGCTTTTCCCAAACTTCAGGTAATTTCCCAGTGCAACCCGGCCGGTAAAATTATTGAGCGAAATGTTCAAGAATTTGAGGCCGGTAAGCGGAGGAAAATCCGAAGGGAAAGAACCGTTGATTTTGTTGTCCGAAACGTCTAAATACTCCAATCCTCTCAAAACAGAGATGGGTTTTAAATTCCCAGCAATTCTGCAGCTCGAGATGTCGAGGTGCTGCAAATTAGTGAGGTTGGAAAAAGCAGATGGTTGCAGAGTGCCCAAATCGTTGTGGGAAAGGTCGAGAAATGTAAGCTTTGGGAAGCCAGACAGCTGGGCCGAGTTGGTGAACCGGTTGGATGAGAGATTGAGCTCCTGGACCGAAGAGGTTGAACTGTCTCCTGACGCGGGTTCGAGTCCAAAGCTGCCTCCGAGCCGGTTCTTAGAGAGATTAACCCGGACCAGGTTCGGAAGAGTCCAAAACCATCCAGGGACGGAGCCCTTGAGATTGTTGGATGAGAGATCGAGGGATTGAAGATTTGACAAGTTTCTGAGGTACTTCCATGAGATTATTCCGGTTAGGTTTCTGGAGGGGAAGTTGATTTGAGTGATGGGTGGGTTGGAGCAGTTGGGTCGGTTTGAATTTTGGAGCCAGGAGAGGTTGAAACCGGAGACTGACTTGAAAGCCTTGGAGACCTGGGCTTGGTCTGTGCTGTTGCAGGTGGATTCTGCTTCAGCTGCTGCAATCAGCACCAGAAGAAGTGAAAATCTCAACAGGGTTCCCATGTTTCCTGCAACTGGGTTTTAATTTTCAAATTCCATGAGAGATGGAGAGAGTGAGAGAGAGATGGAGAGGCAGTGAGAGACTATAATGAATAAATGAAATGGTGTGGTGGAGGAAAATGGGGGGATAGTCAATGTTAAGAGGAGTGAGTGAAGTGGGGTGATTGACCAAAAACTAAAAAGTGAAGTAGGGTGAGGGTAGGTTTGGAAATGTCCATTTGGTAGGGAAATTTTTTCAATGTACTGGAAACATAATTTTACATTAAATATAGAAAAAATGAATTATAACTAATTATATTATTACATTTGATATTCGTACTGTGTGTCGGGCACACTGAAAGGATCTTAGATTACACTGGTTTCATTTGAATGGTTTAGTTCCAAAGTTACACAGGTTTACATGCGAATCAAAGCTTTTGCTTTTTTTTTATTTTTTCATGATTTAATGCTAATATTTCAGTCACTTCTTGTTTGGTTGGATTGGTTTTGCCTCAGGTGGTCAGCCCCCAGCAAAATATTAGGGTAGAAAGGTGGCGAGTATAATCTATTTTTAGTGCTTTGAGGAATTTTTGTAACTTTATAAAAGAATCTCTCTCGATAAGGAGTTATTTCTTTTAGACTATATTTGAGGTTATATATATTTATTTATGAGTAATTTGATTATGCTACAAAAAAATTTTGTGTTCAACTTTTCATAAGTTGACTTTTAGACGTCCTATCTTAAACTTTTTTTTATGAACCTTTCAATCTAAAAAAGTTAAAATTGTGACAAAGTTAGATTTCATCTCTTATGTACCGTTAATTGGATTAAATTCTCTTATCTCAATCTCATCCGTTGAAAAATACAAACCCTCTCTAAAATAATTTGATTTTCACGTACAACATAACAATTTACCTAGCACCAATTGGTAAATTAGTATCATACAATTTTGAAAAAAAATTATATGAAAATTTCATCCACCAATGCCCATGAATGTTAAATCACTTTGAAATTTCAATTCCTACGGAATTTAAAACAATCATTAATTAGCCAAATTGCAAGAAAAATATGTAAGAAAAAAAAAAGTATAAGTGTATTCGCAAGTGGAGTGAGGGTGATAAAAATTTGCTCACATGGGTTGTTACTTTTTTTGTGGGACACACTGTTTTTTGAGGGTATATGTAGCTTAATTTTATGTTACCCAATAAAGGAATTTGGTAACCCCAGTGATAGATCTAGACCCATTTTTCGACTCACTGAGAATGAAATTTCTCATTGAGGCTTGAAATGTATTAGCCCCTATTAAGAATGCTCTAAGCAAGGAAGGGGGAGGGAGGGAGGGGAGGGGACCCTTTGGTCAAAAGAAAAAGACTTGGCCACCCAGATTTCTCAGAAATTAAAATAAAGTACGAATACCTATACATAATTTGAGAGTATAACAAACGCTAAAGGGCTTCTATTGTGTCAAATATATTATTTAATATGTAATGACAAGAATACTTTCAGGTGTTCGTACTGTAATTAGACGCTTGTTATGAATCTATATGTTCACAAAAATATATCATACCTAATATTCCAAGAATGACCGAACCACTCTATATAACTTAGACCAAGATTAGTGTGGTTTAGTGTTGGTTTTGTATATATATATAGTTTCGGGTGGGGAACAGAGGATTGGTGGGAGCTTTCTAATTCCAGGTTTACAAGTTACAGTGAGAGGGACAGAGGGTCCATTGTTTCGTTGAGAAGGATACAATTTCAACAAATGTGGTAAAATCTCAAGCTGTGGAAGTTGGAACATAAATGTCACGCATCTCCCAATATTTGGCTTCTTGAAGGTTTTGGTTTAGATAGCTTCTTATCAAAGCTGGGCTATTCTGCTGATATATTGTGGTTTTGTCATGTTTTACTAAAACATGACAAGAATTACATGCAAATTTGTATTGTATAACCAAGCGAAGAGCTAGTGAAGGCTGTAATGGAATATCGTATGTGGTGTAAAATTGAATTTGAAGCTTTTTATTACGATTGGAACAAGCAACGAACGAGTGATCACTAGCTCCGCTTAATTAAGCACTCGACGTGTAGTTAGTTCAAAATATGCCCACCATTATAGACCTTCGAATACTAGCTAGGTAGTTAATTATTTGTTAGGAAAATGGCTCATTGATTATTGGTGGGGAAAATGATTTTTACAGTCGTCGCTGAATAAATTTAAAAATAAAAGAGAACCAAATGACAAAAATAATGAGCATTGGGGAAAGGAGAAAATTAGCGAGAGTAAAAATCGTCATCCAACAAGAAGCTTCAAAGGTTAAAGTGACCACACAGGTACGTGCGAACAAGCATCAAAGGCTATGATAAGCTCATATATGCCATGCGAATTACCCTAATATCCTTCCTGACTATATATAATGCATGGTTTGTCAAACAAGGTTGTCAATCCACAAGAAATAACACCACATTGCATTCGTTTTGAAAACCACTTGCTTTGCCAAGAAAAACATGCCTATATTAATAGTGCCACCTTGGCCCTGATGATGTGAGGTGTGAAACTAGTAATGAGATCATCTCTAGATCTCTGTTTTCGGAGTAAATGGACCTAAAAATTCGGATCATTCAACTTAAATTATGCGGTTCTCATTAGTTCATTCTTCAACACACAAACTCATGCCCTAATCTCCCTCGAATGACCTGGATTTTTAATTCCATCAACTCCGTAGGTGGAGATCTGGTGATGATCTTATTCCTATATAGAATCATTTCGTAGACAGAAGACATTTTGCATGCAAATGTTGTGTGGATAGTAAACTCACATTGACTTCATGATCATATATGAATCCACTCACAATTCACAATTATGCCATTCATCGACCTCGAACAAAAACCCTAGTCAAATCCACCTCTGACCGCCGTCAACGAGTCCTCTGTAGTAATTTCAAACTACTGCAAATGTGAACTTATTCCACTAGCTCTTCAATCCACACCAGCTAATACATGTCCCCATTTGAAACCCAAAATTTAATAACTTAATCAAAGAATAAATAAAAATATGTTTCAAAGTAGGGTTGCAGGTGGGATCCTTGGAATAATTAGAAATTAAGAGGTGGAGTGCAATTAATCAAACTTATATATTTATTCCAGTCTGCAAAATTCCGCATCAAACAAAAGTACGGGTTACACCATAAATTAATTAGTAATATGAAAATAATACAATTACTTATAAGCACATGTAAGATCATTCATTTCTCTAATGTGAAATTGGTACTCTCAATGCGCTCCTTTATGTCTGACAAATTTTCAGACATAATAAGAAGACAACATAAACCAATTAGTGACAATGGATTTGGAAGGGAGCAAAGCAAACTTGATCCACTGACTAATTCTATTGGCACGTGATCTTTGGTTCACTGATCTGCTGGGAATTTCTTCTTTTTGTGAATTAAATAGATTACATTTGAATCATTTCGAGGGTAAAGTTTATTATATGCATATAAGGCATCACCTAATCCACCCAAAATTCCAAACCAAACTTCCATCGGATGACAGCTAACCCAACATTTGGAATTATCAAAAACCAACTAAGATCTGGAGAAATTTTTTAGTGTACCAGGAATATGATCATGTATACTAAATCTCATAATACTATTGGTTGAAAATTTGAAAAAAAAATTCTAAATCAATTATATTATGACATTTGATGTACCCAGCCGTGTTACAGGCATGCTGAAAAATTTCTCCTATATCTAAAAATATTTTAAACATAATTAAGGTAAACCGATACTCCTACATCAAACTATATACACATTTTTACTTTATTCATAATTCTAATCAAGTTGGACAATATGGTATGACCCGTGGCTCATACAAAGACGTTGACATTACAACTTACATGAACATGCATGAACACTAGTAGTAGAGAGGGAGTGATTCAAATATGTGAATTCGAGTACATGGATAAACGCTTTAGTTATATTTGAACTACGCCTTTGCAAATCATTGATCATTCTATTGTCTAAGACAATAAGCCCACTACAATTTTGATCTCTTTTCATTTTCATTGGAAAGAACTGAATAGTTTTGACCTATACATCCTCACTAGCGGAGTGATTCAAATATGTGAATTCGAGTACATGGATAAACGCTTTAGTTATATTTGAACTACACCTTTGCAAATCATTGATCATTCTATTGTCTAAGACAATAAGCCCACTACAATTTTGATCTCTTTTCATTTTCATTGGAAAGAACTGAACTAGTTTTGACCTATACATCCTCACTAGCTTTCATGAACCGACACTCTCGGTCTGTCCATATTGAGTTTAGTTTATTGTCTGTTGGAAACTGAGACGGGAATGAAAACTTCAGATCTTTGATAGATATAGAAAAAATTCGATTCAGTTATAATTTTGATTGTCGTGGGTTATAAATACCTTCCATTTATTTCTATTTTTTATTTTTATTTTTATTTGAGTATATGGTTCAATTCATTTGATGAATAACTTGTTTAGAAATCCTATTATAATAACTGAAAGCGTTTTTTATGAAAATATTATTGGAACCAATTCTTAATAAAAAAACACAAATAAATCTTGAAAAAACAACTCCAAACGAACCCAAAAATGAGTGAGATATTTGGATGACTAGTGAATACTAATTAGTTTTAGAGAATTTTTTTTTTCATGAATCGCTATTGAATTTTTTTAAGCACAATCTTCAATTAATTACGAAAACTGTCCGACAAAAAAATAATTTTGAACAAGTACATTTTTTCCAGTGAAACTGTTTTCTGATAGGGAAAATCTATAACGAATTTGAATATAAGGAAATTCGATGAGGAATTGCACGGGTACGAGGGTTGACGCATTTATCTTAGACCCGCCTGTTCATCAACACAATTTTATGTGGAAAGTGGGCCTTCTTAATGAATTAAGAGTTTTGCCACCCGACCCGCCCATCCAAGATACTTCTTCCTCAAATACGATTTCCTCGTCCACTACGACTGAACCCTAATCGCAGACACAAACCGACCGTGACAAAATATAGAGTGTAAATCTCAGTTTATTACAAGTTTATTGGTTTTCAACATTTAGTACATGAAGTTTTTTTCGTTCTAGAGTCATGTTTAAAGTGTTAATTTTGGAACAGTCTCATACATCCGTTAGTCTGGCTATTAAGTTTCCCATTAACTAGTGACGTGGCGCCCATGTGGACAATGATTGGACGTCATGTGTCATTAAATGGTGCACGTGGAAATTAAAAATTCAAAAAAAAATTCTCGTCCAAATTTAAAATATTTAAATAAATAATTAAATAAAAGTATTTGTAAAAAAAAAAAAAAAAAAAAAAAAAAACCCTGAACCCCCTTCTTCTTTCCCACCCGACACCCCTCCATCCCCTCCACCCTTCCACGGCTCCACCCTTTTATCCCCTCTACCCCTCACCCATCGACACCCTTACCATCAAGCACACATCTAGACGGGTCAAATACCCCAAAGCAAGCAGTTTTTGGATTTTGTTTCACATTGAATTCACCAAAACCCTTTTTCTGGCTTTCCCAAAATTTTATAACATTATAGTCTATAATCTGTGCAATAATTCCTCAAGATCCACAATTCAAGGCACAAACTTTTGTCTGCTGGCTCTTTTCTTTTACTCTACCTGTGTGGAGAGGAACAAAAGCAAAGACATGGAGGTGGGGGCAGATGCAAAGATAGTGGGTTGACTACACAAAATCCTTGTTCCTGGAGGGTAAAAGCAATAGAAAAAAATATGAAATTTAAGCATAAATCACAGATGGGGTTGTTTTGATTTTGTTGTTTTTGCTTGTTTTGTTCCTGATGTTTTTGTTTTTGGGATTTTTTTCATTGGTTGGGTGAAAGAATGAGTTTCTGGATGGTTAGTTTTTGCAGCTCCAACAACTGTAGGATGAGAGCAACCCAAATTTTGTTGTTGAAGTGGTGTCTCTTTTCTTTGAAGATCCTGAGAAGCTTCTCAATGATCTCACCAGAGCTTTGTAAGAATCCAGGATCTTTCTTTTCACTATCTTTTTGTCTCTGGGATTGGATTGGACTGGCTTGATTGATTTGTGTGGTGCTCATGGTTTGATACAGATACTTTTAAGGAGTGCATGATTTCCCTTTTTTTGTTTGCACAAAGAACATCCAACTATAGACTTCAAAAGGGTTGATGCCCATGTTCACCAGTTCAAGGGTAGTAGCTCCAGGTACACTTAAATGTTGCTTCTTTTTAGGGTTTTGCAGGAAGGGAAGGGGTTGGGTTTTTGGGGAAGGAGAAAAGGCTTGGTGGTAGGGGTGGGTATTAGGGAATGGGAAGGGTGTCGGTGGGTAAGGGGTGGAGAGGATGGAGGGGTGTCGAGTGGGGAAGACAAAAGGGGTTCTGGGTTTTTTTTATTTTTTTTATTTTTTTAATTAATTATTTTAATATTTTAAGTTTGGGTGAGAATATTTTTTTAAAATTTTTAATTTCCACGTGGACCTCTTAATGACATGTGGCGTCCAGTCATTGTCCACAAGGGCGCCACATCATCAGTTAACGGGTGACTTAACAGCCAGACTAACGGATGTATGAGACTGTCCCAAAATTAACACTTTAGACATGATTCTGGGACGAAAAAAACTTCTTGTACTAAATGTTGAAAACCACAAAACTTGAAAGTAGTAAACTGAGATTTACCCAAATATACACACACACACCACATATAACCCCTAATCAGAATCCATCCGCGATTCCGCTGTATAAACCTTCCACCTTGACTTGTGGCATCAAAGAGAGGAAATATGGCAGAGGAGCTGGCGCTGGATTTGGAAGAGCTCGGCCACCTTCAGAGCATGGTGAAACGCCACCATATATATCATCAACCACCTTAACCGTCTTTCCCAACACCTTCTCTCTTCGGAAAAGGAGCCATCATCGCTGCCGCCGCCACCACAATCTTCTCAATTAACCATAGGCCACCAGGGCAAAGAGTTGAAGTCCACCGTCAGGCCTCAAAATGTGGCGAGGAGAGAAGGTGCCAAGCAAGAGAAGACGAATGATAAATCAAACCCTAATAAGCACCGCATGAATTCTCTACTTCGATGACGATCGTTCAGTACGTACAGGAGTCTGGAGCCCGCCTCAACAAGGGGGAGCATAGAGAGGACACCACAGTATCCTTGGATGGTATTCAAGATTAAACATAGTAAAAAAGGACAGACACACAACTGACCTAACCCAATATGTGACTTCGATTGATAATTTCAATATGTTTTTGTCGAATTAAGTAATAATTTAGTTTTCCCCCTCAATTAGGGCAAATACTGAACAAAATGCCGTCCTCCGATTCCAAGTATTTCTTCTATGATTTACAGGGTCGTAGCTCTAAAGTCCAAATTGTGGCTGATCCTAGGACTGATCTCTTAAAATTTGTTTGCTTCTCTTTCTGTGAAAACCAGTACCATACAATGTTGAATATTTGCATCTTGCCTTCGTTTTTGGTCTGGTAGAAGTTAAATAATTTGTATTAATATGTGATTGAGCTACAAATCATTTCCTTTATTTCATGCAGAAATTTAGAGATGGATGAATATGAATTTTCTAAATTTTATTCCAGTACAAGGCCTGGCGATTTTATAATTTATTGGCGTGACTGGATTTCCAGGTTTGTGTTGTTACTCTAATGTCGATTTTGTTCCTTTACACGTTTATTTATAGCAAATTGTTTCCAAAAATTATGAATTAATCTTGTACTTAAATGTTGAGTTAAGAATAATGAAATCACAAAGTTCTTGTGTTTTTTTTACCTCCCTCTAAAGTCAATTGAGGCTTGTACACTAGTGCAACTGTGCAATACATGGTTTGAAAATATGAACTTTTGATTGTTTGGACTTACAAAGTTTTGTAGTTTTGTTTCTGTTTCTTTCTTCTTTTTTCACGAAAAACTAATAGAGGAGATCTCAGCATTTTCCTAAGATAGTTTTATCGCCTTAAGAAATAGTCATCCGGTTTCTCCAAGCCAGAAGCATGCAGGTTTGTGCCTAAATCTCTCACCCTCTTTGTCCCTTGCCCCAGCTTGTGTTTGCGTTATTCACGTCTGAGATGTCACATTTCAAATACTCGATCAGCTCCTTATCACATGAAAGAAGTATCACAATTTTGACATTCGCTTGCATAAAATTTTCTTTTATTCTTTTAGCAAGCTGTTTCTTCACATGTCAAACTGTTATTTGATGTCAAACAGGAAACTCCTTACACATTAGGAGCCAAACAACTCTTTTTCTAGTTGATCAGTTTGTGACCGTCTGTTCTTATTGTTTGACAGGAAAAAACTTTTCTCAGTCAGCAGACCAAAAGACGAGCCATCTTGTTTTGGAACATTTTTCCTGACAATTTCTTCTTCTTCTCCTATTGGTTGCGGAACTTTTTATTCAGTCATTTGAAGATCGGAGCTCTAACTTTTGCTCATTTAAAATTGTTCAGCAACTGCAAGTGCTTAATATATTAAGTCGATGCAGCAATCAATTTCACGCTTATTAGGGTTTGTGGGTATATAAAGATATACAGATAGATGAATACTTCTTAGAATCTATGTTGCACAGATATGGATACGGCGACACGACAAATCTCAAATATAAGAACACAGACACGGGTAAGACACGAGAATTAAAATTATATAAATTTATGACAAAAAATTACATATATTAAAAACAATATTTGGAATTGAGAACATAACAAAGTATTTGTATTCATCAAATTCATGAATAATAATTAAACACACAAACATTTAGGTAATAGAAGGAGGATTGCATCCCAGGCCCAGGGCTTACAATGCCCTCCTCAAAGGCTATGTGAAGGCAGGTCAACTGAAAGATGCCAAATCCATCGTGTCCAAGATGGAAAAAAAGCTGCATTTCACCCGATGAGCACCCTTCCAGTCTGCTCATCATTGATGCCTATGCGAATGCAGGTAGGTAGGAAAGTGCAAAAATTGTGTTGAAAGAGATATGGAAGCTAGCTATGTGCAGCCTAATTCCCATGTATTCGGCTGGATTTTAGCCAGCTACCGCGGCAGAGGGGAGTGGCAAGAGTCATTCCAAGTTTTGAGGAGATACAGAGTAGTGGAGTCAGGTAAGACCAAAAGGCAAGTTTTTTAGGTTTTAAAAGTTTTTACATTTACAGAAATGCCCCAAAATATCTTTTATATTTACCAAAAAAAAAAAAACCTGCCGTGTCTGTCCAAATTGTTGATCATGTCCAAACCGTATTCAAGGCGTGTCCAAGACTCCGCACTTTGGAGTTTTGGAGTATTTATGCAACATAGCTTGGAATATACGTACAAGATGATGATTAAAGTAATATTGATAATATGTATTTTGGTATATTTTATCCTTTATTAATACAATATTTATTTTCTACTTTAAATTAATCTAAACGGTAAAGACAAAAATTGAACTCGAACACATAAAATGAGCGCATTTATTCTAACTAATGTGGCTACACTCAACTTTTTTAGCTTAAGGAAACTTGTTCCTATACAAGTAAATTGTTACCATTCAAGAAAAGCTAGAGCTTGAAACCTGGCCCTGTTGATATCACAGTATCTCTTTGGGCCTTCGCATTTAAGAGTTTACTTGATCTGCTATATGTTGTAAAAGCTGGGCTCATCAGAGGGCCCTCATAGTTGGTTTTTATTTAAGCAAAAAATAACCGAAGTTTTATTATGTTACAATAACTCTTTTTTCCTGTAACATAATACAAATTTTAATTTCTTACAGGTAGTGTTTTAATATTGATAATTTGATATAAGCGGAAATATCGATGGATAAATCAATATCGATAAGTTGCTTTTGATGAAAATGAGAGAAATTTGCAATGAGGTGGGTATCGCAACTTATTCAAATTTAGTTGAAATTTAAAGAATTTTTTTTTTCGAAAAAAATTCAAAAGTTCAAAATCTGCAATGGGTTACGGCAAAATTTATGCAGTGAATTTGTAAATTTCATCGATATTAATTGATTTTCATATATCTCGCCAATATATGGTGAAGTTAGCATTTCAACCGTCTTCCATATTGATCCTTGATTTTTCAGATATTTAGACACAAATATAGATAATTTTGTAGATATTTTAAACATTACTTACGGATACGAAGTGTCAAGTTTGGCGTTGTATTTGTTTATTATATTAAAAATATATATGTATATTCAACCAACAAGAAACATAATTTGTATTTCTTTTAGTTTACGGTAGCCATAGAAAAAGAAGAAATGCATGGTATACATTAGGTTGTCATGGAAGAATTATACAAGTTAGATATGTTGTTATTTAATTTTCAAATATTTATTTATTTCCCTAAGAGTTTGATAACCATAATTATTCAAATTATTAATCTTTTTGTCATGGATTGGTGGTAGGCACCAATTTTCATTTAGCCAGTCGAATATGCATCATGGACAACAAACACCCACCCCACCTCCACGCCCTCCCCTCACGTGGACTGCAATCATAAAATTATGGAGGCCCAAAACTTCTATCTCGAGCACATGCAATAAAGATGTAGACGATCAAGTGAAATTCAAGGCGCGCAATAATTTGATCTATGTACAACATCGTTGTGGTAAAGATCGTAATGTTAAAGGAAACATTAGCACATGATATAAAAGGAGAGATCATAAGCGTTTATACCGTAAAATCGATTTCCGAGAAAATAGAAACGACTTATATGGTAGACTCGTTATTATAGAATAAGACCCTAATCAAAATGCATGTCCTTATTGTAAAATAGTCAAAAAGACGGCAATGCTCAGGATTCTGCAACAGTTGCTTGCCGTAGATGTGTAAAATCAGCGCCGACCATTAAGTTGACATTCTCATAATCAAGTTGTCAACTTAGCCTAGTTCAAAATTCATGGATTGAGCCTTGTGTGTCGCGCCGTGCCAGATAAGTCCCCTTGTATAATTTCCTAGAATACGGGCGGCAAATGTTACCGTGCAGTATAGCATAGAAAAGCATGATGTTACACGTGATGACGGTGTGATAGTAATTGGGAAATTAATTTCCCCAATTTTTTTTGAGAAATGCTAAAGAGGGTCTCTCAAAAGTGGTACTCTTCATAAATTATTTGACATCTTATGTTTTTAACACAATATTTTATAATGTTAGCACATGAATTGACGTTAATTATTGATATAGCAGAGAGTCTTCTCATTTTTTGTGAAAATCTCCTTACCTTTTCTCAGTTTTTTAACCTTTTAGTAATAAATAGAAGGGTACAAAAATTACTTTTTCAAATAATAACGAAAATTATTTCGTAATGAACTTGTAGTTGAAGTTATTTAAACTTTAAAGCTTACACTTAGACATCAATGTTGCTTGTATCAAAGAAAGATAACTTGTCAACGACATTAAGTGGAGAGAAGCTTATTGGGTGGAAACAAGGTCATGTTTACATAGATATATATATATACTCGTGTCATGTTTATGTCCAACTAAAAATGGGTGATGCACAGAATAATATTGCAAGAATAACTCACATTATTATTTAGAATGAAAATAGTTAACATTCAAAAGTAAATGAGAAAAAATTAACGTTTAATTATTATATATAGAGCGATGTTAATTATGAATTGCATTTGTGTCATAATTAGGATGACGTTGTGTCATCGTATTGTGCATATATTATCACATGGAACAACATCAATGTAGGTATTTATAGTAGTATTACAAGCCAATCACGCATTGTTATGCGTTTTGAATTTCTCACTTTGTAAATTTGTACCAGCTAGCTAACAAACATGTCCACTTCAAACTTCAGAGTTTTCAAGTATCCTGAACACTAATCCAACTAATACATTTAATAATTGAGCTTTGTGATTTAGGAATACATGGAAAGTTACAATGTTTGGCATTTTACACACTTAACAATGTGAATAAATTTAAAGATATGTTATAATGATATTTTTGTTGCGTGAAAGCTTCTTATGCTTTTTGAGATAAGTAGGGTTTGAAGAAACGGTTTCATGGATTACGTAGGATATATAGATTGCCTAGGTGTGGTGTAGTCAGCATCATTGTGTAAGACACACGTGTTGGCCACAAGGTGGCTTGATATTACTTGGTTGGAAATAAGCTAACCAGGTCCCAAGTCTCCCTCGTCCTCTGAGGCAGGAAAAGGCCCATCCACTCTCCAGATTGCCACCTCGAAACGACTACAACTTGCATATATCTCTCATGACTTTTCTACACAGAAAGAGCCGTTAGAGTTTGTATGTATTTTTGAAAGTAACGTTAAGAAGATTAAATTTGTAAAAATAATGTAAGGGAAATTAAATTATAATTAAAATTTTATAAATTAAATAATATGAAAGTTGATGAGACTTAAGCGTTGATAAAATTGTTTATTTCTATTAGTGACACATCCTTTAGTTTACAAATTTAGTTCTCTAGTATTACCATCTTAGGTTAATTTACATTTACCTTATTAAAAAAAGAGGTTAATTTACGTTGGGCTGTCCACCAGGAAGTTGCAATTCTCGTGTGTTTTTTGAGGTAGGATTTTCTTTCCTGTAAATATTTTTTTTCTTTAATCCCCTCTTCCATATTTTTCTCTTTCTCTTTCTCTTTCAATAAATCCGTTAATACAAAATGTTGACATTGTTTAATTGTGACCAGTTCAAATAAAACAGGATAAGGAAGAAAAGAATTTGAAGATGAGAGAATCATACTCTGCTTTTAGGTCAAACATGTTTGCGATGTTTGCATGTGCTGCTTTGATCTTTGAAAAGGAAATTAAGAGTAATGCGACCAACTTTTTATACAAATTTACAAACTATATGATATGTTACAAATAAGAAATAAATATATTAATCAACACTTAAGTTATAATTTAATCATCAACAATCACGTTATATAATTTACAAAATATAATTTAAATAGTCTTTCTAGCATTACCTAAAAATTAACCTCTTGTTTACTAAATTGATTTCCTTTGGCGCGAAAGTTTATAGTCGTAACAATAATCGTTATCAATATTTATGATAAAAGTTTGACCTTTAACCCTTCGCGTGCAGTAAAGATAATGACTTTTAAAGACTTATTTGCTAATATTGCAATGTGACAGCTTGACAATAAGTTAATGGATATTTAAAGAGGACTGCTTCTCATCAAACATTTTTTTTTTTTTTAATTCTAACTAATTAGACTAATATTTTGTTCAAGTATTTTTCACCAACTAATTGATACAATAGTGTCCAATTATTTTGTTAACTAATATATTTGTCGCATGCGGGCACATTCGACATAAAAGTTGTCGCAAAGTATTTTTGTTTAAACCAATTGGTCACCATTAGCATAATATGGTTGATTGGTGACCAATAAACTAAACAATGTTCTTAACCAAAACAATTAACAAATATAGCAACTAACTTTATATTATATGTCTTTTTTCTTTTTGGAATTTAGGTAAGTTGCTAGCAAAAACTTAGGCCAATTTTTGTGACAAAAAACTTAACCTTTTTGACAAAATAAAAAAAAAGTAACTTTAACGAAAAATACTCGTATTGTTCATTTTAACGAAAAATCATATTTTTAGACTAAAAAGTCAATCCTGGTACTATTCACTTAACCCTTTGTTTTGTCCCTATCATTAAAACTCAAAATTTTCAAACCTTTTTCATTAGTTTTCCTAATAAAAAAAGACACCGATGTACACAATTTCGGAACATATTTTCTCTGAACTTTTCGTAAGCGTCTTATTCTTATACGTGGCAAATGAATAAATTTAGAACCCAATAATAAACAATTAAATACAAAATAACTTTTACAAAGATGTATTAGTCCTTTATTTTTTTTTGAACTTGTAAGGAGCTACTAATTTTTCTCTTGAATTTTAGTTTTAGCTGATTATCCCCCTAACTTTTTACAATTACCTAATTTTTCTCTTGAATTTTAATTTTAACCGATTACTCTCTAAACTTTTATAATTGGCCAATTTCTCATTAACTTTAATTTTCCCCTTAAACACTAAACTTAAAATTCAAACAAAAAGTAAACGAAGTGAACTAGCAGAAGAGAAGAAGAAGAGAAAGAAATATATTCTCCACAATAGAAATAAAATTAACTTTTTGTAGTTATAAATTGTTCAAGGAAGAAATTTGCCAATTGTAAAAGTTTAGGGGATAATCGGATAAATTAAAATTCAACACGTAATCAGCTAAAATTAAATCTAGAGAATTTTTTAAAAAAGTTATTGGGTAAAATTAGCGGATTCTTACAAGTTTGAAGAAAAAATTAATAAATAACTCCTCTATAAAATAAAAAATATATATAACATGCCTATTTAAATTAAAATTTAGAGATATTCATCAATTTCCCCCCTGAACTTGTGACCATTGGCCAATTTTCCCCCTCAACTTTAATTTTGGCCAATTTCCCCCTCAACTCTCATAATTAGTTAATTTCCCCACTCAACTTTAATTTAGCCAATTTCCCTCCTCAACTCTCAAAATTAGTCAATTTGCACCCTACTGTTAATTTTTTTTATTTTTAATTTTCCATCTATTCTTTTTTTAATTTTCAATCTTTCTAATAACTTCCAACAAAGTACTAAAATTAACATAAACTCACCTGCATAATATAGGGTAAAATGTACAAAAACATAATACAATTAATATGTGATATGGGTTGATTATAAGAAAAAGTTATGAATCGTTTTTAAAGCATGTAGAAGAAGAAATAATAACAAAAAGAAATAACAATCCTAAACTCATGGATCATATGTCACATCCCGGCCCAGGCGAGACCACTTCCCGGGCCCGCTCCACCACCGTAGCACGATATTGTCCGCTTTGGGCTTACCATTCCCTCACGGTTTTGTTTTTGGGAACTCACGAGCAACTTCCCAGTGAGTCACCCATCATGGGATTGCTCCAACCCCCTTCTCGCTTAACTTCGGAGTTCCTACGGAATCCGAAGCCAATGAGCTCCCAAAAGGCCTCGTGCTAGGTAAGGATGAGAATATACATATAAGGATCACTCCCATGGGCGATGTGGGATGTCACATCATACCTATTTCAATAAAATGAGTTATTCTTAGTAAGGAGTCGAAAATTATGAATAGATGAGCCATTTTTTCACTAAAGCTCGATTCTCCGCAATTTACTTGAACTTAGCTTTCACTTTTATAAAGAAAATTGTATTCACATACAAAAATTTACACATCAATCATTTTCGTTATCAATTTTGTATGGTCAAAAATCAAATAAAATTACTCCATACTGATTTATGATGACTAATAATACTATCTATGATAAATTGTAAAATTCTAAATTTTAATCTATTTGTAATAGGATAAAGATATAGGAACATGATTAACATACATCTCATTTGGTTTCTTACACACACTTGTTTAATTATGATCAAATTAAAAAATTAACAGTAGGGTGCAAATTGACTAATTATAAGAGTTGAGGGGGGAAATTGGCTAAATTAAAGTTGAGGGGGGAAATTGACTAATTATGAGAGTTGAGGGGGGAAATTGGCCAAAATTAAAGTTGAGGTGAGAAATTGGCTAATGGTCACAAGTTCAGGGGGAGAATTGATGAATACCTCTAAAATTTAAACTTTACCGAAAAAAAAAAGAAAAAGGAAAGGAGGATGGTAGTGGGGGTGTGGAGGGTATATACTCCTGCCCTACGGGAACATCCATGTCTCCAACTCCATATAAAATATCTTTTTACACCCACCGCTCAAAAATACGAAATTCCAACAAACCAAAAAATCACATCCCAACCCAACAATTCCCAAACTCAACAAAAAGCTTAAGAGCTTCAATCATTCGAATCACAAATAAACAAAACAAAAGTACAAAAGATCCCTACTCGGAGAAATCGCGAGAGAAAGGACCGGCCGTCCATTCCCCCAAGGAATGGCAGACTTCAACCCCAAAGCCACCGACAACGGCGGCGCTTCCACCCGCACAGCCCCAACCACGGCCACAACTCCCGTCCGCACAACCAGCAAAACCAAAAACTGCCCTGCTCTGCTTCTGGGTCGCTTCGAAATCGGCAAACTCCTCGGCCATGGCACCTTCGCCAAAGTATACCACGCCAAGAACATCAAAACCAACGAGAGCGTCGCCATCAAAGTCATCGACAAGGAGAAGATTCTGAAAGGTGGTTTGATCGCCCATATAAAGCGCGAGATCTCGATCCTGCGCCGCGTCCGCCACCCGAACATCGTCCAGCTCTTCGAGGTCATGGCCACGAAAGCGAAGATCTACTTCGTCATGGAGTACGTCCGCGGCGGCGAGCTCTTTAACAAGGTCGCCAAGGGCCGGCTGAAGGAGGAAGTTGCGAGAAAATATTTCCAGCAGCTAATCTCTGCCGTCGGATTCTGCCACGCCCGCGGCGTCTACCACCGCGATTTGAAGCCGGAGAACCTATTGCTCGACGAGAACGGAGATCTCAAGGTTTCGGATTTTGGGTTGAGTGCGGTTTCCGATGAAATTCGACAAGATGGTCTCTTTCACACGTTTTGCGGCACGCCGGCTTATGTGGCGCCGGAGGTTTTGGGCCGGAAAGGGTACGACGCCGCGAAGGTGGATATTTGGTCTTGTGGTGTTGTTTTGTTCGTGCTCATGGCTGGATATTTACCCTTCCATGACCAAAATGTTATGGCGATGTACAAGAAAATATACAAAGGCGAATTTCGATGCCCCAGATGGTTCAGTGCCGAGCTTGTTCGGCTTTTAACCCGCCTTCTCGACTCAAATCCGGGTTCGAGGATTACAATCCCGGAGGTGATGGAGAATCGCTGGTTTAAAAAGGGTTTTAAGCACATCAAGTTCTACATTGATCACGATGATCGGCTTTGCAATGTTCTTGATGATGATGAGGAGGACAGGTTTAGTGATGTGAGCTCTGTCTCGGATTGTATGTCGGAATCTGAGGCGGAGTTTGAGACCAGAAGAAAGATTACATCTTTACCCAGACCGGCCAGCTTGAATGCGTTTGATATAATCTCGTTTTCTCCGGGGTTTGATTTGTCGGGGTTGTTTGAGGAGCGGGGAGAGGAGGCCAGGTTTGTGTCGGGCGCCCCTGTTTCGACCATCATATCGAAATTGGAGGAGATTGCGAAAGTTGTGAGCTTTTCCGTGAGGAAGAAGGATTGCAGAGTGAGCTTGGAGGGGTCTAGGGAAGGTGTGAAGGGGCCATTGACAATTGCAGCGGAGGTATTCGAACTTACGTCTTCGTTGGTGGTGTTGGAGGTTAAGAAGAAAGCAGGGGACAAAGCTGAGTACGAGCAGTTTTGTAATACAGAATTAAGACCCGGGTTGCAGAACTTGATGGTTGAGGAGAGTGCCGCTGCTGCTGCTGCCGTTGCTTCCCCTCCGCATCTGCCTTCGGATACCGAGTAGGGAAGAAGAACGGGAAATCGGTACGATTTAATCCCTTGTTTTCTGATTTTCTGAGGCTAATGTGAAGGTTCCTCTTTCATTGATTTTTTTTCAGTTTCTTTTGGTGGTTGTTTTTGTTTTTGTTTTGGGAAATAGATGGAGCTTTTAGATACTTGATACGTAATGCATGCTCTGTTCTCGTATCGAGAAAGCTATAGATTAGATTACAGAGAATGGAATACAAAATTTCTACTTATATCTGTGATTTGTTGGTGGTGGCTGAATGTGCGAGTGTATATGCTTTACATTACTTATGCTATAAAAATTCGTAACACTTAAATTATAACTCTTTCGTTGTTATAACATAAATGCGGTCGATTTTGATGACATTGATGTATTACTATTTTTGTGCAAAAATTCTACGATGCATTGATGTATTACACACATTGTGTGATGGGATCTTTTAAGTCGTCAGATATGATGGTTTCATCGTCTAAACAGTTAAATTCGTAACACTTAAATTATAACTCTTTTGTTGTTATAACATAAATGCGGTCGATTTTGATGACATTGATGTGTTACCATTTTTGTGCAAAAATTCTACGATGCATTGATGTATTACACACATTGTGTGATGGGATCTTTTAAGTCGTCAGATATGATGGTTTCATCGTCTAAACAGTTAAATTCGCATATCTATACATATAGAAAAACTCATTTTCAATTGATTTTGCACTCGTTGATGTTTTCTGCAATCTTGAGTTAACGAATGACTTTTAAGTGGTAGTTTTGAGTTCACTTGAGTCTCTTCGGTAAAGACGAGAAAGACTTACCTACACTGGATACGCCATTGTGGTGGATGTTATGTTCACACCTTCCATACATAGGTATCTGGATTCGACCTAGTTAAGTCGCGTTTCGTTAGATAGCCCAGTTCCTTTCCTCTCTTCCATATGGCGGCACTTTTAGGTCAATTTTTTTTTTCTTTTTTCTGCAAGGAAACGGAGAGGTCAGTTTTTATCACCTAAGTTGGGTGAAATGATGGGGATAGAAAGCATGTTGCTTAAATACTGGTAGTTTGTCTGGTCCTCTGGATATGAAGCCATGGACCACTTTGCTGCATTTTCATGGACCATCAAAGGCTGGTTATTTGTTTGATAGGGAAAAAGGCAGATGAAGTTCATGATCAATGTAATGGATTTTATACTTGGAGGAAGATGAGGAGGTAATCTGTCTTATCACAATTTGTACCATTTGCATATAATCAGTGACGTCAAAAAAATCTTTACATGGCAAATGAGAAGTGGATGTTATTTTAAGAGTAAAATTCTCTCTTCTCTTTTTTTCTCAACCCTTCCCTCCCCTTCTATTGGAACGGTCACGATTAAATCACGTCAACATCTTATATTATTTTTTTAAACAAAATAGAGAATATAAGATGAATGGATGGGAGGGGATGGAAAGAGATGGATGCCCTGCCTTTTTCTACTAATTTTCTAAATTTTGACACTTATATCTCATCTTTTTGCGATGGCAACCACCATGGATGCTGATGGACAACTTCTTGTCAGTATCGTAGTTCTACGGAGTTCCGGGGCCTTGTATTTAACGGTGCTGAATGAAGGTCCCATTTCCGTCACAAAGTCGTATTAGAAAATTATATCACAAATAGTACACAAGAAATTTCCAGATCTTTTGTTTGTCGTTTACAAAATGTGTATAGGGATAATAATCTTGTTTACATGGACGAAATTTAACCTTGTTAAAAAAATGGAACAGGGTCCGGCTGATTTTTTGGGTTTTACCAAAACTCGTGGAGAGTGACAAGATGACTAGCCCAAATCTTGTGTTGTATGGTGGCAGAGCTCTCAACCAAAAGCCTTATTGGTCATTGAACACCAACCCACCACGACTCTAGTTTTTATACTCACCTTTTCATCACAACACAAAGAAAAGAATGTCAGAACGATGAAAGGGTACATTGGTCTGGTACATTTGGTTGTTTACAGAAGTGTGTGCTCCGTTCTGCTTGGAGTTTAAATCCCCTTGATAGTTTGAATTAGGTTAGGAACAAGTTTACCATTTTATAAACCAAGTTCTTCTATACTTGTTTCAGTAGTTATTTTTACTAGGTTGAAGGAAGTTTCAGATGTTATATATATAAATAATGAGTTCGATACCTAGGTGTTGTTTCTTTTTTGGTTGGAGGAGATTTCAGAATACTTATATATTGTACAATTTTAATCAGAACTTGTATGGTTCCATGCCGTGTGTCTTTTTTTAATTGGAGGAGGTTTCCTAATGATTATTATAAATATTTGTACATTTTTAATCAGAACCTGTGGTAAACCAAAACCTGGATATATTGACTTGTAAAATATTTTTGTAAATATTATGGATTGAAATAAACAACAAAATAGAGAAGTTGGAAATGTAGAATATAATGGCAAAAACATTAGTTAAATATTTGACTGGATCTATTGCGCATGCGAATCTACTAAGAATTGTAGTGACCGACCGCTACAGATTTCCACTTCCATGACAAAACAAGAACCAAAACTCCACATGCAAGACGTGTGCAAAAAACCAGAGAGTCGTCGATGAAAGAAACAAGGCATTAAAAGGATGATGATGTTATAAAAGGGTTAAAGTTTGAGAGATAACCTTTTTAAGTGGTAGGTGCAAGGTAGATGTAAAATGCCACACAAAAACTATAGCACAGACAGATAATAAAAGGCAGAGGAATATATGATGTTATTGATATTTCTCTCTTGTATTTCTTCTTCATCTATCATCTGTTACATGCGAGTGCTCTATTTATAGAGCAACTCGAACTGATGCAGTTAATGCATCTTGAAATTTAAAATGTACCTCTGACACTTTCATTCAGCATGGGCATTGAAAACTTTGCCCATGCAGATGACTTTAGCTTTGTGGGCATTCATTGCCAACAGAAGTTTTAGACTTTTCAACACTCCCCCTTGGATGCCCACATATCAACATGAGTTGCCTCGTTAAAACCTTGCTTGGAAAAACCCAGTGGGAAAAAACCATAGCGAAGGAAAAAGAGTACAACTTTTCCTGGATCGTTGATATAGTGTCAAGTATGCTTATGTTGCCTCGTTAAAACCTTGATAGGAAAAACCCAGTGGGAAAAATCCTAATCGAAGGAAAAAGAGTACAACAAGCATGTATCATGGATACTCCCCCTGATATGTTTCTCCCCCTGATTCCGCATTTTCCAAATTTAGCTGTTTGGTAAGTCGACGTAATCCGATGCCTTGCACTAACTTCTGAAATGTGCACTTTGGTAGAGATTTGGTGAACAAGTCTGCCAGATTTTCATTTGAACGGATTTGTCTGACTTCAATAACTTTAGCCTTCTGAAGCTCATGAGCACTGAAAAACTTTGGAGATATGTGTTTAGTCTTATCGCCCTTGATGAATCCTTCCTTCATTTGGGCAACACAAGCTGCATTATCTTCATGGATGACAATTGGATTGTCTGTCTTCGAAGTTAGACCACATGAATTCCGGATATGATGGATCATTGATCTTAACCAAGAACATTCACGACTTGCTTCATGTAAAGCAAGTATTTCTGAATGATTTGAAGATGTAGCAACTAATGTTTGCTTGGTTGAGCGCCATGAGATTGCTGTATCTCCATTCTTAAACACATATCCAGTTTGTGAGCGGGCTTTATGCGGATCAGAGAGAAAGCCAGCATCTGCATATCCAACAAGGACCTGGTCATCTGTGGAGTTCTTTGAGTAGAAGAGACCCATGTCTGCTGTCCCACGAAGGTATCGCAATACATCTTTGATACCCTTCCAATGACGAATTGTTGGAGCAGAGCTATACCTTGCTAACAAATTAACTGAAAAAGCTATATCTGGTCTAGTACATTGTGCTAAATACAACAAAGCACCTACTGCACTCAAATATGGTACTTCTGGACCAAGGACCAGCTCATCATCTTCTTTTGGACGAAATGGATCTTTCTTAATGTCCAAAGAACGAACAACCATTGGCGTGCTTAGTGGATAAGCCTTGTCCATACCAAATCGCTTCAGAATTTTTTCAATGTAAGCTGATTGGTGGACCAGAATTCCACTAGCACAATGCTCGATCTGCAGGCCGAGACAATATTTTGTTTTTCCAAGGTCTTTCATTTCAAATTCGCTTTTCAGATATTCAGCAGTTTTATTGAGCTCTTCAGGAGTCCCAACTAGATTCATATCATCAACATATACTGCTACTATAGCGAATCCAGAATTGGATTTCTTAATGAACACACAAGGGCAAATAACATTGTTGATATACCCTTCTTTGATCAAATACTCACTGAGACGATTATACCACATTCGTCCAGATTGCTTCAGACCATACAATGATCGCCTTAATTTGATCGAGAGCATACCTCGTGGTTTATTACTTGTTTCAGGCAACTTAAGTCCTTCTGGGACTTTCATATAGATGTCAGTATCTAATTCTCCATATAGATACGCAGTGATGACATCCATAAGTCGCATGTCAAGTCTTTCTGAAACCACTAAACTTATTAAGTAACGGAACGTAATTGCGTCCATTACAGGAGAGTATGTCTCCTCATAATCAATTCCAGGTCTTTGAGAAAAACCTTGTGCAACGAGTCGTGCTTTGTATCTTGCGATCTCGTTTTTCTCATTGCGTTTCCTTGTGAATACCCATTTGTAACCCACGGGGTTTACGCTAGGCGGGGTTTGGACTACTGGTCCAAAAACATTCCGCTTTTCCAATGAATTTAATTCTGCCTGGATTGCATCTTTCCACTTAGGCCAATCCTGTCTCTGTTTGCATTCATCAACAGAGCGGGGCTCAATATCATCACTTAAGATGATTTCAGTGGCTACTGCAAATGCAAACATATCATCAATGATTATTTCATTCCGATCCCACAATTCATTTGTACATGCATAATTTATGGAGATTTCTTTGCTTTCATGTACTTCTGTCTCTTCAGGGACAGATGTCTCATCAAGGACATTTTCTTTTTCTGGAAGTCCAGAATTATGAATTGTGGATGTATCATTCATTTTCTCTTCCTGAATGATTTCATTTGGATTCAGTTGTGCCCTCGACTTTCTCTTTCGAGGAGCTGAATCTTTTGAACCTGGAGGTCTACCACGCTTCAGGCGTGCACCAGATGAATCATTTGCTGCCACTTTATTTTGTCCAACAGGGACATTAATTCTTGCAGGTGCATTTGCAGCTGGTATATTTGATTTTGTCACTTTCATAGCATCATTAAATGCATCTGGCATTTGATTGGCAATGCTTTGAAGATGAACGATCCTTCTCACTTCATTTTCACATTGAATGTTGCGAGGATCAAAATGAGACAAGGTGGGAACAACCCATGTCAGCTCTTTCCGTTCTTCTGGAACGGTCTTTTCTCCCCCTAACAACGGGAAAATTGTCTCATCAAAGTGACAATCAGCAAAACGAGCTGTAAACATATCACCTGTCAAGGGTTCCAAATATCTAATGATAGATGGTGAATCAAAACCCACGTAAATTCCCAGTCTACGCTGAGGTCCCATTTTAGTGCGTTGCAGCGGTGCAATAGGCACATAAACAGCACAACCAAAAACTCGTAAATGGGAAATGTTTGGCTGATGTCCAAACACGAGTTGTACTGAAGAGTATTGATGGTTGGCTATAGGTCTCAATCGAACCAATGATGCAGCATGTAGGATGGCATGTCCCCATGCAGAGACTGGCAATTTGGTTTTCATGAGCAGAGTGCGAGCTATTAACTGAAGCCGCTTAATCAATGCTTCTGCTAAACCATTTTGAGTATGGACATGAGGAACAGGGTGTTCAACATCAATGCCCAATGTCATGCAATAATCATCAAAGGTTTGAGACGTAAATTCACCAGCATTATCAAGTCGGATTGACTTAATGGGATAATCTGGGAACTGTGCTCGTAACTTAATTATTTGAGCAAGTAGTCTCGCAAAGGCTACATTCCGAGTAGACAAGAGACAAATATGTGACCATCGGGTAGATGCATCAACCAAAACCATAAAATATCGAAATGGTCCACATGATGGTTGAATAGGCCCACAAATATCCCCTTGAATTCTTTGCAGAAATGATGGGGATTCAGCATCAACCTTTAGTTGTGATGGTCTAATTACCAACTTCCCTTGAGAACAAGCTTTGCAAGGGTTATCATTTGAGGCAACAATGTGTCTGCTCACTAATGGATGTCCATTAGAGTTGGTAATGATCCTACGCATCATGGTAGATCCTGGATGACCCAGACGGTCATGCCAAAGCATGTAAACCTTTGAATCAATGAACTTCTGGTTCATGACAGTATGTGATTCAATTGTCCTTATGTATGTATAATATAATCCACTCGACATACCACGCAACTTCTCCAATATACGCTTCTGGGTATCATTGGAGGTAATGCATAGATACTCCACATTTTCTGCACTTTTTGTTTCAATGTGGTATCCATTTAGACGTATGTCTTTGAAACTCAACAAATTTCGAGTAGATCGAGTAGCATACAATGCATTATGTATGGACAATATTGTTCCATTTGGTAACATAATCTGGGCTTGCCCTGAACCTTGAATTACATCTGAAGGTCCTGATATTGTTGTTACCCCTACTCTTGTAGGTATTAAGCTTGAGAAATACTTTCGATCACGAAGTATTGTATGTGTGGTTGCACTGTCTGCAAGACAAATATCTCCACCATTTCTCATGTTCTGAGAATAACCACAGTTTTTATCCATGCTCTCTGAGTAAGAGAATCAGAATTAAAAGCAAGTTATAACAAGAAAATTTACATGCCACTTTTATTGAATCTGAGAATACTACAAGTTCAGTATAATAAAAGTACATTAATGATTCAATCGGACCGATATACTTCATTTCCCCTTTCTACAATATAGTCTGAAACATCTAGATGAGTTGTGTTCAACTGCCCTGATAAGTCAAACACTGGATCAGGTATATCCATTGGTCTAGCCTCGTCGAGAAAGTTAGTCTCGACACCCTTCTCCTTGAGGGAGGCTTGATACAGATCCACTAGATGTTTAGGGGTACGACAAGTACGCGCCCAATGCCCATTGCCACCACACCTATGGTAGGCTCCTTCAGAGTTTCTAGGAGCATTGTTCATATGAGCTTTGCCTTTGTGGCGATTCACATTTTTGAAGCTCGGGCCTGAATTATTCCTGGGAACCTGGTTATGAAACTGAACTCCATGGTTCTTGCCTTTCCTATTCCATCGACCTCGCTTGTGGCCACGTCCTCGTTTATGATTATCACCACCAGAGGATGTGGTGTTCACTCCGAGGGAAGCAGCATTCACTTCTGGGAATGGTGCAGATCTAGTAGGTCGGGAATGATGGTTTTTCATCAGGAGCTCATCATTCTGTTCAGCTACTAAGAGCACAGATATCAGCTGGTTGTACTCAGTGTAGCCTCGCGCTCTATACTGCTGCTGCAGGAGCACGTTGGAGGCATGAAATGTGCTGAGAGTCTTTTCCAGCATATGCTCCTCAGTAATAATATCCCCACAGAGCTTCATCTGAGAGGTAATTCTGAACAATGCAGAATTGTATTCTGCCACTGACTTGAAGTCTTGAATCCTTAGATGAGTCCACTCATAGCGGGCCCTTGGAAGAATCACCGTTGTCTGGTGATTGTATCTGCTTCTCAAGGCATTCCAGAGAGCTAACGGATCTTCAACCGTTAAGTACTCGCTCTTTAGCGCCTCATCAAGATGGCGGCGAATGAAAATCATGGCCTTTGCCCGATCTTGAGAGGATGAGTTGCTCTCTTCCCTGATGGTATCTCCAAGATTCCCTGCTTCCAGATGGATCTTGGTATCCAGTACCCAGGTCAGATAATTCTTCCCAGTAATATCCAGGGCAGCAAATTCAAGCTTCGCCAAGTTCGCCATTTTCTTTTCTGAAAGAAAATGAGATGTGTAAGAACTTGCAATAATATGTATTCCTGGAGGAATATGATGTTAGAACTTCTGGTTCTTACAAATTTTTCATTTTGATCTTCAGGCCAAAATGATAAGCACTCGAAACTTCTGGCTCGAGATTTTCAGGGTGAATGAGGAGGGCGATCGTACCGCACCATTCTCATTGAAATAATGTAATATAGAATGGGCGATTATTTCGCACCACTCAAGTAACAGGAAAATTAAATATGCAGAGCAGCGTAGGCGATTATACCGCACCACATAAAATTGCAATGAAATTAAACAGCAGGTAAATTCGAATATGCAGGGTAGGGTGTGCGATTATACCGCTCCACCTAAAAATTGCAGTAAAATTAAATCTGCAGTCCAAGATAGGCGATGATACCGCACCGTCTTGGATCGCAGTAAGATTAAATTTGCAGTTCAAGATGGGCGATTGTACCGCACCATCTTGGATTGCAGTAGAATTAACACAAATAAATACTAGGTTAGTAATCAATCTCTACGCCAAACAAGTAATCAAAAATGTATGTAACCGTTAGTTGGAGAACTATGAGCAGGCATGGAGCAAACAACTCGTCGCGAGGGTACACGGCGCAGTTGAGGCAGAGGAAGAAGATGAACAGTAAAAACCTTAAAGGAAACATTTTTTTTTTTTTTCTTTCTTTCGTTCGTTCGGCGAAGAGAGATGAGAGAATAAATATATTTAGAGACTCGTGCTGATAACGTGTTATAAAAGGGTTAAAGTTTGAGAGATAACCTTTTTAAGTGGTAGGTGCAAGGTAGATGTAAAATGCCACACAAAAACTATAGCACAGACAGATAATAAAAGGCAGAGGAATATATGATGTTATTGATATTTCTCTCTTGTATTTCTTCTTCATCTATCATCTGTTACATGCGAGTGCTCTATTTATAGAGCAACTCGAACTGATGCAGTTAATGCATCTTGAAATTTAAAATGTACCTCTGACACTTTCATTCAGCATGGGCATTGAAAACTTTGCCCATGCAGATGACTTTAGCTTTGTGGGCATTCATTGCCAACAGAAGTTTTAGACTTTTCAACAGATGATGATTAGATACTAATTTAGGTGGATTGTAGGAATTAAAAGTCGTCATCCATGACTTTATAATCTGTTGATCTCTGAGCTTGGCTTTACAGATGTTGTTCTTCTATAGTCTAATCTCTGTGCCACCTCATGGGTGTCTCTCTCCAACAATAATTTAGGGTTAGGGTATGACTGGTAGTTGCCTTACTGCCTTGGTCGTAGATTCTTAGCTGTTTTCTTTCTATCTTCTTCCATGGATTCTGCAATTTATAATTCGATTTTCTTTTAGGGTTTGTTCAGATGGACTTTGGTTTTCGGTGGAAAAAGAGAGTATTAAAATCTCTCTAGTGAATCTATGTTTAACAACTGATAATATTAGTGAGAAAACATTTAAGAGATTATTTGATAAGCATTTCATTTGTTAGTTTTTAGTTTTCATTTTGTGTGTAGACGTCGAGGGAAAGTATGTGAGAGAAATAAGAAGTGAAGCAGGATGCAGTGAGCTGGTTAGGTTCCATAAAACGGACTTTTTACGTGTTTAGATTTAAGAACCATATTTTTCAACGAAGGGATGCTTGTGATATATCAAACATCGTTTTCCAAGTTTTGTGTGTGGAAATATGGAGGGAAATAGAGGAATAGGGGACATGTGGATAAGAAAACGTACGTGGTCGGATCGAACACCAACTTGATAATCAGCTAAGGACTTTCAGTCTTTCAGATACTGTGAAGATTTTGTTTTCTGATAGCAGTTACAGCTTTATATTCTTTACACAATTAAGGAAAAGAAGCACATATAATGGCATGGATTAATTGGACGTTGAATGGGTTAATCTTTTCTCTAATGCAGCCAAATCTTTTGCTAATCATTTTCCCACGTTAAATGGCAGCCAATCACAAACCATTTGGTGTCCTTGTGATGACAACAAAACAACAATGATGTAATTACGTGTGATTAGGGGAAAAGGGAAATTAGGCTAATTAAGAACTGTTTACAAGCCGTGAACGGTAGATTTTTATGTTGGATATATAATGACTAAATTTGACAAGGTGTATTTCTAGAGGGAGAGGTCTCGATTTGCTAGTTAAACAGATGGTGATGGTTCTGTGTATCCTACCCTCATACCTAATTACAAATCATTATTTTTCAATAAAATTCAGTATAAATCACTGGTCCAGCATTTTGGTTAATTTGGTCATAAATTAGCTTATCAACTTGTTTGCTGTTTTTTTAGGAGAGATTCTTGAATACAGCATCCATCTTACGGAGGAATTATTGTGTGCGATCAGCTGTATGTGAGATTCCTCATACGGGTTGTCCTGAGTGATAAAAAATTGCAGAAGATTCTGATTTTGTATTATGGCCGCACAAACATACATGATCCTTTGGTTAGACACAATACTTCTCTTCTCGTAGGGTTCTTTTCTTTTTGGTTAAAGACACGGAAAATTCTAGAGTATAACCGAGATATATCAAAATATTAATCTCTCTCACACACATGAATAATATTCTAACATGATAGTACTTTAAACGTGGTTGCACATTTGCCTTCTGTACTTTCTGTGGGAGCTGTTTTGCTTAATTTTCAGGATGAGTTGTGGAAAAACAGCAAAGATGGATGTCTATTATCCTCATTCCTAAATCATGTCACTCCAAAAAGTTTAAATTGAAAGAAAAACAAGAACAGATATAATTAGTCCATAACTTGCTCTTTAAATATGCAATTGAATATCCAAAATTTTGCCCTTTTGGTGCTACAAGTTTAAACTAGTGATTCTATATGTCATCGATCAATCTGCTACATGATTGCAGCATCTCATATACACATTTTTCAGAACATGCATCCTGCACTGCGCTCAGTCTTCAGTTGTGCACCAGATGACCAGACCAGTAATACCTCTGTTTCTCTCTCTTTACAAATTGATCTCGAATTCGAAACAAGTACAACATATAAAGCGGATTAAAGATGAAAAAGACTGAAAAGCTTAAGAAATAAAGATGAAAACGCATTGAAGAGACAAATTAAGCACAAGTTTTAGATAAAAATAAGCACTTCCTTCGTATCTAAGAAACGAGTTCAGGTGCTACTACTGGCGGTGGTGGCTGTTGCTGCTCTGTTCCTTGCCAAGTCCATACTATATCCTTAAGAGAGGGCTTCAAGTCATGGTCACAGAACTCCATGTATTCCAATGTGTCCCCAGCCGTTTTCTTCATCTCCACGACATGAAATGAAGGCGTGACCTCGAAAATCTCAGCATCGATGCCTAGCTGCCCTTTCCTGCCTTCCTTGCTACCCTGCAGTTTAAGGGTTCCATCTTTTTTCATGCATTTGAACCTCTCCGTCTGTGCTATGGCTTCGAATTTTGAAACAATTGTTGCGGCTGGTTTTGTGCTCGTGAATCGTGCCTGTGGTCTGTGATTCATATCCTTCTCAAACAAACCGGATAGGTCAAAACCTGGTGAGAGAGATATGATGTCGAACGCATTGAAACATGTTGGCCTCATGGAGCTTGTTCCTGCTCCACTAGCATTTTTGTTGGAACCTTCTCCAGCTGAATGACTTGTTGATGCAAAAGCCTCATGCACATCGCGGATTGAGGTGCTGGAATCACACGGAAGGGCTAAAGGCGCTTCGATTTGTTTAAACCCCTTCTTGAACCAACTATTCTCCATGATCTTGTCAACACTTATTCTTGAGCTTGGATTTGGATCAAGAATCCTCGAAAGAAGCTTACATACCTCTGGGGGAAACCACTGAGGGCTCTTGAAGTCTCCTCTGCTGATTTTCCTATACATTTCCATGAGATTGGTGTCATGGAATGGCAGGAAACCGGCCAGTAGAACAAAGAGGACAACCCCACAAGACCATATATCTGCCTTTGCGCCATCATAACCTTTCTTGTTTATTACCTCCGGTGCTACATATGCTGGCGTTCCACACGTGGTGTGGAGGAGGCCATCTTGTCCCCTAGACTCCCACAATGCGCTCAATCCAAAATCCGAAACTTTGAGGTTTCCATTCTCATCCACCAAGAGATTCTCTGGCTTGATGTCACGGTGATAGACCCCTCGACTGTGGCAGTAATCAACAGCCCCAATCAGTTGCTGAAAGTATTTCCGCGCCACGTCTTCCTTGAGCTTCCCCTTGGCAACCTTGTTGAAAAGCTCCCCACCTTTCACGTACTCCATGGCAAAGTAAATCTTGGTCTTGCTAGCCATGACCTCAAAGAGCTGAACCACATTCGGGTGCCTAACAAGGCGCATGACGGAGATTTCCCTCTTAATCTGATCAATCAATCCGACATGCTGCACCTTCTCCTTGTCGATTATCTTAATCGCAACGCTCTGGCTGGAGCTCAGGTTTCGGGCATGGTAAACCTTGGCAAATGTCCCCTTTCCAAGCAACCGTCCCAGCTCGTATTTGTGCATCAATATGTTTCCTTTTTTCATCTCCATACCTTTTTCTTCGGATTTTTTGAAAACCATGCCTCAAAATTCACCACACAAACAGCTGACGGTGAAAAATGAAACAAGATTAGTAATATATGTACGTGCAATCAAGATTCACTCTTTGAATGCAGTAGGGTAAATACATACATACATGCTCATATTCAAACAATTTCTCGTGCGGCCGGCCTAATGATCGATGAAAATGTTTTCCGAAAATCGGAGGAAAGTAAGGACCGGATCAAGGGACACAAGGAATTTCAACTCATGCATGCCAAAAGGCAGGATGAGGAAAATCCCTTGTGGAATGCAATCAGAGCACAAGGAGTTCAACCCATGCCAAAAGGCTGCATCCTGAAGACAACCTTTCTGCAAGGACAGACTGCACTGCGAACATCCTTGTAATTATGCTTCCAAAAACGTCTCTTAATAGAGAGACACCCTCCAATTGCAATATTATTCTGTTTTTGCAAAAATAGTAAACAAGTTTGGTTGCTCTTTATGCCCGGTGCTCAAGGACTGGAGTCATTTAGGCCTCTATGTATAGTAATAGATCCTTGGAGAAATTACTATCATAAGAAAACGATAATCCAACAACAAATTACTATAAATAGCCAGTAAATCGAAATTTTACTCTCTTTACATTTGCAATTTTGGACACTTAACCTTGTATAATACGATAAATCCAAACTGACATGTTGTATGACCCACGGTAGTCTGGACTAATGGTTGAGCTTAAAACTCCACCAAGTATCATTCTTATTTTTGCCAACTAATATCCTCAAAATAAAAAAGACAATGTTAGTAGGATATCTCTAATTTGTTCACAAACAGATTAACAGAAGCATGTTCAATCAGGGTGGTGCAGAACAATGGACCACAATGCACTCATGCCAAGCAGGATGTCCACGTGGGTCCATGTGGGAATCTTGTGTGTGGCCCATATAGCTTACTATTGGCCACAAAATTGATGCTGTGGAGGAAGAATTAAGAGAGCCCCATGGAGATAGGGTGGTTGTAAGAGATGGTACAAGTTGGTCTACACATACATGGTGCCAAATGAAGTGAGTTCAATCGGTGGTCTGACCAAGGAACAAGGGTTGCACTAAATTTCAACCACAAAGTCCACTCTATCCACAATAGGTTGTTTTCTTGCATCCCTGTGTCTTGTATATTTTCCTAGCCTAGAAAAAAACTCAAGGAATATTTTGCTTGATCGTGATATCATTAATTCATATATTATGATATAAATGAATGATATAATTAATTTTGTTCACTTCATTTGGGAATGACAAGTGGTTCACATTCTTTTTTATTTTTTCATTTTATTTTATATCATTTTATAGCATCCAATTAAACATGTTTTAGTTTACTAACAAACACTACTATCTAAAGATATTTTTCTCAAATTGTAAGTGTGAGATTATGTTGACTCAAATAAACGACAATGACTATTTGGTATTTGTGTTGAGTTTGAGACTAGTTATAAGATTAGATGCTTAAATGTTTATCGAGAGATTTTTGACCCAATGTTTATTGAGAGATTAGGGTTTCACTGAGAGGTCTCCTTAGTCAATGATATTACTTAATATTACTTTGATGATCAAGTTTTGGGTTTGAACAAGGTTTTAAAAAATGCTAGGCGTTAGTCAAGCGGTGGGTTAGGGCCTAGCGCCTAAGTGGCGAGGCGGGCGCCTAGGCGGATTTAAGTAAATCTATCATATTTCATGTAAATAAGTGTCTGCTTATACTTAAAATATATATAATTTTATCATAAACTACAAAATAGAATGCATATATATATATATTATGAAGTATGAAACATAATGAAAACATGTGAAATAAGGATATAATGTGTGTTCATTTAAGTATGCAACAAGTCTTTTACAATTTATTGGAAAAAAAATAAAATGCAAGATAAAAGTTATCTATTTTCTATTTAAGTGAGTTGCGACCAAGACGGGTACCTAGACGAGTCTGGACGGGCTAGGTGGGCACCTCAGCAGGTCTAGGCGCTCTTGCTTAATTTTCAAACATCTAGGCATTAATTGGGACAGTGGACAGCCGTCTAGCGCCTAGGCGGAGCCTAGATAGGGATTTTTAGAACAATGGGTTTGAAACGTCAAAAGTTGGGTTGCTGGGTGCAATTAGAAAAGTTGGGCAAGTAAATATATGTAGTTGAGACCATAACCCACTTATGATATAGCACAGGCAAAGCTAGGGTTTTGATAGTGCAGTTCGGATAGAGTATTCAAGCACTTTGTGCATTTTGTTCGATAATTGTCTTTCTTTATTGTTCCCCACTTCTTCGTTCTTGATCAGTTTAAGAAATCCTTTCATGATGTTTAAGAAAAAAGAGCCCTTAGAAGCAAAGCAGACAAATAAAATTCTCAAGAAAGCAAGAAGAAAGGCAAGAAGATCAAAATTGAAACGCCATGGCCTCCCTAATCGACAACACATCCGAATTACCAGACCTTGCCATTCACCGAATCCTCCAACTCCTTTCCAGCAGACTTACCGTTCAGGCCACTATTCTTTCCAAGCAATGGAAGTGTATCGTCTTTGGTCCCCATGTTAAATTTCGACGAGGAAGATCCTGAAGAGCTACATAATGTTGACAAGTAAGTTGGTCCTTAACTTCGTGAAAAATGTGTTTGAAGCACCGTGAGACAGATACGTTCTAGATAAGTTTAGACTTCAAATCACATATTGCCGGTGTCTTCACAAAAATATGAAGAATTCTCAATGCCCACGTGTTAAGGTCATCGATAAGTGTTTGAGTTTTGCTACTGAAAAAAATATGTTAAAGAGTTAGAGATCTGCCGAACGAGTTCTCTCAAATGTGCATGAACTCCGCACACAGGTGGCTACTACTTACCCCATTAACTGTTTTAAACTTGAAGGGCGTGGGCATAAAGGATAAATGTACTATAAATCTTCCATCTTTGAAATCTATGTCCCTCGAAGACATGCGCAGACCGGGATTCTCCCACTTGGTTTCCAGGTGCCCTGGCATTTGATATTTAAAGATAAAGCTGTGAATCTTGAATTTTTAGATTTGGTAGGATTGAAAGTCGTAAACACTTCCTGTTCAGAGTCGATCTTGCCTCTTGTACGTAGCACTAAGAAATATAGAGTTCTTAAACACTGATCTTCGAGATAACAGATGGTTAAAGGCTTCAATTCAAGATTTCCCTTCCTTGAGAGCTTGCTATTATATGATTGTTGCGGCTGCCTCAAACGTATGAGTATCAACTTGTTCTGTCAGCATCTAAAACGTTTTGTATTCATTTGTGGAGGCAGTTCCACTATGGGTGTCACAATTGATACGCCAAATCTCCTTTTAATTGGATTCAATGGTTATTTGACTTATTTGAAGAACAACATTAGTTGTATGAATTTTCCAAAGTTATGTGAGACTACAATCATACTTGAGGAGACGGCCTCTCTCTCTTCAGCGTTCCATACAAATGGCATCATTTTCTGAGCAATTTTCTTGCAAAATTTGATTGCCACAGAAGAACACGTGCACTAACTTTTTTATTCACTCTTATTCTGAGTTCTATAATTTTGTTACGATCCTGGCGGGTCTCGCATACACACGAAAGTAAACGTGGTACAAATAACATTAGTTATTCTTTTGTTGTTGATTTACATTCTTTGTTGTGTAGAATTTCATCTTTCCAGAAATATTGAGACAGAAATAATCTCAACCATTACCTAGTCTCAAAGAACTTAAGGTAATTTCAGTCAACTCCCCAACGGTGGTGGAAGAATCTGTCTTAACGGACACCTTGTGTTGGATTGCTCCTTGTCTAGAGTTTCTATCAGCAAAAAACACTTACTCCAGAGGGATGCTAACTGAAGAATCCAGATAATTGGGGAATCGGGTGGTCGAAACTTGAAGATATGGTTCGTGTGACCAGTGGAAAAACTAGTGTTGGTGAGGCCGAGATATAAACTAGAAGGTGAGAGAACGTACTGTGCTCGTACAGCAAAGGAGGTTTCTTGATTTCATGCGAAACACATTGTCATATTGTGGTTAACATTATTACTCACACGAGGATTAACACATTGAGTTTTTCTTTCTTCTTAATTTTTTTTATACAAATGATACTATACACTAAGTTGATCTAAATTTTGGGAGATGAGATTTGAAACTTTGGTGCATAGGAGGGAGCACACTGCTCTAGCCAATTTGGCTAAGCCCAAATCTTCAACTTATTAAAGAATTTTCTTTCTCAGCTAGATGCAAATTAGTTAATTGGTTTTTAAACAAGTTGTACTCCTTATTGAACATGTTATGGTATTAGGACGTTTAACTAACAAACAGGAACTAGAGTGATATGAACGTAAATTACTATATTAGAGCATGAACCTCCTTACACATATTGATACAGTCCTATTAAAATTCAACTTTATATTAAAGAGATTAGCAGAACTCCTTAGCATCATGTAATTCTTAATTCACATCTCATAAGGATTTTAGATGTCGATGAAATATATAGGGCTCAATATCCAAACTTATTCATGATTAAGCCGCAACAACAAAATTTAGCCCTACAAAATATTTCAATCTGCTTTATTCAGAGTCTTGATCTTGAAGAAGATGAGCAAAGAAACAGCAAGAAGATCAAAGGCAGAACGCAAGGCAGACAAAACAGGTAGCAACAACGCAAACATGGATAACAATCTCAACATGGAAGACAAAACGCAAGAATATCAAGAACAATATGCCGCAATGGTCAAAAGTACACCCGAGTTACCTGATCTTGTTATCTGCCAGATTCTCCAACTCCTTTCCACCAGATATGCCATACGGGCCAGCATACTCTCCAAGCAGTGGGAAAGGGTATGGTCTTTAATTCCCTTATTAGATTTCGACGAGGAAGAGCAACATGGTGATCATGTATTTCAACATGATAAGTTCGAATATTTCGTAACAAGTTGTTTGAGGCGCTATGAGAAAGATCATAAGCAAGAATACTTAGATAAATTCAGGCTTCGTACCAGATACTATGGATACGAAAATCTCATCAACCAGTGCTTGAGTTTTGCTATATGGAAAAACGTTAAAGAGTTAGATTTGAGCCTATTTACAACCCATAACTTCTCCTATCCTTTATACAACTTACCCCATACGGTTCTCAACGCAAAATCCTTAACTAGTTTGAACCTGGAGTCTGTGGCAATAAGTTGGGGTTGGGGCTTTCAACATGTAAGACTTCCGTCTTTGAAATCTATGTCCCTCAAAGAAGTGCTCTTGGACGAGTTTGCATTCGTCGAATTGATTTTGGGGTGCCCTTCAATTGAGAGTTTGTCAATTGACTCATGTGGCGGCCTATCGAGGGTTGATGTTTCAAGTTCCAGCCTAAAGTCTTTGGAAGTAATAAGGGGTTTCGCAGAATATGAGCTTACAGTAAAAGCTGCGAATCTTGAATCTTTTAGATTGGGTGATAGTGTTCATCATGTGAGCGAAAACGATGATTTCAATGAGAGACGTGGTACAATTATTGAAACTCCAAAGCTACGTTCTTGTGAGTTCATTGGTTATTGGCAGACTGGATTTTCTTTGAATGCTCCAAAATTATCTGAGGCTACCATCATACTTGGGGACAGAGCGGATTCTTATTTCAACACATTCCCGCACAATCCTAAAATGAGAAATTTTCTTGGTCAGTTTGACTGCTCCGGAAAAATGAGCTTGCATGTTATGGATGCTGAGGTATTTATATAGCTTAACTATCAAAATGCCCCTTGAATTATCACAAAAATATCACATCTATCCGATGGCATTTCAACAGTATCACAATCCCCCATGAACTTCCGTATCTCACATTACCCAGTTCGTCAACTCCATCCATTGACTGTTAACTATTGATCTATAATATCGACCAGATAACAATAATATGACAAATCGATGACATATTGATTATCCTGTAATCAAAATTTAACGAGTCAATGGATGAAGTTCACGAACTGAGAGAGTGATTCAGTTGTAAAAGCAGGAGTAAAGTGATATATATTTAGGGTATTGTTCGAGGGCTATTTTATAAGTAAGCCTATTTATATATCAATTCTTTAGTTCAAACACTCCTCTCTTATTATTGTCTATGTGTTATTCCAAGTTGTAAAATCGTTACTGATGTTGTGAATGGAATGGTAGACGATCATTGTTCCAAAAGAACTCAGGAGGAGCAGTACTACCTTCTTTCCACCCCTACCTAGTCTGAAGCATCTTCAAGTAATCATAACTTCTCCAACATTGGTGAGCAACTCCACCTTGAGGAACTCCTTGCGTCGGATGGCACCTGCTTTGGATCGGGAGGGTTTATCAATTCAAAAGAAATCTTGGTAAACACAATTAGTTTTGAGGAAACTATCAATTAAAGGTAAACACCTGCTCCTTTTAATTACAACCAAATAAAAAACCCTGTTTGTTACTGTTTTGACTAGCACTATTTGAATTTGCAGTTCGAGGTTGCATGTGAAAGAACTTGTAGACTTGTGTGACGGCAACTTTGCTGATAAATTGATCAGGGACAAACTCCAAGACTTGTAATCATCTAGATATTTTACGTGGATTCTAAAGAATATTGTCTTTGATGACTTACATTTTCCTTACCAATGCTGCAATGGCAGCATGGTTTATATACAGTTTGCATATACACGCATGCAATAAACAACAATAAAGGTGGCAGAAACTAAACAACAATAAAGGCGTCAGAAGCCATGTGATTGTCTGGCTGGGAGTATTCCTTCTGTTGTCCAGGTTGTACAGCAGCTAGTGGGATTATTAGTGGACAGCATGGGATTATTAGTGGACAGCATTAGCTTCATCATCCCCCCGCAAGCTCATGAGCGGACGACGAATGAGCTTGGACTTTAAGAAATGAAAACGATCAGCAGATAAGCCCTTGGTGAATATGTCTGCAATCTGAAAAGTAGTAGACACATGATAGACATTTAATGACTTTGCCACTACAAGCTCACGCACAAAATGATAATCCACAGCAACATGTTTTGTTCGAGCATGGAACACGGGATTAGATGCCAATGCAATGGAGCTTGTGTTATCACACCAAATTAAAGGAGTCGAAATACGGATGCAAAGCTCCTGCAGCAGTTGTTGGATCCAAACAAGTTCAGTTGCCGTGATGGCCAACTACCGATATTCGGATTCGGTACTTGAACGAGCAACTGTGCGTTGCTTTTTGGAGCTCCAAGATATTAAATTTGGACCAAAATATATGCAAAAACCACCAGTGGAGCGTCTAGTGTCTGGATCCCCGACATAGTCCGAGTCTGAAAATCCGACCAAATCAGTACCACCGCGACTAAACTGAAGCCCGTCCTCAGGTGTGCCTTTTAAGTAACGAAGGATGTGTTTTACTGCAATCCAATGAACTGAGGTGGGCTGGTGCATATGCTGACATACCTGATTTACTGCATACGTGATGTCAGGTCTGGTGATGGTTAAGTATTGCAGAGCGCCGACCACACTGCGGTAGCTGGTAGGATTAGGCAAGGGAACACCATCAAGAGAATGAAGTGGGGAGCTAGATTGAGCTGGAGTAGCACAAGGCTTGGCGTCCAACATATCTACACGCTGCAACAAATCGAGAACATATTTTGTCTGCTTTAGATGTAACCCATCAGCTCCACGAGTTGCTTCAAGACCTAAGAAAAAATGGAGGGGTCCCAAATCTTTCATAGAAAAACTCTGACCAAGTGCATGGATAAGGGAGTCAACATGAGAGCATTGATTGCCTGTGATAAGGATGTCGTCAACATAGATTAGAAGAATCAAATATACTCCATGATTATTAAAAATGAAGAGAGAATGATCTGCTTGTGATGCCACAAAACCCAAATCAAGAAGATATTCAGAAAAGCGATGAAACCATGCTCTTGGGGCTTGTTTCAAGCCATATAAGGACTTGCGTAAACGACAAACATGATGAGGATACTCGGGGTCTTCAAAACCACATGGTTGTTTCATGAAAACTTCTTCAGAGAGATTCCCGTGCAAAAACGCATTTTGGACATCAAGTTGGCGTATAGGCCAATTATAAGAAACTGCAAGGGCAAGAACCAGACGAATGGTGACATGCTTAACCACCGGACTAAACGTCTCCGTGTAATCAACACCCATCGTTTGATGAAATCCATTGGCAACAAGACGAGCTTTATATCGCTCCACTGTACCGTCAGATTTCCGCTTTGTGTGATAGACCCACTTGCAAGGAAGGACATGAGTAGCAGTTGAAGAAGGTACCAACTCCCATGTACCAGCTGCTTTCAAGGCCTTAAACTCCAATGTCATTGCATCACGCCAATGAGATAATTGATTTGCCTCGCGAAACGAGGTTGGTTCAGAATCAGGAGCTTGTAATGATGTCAATAAAGCATATTTGGGGTTTGGTTTTCGAATGCCAGATTTAGACCGAGTGAGCATGGGATGGGGAGCAGAAGCGGAGGAAGGTGGAGGAGCCTCATTAATGGAAATCAAACTGTCAGAGCTATCAGGAGCAGGTTGAGAATGAGGTGGCGAGGAAAGTGAAGGTGTAGACAATGGTGAACTTGAGGAAGGTTGCAAGGGGAAGAGAGGTGCTGCACTAGAAGAGGATGTTAGAGTATGAGGAATAGAAATATGAGATGATGAAGGTACCTGAGGGAAAGGTGGTAAGGGAGAAGGAGTGATAACCACGGGAGAGTAAGCTTCTGACGGCAAGACTGAGGAGAATTGTGTAGGGTTGTCGAATGGAAAAGTTTCCTCATCAAAAACCACATGACGTGACAAATAAACTCGTCCATTTGACATATCATAACAGCGATAGCCCTGATGATGAAATAAGTAACCAATGAAAACACATTTTTTTGAACGAAATTCCAATTTATTTTTATTATAAGGGCGTAAATAGGGAAAGCAAGCACAACCGAAAACACGAAGACATAAATAAGAGGGCTTGCGACTATACAATTTTTCATAAGGCGAAACATAATTCAATTGGCGTGCTGGAAGACGGTTAATTAAATAAACTGAGGTGTTGAAAGCATCCACCCAAAAAGAAGAAGGCATTTTAGCAGTGGCAAGTAAAGTAAGACCCATGTCAACAATATGGCGTTGTTTCCGTTCAGCAGCACCATTTTGTTCAGGAGTATGAGGGCATGTTAACCGGTGCTCAATACCATTATTAATTAAAAATTGTTGAAATTCCTTACTCATAAATTCACCCCCGCCATCAGTTTGGAAAGATTTTATCTTATAAACAGTATGGATAGATAGAAGATTTTCAACAAGCAATTTAAATTTTTGAAAATAAGAAAAAGCTTCATGTTTAAATCTCATAGGAAATATCTAAGTATAACGAGAGTAATCATCAAGAAATATTATAAAATACTTGGAACCCTTAACAGAGACAATTGGTGAAGTCCAAACATCACAATGAATCAATTAGAGGACAAACTGAAACTGATGGAGACAAAGCAAATGGTAATTTAGTGCTTTTGCCCAATGGGCAAGTAGAGCAAAAACTAGGGAACTTAGAATCCTTAATAGGAATAGAGGACATAATTTTTTTAAAAATTGCAGGAGATGGATGACCGAAACGCTGATGCCACATAAATGAAGAGGTTCGTTGTCCAAATAATGCCACGTTCTTGAAAGGAAACTTCGACAAACCCACACAAAACGGATACAATCCATTCTCACTCTTGCCGTGGAAAAGCGTCTTCCCCGTGGATAGATCCTTCACAAAGAAATCAGTAGGAGTGAAAATGAAGTAGCAATGATTATCACAACAAAAGTGATGAACGCTCAGTAGATTAGCAGAAGCAGAAGGACAATGCAACACAGAATTTAAAGGAAATTGAGACACGAAACCGGAACCAATATGCTTTATAGACAAACCTGCACCATTACCAACCGCGACTTGGTCTTGGCCAATATATTCTGTGGAGAGGCTCAAATTAGCTAAATCATTGGTGATGTGTGACGATGCGCCACTGTCGGTATACCATGTAGGGGACCGTGCATTAACCACAGGAGAGGCAGCCATTATAGCATGAGATTGTGGATAGCGGCCTTCGGAAAAAGGAGACTTGAAACAATTTACGGTAGAATGACGATGATCACCACAATAGTTACAAATATTAGAGGAAGAGGGAGCATCCGCAGCATGGTTGGGAAGATAGGAAGAGTGACGAAGACCAGCATTTGGTGTAGGAAGAAGTCCTCGATTCTGAAACGAGCCACGACCGGATCCACCATGAAACAAACCACTGTTTGAACCACCACGACGGCCAACAAAAGGATTACCAGCACCGCGACCTTGAAAAAAGCCACGACCTTGAAAACCACCACGACGGAAACGGAATGAGGATGTACGACCATTTCCTCGGTGAAGTGTGGTTCCACGACCAAGATTGGGAGTGGAGCCAGAAGGGGCAAAGAGAGCTGTAGTGGTGTGATCAGGACTGAAAGTAGTGCTATAGTCGTCCATACGGCTTTCAGCGCTCAAGAGCAAAGCAACCATATCGTCAAGACTCATAGGATTTTCTCTTGCTTGAACCGAAGTAACTATACTTTCGAAAGCAGGACCAACACCATTCAAAATCAGCTCCATAAGATCATCGTCATCAACAGGTTTTCCCGCAAGAGCTAATTGATCAGCAAAGTTAGTTAATTTATCAACATAGTCTGTGATGGACATGTTACCTCTTTTAGTGGACTGCATCTGGTGCTTAAGTTGAAGAACACGAGTGTGAGATTGAGAAGCAAAACGTGTTTTCAGAGTATCCCAAGCAGCTCGAGATGTGTCACAGGTTGCGACGATGGAAAGCACATTGGGTGTCAAAGTTGAGTTAATCCAACTCAACAATTGTTGGTCCTGTCGCTGCCAAGTTACGTACTCGGGATTGAGAGTAGTAGTATTCTCAAGAAACTTGGTTGGACATGTTTTTGTACCATCAACATAGGCAACAAGATCATTACTTTTAAGTAAGGGATTAAACTGGGCAAGCCACAACATGTAATTGGTTCGATCAAGTTTGATGGAAACCAGATAGGAAATATTAGGAAGGGAGCTGGTAAGAAGAGAAGAAGAAGCAGCCATGGAAGCGGAAGAAAATTTGAGAAGAAGAGAAGGCAGAAAAAAAAACAAGAAGAAAGAAAAAAAATACAGTCGCGAGCTTGCTGGGTTAGAGGAAGAAGGAAACAGATGCAGGAGGTTTTGTCGTTAGACAAATGGCTCTGGATACCATAAAGAATATTGTCTTTGATGACTTATATTTTCCTTACCAATGCTGCAATGGCAGCATGGTTTATATACAGTTTACATATACACGCATACAATAAACAACAATAAAGGTGGCAGAAACTAAACAACAATAAAGGCGTCAGAAGCCATGTGATTGTCTGGCTGGGAGTATTCCTTCTGTTGTCCAGGTTGTACAGCAGCTAGTGGGATTATTAGTGGACAGCATGGGATTATTAGTGGATAGCATTAGCTTCATCAGAATTCCAAATGTGTGTTTGTTTGTTTGCTACCCACTTATTATGGGTCGGGCGCTCTTAGAGCGTGCATATGTGACCTCACAACACCATATAGTGGTGAATATAATTCAAACATCATCTAGATATTTTTACTAGTATGTGTAAAATTATCAAAAGCTAATTATTTTGGAAGTATTGTGTACTCTTCTTAGTATTTATAGGATGATTTAGTGAGAGCTTTTCTTCTGCGACAAAAGGTTGATCTTCGACCTCCATTTGTTGTGTACGTATTCTTAAGCTCGATTGGCAGCTGCAAATTTATACAACCCCCTCAACAATGATTTCTCTACTGTGAGGTGGCTTTGGACGTTTGTCGAGATCAAAACTTCTTCCCAATTACGGACCTTGCTATCCACCAAATCCTCAACGGCTCAAACTCGCTAGCTAGCAACAAGATCAAAAACAAAAAGCTTGTATTCATGTAATGTAATGTTGATGTTATTTGGAACTAATAACATTAATCACACCATATTCTTGTAAAACAACAAATAACTGGGTCAAAGTATTGTCAGAATGATATGAATATAGCCAAGGCTTTTACATCTGAAAAAGGATCCGATCGAAAGAACAATTTCAAATGTAAAACTTGAATAAAGGCTCTTACTTAGTAGTCTTATACTAATTTATCAAACTAAGGACTCGAGTAGGTCTGGCATAAAAGGAAACTTAGGCGTGTGGTCGCTTGGGGGGAATTCGTTTAAGTCTGGTAAAACATTAAAAGGCTTCACTTTGAGTATTGCCTCAGGATCTTCATCTGAAGCAGCAGCAGATAGATCGCCTCCTCCGCTGAAAGTATACCCTCTAATTACTTCCTCATCCTTTTCCTCAACCGTTGACACAAGCCTTTCAACATCTTGGTTCACTTGACCATTATCAGGTGATCCAAGATACTGATTGGAATCGCAATCGCAATGATCCCAATCAATACCTGTGGTTCCGAGCCCCCCATGGTTAGTACTTGTTTCATCGGGTACTACTACTACAGCTGCTAATTCTTCAACATGACCATCGCCAAGCTTAGGAGGATCATCTTGGTTCACCTCTTGTTCCCAATCAGGCCCCTCATCATGTTCATCATAGTATTCTGTATAATTTCCAGACGATGAACATGAGCTTATTAAAGCAGCGGCTTCTTCGACATGATCTTGCTTTTCATAATCTTCCTCTTGATCAGAGTCATAAACTTTATTCAAATCAAGACAAACCCTCCTACGCTTACTACGGCTCTCACCACCATCACCAACAACTTCCAATTCCAAACGGCCAACACAGACTTCACAGTAGCCATCTGCGAGTCCGACGTGGTTTATGAAGTCAGAACATCTCTTTCGCTTACGACGACTCTCACCACCACCACCACATCCAACTTCCAATTCCAAACCTAGGCTGCCATCATCGTCAACGACTGCAAATGCAACGTTGTTTACGAATTCTGAACCTCTTTTCCACTTAGGACAACTCTCACCGCCACCACCACCAACACCAATTTCCAATTCCAAATCTAAGCTTCCATCATCATCATCATCTACAAGCGCAACATGGTTTAAGAAGTCATCGGAACATCTCTTTCCCTTGCGACGTCTCTCACCACCACTACAAACACCAATTTCCAATTCCAAACCCAAGTTGCCATCGTCGTTGTCTTCTGCGAGTGCTACATCGTTTACGAAGTCATCGGAACATCTCTTTCGCTTGATCACGTTGGACCGTGCCTCTTCGTGACCTTCCTCGGGCATCTCACGATGATAATTGTGATCTTCTTCTCTATCTGGCGTTATGGCCATGGCTGTGTTTGAAGACTGTCGCTGCTGCTTGCTTGGTCTTGTAAATTTCCAGGGTTTGTGATGATCGATTTGCAAAGTTCACTTTTCCCTGCGTATTTCTGTAGGTGGAGAATTGCGAAAACAAATTTAGGAAAGCGTACCATGGACTAGGGTTCGAGCCCAAGATATATAAATCATTTATTTCGTGAGAAACAAGCAACCCAAAATGTGACACCCAATAAAAATTTTTGTTCTGAAATCTGTCCCTAGAAATTATGTGAGTTCGGATTTCCTCATGGACTAGGGTTCGAGCCCAAGATATATAAATCATTTATTTCGTGAGAAACAAGCAACCCAAAATGTGACACCCAATAAAAATTTTTGTTCTGAAATCTGTCCCTAGAAATTATGTGAGTTCGGATTTCCTCATGCAAATAAAAGGAAATAAACAGTGACTTCAAATAAAAGGAAATATTGATTTTTTTTTTTTTTTTTTTTTTTGGTACTAGTTGGTTTGCTTCTAAAAGTGCTTTTTGATCGCTAAAATTTTTTCTGGCTCATATAAGTGCATTTTGGAGAAGTATTTGCTAGATGTTACTTCAAGAAGTACTTTCACGTGTTTGGATTTTAACAAAAAATTTAGAACTCGTTTGGAAATTCTTTTAAATAACTAAAAGCGTTTTTAGAGAAATTGTTTTTGAGTTCCACAAGCACTTTAAGTGCTTCTAACTGGTGCTTCATGCAGGAAGCACGTCAAATGCTTTTCTAAGATCCACTTGCATTTTACCTAAGAATTAGTTGCAAAAACATTTTCACCAATAAACAAACACAACCATTAACCCTTTTGAGTTTGAAGTAGGGGGCACGGTCTGAATTGGACTGGTTTAATCCCAAAACAACGATCAACCTAATTACGGAAAATCAACCAAACCAAAACAATTCGGATTCACTTGTGTCTTTTCTTTATCACAACCGAACCCAAAACGGCAGGCCTGAGCAGTTCGTCAGTCGGTTTGATTGGTTCGGCCGCATTGGTGATGGTGGATCAATAGAACACAAATCTGCAGAAGAAAGGTCCGCCCAAAAACCCACGTATAAGTGTAGAACAGAAGATTCACAAACTTATAATTTATAGGGTTTACATCCCCACACTTTGACCACAAAAATACATATAACACATATAATATATTTGTATATAAAATGAAGAAGTTAGGGCAACGGCAACAGCACACCGGTAAAAGAATACCACCTTTTCTGTTATATAACACAGAGAACATGATTGGAATGAATCATAAGGACACATGAACAACCAAGAAAACCAAAAGGGCAAAATGGGGATTTTCTTAATACAAGGGCTTTAGCTATGGGGAAGGAACCTATTCTTCTTCAGCAAATTTTTTTTTTTTGGTTTTTTTTTTATTTTTTTTTATTTTTTATTTTTATACAAAGAGAGAGACTTCAAGACTTTTGGCTTACAATACAAGACACAGAGAAGAGAGTCTGAAGGAGAAAGTTTTTTGTGTTTATGTCGCCTCAACCGATAAGATCTCGAGTTCCGCCCACCAGAGGGGAGAGAGTCTGGGGACTGCTTGGTTGGGAGTGATTGGGATCACTTCCCTCAGTTTGTTAGTGACATCCTTCATTGTTGGTCTCTGCCTTGGATCTTCTTGGATGCAATCTTTGATGACCTCACACAGGACATCCAGCTCTTCGTTTTTGAACGACTTGAGGGTTGGATCGACCATGTTGCTTCGATTCTCGTTCAGATATGCAGAGGCCTGGCAAGTTGACAACAATGCCGAATTAGCATTAGGATTTGGATTCATCATACCTAATCAGATTAGTTACGAACTTACCCAGTATAGAAGGGACCCATGTTCTTCTGAGTTTTGGAGCTTCCCGGAAATGATTTCAAGTAGCATTACTCCGAAGCTGTAGACGTTTGTTTCTGGATCGGCAAGGGGTGGCAAAACCGAATGCTCCTTATCATCATCGCTGGAATTCTTAGGCTTTCGTATTGCTTCTGCCCAGAAACAGATCTCCGCAATCTGTGAGATATAGAGAAACAGAGAGAGTTGTATGAGTAAAGGACATAAAATTCTTATTGCACAAAGGCAATCAAAGGGTGAGATGGAAGGGGGTACCTTAGCAGCGTAATCATCCGTCAAAAAGATAGAAGCCGAGGTCAGGTTAGGATGTGACACAGGTGGGTTTAGCTCATGGTGCATGTATTGAAGACAATAAGCAGTTCCCATAACGATCCTAATCCTCGAATTCCAATCAAGGTGTTCCATTTCTTCAACTGTAAAACAGATTAGACTAATCAGTGTTACGCATCAGACATCTCACACAGGCAAGTGATCGAATAAGGAAGCTTACTATGCAGATGCTCAAAGAGATTTCCATTCGGAGCATACTCAAACACCATCATCCTAGTAAAAGGTTCATCCTCCTCACAGTAGCCAATAAGATTGACAAAGTTCTTATGATTCACGCGTGACAGTACGTCAATCTACAGTAGGTGTAAAATGACATAAATTGATTAAAGTCGTACCACTGCATCGGATGCTGTCTTTTGTAACAGAAATAGCATACCTTTTTCCGGTAAGCATTCTCTGCATGCTTGGACCAATCTTTCAAGGACAACATTGTAGTTGATGCAACGGCAATTTCAACTCCACTGGACAGTGTTCCCTTGTACACAATGCAACCTTCAATTGTGCTAATAATGTTACTGAAATCTTCACATGCGGTTTCCAGTTCTGGTCGGTTCAACTTGGGAACTCCTGCAACTCATAAGAAGATGTGATTCAGTTTTCATTTTTACATATCGACCATCTTAATACATGACGATTTTAAGGTCTATATCGAAATTAGAATGCATGTCAATACATCACACCACAAAATCACCTGTTATAAATGCTTTCTGCAACTGCCCACTCAATCCAGTCTTCCAGGGACCTACAGTTTTAGCAACTTGGGTTCGACACATGAAGACCATGGCAATAAGAACAAGGAGCAAGATAAGCACACTGAAAGCAATAGTGAGATACTTCCACATATTGCTATTTGATTTTTGGGAAGATTGTCCATCATGTTTTGAAGCCTCGTGAGATTCAGGTGAAGGCTGCGATGCAGGTGCAGGTGCAGGTGGAGGAAGATTTTTCCTTTTGTCTTTTGGCACAGCTGGGAAGGCGCCACTACTTCGGGTAGTTGGAAGAGCAATGACCTGTCCATTTGGTTCTGTGCCAGTAACAGGTGCAGCTGGTAGGTTACTGGCTTGTGCAAGTAGTCTACGGCGAGCAAAGGCCGTGTGCGACTCAAACAAACCTGCTTAATGCAAGACAAAACGTCAATGTATTTCTCAGGAGAATAAATTTCAATACTCACGTGAACGACTTCTTACTAGATAAATTATCACAGCAATTATCTCCATTGATCCGTGGAGACTCCTTTTTGTAACTGAACCTTGAAATAAAAGCAAACATTTTTCAACAAATTGAACATGATGGAAACAAACCAAACATAAATAAGGATGACATACAACGAAAGTTGGTTCCCTACCGTGGCAGTGACAAGTAGTTGACATAGTTCCTAAAAGCTCCTTTAAGAAATAATACCATATTCACACGTTCTAAATTGCTCTGCCAGATGCTGCCCAAGAAATGCATGAAAATTAGGAACGCGATAGATATGAGAATAAGATATGCTTCTATACCAACAATACCTAACATAATAATTACATTATCTGTCAGATAAAACATGAGAAGGCAATGCTAGTTCATTCCGAAAGTAGTTGGAGCCTAACAAAAATAATGTGAGACACTAAAATCAGATCAATTCTGTCAGCTGATAAATCGCGGTGCAAACATATGCACTTCCTACCACCTCATGTTACAAAGTCTAGCATTTATTAGTTCAGATAGCATGTAATAGTTCAGATAGCTTGATTTAAAAACAACCGAAAGACTGAATAAAAAACCACTGAAATGTAAGAATTTTTTGTCATTAACTAGCTGTCTGGAACAAGATTTGCTCTACGCAATCTTCGGTACACATGATGCTACAGTTAATTCGATTAGATATTCGCAACATAGGCATCAACTGTAAAATTATAAAGTTGAAAATAAAATTAAAACGAAAGAAAGAAGTCATCAACAATGAAATAAATCTCTGTTGTGAACTAATCATCCTACTGCATATGTTGTGAGACTCACGCGAGTGATGTGAATGTGTAAGCAGTATTATACCAGTGGCCAAACTTTCTGTTCACACAGCCAAACCCAGTGGTTTCATTTGGTGTAAGGTAATCATCAAATTGCAATTCAGAGAGCGAGCTGAGACGAGTGAGCTCAAGAGGAATGGTGCCTTCGAATCTATTGTCACAAAGCAACCTGCGGTGGAAAATGAGTTAAGTCTAGGTACCTGAAAGTTTTAGAATGAAATAGAGATCGAACACGCAATAGCTTACTCACAAGCGTTTCAGTGACAGCATACTGCTTAACTCAACTGGAATCATCCCACTCAAGTTATTGTTCCTCAAATCCAGCAGTTCCAACCTTGTGAGCCCCCCAATCTCTTTAGGAATTACACCAGATAAACGGTTCTTGTAGAACACGCTGTTATTCAGAGGACGCAAAAAACTCCATAAGGTAACAGAATAACTGAATTTCCGCAAGACCATGGATTCATTGTCAAGCGTTTCTTTAAATCCATAAAATAAGAATTCACATTTAAACTCTTATATGTTTAGAGATTCGATCGAGGTCCATAATATCAGTAAAGACCTACCATCACAAAACTAATTAGGCCAAGCCAAAGAAAGCTTGAGAAGTCCCTAAGAAGGGTACAGTACCATGCATCTTAACATGCTAAATTGATTTATGATTGATAAATTTGGGATTTTGTGATAGTTTTGTCCATTCTCTCGTCAGATTGGGGGTTAAAAAATGAAATCACACGGATATGAAGATGAGGTATGAAAACGATAATGTGCATATCTATCTCAATGGAGATGCATGAAACCCTGGTTATGCTTATATGTAATTTCATTGTACCCGACCAAGTTCTATATGTTTAAGAAACAACATTTGGGTGCCACAACAGTTCATTAAATATCAAAATCTCAACACCTAAAAAAACCAAACTTTAGCCGCAAGGACTGGGTGACGATAAGAGTCCTTACAGAGATCTTAAGTGACCAAGTTTCCCAAGTTCAGGTACCAATGTCCCTTCCAGAGAAAAGTCCGTCAGATTCCTACAGTGAACCCATTAAAAGGCATAAAAAACAATACCTGTTAACTGCAGTAAACGATCAACAATAGATTGGTGTCTTCAAAAATGAGAATTATCCCCGAAAACAAAAAACAATGTCTTGTAATTATCTAACTGGGGAATTTAGAAGAAATGCAGGAGGGACTTACAGCATCTGCACATTACCATCCACACAATGAACACCATTCCACAGGCAAGGATCGGCATCGTTAGGACTCCAATTCTCCAAAGCACCAAAAGGATCGAACTTGATATTTTCGCGGAATGACAACAGAATCAATCCTGCACTTCCACACCAATTGCAATAAAATTCGATCCAATTTTCAAAAATTACAAATGCCATTCATTCCATAACATCAAAAACCAATGGAAAACAAGAATGTACCTTCATCATTGAGACACCAACAACCCCGAAACCTCGAAACAAAAATCAAAACCAGGAGAGATAGCAACCGGAACCCAGGAGGGTTCCATCTACCCCCCATTGCCTGATGAACCAAATTCTGCAGCAGTGGTGGTGGTGGTGGTGGTGGTAGTAACTATATCCGCTGAGAGCCACGAAGCTAAGAAAATTACTACACAAAATCGCCAGGTTTTTTTATACGAACAACCCCCTTCCACTATGCTCAAAACCCCAAAAAAGCCAAATTTCAATCCTTTTTCTTTTTTCCTTTTTTTTTCCCGCACTCACAACTAACAAACAAAACACACAAAAATAACCAAAATTCTAACTGTTAGCAAAAAAAAACAAAAAAACTAGGCCACAAAACAACGCAAACCCACCACCGTATCAGGGTCCCTCATGATAATTAGACCTTCTAATTGGAGGTTACGACACCCTTTTGATCAATGAACTCAAAACCCCAGCTGCTTCTGCAGATTACAATCTTCTTCTCATAAACTTATATGGGCTGAGCTGAAAAATCCAACAAAATCCACAGAAATCAACAAAAACAAATACATAAATCCCCTGAAATATACGTTGCAGGGGAATGCCGTTGTGGGCAAGCAATGCATCAGAAAAGCAAAACCCAGAAAGAATAAAGCAAGAAGGAGAGAGAAAGTGAGAGACTTTACCATAAGAAGGGGGCAAAAGGGGTATTGGAGAGTTGGGTTCTTTTGTTACTCCTTGGAAAACCAGAAAGTAGTGAATTTTGAGCAAGGTTTCGATGCTTTTTGCAAAGGGAGGTGGATAGGTGGAGGGAGACTCAAAACTTGAAAAGGCAGCACAGAAAAAAACACACCACAGAAGCAAATTAATTAATTAAGTAAATTAATTATTTTACTGCACAGAAAAGTCTTGAAAGATTCGAACTTTTTTTTTTTTTTTTCTATTACTGCCCTTTTCAGGATGATCTCAGAGGACCCTCCCTTGGACCATCTTTTGGGTCTCTCTTCTCAGACTCACAGGAGCTTTTCTTCCCCCTTTCCAATTTTCTCTTTCTTTCTCTTTCTTTCCTTCCCAGTTTTTCCCTTTCTCTCTCTAGATCCTCTCTCTCTAACCCCCCCACCAGCCCCAGCCACCCCTTCAAAGCTGTTTTTTCTGTTTTTCCTTTTTTTTTTTTTTAATTTTTTTTTCTTCAAAGCTTCTTTGGGTGGGGGCGGCCGGTGGGTCCCAATGAATGTTCTCTCTTCCATTTTTCCCATTTTTGTTCTGTATTTTGGGTGGTGATAGTGAAAATTAATGTTAATTAACACAGTGGGGCCCGCATTAGGATTACGGTTGGTAGTTATTTTCTTTGTTTTCCATAAAAGAAAGTATTGTTTTGTTCGGTTGAGTGTTTGGCGGGAACTCGAAACTGTGGTGAACCGGCGGCGCCGAACCGGGAAACAGAGAGAGGGGGCGAGGGGGGGGGCCGGGAGGGGTATTTTGGGGATTTTATGGATTGATTGGTGGTGAGGGCCCCACTTCCTGTTTACTCGGACGCGGTTCGATCTTTTCTTTAAACAGTTGACCGGGCACACTTTTTATAGCGTGCTTGCCTCTCTGCCTTTGTTCCTAATTTAGTATTCGAACAAAAAGATCGGATTTTATTTTTCGAAAAGTAACGATAGGAAAATTATTGATTTAAATCATATTTTGTAAATTAAATAATATAATTATTAATGATTGAATTATTATTTTGATGTTAATTTACGTGTTATTTTTTTTTATTGGTGACACATTTTATGATTTGCAAATATAATTTAAAATTTTGATTATTACCCTTTGAAAAAATTAAATAACAAAATCTTCTCTATTAGCGAATCAAGTTAAGCCACGTAGCTAGTTAGCATGTAGGGTGATAAATAAGGAATTGGATCCTCCCCGGGAGATCAGGATCCTCCTGACCTACTAATACGGACCGTTGGATTTTGATCCAACGGTTACAATTATTATAATTTTTAGAGAGGTATTCTATTTGTAGCCGTTGGATCAAAATTCAACGATCCGTGTTATTGGATCAGGAGGATCCTGATCTCCTGCTCAGGAGAGGATCCAATTCCGATAAATAATGAACTACCAGCACGGTTTTCTTGATAGAAACTCAATTGAAGAACTTGGCTTTCCAATATCTGTTTTTCAAAGTACTCTATTAAAAAATTCACCAAACAAATTCAATGGATTTAAGAAGATGTCACATACTTGTACTATATGACATTAATACCACATCTGGGATATTGATAGAGTGATTTGACAAAGAAGTTTGATTGTTTATTTAAAATTTTGGAATACACGTATAGTTTAGATCTCTTTGAACCAAGTTTCTTATTGTGTGTATTTAGAAAATGTTTCATACGTCAATCAAATTACTCTAGTTCACATCAAATAATCGAGTTAGACGTATAAGTGCAAAGGCTAAATTAACAATACATTCGATGTTTTACATTTTAAATTTAAAATGATAATAAAAAAAAATACAAACAAATTTGAACCTAGAACCTCTAACTAATGTTTGTATCCAAGGACCTTGCCAAATTGTTAAATTGGTGCCATTATGATTACTCACAATACTTTGTGGAAGAAACTTCCATAAAATAATGAGAAAGAAAAATATTTTAGTCCCCAAAAAATAAAAATAAATCTCTATTTAAAGTCATCTTATAATTAATTAATCTCTCGTAGGTTGGATTTTTTGAACTAATAATACCTAGGTACTCATTTTAGATTTGATGCAATGATATCTTAACAAATGTTTTATTATTTTAAAATATAATGTATATGTTATTTAATTTTTCTTAAATTTTTAAAAATAAAAAAATACGCGTCATCTTTTAATTAGGCTAATGTTATCTTTCTAAACGGGCTATATGGTAGGTAGTTTGTGATATTTGTATTTACGTTGTAATCATTGTTAATAATAAAAGTAGTTGGAAATTAGGTCATCGTGAGTCATTATTTGTTCGTTTGTTGGCCACCAAAACATGAAAATGAACCTCAATCAACAACACTTGTTGATCATCGTACATTCCTCGGTTAAGCTGACGTTGTCCATCCTTTTATTTGGTGCATAAGGCCGGCTTTCGGGTAGCCAGAGTAGGCGGACCGTCCAAGATCCCTACTTTAGAAGAGCTCTCAATTTTTTTATTATATACACATATATATATATATATATATTTATATTTATATAAATTAATATTACAAATTTTGTGTATGTTCAAGTAAGAAGTTTATAGATCTTGAGTGTTTAAGTCTTTGTATATAGAATTTTGTTAACCAAATCAGTTGCATATGCAGAAAGAGGTTTTTCAAAATTAAAGTTGATCAAATCTTAACTTCGATAAACTCTATGACAAGAAAGATTGAATGAGTTCACTACCTTATCAATTAAAAAAGAATTGGTTCAAAAATTAGATTATATAAACTTAATTAGACATTTGCGTCTAAAAACACGAGACGTGTAATATTCAAGTAATGTTTGTATATCTTTCTTCTTTTGATATTAATTTTTAATGATATATGATGTAAAATTACAATACCAATAATATGCTAAGTGAAATCAGTTTTGTCCCTCAGAGAAAAATCCTAAAGTCGAAAATCACCTTGTGCTGCCTAACCTTAGTGCTCCAAGTGAGTGATCTTGCTAGCACGATCGAATCCCTCACTCCATCATCTGTCGTTAGTATATCAGTGTGGATACTCCTAGAGACTAAACTCTTGGGGAGCTTTCTCGTGAATCATCTGAAGAGGAAGAATGTAGGCACATGAATGATTCTACAAAGTGGCACACACGTGACTATGGATTCACGTAAGTAAATCTCTTCGCCTTTTTTATTTGTCGCATTATTAGTTCAACCAATCAGATATATAATTGAAATAACATATTGTGTGTTATTTATTACTTTCCAGCTGCAAATTTAATTTAAATAATTAAATTTGTCTTAACAATATGCCTGAAAACCCAATAATACCATCATGTGTTATTTAAACTAATGACATGCTAAGCATAAATAATTCTTCAATTACACTCTCTCATCCAAGAATCAGCACTGGGTTTGCTTTGTAGGGTCGATTGGAAAGTCCAAATTTTCAATGCGGTATGAGTGGGCTCACTGCCTATGACGAAGTGAGCTGGATCTTTATGACGGCCCCAATAGTCCATAAAGAGACCCAATAATCAATCCATTTATGCTTGTTACATTAAGACCCTAACATAATGATGAAAATGATAGGTTAACTGATTTTCTTATTTCTGCATTCCAGACCAAAACATTCAGTCCTTTTGTAGGATCGCCTTTATAAATCTTAGAACGCCATTGCATTCGGTTTTGCACTAAGTGTATTGATCGAAACTTATATCTATAAGAAAAAATGCACATGCTTGCTTTATCCAGAATTTTTTTTTTCTTTCATGTTTCTAATAGGACTAATTAACTAGGAAAGTTGCGGTTGAAGTATGCATATTGACAGAAAGCCCTTATAAACTAATATTATAGGATGTTTATACATCTGAAACTTAATGCCTGACTGCCAATAAGAAGATTGACTCACTATCATTACTAATAGTTTAGCCCTGCAGCTTGGAATGGTCGTTTTGTGAAAGATAGCTTCGTCACTAAGTTTGTTTTAGCATATACATGGATGATAGAATATCTGAAGGTGTGAAGCATTTCGTTTGGAGATTAATGCTTGTTTCATGCGAATATCTTTGTCATGAATGTACAATTGAACTTTGACTTCTTTTTTAATGTTTGGGTGGTGCTATCCACGCACCTCTTTTTATCTTACCACACCTCTCAATTTTCAACCGTTGGATCAAATGAATTGAAGATGATTAAATGATAGAAATGTGTTTGAAAAGCAAAAAGAGGTGTAGAATATGTAGATTGCACCACCCTTATGTTTTTGCAGATATTATTTTTTCTCTCTTCACTTTGAATTTCCTTAGTGTACAGGACTTCACCCTCTTTCCGTTTGTCAATAAACATTTTTAATTAAGTAGCTTTAGCTTTAATTACTAATCGAAGTTAGCGAAGGCTAATAGAGGAATGTAACTGTGAATTATTATGGGATAATCAATCAACTAATGATCTATAGTTTAATGTATGAAACTGTCAAAAATGTTGAAAATGAATACTCTAGTTACCTTCAGCATCTTTATACTTAACTAGTATAAATGGCCTACCGCCTTTTTTTTTGAGAAGATATGGTAGTAGATTCATTTACTTCAAAAAGATGTGGTACAAGAAAATTACATCAAGAGCCAATTATGGCAGTACATTGTCCTCCACAAGTAAGTTAGTGACAATACTTGGGGGAGTAACATCCCATATACAATCTTGTTGCACCGAGAGACCAACCCGTGCAAGGCGATGAGCAACCGAGTTTGCTTGGCGACAAGTGTGGGTAATTTTACCTTCAGTGATTGAATGGAGGAGCACCTTGATATCTTCTACAATTTGCCCAATGAATGACAAATCTGGAAAGGAATCGCACGACACCTCCACAATCTAAAGTGAATCGCTTTTGAAAGAAATATATTGAAAACCCCTGTGAACCACGCAAGACAAACCTGCCCTCAAGGCCACTGCTTCTGCTTGGAGAGGAGAAAATACATCCTCCTCCCTGCCACATTTTGCCGACACAAAGTTTCCTGTTTCATCACGGACAATAGCACCAAAACCAGCCACATTACGTTCCCCGATCCAGGCCCCATCTATAATCATTTTGAGACGCCCCGATGGTGGCGCAACCCATTTGGAGGGGATTTGTACCCGAGGACCTTGCCCTAGCACCTACCGCTTTAGTGCTGGCCGAAATATATCTCATCGGTCATCTCTTTATGTCAGTCTAATGTTGGAGCAATATTAGAAAATATAAAAAATAATAATATAATTTCAATGATAATAATCATAAAGAAATTCACAACATCAATTATATATGAGATTAATATAAACAACTAGAAAGAAAGTTAGAATAACTGACAAACTTGGAGATTGAAGCTTGCATAAATGCAATGTCCTAAAGATAGAATTTCGCCCCTACTCTTGTGCTTGTAGTTCGGTAGGCGTCCATCTCCCAGGATTCAACAATCTATAATCCGAAGCCAAAGCACTTCAATCTTCGGACTTTGGTGAACTTTATATATTTCGTACTCTCAAGATACGACTCGGAATTTGACTCACGAAGCATGAGAGAAACAAAGTGGGGAAACCCTATTTCTCAAGAGTAAAAATTAACTCTAATTTTCTATGTTTTAATACCAATGGTTTCCTGGGTTTATATAGAATCCAATTTCTACTTATTAAAGAGATGTAACTTTTCACCTATAAGTATATATCACTTATCAGGGGGATACACCTAAACAACATAACCTTTCTAAGAAATCGGTTAACACTATTTTTCATTCAATTATTAAAATTATATATTACAATATTTCATATTATAATATATAATTTCCAACATCTAATAGATTGAAATCAGTCGTATTAATCTTGTAACATTTGCCAAATTTATAGCAAGACATGGAAAGATTGCACGAGATTGTGAAATGATGAGTGCACCTTGTGGCACGACAGTTCTTTATCCAGATACCGGTGGCTATATTCATTGTTTCAAAGCCTTAAGCCCTGCGCTCTCCCTGACATTCTTTCACCTCCTTACTCTTCAGAAGATGGGCGACACTGCTCTTATTTCCGGAAGTCCCCTCGGAGAGATCTTCCAAATATCTTCTGTTTCTTGCACTCATACATTGTTTTTACACGAAAACGCGTTTGATTTCTGGACTAATTCTTCTCTTTTCGTCTTTTCGCATCAAAAGGTGTTGAAGAATTGTGTGGCACTGAACCTTCTGAAGTAGCTTGGTTGGAAGAGTTTCAACCTCCTGAGAACTTTGTAGTCCGCATAGGGCGGTACAAGGGCAACTATTAGACATTGAAATAGTTTTATTTTACAGGATGTAAGTTTCTTGGCTCATAAGAAAGAAAGGAGCTCGGAGGAGATAGGTGGAACATTGGCAGTCAACTGCCGTGACAAGATTTCAGTTTGTAACTTACACTGGCTAGGTGGTGAAAGCTGATAAAAAAACCGTTAATCCTATAAATCCTTTCAGTAATTGATCTTTTATCGATAATAATAACCAGTGTCAAATATTTTTTTTTTTCTTTCAATAGCAATCTTGGCGGGCTTGTAATAATTTTGTTGGTTCTTGTTTACAAAATGTACTATTTGTCAGTCTATTATTTGCAATAATATATGTGCTACTTGTAATACTTTCTTCTGTTTCTCTTTTCTCTTCCTAAATTAATTGTTCCCTCATCATACCAACTCTGTTGGGATGAATTCTGAGTGCCCAAATGCGGAACCAGATAATCTAAGTCCCAAAGGCTCTCTCGAGCAGTCGCAAGGCCATGCTCAACTTCTTTCGTCGAACAGTGCTCAAACCTCCTCGAGTGGTTAACATTCTAAAAAAATAAAAAGAAGAAACTGGTTTAGAAGTCTTTGACTCTTTACTATGTTCATAATTTTGCTACTTTACAAAAATTGGTTTCAAGTAGCATAAGAAAATTATAGGAAAAAGGAAAGGAAAAAAAAAACAAAGGGGTTTCCAACTTTCCCACATGTTTGTCAGAATGTCACCTCTCACTCTCTGATCATGAACTCCCCATGTTGGCGGCGGATTTTGTGCCAACATTTCATTGATCTACACAGTGAGATTCTTCATAAAATACTTATATCACTATATCTAATACATTGAAATTTGATCTAATTCAAAGGATATGAAAAGGCACCGCTAGCTACTTAGCTAGAATTTTTATCCGATTTTTGAAGTTGATGAAGCTGTCAGGTGGTCTTATGTCGTTACTTTTGGCTTCAACAAAACCATGCACCTTAAACCTTTCCAAATGTTTGTCCAAAAATAACCCTTTATTTTAAAGGGTACCCCCTACAATAAATATATTTTGACTTTTGGCTTCACAAATGATTATTGTTTATTATGTTATTATTATATTATTCGTTGTTATATAAACAATATATTATCGTTGATATATAAACAATATATTATCGTTACTAAAACCTAATCATTTTTAAATGTCAAATATTTTATTGTATATTTTCCTATTCTAAATGCCCCCATCGTTCTTAAGCATCTTATATTAATTAGAATAAGATATTATTGTTAATTACCAACCTTTCCGGACGCCCTTCCAACAGTTCAAGGAGACATGTACAGAGATCGGACTTGTTTTCACATTGCAAATATGATGCCATTTCGAGCAAGATACATGTCCCTCTTTTAGCTTGTAGTATATGGCACTTTCATGAATTATTGATATGTTTGTATCACATTCATGCGTTGTTATTAATTCACGTATTGCAATATAATTGAACGAAAATTTTATATTAGAGTATATCTAGAACTCATAAATAAAACAGAGAAGTGATGCACACTTTATTTTATTAGCTATTAAATTGAACAAATCAAATTAAAATTAAGAAAATTAAATAAATAAAGATGTGCAAAAGGATAAAATGATACGAAAATCGTATAAAATTTATATTATAACACAAGTGAATTGATATACCATGTGGCTGCGATGACCTTTAAAAATTTATCTTAGTCTATACAATGATTATATTCACATTTTCTACCATACAAAATTGCATACTTTTTGTTTGAATGGCTAATCAATCAATGTTCCGACCAAAAAGAAAAGAAAGAAAAAAGCTAATCAACATATCAACATATGGGTCCAACTACATGTTGTATAAGAAAAATGTTACATGTGCCCATCGTTGAATAATGTTACATCGAAATTCCTCTTATATTATACGAAAACGGTGAGAAAAAGGCATTTGCATGAAAACAACATTATTTTGGTCATCGATTCCCAAATCCAAAAACAAAATTATGAAATGTGACATCTCCAAACAATCATAAGAAACAAACAGAGTAATACCCGAGCTACATGTGAGAATAAAAAAAACTACTTCTGCTATGCTGTGAGAATAAGTATCTGTGAAATAAAGCAGCAGAGTGTTTGGTAAATTTTTTTGTACAAGTGCTTTTGAAAGAAAAAAAAACAGTATTATAGTGTTTGATAAACTTTTATGTAAAACAGATGTGAAAAAAAACTGGTTTTTCAATTCTGGGTTTTGCTACTTTGTGTTTTTGGCTTTTTTTCACCCAAAACTATGAAAAAATGTTTAAGCTGAATGTTTACCAAACATAAAAAGTTCTCAGTTTTACTTTATAGCCACTTTTTTAAGAATCAACTTAGTACCAAACTAGGGCTAAACCCCCATTAAAATAGTATAACCAGACATGATTCTCCTTTCTGGTTAAATTAAATTAAGACCCAATATCCATTTTTAATTGCAGAGTGATGTGAGCTTAGTTTGGACGTCTCGATGGTGTTGGAATATAATAGAGAAATTACTTTTAATTAAACTAAATGAAAGATTCTTTTCTAAGAATAAAAAGAAATTGAAATTGTCAACTCCCCATGCCATGCATACGTGAAGACAAAAGAGCCAATGCTTTTATTTTCATAATATTGAAAGTTGGAAGGACGACCGTCCCATTAGGTTAATTTAGAAGCTGATGACTGAGTGGTTTGTTTTATTCAATTGTAATCGATCGATTAGCTAATTAACTTGACCAAAATTTTGTTTGGATAAACAGTCAAATTAACCAATGGATAATGCTTGTCTCTTTCATAGAATTTAATTGTCACTCCACTTATGATTAATGAATATTTACCGAACATTATTATCAACACTATTTAATTTCTTTATCATTATCTAAAGATCATACATGCAAAAACTTATTCAATCTAGAGACCTATTTAGCCATTTATATGCATAAAACAAATAGATAGTTCATCATAAAGATGTTACTTACTAAAATCGTTAATTGGTTTAACATGTATGAATGACTAAACGCTTTTCAAATTAAAAGATATTTTGTAAGTATAAACATCAGATGATAATAAATAAATAAATAAATAGTTCAAATTATAATGTTCGCCCAGTAAAAATTCGCTAAATATAATGGGGACACCACACGGGGACAAAAGCATTATACTTAACCAATTCCTTGAGATGATTCCTCTTCTTTTTCAAAGACTCTAAGGAGGACCTCTTTGTCACACAACAGTCCAGCTTTTTCTCTGGACGTCTTGGAAGGTTAACCACTTTGGATTGTAGAGAAAATGATAATAGAGATTAGGAAAAGTTCACCATATTTTGTTTAAATTGCTCTGATATTACGTAGAAATTATAATCTTGATCATTATATTCATAGCACAAATGCTTATATATATAATTGTGTATACTTGATGTACAAGTAAGTATCTCTACAAATTAATAATACAATTAGAATCAGATTGTAATATTGATTTCTAAACTTTAGGAGATACGATTTCCTTTGACAAGGATTCTTCTCTAACAACAATGAGTTGAACTACACATTCATATGATGATTAATCTTATTATTTATTTATATATTCATAATCTACCAACATAAAAAAAAAATTTAAAAACATATGCTTTTGACGATTTGAGTTTTTGCGAAGACATAACTTATGAGCCAGCTGGTCTGTTTTAAGATGTGGAACTAATTTGCTAGCATGCACTCTAACTTTGTTCCAATTGGAATGTCTTCATCATCATCATCATCATCTTCATCTGCTTCTGATTTTCGTTCTTGCAGCCATGCATCTGCATGTAAATGATAATCTTGATTAAATATGATTGCCACGGCACTCATTTTGCAAAGCGAACAAGTAGATTTGTTGCCAATTGGGACGTGCTAAGTATTATTTTGTAAGCATATATACTATTTGTTACAGATATTTGTCATGAAATAGTGACAAATGTGAGTTATTACCTCTACTAGAAGACATAACAGAAATGACTTTTAGCTATACGGTAAGTAGTCAACAGAGTTAGTAGCGAGACTAGCTTCTTCCACTAACAGATATTTCTTATAAGGGTATGTGCACTTAGTCAAAAAGGTAGGTGATAACCCCCTTTCCCTTGATATCAGCACCTTTTCTCAGCAACGTTAAGGGATCAAGTTTGACAAGTTTCCACAAAATCATCATGAACTTATGCATGCTTCAATATCTTCTGTTCAAGTAATGCCAATAATTTTGACTAGATGATGCCCTAAGGCGATTCATTTCTCTTTATAGTATATGCCATTGGAGATTGGACTAATGCAAAAACATACATCATATCTGTAATATATTCTTTTTTCTTCTTAATTTTATAGTAATATATACGTAGAATTTGAAGTCATTTTTCAACTTCTAGAATAGTCATTCATTTTGGTTAAAGTAAATTTAATTTGTCTGCAGATGTGCATGCACGCATGTATGATTAATAAGAGCAAATTGAGGAATTAATGGATTTTATTGTGTTTTAAGTTATTCTTTATATTGTCAATTAATTTTATAATGAAATTTTTAAGTTTCTTCATGGTATTAGAGCATATTGATTCACATGTTGAATCGACAGTTCACTTGCTCTCATGTCACCCAATACGTATTGTCGATGCAAATTTCCGCCGACTTTGGTCTTGACGAAAATGCACCTGCAAAACAATCAACACCTTTGATCAAAGGCCTAAGCCTCATGCGCCCACGAGGTGGGGGGGGGGGGAGGTTAGGCCAATGGATCTCCGATGCCTAAGTCAATTTCTTTGAAAGAGTAAAGTGTTTAGGGTTTTTTAGTGGTAGCAAAAGCTCTAAAATTATGGTAGAATATGGGGTATTTATAGGGATTGGGCCGGCCATAGTGTTAGGGTTTTACCCAACACATGGCGGCATCCTATTGGCCAAGGTGTTTATGGAGAAATATTCTCAAAATATTCTCAAGATATTAAATAGGAAATAATATCTTGAGATAATGGTGTAATTATCCCTAATTTATTTAAATTGGGATTACTTACTTAATTGGAGTCAATCTTCAATTGGGAATGTATTAAAGATAAGATTTGGGTAGTTAATCCTTATCTTTAATTCCTTGCCAAGGGCAGGTGAGCTGTGGGTAGTCGTATTCAGCTGATGGGACCTTCAGGGGTGTGAGCTACGCATGAGAGTATCTGAGAAGCCTGCCCATTTATTGAGGGCAATCTTATCTTTCTTGAATAAAAGTCCACGTGTGGCCTCTAGAATTTTTGGGAATATTTTAGGCTCCTTAAATGCCCCTACACCTACTGTGTTGCGCGAAGGAAAGGATAGTAGCTGTAGAAATCCCAAGGCGCTTGGGCTTGTAGAGTTATTTCCCAATTTGAACTTGATCTCCTTTCTTGTTTTGGAGATACACTTCTTCTAAGAAAAGGAAACTAATTGCCCCCAATACCTATTCTGCCTTAAGCAGGGGATTAAATAAATTTGGAGAGCAATCATTATTCCAACAAGGAAGATAAGCCAGAGGAAATTTTTCTTCCCTCTCCCCTAGCTTTCTTTTTCTCTTGCCCTTGCAAAGAGTCGTTTCTAGTTGTTGTTCCTTTTCTCCGTATTGTACCAAGGTAAGAAAAATTTGAATTTTCTTCTTCTTGAATTTTTTGGAGGTCTTGGGACTGGAAAAATTGGCTCAGTGGGGGCCGATGAGGCATGAGTGGCGTGGCAGGGATGCCACGAGGTTGCTGGTGGTGCAGCAAGAGAATCTGCTGGCCTGGGCTAAGGCTGAGAGGAAAGGCGCGCTGGGGAGCGATGTTGGGTTTGGGCCTGTTGGTGCTCAAAGAAGAGAGAGAGAGAGAGAGTTCGGCGCGGGCCAGTTCCCTAGCAGCTGTGTCCTGGGCCGACAGGCCTGGGCCCATTTAGGCTTACATGCGATAGAGAATGGGTAGAGGGAGGTGCGAGCCTCCTTGCATTGTTGGGCTGGAGCAACTTGGGCCGCGCGTTGGATGAGCTGGAGTGAGGGCTGGGCCCTTTTGTGGCCCGTCCGTGTGGATAGCTGGGCCGTGGGGCCTGGTGCTAGGGCACTGGGCTCTGCGGTCATTTATATATATATATTTTTTTTTTCGCACATCCTTCTAATTTTTTTATTTTATTTTTTGGAAAGACTTTGAGATGTCTTCCTCCGATCGTAAAACTGACGAATATCCTCCACCCTTATACCGTCAAGGTGGCTATTTCAAGGCTACGCATGTCAAGATTAATTTCGACGAGCTGTTTTAGGATTTTTTTAAGGCGTACAAGCATGCGATTTCGTCAGGGGTTCGTGTGAAGCGAGTGAAAGATGATAACGGCCATGAATTATACGGCATGGGAGCCACTGCTAGGAAAAGGGCCATCAAATTCCATCCGTATTTCTTTGTGTTGGGATTCACTTTTCCCGTGCCGCGTCTTTTCCATGAGGTGATCTGCTCTATGAAATGCACGTCTGCTCAGTGCTCCCCAAATGCAGTTCGTGCGATGGTGGGATTCTCGAACTTGAGCAGGTTCTTTGATCTTAGCTTGACCATAAATGAGTTCTGGTACTTCTTTGAGATTGGCCACAAGGAAGGTGTAGGGCAACTGAGGTTTCGCCATAGGCTGCTCGATGCTTCTTGCAAATGTGATCATGAGTGGGCGAGAGACTGTTGGAAATGTGCCCTAAAACCAATCATATGATGATACTTTACGGACATTTCAAACTAATGTAGTTTAAAGGGCAAAGATTATTGTTTGAGCCGTCTAATATAAATGTTATATGCTTAAACGATAAGTCCAAGGAATATGTGATTGGAAGAATGCGATCTAAAGAAGTTAGATTCATGAGACCATTCTTTCGTTGACACATCCTAAACGTTCCTGATAATAGGATTGTCAATTGGGCATTGACAGTCCGTTAAGATCAGTACGTGCTATGTCTTCTCTCAGGGAGAGTGACTAGTCTCGAGTCATTGGTGTGTGTGACATCAAGACAAGTACGTAGGTGCTCAATAGAGAATGAGTTCACTGAACACGATCAACGAAGAGTTCTCATATTCATGTCACATGAGAACTCATGGTTGGGATAATGCAAATTAGTCTTTTGACCTGAGGCATCACAGTTGTCTTGTGGTTAGGTCCTTAATCTTTGATTATGTCAAAGTCACTCTATCAGGGTGTCCACGGCATCGTTGGGGTTAAGCCACTTAGCCATGGAGGCAAGTGAATGCGCAACAAGGGATCTCTAACCTTCAAACTGTTTGAGGGAGAATACTCTATGATATGATTTAGAATCTCTGGCCAGAGTATGAATGAGATGTTGGAATGCGTTCCAGATCACATTCAAGGTAATCATATAAGTACAAGATTCACATTGGATAGTAGACATGAATAAACTATCAAACCAAACAATGTGGTCAAGAGTATTGTATTAGAGAAAGACCGTATTGCATTTGTAATCCTAAACTGAATAGGTTCTCCACCTCTTCTGATTAGCTTGGGTAACCATGATATGCTGCTAGGTGTCACTCATGGTTTGTGGAAGCCCTAAAAGTGTATTATCACTAACGGGAGAATTGAAAGTAAGTTTCAATTCACAATCGATTTGAAAGAGTTTGAATCGCCCACTGCCTCGCTAAAAGGAACCTAATGGATCGTACACCGTGTAAGGTAGAGTTTGAAGAAACAACGGAGATGAGTAAGAATAATTAAATGGTTTAATTATTTATCTAAGGCTAGGATTAATTAATATGTTAATTAATCAAACGAATAAGTTCATTAAAGACCTCGGGTTAGTTTTGGGCCGCAAGGCCCAATGGGATTTGAATGTCAAGCCCATTAACTCAAGTTGTATGACAACTTGAATAAAACAAAGGGCTTGAAAGCCCAATAAACCTATAGGCTAGCCATGTGTAAAAGAATAGGGCTTTTGGTCCATTAGGTCACTTATTTGAAGGGACTATATAAAGGACTTTATAGCCTAAAATTTACTAAGGGTTATTTTTGGGGGAAAGGATGAGAACACAAGCTCTCCTTTCTTTCTAAAATTTTGGCCAATCTAGAGGGGAATAGCTAGCAATCTTACTTCCTCTAGGTCACTCATTTCTTCTACAATATACCTTGGTGTGGAGACTTAGAGGTTCTCAATTTTGGGAACTTGGAGAAACCTTTTCATCCATCCAAATCCATGGATCTAAGATGCAAGGAATGAAGGCCCTCTCTTTGGGTGATTAGCCTTTGCTTATGCAAAGAGGAATCTACAAAGGTATTGATTTCTCAACTCACTTTGTTTTGAGTTGAGTCTTGATTCACCTATCTACTAGGCTTTGAATTTCATGGGTAAATGTTTTGTTTTAAGTGCATACAAGCATGATTCCGCCTTTAATTGTTAATTGCATGCTATTGATGTTGCTTAAATGAACATGTTTTTCACAAATTTTCCTTCAAGTGGTATCAAGAGCCTAAGTCTAGTAGTTGGTGAATCCTTTTGGGTTTTGTAGTTCATAGTTTGTGATTTGAATGTTGTAATTGTTACAAGCTTTATTCTTGCTTCTTTGAATGTAAATTTTGTTAGAAAATTTGCCATCTCAAATGTTGTAGATGTAGTTCATATGAGCATGAATAATGGAACTAAAAGTTGGTGCCAAGTGTTTTGGGATTTTCGGCCAAATCCAAAGGGTGATTTTTTGGGTTCATGTTAGGCTTGTTAAAATGGTTTTAAAGTGCTTTTTGGAACCCCTAAGTACCCTAGGATATTAACCCTCTTTTGAGTTGTGAAAATTTGAGTTTTTGATGAAAGAAAACATCCATGGAGCTATTATGAGTTTTCATGTATGTTCTTCATATTTCTTGAAGTTCTTATCAAGAACAAAAAGTTTTGAAGTTTTGATTCAAAAGTTTTATGTTTTACATAAAGTTTTGATTATTAGTTGATGGGTGATGATTATGTCAAAGATATAATTTTGATTATTAGTTGATGGGTGATGATTATGTCAAAGATATAATTTTGAATATTAGTTGATGGATGATGTTTGTTGGTAAGAAATGATTAAATGTTTTTAATTATATCAAAGGTATATTTTCTTTTCAAACCATCCCCACCATCTTTAATCTCACCCACCAAAATCCACTTACAAAATTCTTTTTATCAAAAATCTCTATGTTACTATCCTATGGCCAGCCACCCCTCTAGTGGGGTGCTTTTGTGCAATTAAATAAAGTTTTGATACTTTTGTGTATTTGTATTTTGACCCAAAAGTTTGTGTTTTTGCAAAATGGCCCAAATAGAATGAGAACAAAAATTGTTTTGTCTCTTTAATGAGAATTGGATTTTCATTATATTTAGTTCCATTTAAATCAATTCTATGGATACAAAAACCAAATGAAAATGTTGCATTCAAGTTTAATTAGTTAAAGCGTTAATTAATTAAAGAAAGGGTGATTATGAACCTTAGCCTACGATAATTGAGCTATGTGAAAGGCCGTTTCAAATTTGTTTGAACCATGGGAATGTGTAGATTAAATTTTGGTTGTAATTTGATATGATCAATTGTTGTAAAAGAGCATAAGCTCTTCTTTACTTTAAAGTAATTTGATTTGATCAATTGTTGTAAAAGAGCATAAGCTCTTATTTACTTTGAAGTGCTCATTTCTTGTTTTATTCGATATGCATGAAATTGGAGTAGTTGGGTCCAACGCCCAATAAGACAACACGCCTTAATGTGATTAAACGCGTAACTAAAATCAATCTCCATCCCTAGACCGAGATTCAACACTAGGCTCGTGTTGAATCGAATCAAAGGTTCATAGTCATCCTAAGGCCCTAAGGCAACTATATAGTCCATCAATGAATGCAAACCTTATGTTAGTAGTATCATATACTCTTGCTTTAAAAACCGTTTTAAAAGCTTAGTGGGAGTATTATATACAACTAAATCAATCAAATGGACCAATAGTTGTAATAGGACCAAAATGTTTTAATTAGATTAAAATGTATGTTTATATGTGATGAGACCTAAAACCCTCAACAAATCAATATTAAGTTGATAAGCGAGAGATGCTTTGAATATCTCTTCGTGGCCTTCCACCGTGGTAGGCTCCAATCGTTTGTGACTTGTACACCGGCTTCACCCTATAATGGGGGAGTACAAAGTGCATGCTTACATTCAGGAGGAGTCTATACGCATATGATGAGGTGAGTGTAGACAACGAGTATGGCCAACATGATATAATTCTGAGGTTGTGCTTGAACCTCTACATAAACTAAGCATGGTGGGAATAACTTAACTAAGTGCAATGGTGCCAACATGATATAATTCTGAGGCATTCATTCTCTAGAGGCCAAACTAGATGGGTAATTACAAACGTTGTAAATGAGTAAAGCGTTATTCTCTCATCATTATTTTTGCTAACCAACATCGTATAATCGTGAGGTGGGCTTGGTAATGGTGAGCCTCCCATACCCTACTAAGAGTTTCCTCCAAAACTCTCGAATTCCGATGAGGGATATGGAATTTGCCAAAAATAGTGGGTGGTGCTATTTGATTTAAAGACCCAAATCAAATGGCTTAAAATCAATCAATTTATATTCGTTATGTATTTGTTTACCAATATATTTGCAAACGCTATCCAAAACTTGACAAAGAAAAATCGAACGCTTTAATTTCCGGACTTAGTTCTACAATCCCATAGATTGTCTTTAATGGCTTGTAGATGTAACTAAGTAGTCTCATCCTCACAATCTTCCTATTGATAATGTATCATTGGAAGAATATGTTAGATAAGTCTAACATGAGAAGGACAACACTTTTAATGTCATAATTCTTCAAATACAAATTGTTGTATGAAGAAATAAGAGTTGCTTTGAACAACCCTTAATCAACACAAACTTTAGTGCTTGTCTCTTTGTTACACGAACAATGAACTTGAGAAGTAAGCACAAGGGCATGGACACTTTATGTGCCATGATTCTTCACTTACAAATTGTTGTATGAAGAAATGAGAGTTGCCTTGAACAACTCTTGAGAGTTTGTTATTATGTTTAGAACATAATGGTTGGTTGACAAAAATAGTCCATTTATATGGACTTATGATGATTTTGAATCATTGAGTGTTGAAGTGTTAAACCACTTAACGAGATGGAAACTAGGCAAGGACTTCACCTTTGTGTCCCTATCCTAATGGTTCACTAAGTTTATTGTAAACTATATAGTGAACAATAACCGCACGCTCTCCAAATCGTTTGATGTGTATAACACATTTGAAATAAGTTTCAAGAGAGATAGTGGGAGTTTAGGGACCATGACTATTGTAATCAAAAGGGAAGTCAAATGAAGAAGGCAAAATAACTCCAAGGGAACAAACTTTCTTTATGAAAGGATGGACATTGGAAGGGGTATTTGCAAGAAATGTCTTGCAAGTGTCAAGAACACACCTTTCGAAGGTGTTGTAATATGTTCTTGAAATAGTTCAAAACAGTTGGTTCTTCTACTTGAATGCTTGATTCCATATTAGTAACTATGTTTTACAATTGTTGTAAAAGTGTGCTAATAAGAAGTAGAAGATTAAATGAGAGAAGAGAAAGTACTTCACATTCGGAAAGTGAATAAAATATAGATCTCTGCGAAAGCGGATTGTACTTACTTCCTCATATGAACTACCAAAGAAATTGGAAAATACTAAAGATTGTCTTTACATTCCAATTTTAAGGAACTTAAATCCGTCACTATAGTAGAGATAGATAAATGTTTTGTTTGACAAAAACATTGTTCTTTATTAATCAATAAATAGATTATTGTAATTTAATTGGTTGTCTCTATAGTAGAGATGATGTGGTAGTTTAACTGTTTAGAATACGATGATGCTTAAAACCCAAAAGGTTGCAAGGTAGTGACTAATCCCAACTGAGTTGTGATACCTCTAAAACATAAGTTACGAGTTGGTCATAGATGGATGCTTTGGATCGTTAGATCCGGATCCAATACCTTCTTGTTAAAATTGTATAGAGGCGAAATGTTCGAATCTTTATTCTTTTGGAAAGAAGAAAGAATCACAAAGTTGTTGAGGTTGATTCACTTAGATGTTAGTGGCACTTATCCACAACATAATACTACTCATGTTGTATGACATTCACCGAAGATCACTCTCGGTTGGACTATAGTTTATTTTGAATAAACACAAGTCCGAATACTTTGCAAAAGGTTTCAAAGAATTCAAGAAATGTAAGTAGATGAGTAAGACGTCTAAAGTATTTACTTCCTTAGATTTGATCCAAGGAAAAAGTAACACTTTAGATTAATTTCCTTGAAAAATATCAAGGAAAGTAGCATCATAAGATAATGAATTTCTCCATTAGGAGAAGAATGAACATAAATAAGATTTAGTTAGTTGGACATTATCAATTACCCATATATATATGATATATACTTTTAAGACATGTTAGTTGTAGAGATCCATCCATCATGGATCTTAGCAAGCTAGTGGGAGCTATAAGCGTCTTATGAGAAAAGATCAATTGTTTGATTTCTCATAAAGATGTAAATGAATCTTTTGTTTACTAGGTTTACAAAAGATTAGTGGGAGTTGATCATATTCCTAAAATTGAATATATATACATGATATATATTAATTTTGAAAATGAAAGGAATTCTTCATCGTTAAAGTTATGACTTTAAACATTCTATAATGATAGAATGTATATGGGAGACATAGTCTATATACATGGGATGGAAATCTATAATGATAGATTTCAAGATATAATTGGATTATATCAATCCCTAAAATAGACAAGAGATGCTAGGAAGTTTCTCATATGATGATAAACTTCAATTAGAATGACAATTCTAGTGAGACTAGGAAGTTGTTCTTCTCAAAGGGAATGTACCCTTTGACTCCCAAAGAAATAATGTGTAAATAGAATCCTTTATGCATACGCAGAAAGGTGATTTATGTATTTCATATTGTATGAAAACATTGATATAAGTCGTACCTAGAACGGTACAAGATGATATCAGTGCAAGCCCAGGATCAGAACCATGGCAACTGTCAAGTAAATCCTTAGGTATTTAAGAAATACTAAGGATGGATTCCTCAAGAATGAGGAAGAATTAGAGTAACGTAATGGAAGCGTAAATGTATTAGATTATGAATCTAATCCATCATAGAATATCTCTTCATTATGAATGAAGTGATAATGAGATATCTCTTTATTATGACTAAAGAGATATTTGGGTGGAAACGTTAAAAGTAAATAACTTTAATGTGTTCCATCATGTATGCAAAATATATTGCCATATAGAAGCTTACAACATTGTTGTTTGGATGGGAAAGTTCATTCATGAACTCTCCATTCGGTTCCAACCAGAAAGTGTATGACACTAATGGGGCGATAGCTCAAGCCAGGGAATCAAGGTCTCATCAAGGTCCGAACTCAAATGAGAGACTGAACCACATGATTGAGAATCATGTATAATGGTGACGTCGTTATTCTCAAGGTTGCTTCTATGGATAACATATAGATATCCATTGTTTAGGCCTACTACTCAGCCATTTATGAAATGAATTACAGAAGAGGTATCATCAATGATGACTAAGCTGATTGGCTCTAGTGCAAGTGGGAGATTGTTGGAAATGTGCCCTAAAACCAATCATATGATGATACTTTACGGACATTTCAAACTAATGTAGTTTAAAGGGCAAAGATTATTGTTTGAGCCGTCTAATATAAATGTTATATGCTTAAACGATAAGTCCAAGGAATATGTGATTGGAAGAATGCGATCTAAAGAAGTTAGATTCATGAGACCATTCTTTCGTTGACACATCCTAAACGTTCCTGATAATAGGATTGTCAATTGGGCATTGACAGTCCGTTAAGATCAGTACGTGCTATGTCTTCTCTCAGGGAGAGTGACTAGTCTCGAGTCATTGGTGTGTGTGACATCAAGACAAGTACGTAGGTGCTCAATAGAGAATGAGTTCACTGAACACGATCAACGAAGAGTTCTCATATTCATGTCACATGAGAACTCATGGTTGGGATAATGCAAATTAGTCTTTTGACCTGAGGCATCACAGTTGTCTTGTGGTTAGGTCCTTAATCTTTGATTATGTCAAAGTCACTCTATCAGGGTGTCCACGGCATCGTTGGGGTTAAGCCACTTAGCCATGGAGGCAAGTGAATGCGCAACAAGGGATCTCTAACCTTCAAACTGTTTGAGGGAGAATACTCTATGATATGATTTAGAATCTCTGGCCAGAGTATGAATGAGATGTTGGAATGCGTTCCAGATCACATTCAAGGTAATCATATAAGTACAAGATTCACATTGGATAGTAGACATGAATAAACTATCAAACCAAACAATGTGGTCAAGAGTATTGTATTAGAGAAAGACCGTATTGCATTTGTAATCCTAAACTGAATAGGTTCTCCACCTCTTCTGATTAGCTTGGGTAACCATGATATGCTGCTAGGTGTCACTCATGGTTTGTGGAAGCCCTAAAAGTGTATTATCACTAACGGGAGAATTGAAAGTAAGTTTCAATTCACAATCGATTTGAAAGAGTTTGAATCGCCCACTGCCTCGCTAAAAGGAACCTAATGGATCGTACACCGTGTAAGGTAGAGTTTGAAGAAACAACGGAGATGAGTAAGAATAATTAAATGGTTTAATTATTTATCTAAGGCTAGGATTAATTAATATGTTAATTAATCAAACGAATAAGTTCATTAAAGACCTCGGGTTAGTTTTGGGCCGCAAGGCCCAATGGGATTTGAATGTCAAGCCCATTAACTCAAGTTGTATGACAACTTGAATAAAACAAAGGGCTTGAAAGCCCAATAAACCTATAGGCTAGCCATGTGTAAAAGAATAGGGCTTTTGGTCCATTAGGTCACTTATTTGAAGGGACTATATAAAGGACTTTATAGCCTAAAATTTACTAAGGGTTATTTTTGGGGGAAAGGATGAGAACACAAGCTCTCCTTTCTCTCTAAAATTTTGGCCAATCTAGAGGGGAATAGCTAGCAATCTTACTTCCTCTAGGTCACTCATTTCTTCTACAATATACCTTGGTGTGGAGACTTAGAGGTTCTCAATTTTGGGAACTTGGAGAAACCTTTTCATCCATCCAAATCCATGGATCTAAGATGCAAGGAATGAAGGCCCTCTCTTTGGGTGATTAGCCTTTGCTTATGCAAAGAGGAATCTACAAAGGTATTGATTTCTCAACTCACTTTGTTTTGAGTTGAGTCTTGATTCACCTATCTACTAGGCTTTGAATTTCATGGGTAAATGTTTTGTTTTAAGTGCATACAAGCATGATTCCGCCTTTAATTGTTAATTGCATGCTATTGATGTTGCTTAAATGAACATGTTTTTCACAAATTTTCCTTCAGAGACACCTTAGAGGTGAGCGGGGAATGAGAGTCTAACTCTTCTCCTGAGCTGCGTGTCCCAACTACCTTTATCAGTGGTAAGTGAACTACTTCATTCTTGTTCTGCTTGAATTTTTGTTGAACTACATCATGACTTCAATTTATTGATCGTTCTTCTTACTTTGCATATATTCGGAGTTTGGCTCAACTTTAAGGACTTCGGCAGATATAAAGAAAGTTCACATCGCCTTGGGCATTCCTGCTGAGTTCCGTGAGTGGCGCTGGCTGCTCAACCCTCTTCGTTAGGAGAAAGGTGGCCTGCCTCCGAAGGAAGAGATAAAGCAAATAAAGGACGAGGCATTGGCTCATTCGATCGCTACTATAGAGCCTACTACCAATAAGGGTGGAAAGAAGAGATATTCCTTACCTGCTTGTGAGTCTTCGGCCGAGAAGAAGCCAAAGACTTCTTCTGTTGCTCGTGGAAGCTTGTCTGCTGCTAAGAAACTAGTTATTGATCTAACTTCCCCCAAGGGGGTGAAGAAAACCATTGAGCCTGAGCCTGTAAAACCTGCTGCTCTGAAGGTGACTGCATCCATTACTGAGAGACTTGCCCAGCGGAAGGGTTCGGTGGCGCCCCAGTGTTCGGGTTTATATTGAAGCATCCGTCGGGAGCTAAATCTAGTTCGACGTATGAGAGGCTCGCCGCTATGAAGAACGGAAATATGGATTCTGTTGCTAAGGTGGTGCCTGGGCCTATTCCTCATTCTACCGTGACTGACTCATCTACTGAGAAGGGGAAATCTACTCACACGGGCAGTTGTGAGAGATCCACTGAGTCTTGGGATGGTAAGTTTACCGAGATTTGCGTGCTGCTAAAGGCTGACCTGTTTGAGGAAGTCAATGCATACTCCAAATTTGTTGATAGTGTTGGGAAAGTTGTCGTCTGCTTAGACTTTTTTACGAAGCGTCCTGCCTGCTGGAGAAGGTCCTCCCTGATTGCTACAATGCATAAGGTTTTGATCTCGGCAGCTGAGTCTATGCGTGTTGATTAGGATGTTGTCAGGTGTGCTAAGGAGGCCGAAGTGACGTTGATGGCTCAGCTTAGCTCAGCTGCTAAAAATATCGAAAAGCTCAAATCTGAACTCACTGTTTTGAAATGGTCTGATGTCTTTGCCCCCACTTCTATGCAGCTGAAGATTGGTCATCAAGAGATCATCGACTTGAAGACTAAGTTTAGTGCGACTCAAGCGATATTGAAGGCTGCAGAGAAGAAAGTCAGTCGTGTTTCTCTAGTGGTCAAGGAACTTAAGTGTGTCAATTTGGAGTTACCATCTGCTTGTTTTGCCAAGGACGAAAAACTTATCTTTATGCATGTTGAAGTGTCTTGTCTCAATGAGGTTACCAGTAAGCTTTAGTCTAAGGAAGTGGATCTACAAGGTGCGATGTCTGCTAACGAAAACTTGAGAAAAGAACTGGATGAGCTGCAGGGTGCTTACATTGGGCTTGTTGAGGAGAATGTGCAGCTGAAGAATGAGAAAGCTGGTCATGAAGTGGCGCTTGCTTCTTGTTAGGCCGATTTCTACAAGCTTGGTTATGTAGACTATCTTCAGGGCAGGCCGTCAGATTATGAGTTTTCCGAGAAGGACTTCGATACTTTCTCCAGTTTTCCAGTTGATCTGCTTGATTTCTCGTTTGAGGCTATCTTTAGTGAAGCAGCTAAGGGTTAGGCAGTCAAGGCAGAGACGGCTGAGGATGAGCTAATGGAAGTTTTGGCTGCTATTAGCGGTGCGACTACTGAAAGCGTGGCAGTCAAGGAACCAGTGGTTGCACAGGCTACTAAGGAATAGTCTTTTTGCTTAGACTTAGAAATTTTCTTCTTTTCATTTTTGTTATGCTTTATTTGAAATTTGTTAGCCTTTGAGCCAATTTATCAATTTGCTAGAAATTTAATAAACAGCTTTCCTTGTTTTGCTTCATCCTTCTATTTTGTCGTGTTTTTTACAAAACTTTATTCTAAAACGGTCAGTTGGGTCAGTTGCCTCAAGGAAACAGTCGATCCCATGTTGCCATTTAGGTTTTAGTTTTGTCTTCGAGGCTTTTAGAGTTTTAGCTGCAAGAGGAAAAATAAGAGATTTTTAACTTATATAGATGTCGGCCGGACTCATGCTTCTCGTAGAAAGCAAATGAGGCCCGCATAGCTGCTATAGTTGTGACACTTGACTTTAGTGGCTTCTTGAGCTTTGGCCCTCCAGGGCATGTTGCGAGATTTTAACTTATAGAGCCGTTAGCCGAACTCATGCTTCTCGTATGAAGCAGAGGATGTCCGTGTAGCTGCTATAGTTATGACACTCAACTTTTTCCCAACAAAACTTAAACCGTAGATCGTCGGTCGGAAGTGTTGGTTTTAAGTAATCAGACGGGTCCGCATAGTCATATCAAGTGTAAGTCTTGGCTTACGGATTACCTTGGGTTGTCAACTGTTAGGTCGTAGGTCGGGCGTCTTACTTACAGAAGCAGATAACCTGCGTGACTACTTCAGGCGTCGTCCTTGGCTCTCGGAGGCATTTTAGGCATGAGTTGTAGGCGAAATCAAGCCTCAGAGGCCACATCCTTTCAAATTGTAACTTGATTCCGCAGGTTACTTAACTAGTATTGCAACACTTTAAAACCAAGCTACGTTTATGAAGACTTGCACATCGAGGATGAACTATCTTATCAAGCGAACTTTTTCGTGAACAGGTGCCTTACACTTAGCGTTTCTTCTGGTTAGAGACGTGGGATCCCGCATAATTGTATCATTCAGTCGGCTAAGTCTATTCCAAGGGAATGACTTTCTTGGCCAATTCTGGGAGTCGTCCAGCTTAGGTAGTCATTGTATTCAGAGGAAACTGAGCAGTCATACCACCCATACACGTCTGGATATTCCGGATTAGTTTACCCTCTCCTTATTGGAAAACACACGCCATGTTTGCAGGGCAGAGAGTGTCTTCTGCTTGTCACAAGGGCGGTTGAGGAATTAGTTTACCCTCTGGCACTGAAGAGCTTACCTAGATGGGTGTCGGGGAATTAGTTTACCTTCTCGCGCTGAAGAGCCAACCTAGATGAGTGTCAGTATACCCTCTCGCGCTGGAGAGTTAACCCAAATAAGGCTTTGAGTAGTTGTTGTATGCAACAGTTGAGCAAAATTTGTGAATAACTTCTTGGATCTTCATTGAGAATAAAGAAACGCATCAATTATGTTGGAAGGTAGAAATTGCATAACAACTGGGATAATTATCGGTGTGCGAGGTCTTGTTCGTCGAACTGCTTGAGACTTTGAACTTATTTGGATAGGCCTAAATAGAGTTCAGGAGGTGATGAGAGATTGCCTCAGGCATTTCTTCACCTTGCTAAATGTGGATTGAGAGTACTCTGACCTGGCAAAGATGCCATTAATGCACATCGTCTTCAATGGGGGTTCACTGTCAACTTCCGCTACTTGCATAAGCCGTGCAGCTGGCTTGTTGAGGTATTTGTCACACCAGCCTTCCTTCGTTAGCTCCTCAAGGTATTGCTTCCATTTCAGGCAGCCGGTGGTAGTGTGACCCAGCCCTTGGTGGAATGTGCAATACTTTGTCTGATCCAGCTTAGTAAGATCACCCTTTTTGGGTGATGGCAGTTCGAACCATGATTCATTCTTGAGCTTACAAAGAATCTGGCCAATCTGAACTGTGAACTTAGTGAACGCCTTAGGTACTATGTCATCTCTGTTTGGGGAACGATCCCTGTGCTTATTTTTTTTTTTTTTTGCTCATTCCCGCAGGATTGCTTAGCCTTATCCCACAATGCGTGTTTCTCTGCCAAAGCGTATGAAGCTGCCGAGGTCAGCTCCCCGCGCATGATCAATTTTTTCAAAAAGTGGGTGATCTTTAGGAGCCCCTTTCAAAAGGCTGAACATGTAATGTTGTCATCGCATCCGATGATCTTCGCCTTCTCCGCCTTGAACCTCTTGACGTATTTGTGGAACGTCTTATACGAGTCCTTCTTCATGTTGAAGAGGTGGTCAGACTTCTTTTTGATCGAGCAGTAGGACGAATATTCCTTAGTGAAAACCAAGGAAAGTTCACTAAAGTTCCAGATTGAATGTGGCGGCAAGGTGTGGAACCAGTTTTGTGCTTCGCCTTGTAGAAAATGCACCTGCAAAACAATCAACACATTTGATCAAAGACCTAAGCCTCACGTGCTCACGAGGTGTTAGGGGGGGTTAGGCCAATGGATCTCCGATGCCTAAGTCAGTTTCGCTAAGAGAGTAAAGTGTTTAGGGCTTTTTAGGGGTGGCAAAAGCTCTGAAAATTTGGTAGAATATGGGGTATTTATAGGGATAGGGCTAGCCATAGTGTAAGGGTTTTACCCTACACATGGCGACATCTTATTGGCCAAGGTGTTTATAGAGAAATATTCTCAAGATATTAAATAGGAAATAATATCTTGAGATAATGGTGTAATTATCCCTAATTTATTTAAATTGGGACTACTTACTTGATTAGAGTCAATCTTCAATTGGGAATGTATTAAAGATAGGATTTGGGTAATTAATTCTTATATTTAATTCCTTGCTAAGGGCAGGTAAGCTGTGGGCAGTCGTATTCAGCTACTGGGACCTTCAAGGGTGTGAGTTGTTCGGGGAGTATCTAAGAAGCATACCCATTTATTGAGGACAATCTTATCTTTCTAGAATAAAAGTTCACGTGTCGCCTCTAGAATTTTTGAGATTATTTTAGACTCCACACGTATTACTCTTGTATTAGGCTTAAACACACTCACACGAGAGGGGACAGACCTGTTGAGAGAGTAAACTCCATATTAAAATCTTAAAAGCTTTGCATATGCTTATTAATTAAGAGTTTAGTTACTCTTCGTATTGTCTCTCATCTTTCTTCGATTAACCCGTATGAAATCAATCTGCACAATTGGAAATTAGGTTGCAGGAAGTTTGATCGATGTATGCCTGCCATTTGTGTTAGCTTTGATTAGGCGCATGAAGTCGCACCAAAATTGACCAGTATTCAATCTCAAGAATTCTCAATCACCATGCATGTGGCCCCCTACAAAATTCCAGTGTTTGTATGAAACAACCTTACCAATAATGTAAGGAAATTGAAAAACCTTAGCACGACACACGAAAACAGCTGCTTGTTGATATTGGGGAAAAGTCCAATTTTAGGTGGGAAAGAAAATGGAGAGTGATGAGTGATGACATATAGAGGCCCCACCTCACTCTTTCTCAAACAATCAATAATTAGTTGATTACATTAACCTAGATGAAACTTGCTCAACAGAACAAAATGTTGATTATCATTAATAAACCAATAGATTAGAGAGGAGTCTCCCCAGAGGTCAAGTGCAAGACAATTAAGATAACCACGAGCATATTGTGTCTATGAGAGAGCTAGAGAGAGAAAGACATACACACAAACACACAGCTCAGAGAGAGAGATTTTAAAAGGACACAGGTGTAAAAACTGAAAAAAAGGAGATCGAGAGGCGAAAAGGGTGGGAGAGGACTCACATGATTTCCAACAATATTCCAAGGAAGTTGCAGCACTGGCATGATCTGTATCCATAATGTGAGTATTAAGTATTAACTTTCTTATGCCATGAAAGTCTTGGAATATCTACATTGGATGACCTTAATTCCGTGGTTTGGATTCTTTGGAACCAAACAAAAGCTCCCAGAACCGAGAAACACTTAAGCATCTCTGTCAGTCGCCTCCCTCACTGCATCTAGGCATCGATTATAGAAAAAATGTTTGATTACTCGGAAGAAGGATTGAGGCAAGTAATACTCTCACCACCAATGGTGTTTATATTTTGGGGGAAAGAAAGTGAATTGCAAAGTACACTTTACTTAAGCTAGTATACTTGATTGATTTTTCTCCTTTGATTTCTCTTTGTTTTCCAAAAAAATTCAAAGTAATGATGTATTGATATGTATAGTTTTTTCAAGAAGACAATGATTGCGATTCATGATTAATTAATGTCTATTAATTATTCTCTTATTTTTCTTCATTTTTCGGTCGTAGTCTCTCATCCCTAGTTTACGCAGATCATAAACAGCATGTTTTCTTTGAGAACTAATTAACCTTTAATTAATCACACAAAGTTGAATTTTTTTTTTTTTTAATGGGGGTAAACAAGGTGATTGTTATCAGCTTGTTTTTACTGGATAGATAGGATCATTATTTGCAGCCTAAAAATTCAGTTTCGGTAAACAATGATTTTCGATCTACTGCTAATTAAAAATTAAGATCTCTCGATCTATCTCTATCTCCCAAGAATTAATCATAACAAAACCCTATTTTTTGTATGAATATATTTATGAAATGGGGGAATCATTAAACATTAGAATATGAGAGGTAAAGCTTTAATTTCTTTCTTGTTTGTTAATTGATTCCAGACGGGCAATAATAGCTGAACTCTTGTCAACATATTGATGATTATATGAAACTCTTGTTCTCAGCACACTAATAACTTCGAGCTTTATTTTCTTAATCATGTCCACCACTCAGGGTTTCTGTTTAAGTATATCTTTAAAAAAAAATGTTTTTTTCTCTATCCACATCTTACCAAATAAGTTCGTAGGATGACTAAGAACATATAGTACTATAACCAGGAGAGTTGGAAATATATCAGTAGTTGTATCTCACTCAGGTTGCAGTAAAAAATACTGCTAAACTACCAATTAACAATAGTTTAATTCCCTTTTCTTTTCTAGTGAAATCCACTATTTTAACGTCTGGTTGGTGTTAATTTTCAGCAACGCACGGGCCTAGCTGATAAAGAGGAAACTAATCATTCTGGGGAACTAAGCAGCTAGCTAGCCATAATGGATGAGCCAGAATTTGGTTATCAGGAAGCTGAGAAGAGTAACGAGATCAGCGAGGAACAAGTAGAAAACGGATCAGTGGGATCGTCCCAGAAATTCTCATCCTTCGATTTGAATGAAGAAGCAAGTAGTGACAATGAAGAAAGAGGCCAAGGGAATAAAGCTGCAGATAATGATATCTCTAGTGGAGGAAATGAAGGGCAGAGGGTTAAAGTAAGGCAATATGTGAGATCAAAAATGCCTCGTCTTCGGTGGACACCTCAACTCCATCTTTCTTTTGTGCACGCTGTTGAAAGACTGGGTGGCCAAGATAGTAAGTTTCTAGCTAGATACGTATAATAAATATGTATATATCCTTTTACATCAAGATGAACAGTACTTTCTTGCCCTACATGCGCGTCTCTCCAATAATAAGGTTTAGAAGTAGATAGATTTTTTATTGAGAGTATGGATTCGAACTTGAAATCGCTTTTAATACTTAAAGAAAAAAAAATACCATGTACTATATAGGAACATTAAGATCAAGTTACATTATTATTATTATTACTTTACTTAATTACATCCTCTTTACATTAATAATGTTTCTGTTCTTTTCGTATCGATGCAGGAGCAACTCCCAAATTAGTTCTTCAGCTAATGAATGTGAGAGGACTTAGCATTTCTCATGTAAAGAGTCACTTGCAGGTTCGGAAATAATTATTTTGTCAAAATAATCATATCCTTATAATTAATCAGATCCTGATAGACTTAATTCTTTTCTTTTCCAAATTACTAATTCCTCCCAATCATGCATTTTCCAATTGTCAGATGTATAGAAGTAAGAAGCTTGATGGGAATGGCCAAGGTAAAGGTTGATCTGATATCATCTTTGAGTTTAGTATAAAATTAGCAAGGTTAAGTTATTTAACAACTTTTTCTGTTTAAAATAATTCTTCTAAAACTGTAGTAGTCTAAATTACAAACAAAAACTTCCGGAATTTGTCATTTATACCAAGTTCTTATGTCCTTATGTGATAAATATTGTTCATGGAAAAGAAAGTGAAACAATTTATCCATGAATGCAAATCCTATTTTTGGTGCAGTATTATCTGAAAACCACGAATCCAAGCATGGAAGGGATTACATATCTTGCATGGTGCACCAAACAATCAACCAGCCTCGGCGACATGTATACTTTAGAATGGACAACGGTGGCATCGTTGTAGCAACAAATCCACACGACTGTCATAGCCAATCACAGCCAGATTTTAAAGCTAGCTCAAGGTATATATATGTTACACACTAACACTAAAAGAAATCAACATAAATTGTCACTGACATCGTTGGCACAGGATGAGGTGGCTAAAGCCGTCAGTTACTTATAATAAACATACTTGGTAACAATCATTAGGCACTGATAGTGACTTTAGCCACCTCATCTCGTGTCATGACTAATGTTAGTGACCAATGATGTATGTATTTTTTTGGTTTTGTAACTATATTTCTCTTCTATCTAGCCATAGGCTCTACAATCATGCTTCTATTGTTGTTATAATCAGGTCAAGTTCTCTACTAAACAAAGAAGTCGCAAAAGGCAACAACTCGAACAAATCTATAGATTCAATCTTGCAAACTGTACCAATAAACCCTAGCAAGTTTCCTGAGGAAAAGAGGTGGCCTCCATTTGAAACGACTAACAAACAACAATGGAGGCCTAAAAGAATACCTGCTGCCAAAATCAATTGGTTGGATAATCGTAATGGCTCCCAATCTGACCATCTAATGCATCATATGCACACCACACCAAGGTTGATAGGGGAATCTCACAATTTAAGGCCACCAAACTGGCACCTTGGAGAGAGCAGAAACGTAAGGCAATTTCCATCAAACGCACACAATTCTATCACCAATTCCAGTTGCTACAAAACCGAATTCAAGTCGCCATTTAGGTTTGAGGTATGCTTTACAGTCTGCAGATTAGTCTATTGATATATATATATATATATATATATGTATATTATACATTTCATTACTTTTTAATTTTGATTCCGTACATGTTAATTCTTATTCATCTTAATTACTACCTGAATTCCGTTACAGTTGAATGCAGAAAAAATTTCGAAGTACAAAGAATGGATGCCACAACTGGAATTGGGTCTGGGCCAAAGAGTTGAGAATTATGAGGAAAAGAAGATTACTTCCAGACATCGTATGGTTAGTGAAGATCATTATGGAACTGGGCAAAGAGTTAAACAGGAAATTAGCACTAAGCTTGCTCTTTCTCTTTAATTCTTGTTGTCGACCTAATCTGGTCGACCCCACATATATACTGAGGTGCAAATAGTGAATATAGAAGTATATCCAAACAAATTTCCAGTCTATACTAATTAATGTCATGGAGCCACCCAGGCATTGAGGAGGCTGGTTAGTGATTCCCAGGTATATATCTCCATCGTCTTCCCAAGACCCCCTTGGCTAGTCCTGTGTCAAAAATTCTCAACGTATTGTGAAATACTTGTTCTAAAAGCATTTGTACAAGCTTAGGGTTTTCCTTTCTCTCTTTTTTTGGTGGTGCTTTCGGTTTTGACTCCTTAAACCCTCAATGGTATTATGATAACAAGGTTTTGCATGCATGAACGAAAGGGTCACAAATTTACAAGCCCCAAAAATTTTACTTCGTTTCATTCTGAAGAGTACTAAGCATGTTCGCTAAGTCTTCGGGTTAGTAGCTACGTGCACCTACTTCCAATTGGCGGGTAGCAAATGACACACAATTCTCCAGTTTAAGAAACAAAAATAAAGATTGTGCATTTTGGCTAGAGACTAAGAGGATATATATGCTCTATTACACATCCGAGTTCGTGTCCTTCTCATAGTTTAAATCAGATAAAACTTTAATGTAAATATCATTTCAATCAAAATATAGAAGTACCATAATGTTTTGGTTGCTTGACTAACTTTGATATTAAAATAAAAAATTTGTGGTGGGAGTTAAAAGTTGAAGTACAAAAGAAAACATAAAACTAATTGATTTGTTCCTTTTTGAAGGAAAAAAGAAGAAAATCCTTGCATAGACATGTCCATGTTTCTCATGTCAAATAAACAATGAAATGAGAAATTATTGTGTGATTCTAAATTAAGCACCGATTGGTAGTATAACCAGTTCACTCTAACACATAAATCAATTAATAATATCCAGGTGTCAACTGCATAAATGAAAGTTGTCCGTATTCAATAAGTAGGTGACGATTTAGTACATAAGCTCACTTAACAACGGGCATCATATTATTAGGCTTATTCGCTGCTTGATAAATGCTAAGAAGACTCTTTTAAATTGGAACTTTTCATGGACCTTCTGCCACCTCATTTTTTTAGCACATTATTTTATAACGTTGGCATAGAAATTGTGCCACAATGATGAAGTGTCGGAGAGTCTATAGAGAGTCTTACTTTTGAGAGAATATTCTTAGCAATTCTCTTTGGTGCTTTATACAGCGTGCCAAACGAGACCTTAAAAGCATAAACTCCTCGTTGACTCATACTATAACATAGATTGGCGTATAACGCGATTTTGTTCGTATGTACTTTCAATGAAACCGAACATTTGAGGCACTCTAGAATGGGCTCTCAAAAGTTACCGAGGGATTCATAATTTCTATTGTCTGGTAGTCGAACGGTCCAGAAAATTACATGGGCCTTCTGTAGCTTAAGAGCGGGGGTGTCTTTGAATTCATTTGTCTAGGGACAAATGAAATGCTGATGGAATCTCAGCTTTCATGCTCCAGGAACAATCCATCACAGAAATATACAAATACTTTTACTGAAGCAAAGAAACTACAAACCTGAAATATACAAATATTTTAATGATCAGTAGCAAAATGTAAATGAATGATCATCTTTAGGGTGATTGACTTCCAAAAATATCAAAAGCCAACACATTAAAAGCTACTGATATGGGAATTGCTTCAACTACAAGGAATTTGTAAGAGGAACTCAACTGTAGATAAGGTTAAAAAAAAAAAAAAAAAGCCAAAAGCAGAAACTGAAAACACAAGTTGCTTATCTGGTATACAGTAGCGAAAACAATTGGAGGAAGAGAGCCTCCAAAAATAAATTGGCCAGCTCGAGTTAGCTATCTCGGATCATCTTCAAACCAACGCTTCCGACGAAGCCAGCAAAACAAAAAGAAAATTTTGGAAGACCCAGGCAAATCTTACTCTAGGATTGCTGAGAAAAATGAGTAATTAATTCCTGTCAAGGTATAAAATGTTAGAGCTCCCTTTGTCACAGAAAACTTCTACTGTATACAAAATTATGTGAGAATGAAAGATGGTGAGATTATTACCTCAGAGTAGCGCACATGATCATTACGCGAATTGGAAGTTTTTACAATGGTTTCCCACTTGGTACTCATGGAGGATGTCTCCGATTCCAGCCTTTTAGTATACGCGTGTGAAAATGAATTTCGCGAAGAAATTGACGAAAGGGTGGACCAAAGCCAAGACTCGGAAGGTGATCTTGGTAGAGGTGGGGGAAGAGGAGACTGTATAGTTATAATCTGACCACTTTTTCTATCCAGCTTTCCATTAGTATCAGAGTTTGAATAGTTAGAGGCCTCAATTTCCTGACCAATTCCCAGCAGAGAGTCCTTCATTGAAACTATTTGGCCTTTGAAGTGTGATATGTCACATAATGAAGATGAGTTGTCATCAGCAGACTCGAATACTTCAGTTTCCAATTTGCCACCAGCCTCGAAATTATTCAGGCATTTGATGTCTTGAAACGGATATTCTGCAGAAGAAGTTTCTTCCATGTGTCTTCTCTTTAATAAGGTCTCAAAAATTTCATCAGCACAGTCGACTTGTTCTTTGGTATCGAAAGAACTGGAATTCGAATCTGATAGTTTGCCAATATTTACAGTATCTACATACAGCGTCTTCTCAACGATAGGGCTCTCAGAGCGTGGCCCTTGTATATTTCGTTGATGGCTTGTTACTTCCTGAAAGCTGTGACCACCTTTTTTATGCAAATTGGACTTACTATTGGCTTTGGTACTCTCTTCTCTGGGAATGCCAAGAAATCCTACTCCCGGAAATGGAGACTTAGTTGCTTCATTTCGATAGGGGGATATGCAACCACTTCGTGAATGCCTGAAGGGAGATGACCTCCCTTTGTTTAGATCACCGGAATGTGTATGGCGACTAGACTCACTTACCTGCTTGTACTCTAACTTCTGCAGTTCAGCTGAATGGACTCCAAGAGGTGCTACATTTCGGTAAGGGGATATGCAAGTGCTACGTGAATGCCTGAAGGGAGATGACCTACCCTTATTTAGATCACCAGAATGTGCAAAGCGACTGGATTCACAAGCCTGCTTATACTCAAACTTCTGCATTTCAGCTGAATGGAACCCACGAGGTGCTTCATTCGGATAGGGGGTTATGCAAGTGCTTCGTGAATGTCTCAAGGGAGATAACCTACCTTTGTTTAGATCACCGGAATGTGTAAGAAGACTGGATCCACAAGCCTGCTTATACTCAATTTTCTGCAGTTCAGCTGAATGGACTCCATGAGGGGCATCATTTCGATAGGGGGATATGCAAGCACTTCGTACATGCCTCAAGGGAGACAGTGTACCTTTCTTGAGATCACCAGAGTGTGTAAAGTGACTGGATTCACTGGCCTGCTTATACTCAAACTTCGGCAGTTTAGCTGATTTGACTCCACAAGGTGCTCCATTTCGGTAGGGGGATATGCAAGCACTTCGTGAATGCCTCAAGGGAGATAACCTACCTTTTGTTAGATCACCAGCGAGTGTAAAGCGACTGGATTCACCAGCCTGATTATAGTCAAACTTCTGAAATTCTGCTGATTTGACTCCACAAGGTGCTCTATTCCGGTAAGGGGATATACAAGCACTTCGTGAATTCCCGAAGGGAGATGACCTACCTTTCTTTAGATCACCAGAATGAGTAAAGCGATTGGACTCACCAGCCTTCTTATTCTCCAACTTCAGCAATTCACCTGATTGGACTCCACAGTTTGATTTGCGCTTATAAGCAGCATCCCAAGCATGCTAATTAAAATCATACGAAAATGTCAGAATTTATATGATTTTGTTATCGGAAAATAAATAAACGAAACTAGAGATGTGATAGTTTCTAAAACAACCTTGTTGAGTTGTTGGCTGTGAGACCGACCATAAGTAGATTTTTCTGGTCTTGCAACCTTTGAGGACGAAGACATGAGACCCCGGGTCTTAACTTTCATCCCTGGAATTGGACCTAAGAGGCATAAAGAGTTTCGCAAGCACAACCGGGGAAACAACCCACAACCCTTCGCTGAAACAGAGCCAGAGGGATCGTAATCGTCATCTTCTCCTTCACTTTCTTTTTCCTCTTCGTATTGTCCGTGTTGCAGTTCCATTTGAGATACTTGTTCCTTAGGTAAGGGCCTCGTAACCTCACGGCGGATTACCCTCGTGATTCTTCTTAGGCGGTTCAGGTGCAGCTGTATGCTGCTTCTTTGCAGCGTGAGGTGTCTCCAAAGACATTGCCTTGGCTGCAGGTAAGAATCGATTCATCATGAAATCCCGGGCTTGTGGATCAATAGCGGAGGGTCTAGATGGCTTCACGTCTGCACTTTCGGATTGACTGAGACAACTTGCACTACAGTTCAATGAGAAAGACTTCGTAGGGGAAATCGTCTCAAGTGCATCCGAATAAACATCATCCTCATTCTGTAATTCCAAGGCCAGTCTCTCGTTTGTTACATCTTTCGAGCACTTCAACTCCTTCACATTTTTTTTCAAAGAATACGCTTTAAAGTGGGGTGATCTAGCCTCATTTTGATCTCCATAGGCCCTTTCTGAATTATGTTTTGTAACATCCATAAGCTTTCCCCGGGGAAGCCTAGGAGTAACTGAAGCCTCCTCTGTAGGCTGAAGCTCTGCCTCATTGTCTTCCTTGGCTTTTCCGGGGATGTGCTCCCAGTGAAAAGGAACTGCAACCGGTTCTGTCACCTGCTCCAAACGAAAGTCTGATTTGTAAGAAGGAAGAGTATGCCGCCCATCGGGCCTCTGCATTATCTTCTCTTTCTCTCCATCTGCGATCACTGGTGTTGTAGCAATTCGTCTCACAGACAGAAAAGGCGCATTCAAATTCAGTTTCCTTTCCTCCATATATCCTGATTTCGATCAAGCAAATGTTCTTTAATCTCTCTATAGTTCAAGGTTCAACAACAGGGGTGGCAGAAGAGATCATGGTAAATCCGTTCGCATCCGAATTTAAATCAACTCTGAAAAGAAAAGGATTAAAATTACTGTAACAATCCATAGTTTTATCAACCTAACACACACACACACACACACACAAAAAGTACAGAAAAAATTCACACCTACACAGATAGGCCAAATCAAATATCTTTAACTAAATAACGGAAAAGCATTTAGTAGATGAACTAAATTTTACCTACTCTAACAAACTCCCATGACCAAAAGAATTACTACTGCTCTTCTGGTGAATAAAATTAACCTTTTCAACGACCTCAAACCCTCCCAACAATCCCATCAATAAAATCTGATAAGCAGAATGAAACCTTGAAATGTGTGCCAAAGGAAGAAACTTTATTGTGAATCCTAATCCAAATTTGTCTAATTCCAACATCATACTAATTCAACAACACAACAAAAGCAAATCTTTATCTCACTAAATGAATTGACTGTATGAATTCTAGAACGCCACTGCGCTCGGTTTTACTCCAATGATTTTACGTTAAGTCTTCCGTTAACTCTAAGTACTCAGCAATACAAGAATGTTCCAAACAAAAAACCCAGAATTTAAATTAATGTATAATTAACACCATCAGTCACTTCAAGTTGTACTTGTACATCAGAAAGTTCATATTTTTTTGGTCTGATTCCAACATCATCCCAACTCAAAACAAAGGGAAACAGCGATACCAGAATGTTTCGAAGAAAACCCAGAATTTAAATTCATGCATAATTTACACCATCTGTCACTACATTGAAGTTGTATATCAAAAAGTTGAGAAATTTATCAAAAACTCTCCATTGAAGAAGATGAGAGAGGAGGCTTACCTGCGAGAGTTGCGACTCTCTCTCTCTCTGTGAGAGAGAGGTTGTTTCGAGCCTGTGTGCCCTGATGAAACTTGGGCTCCGAGAATGATGCCGTGTAGTGCGGAGAATGAGTGCAAACAAAGAAAATAAAAGAGCCAAGAAAGGAAGGAGAGAGAGAGAGAGAGAGAGAGAGAGAGAGGTGGAAGAATGTGAGAGTGCCTTTTTTTTAACTTTTCAAAGAGTGTATGTAGTGTCGGACATGGACGAAAGACCAAACACATGCAGAGGGTAAAGCTAAACACAACATTGTACAGTACTTTCGTTGGATCGATCATTTTGCTCCTTCTTCTTCTTCCCATACGTGGACCCATTTTTTAGTATGTTATGAACACGACTACACAGCCGTACAATTTTATTTAATTAAAACATGATATTTGTATACTTGTCTCATAATATACGATATATCATTTTTGTTATCTACTCTTACTAAAACACGTGACATTGATACACCATTTGTTTCTTGATATGGGATGGATGGAGGAGAGGGAGATGTGGTCGTGGACGTTATGGTTGGGAAACAGTGACAGTTGCTACTTGCTCATCCAAGCTCCCTTAACTCTTCAAATTTGTCAAAATTGGTCGACTGACCGACTTGTTTATTAAGCCTTCAGCCATGACTCTTTGTCCACGTAGCATTTATATAGTAATCACCTTTTATTATATTTATATACTTATTTATTTAGAATGAGAAAGGTTATGAATTAAAAATTAAGTATTTAGAAGAACATAAATGGCATCGAGATCAATTACTCTTCCATAATTAGTCGAATTCTTAGTTTTTCAGTTATTGTATATAGGATGGTGTGTGGAAAACAGTAATTTTTTTTTTTTTAATTATGTATGATTAGAAATATGGAGAAGTTTAAGACCCTGAATAGGTGAAATATCCATTTGTTAATAAACACTGAAAATATCAAAATCATAATATTGAATTCTCATTTCAAATAAGAAAACATGCATGTGATGAGGTTTTAGGCTAAAATCTCGCTTCGGAATGTTTATTGAAAAACAAGTATGCCCGTAATGAATTTGTTTTAGTTGAAGGCATTTTGTTAGAGCCATACCATCATTTTTATAAAAAAAAAAAATTCAGTAAAAAAAAAAATACTTGAAATTACTTCTTAAATCACAAAACCGAAATAGTATTTTTTGGGTCGAATAATTTGGATCTATTTCTAATGGACTCAATGACTCGTAGTGAAAGTGTGGCAATTGGAGGACCCATTGGCATGTGATGATGCGACTCTCCAACAGTTGTTCCACCCTTAATTGTATTTAAATATTCAATCCAATTTTCTCCGGATGCGAGAGTTTTGTCAACAATTTCAAAGAAGTTCGGTTTTGAAATTGGTCACCAACAAAGTAAAATCTTTTGTTCGATTAGTCTCTAAAAAGTATGAAAAATGCATAACATAACATGGTAGGTTCAGTTATGAACATTGTCAATCTGCTTTTCTCTTGATTTAAGGGATTGATTGCCCTTAGATTGCGGATACTAACTTTTGACTGCACCATAAAAGCCATTGGGTCTAAACCATTCTTAATTGGGCTTTTCTTTTTTCTTCAAACGAATAACATAAACTTTATAAAGAAAAAAGAATAGGACTTTTTTTTGTTAACAAAAATACTGCTCTTTAGGAATCCGTTTTTGTTCACCCCTAACCCAAGAGATCTTTTTTAATAATTAAAAAAAATTGGTCTTAACCAGAGTTATTGTGATTTTCACGTGACAGTCTTTAAACAGAATAATGAGTATATCCTAAAGTTAATGGTGCTGAGTAAAAATGCTTCTAAATGTTTTATGAGAACAAAAAACAATTGAACAAATTAAAATAAAACGTACCATTTATTTATCCTATCAATTAAACAATTGGCTGAATTTTCCTATTTCTCTTTACCACTGCTATGACAGCCATGTTTTAACATTTATATTGTTTCCAAAATCAAGGGGCTCGAATTCTTTGCGTGCCAAGGAGTTTATGACTACTCTTGCTTTGTTACAATATGTCCCACAGGTTATTCGTATCTATGTATCATGTAAAGAATTCAACACTCTCCTACAACCGAGACTGGAATAGGAATTGGTACCTGTTTTCGATATGGATTTTTAAGATGGATTCAATCTCTTTCCTTACATCATTGCTAGTCATGTAAGTCTTGTTCATATATATGAATTAATCTTATCACAACAAAAGATAGTTCAAATTATGTGCGATTATTAACTCACTACTCATTGGTCTTTTAGGTACTTGGAGTTTTTTGGTACTTTTTAGCTATGCAAAGAGAGAGTCAACTTGCTGGCAACTTCCTTGCCAAAGTCATCAAAGTGGACGTAAACCTAGTACTTTTTACTGCAACGATTGTTTGTTCCAATTAATATCACAGCCCTAAATGATTTGTGCCCTATTAATCCGTCAGATACAAAGGTTTCCGATTTTGGGATATTTCTTGATGCTTTTCAGTCTGATACGGTGAAGTCAACAGACTTTCCGTGAAAACTTTTGCATTGTTTCTGGTAAGGACTTAAAAATCTAAGGTTTGTAATGGATAGGGCAACATCAACAAAGAATTTTCGTTGTCAGTTATTGAAGATCTTCTTACTTATAGGATCTGCGCGCATTGAAATTAATTTTACTTTAGATATTATTTCTTATCTGATCAATGTGATTTTTGCATGCAGTTCTCACGGATCTAACCTCGAGACCAGTAGCTACGCATTGGAAAATCTGTTTGCCGCTTTTATTTCTTTATTTGGCTTGCTACTATTTCTATTTTACCTCGGTGGAAATTTGCAGCAGGTTGGTGACCAATAACTGTAGAAAAAGGTCTGTAGGCTAAAAAATATATTCGTTATTGATACGTGAATGTGGAAAAAATGGAAGAGAATGTTTTTTTTCTCATTATCTTTCTCTACAAGATTACAAGGATATATATACATGATACAAGTGTGTAGGTAGGACAAGGTAGCCGTCCTAGTGTGTAGGTAGGACAAGGTAGGACAGCTGTAGGACGACTTGACGGCTGTAGGACGGCTAGTGTGTAGGTAGGACAAGGTAGGACGGCTGTAGGACGACTTGACAACTGTAGGACGGCTAGAGTGTAGGTAGGACAAGGTAGGACGGCTGTAGGACGGCTTGACGGCTGTAGGACGGCTAGTGAATAATATTATATACAATTACACAAGGACTCCAACCATATTCCTTATTTGTCTAACACTCCCCCTCAAGTTGGAGAGTGCATGTCAAGAACTCCCAACTTGCGTAACATACCCAAAAACTTTTCTTTCCCAAGAGGTTTGGTAAACAAGTCTGCCAACTGTTGTGCCGTACCCACATGCTTGGTCTCTATTGTGCCATCTACAATCTTATCTCGTATAAAGTGACTGTAGACATCGAAATTTCAGTAAAACAAATGTTCACCAATGCATTAAAGTTTTGACGTGTCAAGGCATACATGGCATACGCCACGTGTTGTACAAATTGTACACATGGCGTGTGACTCAACAAAATAGGAAGAAATACCCTTGAAGGATTAAACAAGTTTTTCTTCTCATTTTGGGCAATGACAAGGCAAGTACATTCAATCCATTGAGGATCAAAACAAGTTTTTCTTCTCATGTTGGGCAATGACAAGGCAAGCACACTTCAATCCATTACGGATCAAAGCAAGTTTTTCTCATTTGGGTAATGACAAAGCATACACATTTCAAGTTTAAAATGGTGTTAAGTGGGAAATTAGGCCATAAGTTACACCACTTCAAGTTTAAAATGGTATTAAGTGGGAAATTAGGCCATAAGTTACACCACTTCAATTTCAATATTGCATTAAGTGGGAAAATTAGGCAATGGTGCTTGGAAAAAAAAAATATTTTGTGGTGGTGATTCATTCTCAAAGCCTATAAATAGGCTTCTCCATCAAGGTATCAAGCATCAAGGAATTCAAAAATACATTTCTCTACTCCAAAATTAGAAGAGGAATTCCCCAAATCCTTGAAGCTTTGAAACTCCAAAGCTTCCAACCATCCAAATTCCCAAGAATTCCGAAGGATCAAGAAAGCTCTCTTCGTTCTTCGTTAAATCCTCTTTCAAGATCAAGCCCCGACGGCCCTTGAAGAAAGTGTTCATCGTTCATCCTAAGATCAAGCCCCAACGGCCCTTTGGATGAACAGCACAAACAAATCCACACATCCAATCATTCTTCAAGATTAAGCCCAAAAGCCCTTGAAGATCCGCTCATCCATCAACCTTCAAGATCAAGCCCAAAAGCCCTTGAAGAAATCCACACAACCATTATTCAAGATCAAGCCCCGACGGCCCTTGAAGAAAGTGTCCATCATTCATCATCCGTTCATCCTAAGATCAAGCCCCAACGGCCCTTTGGATCAACAACATCAACAAATACAGACACCAAAACCTTGAAGCCTTAAAGTTCTAAAGCTCTCAAGAAAATCCCGAATGATCAAGAAAGCACTCTTCGTTCTTCGTCAAATCCTCCTTCAAGATCAAGCCCCAACGGCCCTTGAAGAACTTCCACCAACTCAAGATCAAGCCCCGACGGCCCCTTGAAGAAAGTGTTCATCATTCATCATTCGTTCATCCTAAGATCAAGCCCCAACGGCCCTTTGGATCAACAACCTCAACAAACCCATACACCCATTCTTCAAGATCAAGCCCAACGCCCCTTGAAGATTCATTCATCATCCGTTCATCCTAAGATCAAGCCCCAACGGCCCTTGGATCAACAAACAAATCCACACATCCATTCTTCAAGATCAAGCCCAAAAGCCCTTGAAGAAAACCAACTGTTCATTCAAGATCAAGCCTAGACGGCCCTTGAAGAAAACCAACCGTTCTTCAAGATCAAGCCCAAAAGCCCTTGAAGATCCGCTCATCCATCAACCTTCAAGATCAAGCCCCGAAGGCCCTTGAAGAAACTTCCATCAACCTTCAAGATCAAAGCCACGAAGGCCCTTGAAGAAACTTACAACTGTTCATCCAAGATCAAGCCTCGACGGCCCTTGGATCAACAAATCTACATCTTACGGAGATAGAATCAGAGGATCAAATTACAAAGAGATCGTAACCCCAAAATCATTAAACACAAAAATATTATTTTGTACACGTTATTCTTGTTTCTTGTTTCAAGGAACTTTCGTGTTCACAGTGACAATCCATCTCAATGTGACGAGTTCGTTCATGAAAAACAGGATTGGCAGCTATATGTAACGCTGCTTGATTATCACAAAATAAAATGGAAGGACCATCCAAAGGAATGTTCAAATCCTTCAACAAAAAACGAAGCCAAACTATCTCGCAACAAGCACCTGCCATGGCCCTATATTCCGCCTCTGCTGAAGAGAGCAAAACGGTTTTCTGTCGTTTCGTCCGCCAAGAAATCAAAGAACCGCCCAAGAATACACAATACCCAGTAGTCGACCGGCGAGTGATAGGGCAACCTGCCCAATCAGAATCACAAAACGAAGTTAACTTGGTCTGGTTGTCAGAACGAAATAATAAACCTTGACCTGGAGTAGCCTTCAAATAACGAACAATACGAAGCGCAGCATCCATATGAGATATCCTTGGCTCGTGCATAAAACGGCTTAGAACATGCACAGAATAGGTGATATCCGGCCGAGTGATAGTGAGATATATTAACCGACCTACTAATCGTCGATACTTTTCAGGATCCTTGAGAAGTTCTCCTTTATCAGATAATTTTGTGTCATCCATAGGAAAAGCAATGGGTCGTGCTCCCAAAAAACCATAGTCCTTGAGAATCTCTAATGCATACTTGCGTTGAGAAATATAAATCCCTTGTTTGGAACGAGAAACCTCAATACCCAAAAAATATTTTAAATCACCAAGGTCTTTTATCCGAAAATGATCACGGAGAAAAGACTTCAGAGAATTAATGGCACTAGCATCATTGCCTGTAATCACAATATCATCCACATAAATGAGCAAAGCTGTGAAAGAAATACCAGACTTTTTAGTGAACAATGAATAGTCAGCTTTGGATTGTTGAAAATCGGCAGAAATGATGGCATTAGTGAATTTGGCAAACCATTGGCGAGAAGCCTGCTTAAGACCATAAAGTGACTTGTGAAGGCGACACACAAGATTCTCCCCCTGTCGCCGAAGACCAGGAGGAGGAGACATATAGATTTCTTCATGTAAGTCACCATGTAAGAAAGCATTATTAACATCAAGCTGATGAAGAGACCAAGACTGACTAGCAGCAAGAGCAAGAAGACAACGCACCGTAATCATCTTAGCAGTATGAGAAAAAGTGTCATGATAATCAATACATTCAGCCTGAGTGAAGCCTTTAGCAACCAAACGAGCTTTGTAGCGGTCAATAGAGCCGTCGGAATTGTGCTTAAGTTTGTACACCCACTTACAACCAATGAGAATTTTGCCAGGGGGCAAGGAAGTTAAAGTCCAAGTACCATTAGCATGTAAAGCTTGAAGCTCCTCAGTTATAGCACGTTGCCAATTGGGGTCAGTGGCAGCCTCGGCAAAGGAGGAAGGCTCCACAGTCCGACTGACAGAGTTAATGTAAGAAAAATGCCTGGGAGAGTAACGGTGATAAGAGAGAAAATTACAAAGTGGATATCGCGTACCTTGTGTAGAACCGGGTTGCGAAGTCGAAGATGGGTGGGATGGCAGAATCACCTGCGAGCAAACGTAGTCTTTTAAATAGGATGGAGGTTTATGGGCACGGAAAGAGGTGCGGGGAAGGGGAGGATTGGTAGGTAGTGGGGGGGTAGGGATGTCCGTGGGTAAAGGGGCATGGGGAGGAACGGGTAATGGGGCAGCAAGGGAATCTGTGGGAGGCGTGGAAGGGGAGGAAGGTGGAGGAGGGTGAGGCGTCGGGGCAGGAAGGGGTGGGTTATATGTAAAGTCCAGAGGGGGTGGGATGGGTAGGGTAGGCGAAGAGGATGGGATAGGAGGGTGAGAAACGGCATAAGGGAAAGTAGTTTCGTGAAAGATGGCGTCTCGACTAGTGAAAATGCGGTGATTGTCGAGATCGTAAAGGGTATAGGCCTTTTGTCCATGAGGATAACCGAGAAAAATGCAACGATGAGCCCAAGGGGAAAATTTGGTGGTGGGAGTGACAGAGGTGGCATATGCCAGACAACCAAAGACGCGGAAGTGGTCATAAGATGGGGTTTTCGAAAAGAGAACCTCAAATGGGGATTTATGATGGAGAAGACGGGTAGGGAGACGATTGATGAGATAAGTAGCGGTAAGAACACATTCCCCCCAAAACTTGATAGGAAGATGGGATTGAAAACGAAGGGCGCGAGCGGTTTCAAGAAGATGACGATGTTTTCTTTCAACAACGCCATTTTGTTGGGGGGTATAAACACAAGAAGTTTGTAAAAGCACCCCATGATCAGAGAAAAAACTACGAAGAGATAAAAATTCACCACCATTGTCAGTACGAATGCATTGGATGGTAGTGCGGAATTGGGTAGTGACATAAGCAAAAAAATCCTTAATTAATTGTTGAGTGTCAGATTTATGTTTCATGAGGAAGACCCACGTAAAGCGAGAAAAATCATCCACAATGGTTAAGAAATAATGAGCACCAGAAAGAGAAGATTGACGATTCGGGCCCCAAATATCACAATGAATTAAAGCAAAAGGGAAAGTTGATGAAACTGAACTCAAAAGAAAAGGTTGACGAGTTTGTTTTGCCAACGGACAAACATCACAAATATGACTAGAATCAAAAGTACAATTAAGAGAGCTGAATGCTAAAGCTTGCAAACGAGTGGAGGAGGGGTGACCAAGACGCCTATGCCAGAGGGAGGAGGGGATGGTAATGATGTTGCAGAGAGGTTGACAGGTGGGGAGAAAAGAGGTAAGGGCCACAAGGTAATACAGATCGCCACATCGCTTACCCACACCAATCATCGCCTTCGAAACCAAGTCCTGCAAAACACACCAAGAAGGAAAGAAGGTTATGGAACACGATAATCCATCTGTAAGTTTACCAACCGATAAAAGGTCCACTCGGAAATTAAGGACACATAAAACATCTTTCAAAGTAACTGATGAATTTAAAGGAAGAGTGCTGGTAAAAGTAATGGGAGCGGAAGCACCACTAGGCAAAGAAACAGGCGGCAAATGTGAAGGAGAACGATTAACCAAACATGAGGCGGAAGAAGTAATATGATCCGTAGCACCACTGTCAAGAATCCATTGACCATGACGAGAGGTGACAGGTAACAAACCTTGGGCAAAATCAGTAGTGAGCACGGCATTGGCCTGAGGAGGGGTGGTGGTGTCACGTAGAGCAGCTAGAACACGGGAATGCTGTTCGGCAGAGAGGTCAGGCATGGCAAGCTGCAAGTCATGCAAAGTGGGCTGGGCCCCGTGTACTTGGTGGGTCGCTAGAGTAGAAGAGGAGGCGGGAGCCTGGATGCCTTGCACGTGCTGGCCCTAGGTGAAATTATGGGGCCGGGAAGCAGAAAACCGTGGCTGCCGGGAAGGACTGGAAGGTGCATGGCTGCGGGAAGAACTGGAAGCAGTGGCACGGCGCGGTGGTCGCCACGGTTGGCCATGGAGGGGATGGCCAACGGGATAGCCATGAAGTTTATGGCAGGTGTCTCAGGTATGATAATCAAAATTGCAGTAGGTGCAGTGGAGGGGAGGACGAGTAGAGGAGAGACGGGACGGGCCACGAACAGCCATGGCAGCAGGTTGATCGACAGAGCGGAGGACGCCCAGGGAGCGTTGTTTTTCAGCTTGAGACACCGAGGAACAGGCCTGACGAACAGTGGGAAGGGGATTCATTAAAAGAATCTGGTCACGAACAGCAGCAAATGATTCGTTGAGACCCATTAAAAATTGCATGAGTTGTTGACGGTCATGCTTGGTGTTGCAAGAGCACGTGCAGCCATCATTATAAGAAGCAAGCTCATCCCAGAGAGCTTTCAGGCAAGTAAAATAGGCGGAAATAGAAGAAGAACCTTGAGAAATTGTAGCAAGTTCCCGGTTGAGTTGGAAGATGCGTGGAGCATTACTCTGAGAGAAGCGTTCGCGAAGATCATCCCATACAGCTTGGACAGAGGTGGAAAAAAGCACAGATTCTTGAAGGTCAGGTTCCAAGGAATGCAGAAGCCAAGAGAGAATCATGTCATTGCAACGACGCCAAGCCGCGTGAGCATCAGGGTCGTCGAAGGAAGAAGGTTCTTGGATATCGCCAGTGATGAAACTAAGTTTATTCTTGGCACTCAAGGAAAGCTGCATGCCACGGGCCCAGGATGTGTAGTTATCACCATTCAACTTCTTGGATACAAGGATAAGATTCGGGTGGTCGGAATGATGAAGGGAAAAAACACCATCGGAAGAAGAAGAGTCAGCCATGGGAATGGCAGAGAAAGCTGCCGAAAAAAAAATTAGGGCTAGGGTTATAAACCTGCTCTGTATACCATGTAGAAAAAGGTATGTAGGCTAAAAAATATATTTGTTATTGATACGTGAATGTGGAAAAAATGGAAGAGAATGCTTTTTTTCTCATTATCTTTCTCTACAAGATTACAAGGATATATATACATGATACAAGTGTGTAGGTAGGACAAGGTAGCCGTCCTAGTGTGTAGGTAGGACAAGGTAGGACGGCTGTAGGATGACTTTATGGCTGTAGGACGGCTAGTGTGTAGGTAGGACAAGGTAGGACGGCTGTAGGACGACTTGACGGCTGTAGGACGGCTAGTGTGTAGGTAGGACAAGGTAGGACGGCTGTAGGACAGCTTGACGGCTGTAGGACGGCTAGTGAATAATATTATATACAATTACACAAGGACTCCAACCATATTCCTTATTTGTCTAACAATAACATCTTGGAATCCTAACCTTCATTCCTGGTTTTGATATTTCAGGATTTAATGAACTACTAACCTTACTGTGCACTAGATATGGACGCACAGGGTAACTAAACCATCAGCGAAGAGGAAAGTTCTACGCCAGATGGAATCGAAAGAGTGAGAGAGCCAATTCTGGTCATCCGAAAATGGCATTCCCTAAGCATATGAAGAAGGTGATGATGCAAAAGCTACGAATACATCTTGAAAAAGAAAAAACATCGATGTTAATTACCATGAAGAGTATTATTTCTATTGTTTCTGTGGGAGATGTTATTCGTCAGCAGGGCATTGTATGGAGCTACGGTTCTAGTAATAATAATAACAATAATAATACTGGATGCACTCAAGAAAGGTAATTCTACGGAGAAGAACTTGTAAATTGGGTCAGCATTGGGCTTCTTCACTGGCTTACCAATCTCGACCATGTTTGTCAAGTCCCACTACAAAAGTGAGTCTTGTTCTAATGGCTTACAACTTGAAAACTATAGTGTCCCAAACTGGTCGCATTTTTGTCAAGTCACGTCACTCCGAAGGAAGGTACGGGCTGTGCATTGAAATTAATTTTACTTTAGATATTATTTCTTATCTGATCAATGTGATTTTTGCATGCAGTTCTCTCGGATCTAACCTCGAGACCAGTAGCTACGCATTGGAAAATCTGTTTGCCGTTTTTATTTCTTTATTTGGCTGGCTACTATTTCTATTTTACCTCAGTGGAAATTTGCAGCAGGTTGGTGACCAATAACATCTAGGAATCCTAACCTTCATTCCTGGTTTTGATAATTCAGGATTTAATGAACTACTGACCTTACTGTGCACTAGATATGGACGCACAGGGTAACTAAACCATCAGCGAAGAGGAAAGTTCTACGCCAGATGGAATCGAAAGAGTGAGAGAGCCAATTCTGGTCATCTGAAAATGGCATTTCCAAAGCATATGAAGAAGGTGATGATGCAAAAGCTACAAATACATCTTGAAAAAGAAAAAACATCGATGTTAATTACCATGAAGAGTATTATTTCTATTGTTTCTGTGCGAGATGTTATTCGTCAGCAAGGCATTGTATGGAGCTACGGATCAAGTAATAATAATAACATTAGTAATACTGGATGCACTCAAGAAAGGTGATTCTACGGAGAAGAACTTGTAAATTGGGTCAGCATTGGGCTTCTTCACTGGCTTACCAATCTCGACCATGTTTGTCAAGTCCCACACAAAAGTTGAAGCCTTTGTTCTAATGGCTTACAACTTGAAAACTATAGTGTCCCAAAACTGGTCGCATTTTTGTCAAGGTCACTCCGCCCTCTCAGGAGCAGCAACTAGCTAGCAGCTTCTTCCGTTCAAAAAAGTTGGCGCTGCCATCATGAAGGAAGGTACGGGCTGTGCATCTTGCCCAGCTGAGAGAAATGGGGAGTAAAAGGATAACTAATGAAGTACCTCTTCTAGGTCACTTCAAGTAGTGCGATGATATGTCATTTCATATGAACACTACAAACGTTCTTTTCCAAAGTTGAGGAAGAGGAAAAGTATTATCTATTATCATTTCCCTAAGAAACTTGTTTATTCGGTAAAACAGCAGAAGCCAGTGAAAGATAATCACTAAAGATGGCCTTTTTTAGAAACCTTTTTCATCAATTCATGAGCTTTAAGTGTGAAGCCTATTGAGAGTAAAAGATGTACGTCAACAAGCTTACAACTAATTAACTATGCATATATGTGCAATCAAAAGCCAAATGGGAGAACCAATGCTCGTCTAGTGCATCTATCCTAAAGAGATATCTGACCCTTTTTTTTCACAACAAACTTAAGGGGGCGTTTGTTGCGCCGGACTATCTCGGACTGGATTAGCTTCAAGGACTAAGCTGGACTGGCTTAGACTAGACTAAACTGGACTAACTTAGTGAAGCGTTTGGTGCAGTATTAGACTAAGAAGCTGGATAATAACAAATTCTAATATAATTATTTAATATATAAATTATTAATATTTTATTATGATCTTCTCTTTTTCTTCATCTTTTCCTACCATTTCTGTCCCACTCTTTTCCTCTTCTCTCATCGTCCCACCCTCTCCCTCTTTTTTTCCTCTTAGACCTCTCAATTCATGTCTTTTTCTCATTCCTGGTCAAACTCCTTAATGATTCCAATCTCTATTTCTCTGTCCTCCCTCCCTATCTAGCTATGCGTTGTTCGAATGGAACCTCACGGCTCCATTTTTTCCGACGAGTTGCAGGTTTCCCGATGTGTTTTCCGGCCAACCCTTGTTAAATTGGATGAAGTTAGCACCGCCAAAAAATTCATCACCATCCCTAGACCGAGATCTTAGCTTTGAATGCTCGAATCTGTCATGGATTTGAAGAAGCCCAAACAGGCCAAGACTTCCAGGCCATTTTCCGGCCACATTCGACCACATTTTGGCCTCGATTCAGGTAAAATCGTAATCTTGTCACTCCCAGCTTCAATTTGGTATATTTTATATGAAAGTTGGTTGTGAAATGGATTTGAAAGAGAGTCGGAAAGTTAATGATTGATCTAGATGACCGGAGATGACAAGGAGTTTGTCGGGAGTGGTCATTGAGCATGACGAGGATGAGAAAGAGAGGATAGTCTTAGCTAGTCCCATGGTTATTGGGGGGTCTTGCTAAGACCTCTTAGTGAAGGGTTTTGTCCATGCTAGTCCCCTTTAGTCTCATTAATGTTAGTCCCAGCATGAAACAAACACAGTATTGGACTAATAGCTAGTCCAGTCCAGTCCAGTCCAACCTAGTGAGGGCAAACAAACGCCCCAAGAAGGAAATTCGAACATGAGTGTAAGGGGATGACACTGTCCTGACCAACTCACCTAACCCATATATCGCATTGTTGTCCAAACAACATTTGCGATATCTGACCTTTAAAAGTCCAAACTTTCACCACAATAATACTCAGGACTATTCAGATAAACTTGTAAATAATTGAAATGCACTTGCTAGCTAGCTAATCAAATAAATGATTTTGAAACACACCACAACTGCCTTGCGTTTATTTTGTGGATTTAACCACGAAATTTGCAGCCTTAAGATTATTGGGTAGTTCTGTTTTGGTAAAATAACTAATGGGTTGCCTTTGATCTATCTGGGTTGGCCTGATTTTTTCAGATAAAGTGTTGAGTCTGCTAAAGTTGGTATTGTAGATCGTTACTGGTGCATAGGTGGATTGAGAAGTTTTTGATTGGTGATTAAAGGTTGGAGCTTTACTCCAATATGGTAAGTCTCATCTGAAATGCAATTCCTAGCATATTCATATCTAGTGAGAAATTCATTGATAGACTCCGTCTACAACCCAACAAGAAATTCTCTTACGTTTGAAATTGCAATTTCTACACCAAGGGTTCTCTCTGCTAAGTCTCTTACGTTTCCCGTGTCAGTGGTCTTTCTCCCTTCTGATATCGTTTGAAAAAAAAAAAAAAAAAAAACCAACAATGTCCTTATGCGAGCTTTTCTCTCCTCTTGTGAGTCTTTCTAACCATCGTGTGAGTGGTCTTTGGTTTTGTTGCTAACGGCCCTAGTTGTGGCTAGGGTCGATGACAGTCCCATATTTTTCCTCTATCTTCATTTTTTCATTGCTTTTCCTATTGCATGCAATTTTCCTTGTCCCTACCCATCATAATTTCCTCCCCCTTTCCTCTGCTTGCCTTTGATTTCACCAATTTGAGCCTTAATCCCCAATCCTTTATTCCTCCATCCTCCTCGATCCATACCTCTTCATCATTTGTATCATTTGGCTTTATCGTCTTTCTGCCCTCCTCAAATTTGTTCAGGTACAGCCTATGTTCACTGTTCTTTGGCGCTGACCTATGGGAGGGTGGGTAGAGCTTTGGCTAGGCTGTTCACACCACCACCTTTGTTGGTCCTTCCCAGTGTTTGCCCTTGTTGGCAATGTTGCTCGTGGGATCTCTTTTCCCACGTGCTTTCGCGGCGGCGATCAATTTGCTGCTCCTTGGAGAATGATACAGCTTTTTTCTTCCTCAATTTTGGGTTTCTTGCTGGTGTGATCTCAAGTGCTGGGGTAACGGTTTGTGTTGATCGTTGTGTGAATTCCTGATGCCAACGACTGCAACTTCAGGAGCCCTAGTTTAGGGTTTTGTTTCTGTTGCCTAGTCTTAAAGACTGGCTTGGGCTTTGTCTTATATGTTTTTGCAGACCATCTTTTTCTTTTGTGCTTTGTATTTGGGCCTCTGTTCTGCTTGCTCTTTATTGGTAATGTAATTTACCCTTTGTCCAAAAAAAAAAAAAAAGGTTTCTTTCCGACTGTAGAACTCAACTAAAATCCAAAGAAATACAGGAAAAAAGTTCATACAAATTCATAAAAATCTATAATATACATCTGCCAACATTGGTATAGAAATATAGAATCTATTAAAATCCTCTTAAATATGTGACTTAAAAAATGTGTATTAAAATTCTCTAAAAATCAAAGGGGTGTGATGTCCACACATCTTTTTAATTTTTGATCGTCGGATTGAATAAATTAAAGAAGATAAACAAGTAAGAAGTAAACACATAGAAATCGATTACACCCCTGAACTTTGAAATAATGAGATATTTGGGAAGTGCGGTGGGTAAGATCGATGATGGCTTAGAAATGGACTACACACGTCAAGGCTCTGCACCTACAAATTGCACTTATTCACTGAAGAACTAGGAAAATCAGCAATATTAGTGGAGGATGGATTACACCATAATGTTGTACGTTTTACAAATTTTGTGGTTTTTCCGTCAGCATTCCAACTGGCAACTAGGGAGTGGACATCCCGCAGGCCTCCCTAAAAAAAATTAGTGGTTTGCTAATTGCTCTGCAACTTCTGAGTGTACGATGCTGATTTTTTATTAATGGCCTAATTTTGTTGTGTATATATAGATAATCGATCTGGTTTTGAGTTGTATAGAGTAAAACATACGTAAGTCCATCTGGTTTCGAAAACATGCAGATGCAGGAATCAACAGTGTCAGCTATACTACTGGTGTTACTCCTCTTTGTTCTTCATCTTCAATCAGGGGTTCACTCGCTAGCCCCTCCTCATGCTCACTATAAATTACACCACCGACGTTTGAAAACCAAGAGTGAATAGATTTTAGTTACTTCATGTATTTATACTTCGAAAATCTTCATCTCTTCACATTATGCAGATTTTGGTTACTTGAAATTTGTGTACAATGCTACTGATCTTCCGTTAGGAAAAAAATACGACTTCATTGTAGTTGGAGGGGGCACATCAGGGTGTCCATCGGCAGCAACTTTATCTGCAAAATACTCAGTGCTCGTTCTAGAAGGGGGCAGCCTTCCTACAGCATATCCGAACTTATTGAATCAAGATGGGTTTCTATACAATCTCCAGCAAGAAGATGATGGAAAGACACCGGTTCAAAGGATCATGTCTGAAGATGGCATTCCTACCGTAAGAGGCAGGATCATAGGGGGCATGAGCATGATCAACGCCGGCGTCCATGCTCGAGCTAACATATCATTCTATAATGAGTCAGGAATTGAATGGGACATGGATTTGGTTAATAAGACATATAAGTGGGTTGAAAACACTATTGTGGGTAGGCCAAATAATTCGGTCAGTGGTTGGCAATCTGTTGCGCAAAAAGTATTTTTGGAGGCTGGTGGATATGATCCAAACAACGGATTCGTTTTAGATCACATAGAAGGAACTAGATTTACAGGTTCAACTTTTGACAATAATGGAACGAGACATGAGCTGATGAACTGCTTAATAAAGGAGACCCAAACAACTTGCGAGTTGCAGTTCATGGCACAGTAGAGAAGATCATCTTCTCAACGTAAATCAACAAGTATGTTGCATTTTGTATTATTTAAAAAGGGACACCAAAATTAATATTTATCATCTTAAAACATTAACAAAGGGAGTGTAGGGTTAGACACTCCAAGTGCAAATACAATATCTCTATATTCGTTCGAGTATTGATTATAAGCTTTTCCTTGATGCAGATTTGTCAGCTACAGGAGTTATATATAGGGATTCTAATGGGAGGTCTCATCGGGCACTTGTACACGATAAGGAGAAGTTATATTAAGTTCTGGGACAATTGGGTCTCCTCAACTTCTTTTACTTGGTGGTATTGGCCCAAAATCTTACCTATCATCTCTAAAAGTCCCAGTTGTTCTTGATCTTCCCGATGTTGGGCAGTTTATGTATGACAACCCTTGCAATTTCATTAACATTTTGACCCCAAATGATCCATTGGAGCCCTCTATTGTGACGAGTCTAGCCATTACAAACAATTTCTACCAATGTTCTATCTCGCTCCTGCCGTATACGACTCCGGCTTACAGCCTTTTTCCTAGTTCTTCTTATCCCCTTCCAAATTCGACTTTTGCTCACTTTCCTAGCAAAGTTCCAGGACCTTTGCTCATGGTTCTCTCACGCTGAATTCATCTTTTGATGTCACAATCCCTCCAAATGTCAAATTGAACTACTTTTCAGATTCGATGGACCTTGCTAATTGTGTAGCCAGTATGAAAAGTATAGGCAATGTTTTAAGGACAGAAACTTTAAAACCATATAAAGTATGGCAAACGGAGGGTATAGAAGGTTTCAAGTTTTTGGGACAACCTTTGCCAAACAACCGTACAGATGATGCATCCTTCGAGAAATTCTGTAAAGATACAGTGGCATCGTATTGGCATTACCACGGCGGATGCCTTGTTGGGAAGGTGGTTGATGGCGGTTTGCGTGTTAAGGGAATCAACGCATTACGTGTTGTTGATTCGTCCACATTCCCTACCGCACCGGCGAGCCACCCTCAGGGCTTCTATTTGATGTTGGGCAGGTATGTGTGTGCGTGTGTGTGATACATACTTACTACCAACCACTATAATTCTTAGTAACTATGTTGTTGAATGGCAGATATATATGGGCATTAAAATTCTACGAGAAAGATCAGACTGATCAGCTATGAAGGAAGCCAATTATTTCAGCAATTTCATTTATGTAATAAACTCACGAGTTCTTACTCAAGTGAGATTAGCGTTAAGGTGGCAGGAAGGGTTAGGCTCTTTCTCTGCCCCCTTGCAAGGGTAGGTGTACCTCAATAAAACATTCGGTGTTCAATAGAACTTTGCAATACCAATGTATCTGAAAATAATATGATGCAGTGTATTCAATAATAATATGATACGCTCTAGCATCTAATCAGATTTATATTTTACTTATTTATATCACGTTCAACCGTAGAGATATATAATTTACATATATATAATGCATATATATATATATATATATATATCTTTAATATTAGAAAATCAGAATAAGAGTTTGGTGTCTCAAAGCTTCACCAAAAAAAATTGAACTATAAAACCCCTCAAACAAAAAAATCCACTATTAGCTGAAAATAATAGAAACAAAATAACAGGGACACTTTTATCAAAAACAAAAAAGAAAAATATGTTAAACAAAAAGAGAATTAAAAATTAGAAAAAAGAAAAATAAAAAGAAAAAAGAAGATAAAAACCCACGACCCCCTTCTTCTTCCGCTTCGTCTCTCTAACCGCTCCCACGTTTTCCTCAATACAACCACTCCACTTACTTCAGTTTCATTAAAACCGGCCATATATAAACATATTAAGAGGGAAAAACAGGATTGAAAAAAAAAAAAAAGAGAAAAGAAGCGAAGCGACCAAATAGTTCATTTGGATCTTACGCAGAAACGACGAAGAAAAAGAAAGAAAAAAATCAATAATTCCTCTTCTTCCTTCTGTTCAGTGCTCTTAGGGACTGGGGGTATTCCAATCACTGGATAAATAGTTCCAGTGGCCAAACCTTTTGCAAAAAACCCACGAATTCTCGTTCATTTACGCGATATACCAAGTTTAACGGATTCTGAGAAGGCCTCTTTAATACTCCGGTGGTCTCTGGGTCTCCTTCTCCCTATCCTTGCTTTCTTTTCACTATCGCTTTTGCTACTTTATTTATAAGAGAGTGTGCTTGAACTAATTTTTTATTATATTATTTGTCTAGTGTGTGTGTGTGTGTGTGTGTGTGTGTGTGTGTGTGTCTCGTTGTTTATTGTTTGAAGGCGTAATGCATGTTAAACGTGGTACACAAGACACACGAAGAGATGTTTGATGATTGCATTGCTTCTTTGATGGTGCAAGGGCAGACGGGTGTGATTTTTGCCTTGCCTTAGTGGTTGCGGTTCAGACTTGTTATTTTATTCTTTTTTTTGGTAACCAGCTGACTCGTAAACAGCGGCGGAACCAATGTGTAGGCATTGACTGTAAGTGACCCCAATAATTTAGATAATTCTCCTTAGAAATTTTATTTGATCCCATAAAATGAAATTAGGAGACCTTTAATGAATATTTTTTTTAATTGACACAAATCAAAATTACATCATTTGTGTTCTGTTCACTTACAAAAAAAAAATTAGCATGCTATAACTTATCAAACACGGCCTTTTCCACACCAAGATTTGTATCTCCCCACGTCAGACTTCATATCTCACAAATCCAAGCTTTTTTGTTGTTCAAGTTTGATCAAGCACCTTCCATCGTACTTCATTGTATTACGGATTCAATCATATCGGTATTTTTCTCATCTTAGGTTTACATGTGCTTTTAGATTTTTTTTTTTGTTTTTTTTTTTGTTTTTGTTTTTGTTTTGATTGATGGATTGGGAATGAAAGTTTTGCAAAAAAAAAAAAAAAAGAAATTAGGAATTGGCGTTAGGCTTTTGGCTAAGGTTAGCTTTTGTGTGTTGCGGTTCAGACTCGTTATTTATTCTTTTTTTGGCAACCAGCTGACTTAGAGGGGGTTGATCATAATCTCCAAGACGCCATCAATACAGAGCGGCTGTGGTTCAATAAGCCGACTTGGCCTGCAAGGGCAGAGAAATTAACAACTCCTCTAAACCCTAAGCCCAATATACACCTTGACACGGTGAAAGGTGGCACCTTTCAGCCCGCCACTACGTGGCACACCTCCCAACACATGAGGTATATCCATGTTAAGTTATTATTTCACTTTAAAATACTCATCCAAGTAAATTGTTCAGGTGGTCTTGTGTTTCGAATTCGTATATTTTTACCTCTTTAGTGTACGATTAAAATAAATAAAAATACAATTGAGATAAAGTGCATATGAATTTTTTAAAATCAAGATAACTTACTTGTCATTTGAATAAAACGTTTCAAGATTAATTTAGTAAGATATTACTTTTCGCTTTAACCTGCTGCATTTAGAATTCAAACTCTTACTTTTCTCTAAATATAGAAGAGTATAAGTAGTAGAAAAATGCAAATACTTAGCACATAATAGCTGTAAACTCGCATATTATTGATTAGTTTATTACAACAAAAAAGTCAAAATATATACCAACACACCCCTGCACAAAATAACTAAATCTGGAATAAACCTCTCAACTCATCAACATCCACTCAAAACTATCGTCCATCCTCAAAAAAAAAAAAAAAAGAAATAAAGAAAAATCCTTAAGCCTACAACTCCTTAAGCTAATGAACTAGTTAAGATCAGCACTTAGCAGCCATCTTTTCTGTAACTTTAGCTAATGACTTGAGATTACAGCCGATAATCGTATTAGCAAACAAACAAGTATCTTCCTTGCTACTTCCGGCGGGAATATCCACCACGTACGACTGAACCACAACCGTCTTATTCTTCCTTCCCTTTTCTTCTTCCTCTTTATGCACCGTAGTGGTAGAACTGTAATTTGCAAGCCTGTGGTCTCCACCGAGAATGCTATAATGCATGACGTGCATGTCGTCGTCGAGCTTGTCCAGCCTCTCCATGCTGTTTTTCGCCGGCAGCCCTGACATAATAACGACCTCTCGAATGCTCCCTATGCCTCCGTTCCCCGCCCGCATGCTGCAGCTCTTAACGAATTGCTTGTAAGCTTGCGGGTTGTCGAACTGGCGGAGGACGGACCAGACTGGGGTTAGCGGTGCGTCGACGGTTTGGACGAGTCTCGAGCCGCACTGGTTTGGCAAAAGATCGTGGGTATGGTAGGTGTCTATCATGACTTGAGTTTTGCTTACAGGGCTTATATTTTGGGACGTTGGGTGGTACGCCATTTCTAGGTTTTTTTTTTCTTTTTCTTTTCAGGTGTTGGGAGTTTGGGGACAATGGTTTAGGGTTACCCTATGTATACAGGGGTGGTGGAATTGCATGGAAGGGCAAAAGATAGAGAAATTTTTTTATTTTTTTATTTTTTTAAGGTTGTTTCTTTAAAAGACAAAAAATGTTTGGATTTTTATGAAGGAGGTTTTGGGACTTGAGCTTTTGATCTTGTGCTTGACTGTTAGGATAATGGTTGCCATTGGAGGGCAGTGGTTTGGTCACGTGCTCTTTCACGTGATAGTTTCTTGTTTGTATTGTTGGAGTTTCTTATTGTGGAGGTTTACTCCAAAATGTCGGACTAAAATAATAGTTTCCATTTGTTAAGGCACTAGGTAGTTACTCTTTTAAAGTTTTGTGTACAAGTGGATGTGGACCATATCTTGACATGTCACCAAAGATAACACTTGCGCCCACGTGGACCATATCATCACAAGTCAGCAAAGTTGGGATAATACTGACTCAGGAAATAACCAGTTGCTTCTAACCTCAGTATCGCCAAATATATCAACACGTTAGAGCATGGTGTGGGCAATTGAGTAAATAAACTCATTTTGACGAACCAAGATGGCAAAAACTAGTTCTAATGATATAGGCAATGTTGCCTACAATACCATGAGTAGACGAATAAGGCCCACATTTCTTGTTACAGTATAATTTTATATACTTTAATTGCCTATACCATTGGAAATGCTCTTATAATCTAACTACATATTCCCTGTATTGTTGATGCTATCCATGCTTGAATGTACCCATGCGTTCGATAATGAAGATTAACTGATTGTGTACACGTTCGGATAAACACGTGTTGAGACTGCCTAATCTAAAATTTCCCAGTTGAGACCGCCTAATCTAAAATTACCTAGCAAAGAGCATGCCTATATTTGTTTTTTAAGACACCCTTCTAGCAGCCACTGTTCTAAAAATCTGCGCCTAGCGTCCCGATTAATGTTTAGGCATTTGAAAATTAAGAAATGGCGCCTAAACCTGGTGCCCGCCTAGACGGCCTAGCCTGCCCAGACCCGCCTAAGCACCCACCGAAGTTATGACTCACTTAAACAGAAAATAGGTAACTTTCATTTTGCATTTTTTTTTTCAATAAATTGTAAGAGACTTGAACACTAAAATGAACACACATTATATGTCTGTTCCTCGTGTTTTCATTACGTTCAAATACTTCATAGTATATATGTCATTCTATTTTGTAGTTTATGATGAAATTATATATATATATATGCATATATTATGTATAAACTGACACTTATTTACACAAAATATAATAGATTTACTTAAATCCACCTAGGCGCTAGGCCCCAACCTACCGTCCGACTAGTCCAACTAGTGTCTAACGCCTTTTAGAACCTTACTAGCAGCACGGGATGTGTACCAGCTTTCATTGTTATTTACCCGTATTATTTTTCTATGAAAATTCATTTGGGGCAAATCAAATCCTCGTTGGTGAAATAATTTGAAATCCTGTTTGACCCAATCTGAGCCTGGACAAACAAGCAGACATGTTAACAAACATAAGTCCAACTTCTGGGCCCAAATCAAACAGGCTTGGACACAATAGGGTTACGGCCTACTCTACGACAGCTGGCACAAGCAAGCCACAATTGGAATGAGAATGACCAACCTGATTGCCTGAACTGTTGTCCCGTTTTGTGCACAGGATTCAATCGGAATCTAAACAAGTAGATTCAAAGTACGTTGAAGGAAGAAATGAAAAAAATGGTGTCCAACTTTTATCGATTCCAATCCCCAAAACGGTAGGAAAAGACGGGATAAGTTTCCTTCAGTACCAATCACCTCATTATTTCCCCAAAATGAAAATCATTCACCTCTACCTGCGATATACCTCAAACTTTTATGAGTTGTCCAATCCGTTCCAATTCTGAGCAACAAACGAGTCGCGGGTTCAAGAACAAAAGAAAATTTGAAATATGAAAATAAAATGCACCACGCCAGAGATTGAACCAGTCTAACGAAAAAAATTCATCGGAAAACTGCTGAAATGCTGCATGATTCACACCCACACGCATCCAAGAACAAACTAGATTATAATCGTTCTTCCATTCTATAAACAAATCAAGGACTTTTACCTTGCTCGTCTCTCGGACGCGCACAAGCACACTTAGCTAGTTTGTTTCTACTGATGAGGCCATGAAAGGCTTACAAATCCTTCCCATGCCTCAACATTTCTAGTCAGTAAGTAATCAACAGCTTCCACTTCAAGCAACAAACAAACTCTAAGCTGATAGTGTCAACTATGTATATGCATACCAAATCGGAAATATCAGATCATAAAAAAGCATGGAGGACGGCAAGGCTCTGACCTGCAATCCGCTACGAGTACCAATCACAATGTCTATCACTCGCATCTTGCACAACAAACCACAAAATTATATCACAAACACTAAACCACAACAGGTGATTATCCGAGAATAGCGATAACCGCAATCAAGAATGCAATGCAGGTAAAGATTGACGGGTCTGCATTTTATCAAGCAAACATAAAGTTTCTTGCTTTATTAAATCTTCTATTCAAGTTCAAGGATGACTCAGTAACAGCATTGCACCAATCACAAAATTCACAATTTCGAAAACTATCAAAGCCAAAATCGACAATCAGAAATCAAAAAGTACCCTTTACGGCGCTCTAGGATCGGTCCCGTGCTGCCAAACATACGCAAGCTCATCCCAACCAGTACTCGCCAGAAGCCCCTCCACCAACACGCTCATATCCACACCCACCGCAAACTCCGTGTGGTGGTCGTACCGCGCCACCAGCGCATCCTCCACCATGTAATCCCATAAGCAAACCGACATGTCGTACGAGCACGACATGATCAGGCTCTGCCTGTGCGGCGAGAATTTCACCTTCCTCACGGCGTAGCCGTGGCCGTTGAGCACCGAGATCGGAACCCTCATGCTCCTCACGTCCCAGACTTTGATCGACTTGTCAACGGACGCCGTGGCGATGCAGCAGTCGTCGTACTTGTTCCAATCGCACGCGAGGATCTCGAGCTCATGCGCGGGGATAATCATCGTGGATCCAGGCTCTCGCACGTCCCACACGCGCAGAGTGCAGTCGCCGGAGGCGGAGGCGAATACATCGGCGTGGCGGGGGTTCCATACGGCGGAGTAGACGCAGTATGCGTGTTCCTTGAAGGTTCGAACCGAGGCAGGACGGTCAACGGTCCATAGCTTGACGGTGTCGTCCCAGGAGGAGGTGAGGAAGGAGTCACGGCGCGTGGGGTTGTAATCAGCGGAGCTGACCTCGCGCGTGTGCTCGTGGAGGGAGCGAAGGGGGTTGGAGGCCGGGGGCAGAGCGGTGTCGTAAATCTTGACGGATCCGTCGGCGATGGCGGCGACTAGGAGGGAATCGTGGGACTCAGACCATGCGACGTCGTATACGCCGTCGGCGGTGTCGTAGGAGACGAGCTCGGTGATTGGTTGGCGGGGTACGCCGGGGCCCAGAGGGGCGGGAGAGAGGTCGATGACGTGGAGGCGGCCGTTGCCGAGGATGCCGAAGTTTTGAGAGGTGGCGACGGCGAGCCGGGACTCGTAGAAGGGGCTGAACTTGACGGAGTAACCGTTGAACGGAGTTTTGAACACTGGCATTGTTTAGTCCAATCCAGCGGCGCTTTCTCCGCTTTTGGCTTTCGATTTTGGGGTTTTCGGAGGCTGACGAGTCCTTCGGATTAGTTGGCGTTATCTTTTTTTTCTTTTTTCTTTTGTTTTTGTTTTTTTTTTTGGGTTAACTTTTTATGTAGTGTGGAAAGTTCGTGAAAAATAAGAAAGAAATAAAAGTACACACATCTCTTTTTTTGAAGTATAAATTACATATTGCCCATTAAATTTCGTCTAATTTTACATTCATAAGCTTTTTAATTTTGAGAACTTTAACGAAATGTTTCCGGTACTGTTTACTTTAATGAAAAATCATATTTTTACATTAAAAAATCAATCATAATACTATTCACTTTACCCTTTATTTTGTCATTATCGTTAAAACTCAAAATTTCAAATATTTTTCATTAGTTTTCTTTTTAATTTTTCTAATTTTATATAACGCTCATGATTTTGATAATTTCTCCGTTATCTATTTAAAATTATAGTCATCACGGACTCATGTCCAACTCAACTTTCACATAAATTAATAAATAATGTGAACCACTCATTGAATAATCCGCGAATGACCACAAATTAAAAATAAAAATACACCTTTGACAGATTATCAAAAAAGGCCTAATCGGATAAATGGTCCATGTGGTGATAAGGTAATTGAAAGATAACCCTCGTGGTAAAAAAATTAGGATTTGAACTCTCGTGGTATAATCTATTAGCCAATTTAATCCAAAAGTGAATTTTTTGTTAAATGTCAGTCAAATGCAGGAATAAAAATGTACTTTGACATGTGCCTTCTTCTTTCTCATCTCTCTGTTGTCTATGTAATTTGTGTTTGAGCAGCCATGCGAGTTTGAGTGATGAGAATGAGAATGAGAATGGTGGGAGTGGACATTACTCGATGGGAAGCCAAAATCTTGAATCAGCTCAAGAAAAAGCCGGCAATGATTGAGTTCATGTGGTTGTTTCGGAGGAACATGACTGGGTTTTTGTAGGGATTTATGATGGATTTAATGGCCCTAATGCTTCTAATTGCTTGCTTTCCAATTACTTTGTTGTGCACAAAGAACTCAAAGGTTGCTCTGGAAGTTCGAAATTGAAATCGAACTCGCAGAAACAAATTCTTTTTCTTTTTGTCATTAATATATAATGTGTATGAATCAAAATCCAACCACTAAACATAGATCCACATTTTCTGCCAGAATAACACTGAATCCCCACTTAAAAACTTTAACAAAAAAAAAAGAATGAAAAATTACTATACCAAAATGAATCATTTACTTCATGATTTCCATAAATTGAAATCACGAGAGATGACCATAGAACCGACAACTACGACTACTCGAAACAAGTTTTTGATTCATAGAAATCAAGACTTAATTAAGCAAAAACCAAACAGACCAGCAGCATATGCAAAGAGACGGTGAAGTGGAAATGACTGGTTCAACCCTTGTTAGGGCACTCCCTCGCGAAATGGCCGGACTCAGCGCACTGGTAGAAGCCTCCATAAACACCTCCGCTGCCATAGCTTCCACCTCCTGATAGCAGTCCCTCGCCATGTGTCTAGACTCGCCACACTTGAAGAGAGAATGTGAATAGAAAGAAAGAATGAGTTAAAATACATTTTTATCTCTGCACTAAACTGAAAATCTAACTTTTGGACTAAATTTGCTAACAGACTACACCAGAAGGGTTTAAATCCTAATTATTTTACCATGAGGGCGATCTTCTGATTACCTTATCATCACAGGAACCATTTATCCGATTAGGCCTATCAAAAAAATTATATATTCTAAAGGGTATTTTGAGAGTTATAACAAAATTCAACCATAAGGCCTTCTGTAATTTTTTTAATAAATAAGATGCTTTTTTAATGGATGTAAGATAGTAATAAAAAAAAAAATCTATCCAAACTCAAACGTGAATATCAAAAGCTAAAATTGCATCTTAAGTAAAAAAACACGATGTCTGATTAACATGACACATAAAACATAAAAAGCATAAAATACAAAGTCTTTCAAGAAAGAAAACATCAAATTAGCTTGTGTACACTAACGTCTAAAAATCCTTCCGAAAAAATCATATAAGACAAAACTTCAGACGATGAAAAAAGAGCGCCGCACATACAGCAACCTCAATAACGACACCTCCTCTCTCTTAGTGTAAACCCCATAACCGAGCATATAAACAAGAAGCCCCAAGACTTGTTATCAGTGGAAGCCTCGTGATACATTCCTTGAGTACAAAACACAAATGACTAACTGTGACACAGAGACATGTCTCCCATGTTTTTAATTTCTAGCCCAGCCCTTGAACTGGACCATCGCCATAGGCCTAGGCTACTTCTGTGTGCCTTCCATTTGTACCAGAATGTCCCTATTTGAATTACCACTTCTATTGTGGGCTCACTTTGATATTGCCCATTTTGTTTCTTTCATTACTCTTGATCTTGAACTAGGACCACAACTTGTCACCATTAAATTTCCTCCTCATTTCTCATAAATTTGGAGACTTTTTCACATTTAAGTTACACATCTAAATAAAAATCGTTAGATCGTTTAACCTAACAAGGTCTAACAGCTCTTATTCAGACATGTGAAATGTGCACTTTTGATGTGCGGTAGAGAAAACTCACACAAATTTGTTGGAGATAATCAAGGCACGTAAATTGTTCCAGGCCCTAAATGGCTAAATCTGCAAGGCCAAGCCCTCTTGGTTAATTTTGGTTGGCCTAATGATGGAAACTCATCATAAATGTGCTAAAGCTTTACTCTGCTCTAGCATATTGATCATGAGTGTGTGGGCAATTGTTAACTATAGATGCATAGCTGAAACACATATTTTGTGCATAAATCACCTAGATTTTTACGAGTGTCTATGTAGAAAGAAAGTTTAACCAAGTTTCAGAAATTAGTTTAAATGTATGATTAAAAAAATAAACAGAAACATGTCAAATGTGTTAACTCGGTGCCCATTTAGACCCTTAAAATAATACAGGCCTAGAGACATTAGGCTCAAAGACCAACCTAATAGAACTAAAGGAATCAGCTTCAAGAGTTATAGACGACCGCTCAATAGTCTGGTTTGCTGATCAACAAAGAGGCTGAGCACCTTATCATAAAGTACTTCTTGACCATTTGAGGCAAGTGGGCAAACTAACGACTTTATAGCACGAGGCTCCATAAACATACCCATTCAGATGTCAACTTCAAGCCACATGTTGGCCATCAGCGAAAACAAAAACCTATGAAAAGACATAAAGGTTGTCAGCTCAAGTCAGCATTTCCTCAGCTACTCAAGACTAAGCGGAGTGCACAGTACGTGTTGGCCTAGAAAACCTTACAACTAGTTGTGAGCAACTATCACTTCATCTATACGTGTCAACTAAATAGAGGAGTCATCAACAAGTTAAGCTTATGTGTTAAGATCGTTTGATGCTAGAGCGGTGAAGTATTTGAGAACCCAAGATCTTTAGGGCTCATTGGAAGCCTATATAAGGGAGACGAGTACCTCTTATAATTGGTCAAACACACAAGAAAAAAGAAAGGATTACACTATAACCAAACGCATCTTATAACCTATATCCAATACATATACATCGCACTATAGTGGACACAACCCAGTTTTTAAGGGTGAACCACTTAAACCTTGTTTTTAATTTCTTATAGTCTTTATCCCGAGCCCACCAAGGGCCAACCATACTAGTCTTTTGTTGACCTACTATTTTGAGCATTAATAAAACATAATCGTTAGAGCGAACCAAAAGCCGCATATGTTAAAAGAAACACCACAACTCCACAATTCACCAGCCATGGAGAAACCAAATCCAAGAACTACCGTAAAGCACTACCAGAAAAAATAAAAAATAAAATAAAATAAAATTGCACCTCTCTATGATGTTCTTGCAATTGTTGACAAATAAGTATGCTATGAGTCGCTTCCAACAAATATTAGATTTTTCTTGTCATAATTATTCATCAAGTGCACAAACATAACCGCTACAAAAACTCTCCCGAAAAGAAAAAGAAGGTAGCCTGACCTTGACACTATGAATGAATTCTCCAATACCTTGATTTCTTGTTGTGGGGCAATCATACAGGTTCCCGTAATTTTAGAATGGAGTTGAATTTTCAGCTGGCCGGATTTGGACTCTTCCCGAACGACTCAATTAATTATGTTTCCATTTGTTTGGCCTCCATTTACTATAATATATCCTCATATATAATCTCACAATAATTTATGAGAATTGTTATTAGCATTCTAAAAATCTCATTTAGCACTCTAAATTTTCTATAATTAAAAAAAAAATACGCTTGTAAAGAATGTAGAATGAAAATTTTGAAGTGCTAATAACAATTCCCTAATTTATAAATATTTCCAAAATTTTCAGGCACAAATGATGTATTTATTTATTTTTGCAAATTTCCGGTGTACCTTGTGGGCTCCAGATTTGAATTACACCTAATCCACTAACCCTAATTTGGGTATGTATTTGAGTTCTCGATACAGTGGATGTTTAATTTTTGGGTTCTCAACCCTAATTTACAAATATTCATGAAACAATCCATCTCACAAAAGTAATTATTGTTCGGGCTGTTCAGCAAAGGGATGTTTTAGTGGACAGTAATTGCTCGAGTGTATTTCTACTTTTAAAATAAATTGTCCGAGCAATTGACATTAATTTTTTAAGATAATTAATATACATATAAATTTATGTTTAATTTGAAATAAGATTTATAACCGATACCGTCACGTGTCATGATTTTGTAATTTCTATTTTTTGTATAATTTTTAATACTTATTTCTTACCTAATTACCATGAACCATTGTATTACATTTTTTTTTTGTAATCCAACACCTCATATTGTGCCACGTGGGCCACAACAGCTAATAAGTATTTTTTTATATATTTTTTTTTTCCTTTATTTCTTAAAAAAAATTGTTGAAAAATCCAAGACCGTATGATAGAAATCCTGTGCAAATCAAATGGGTGAGGGATGAGTGCATCTATAGCGCGGGCCCTAGCATTGCAGGGTTGGTCGGCCACTTGCACTCACGCGCACGTGAAACCAACGCGCCTAGCACAAAAAAAAAAAATTAGGAAGGTGTATGTATTCAATTGAGAATTTGAGAGACATTAATGGATTTATAAATCCATGAATTTTTATGGAGTTTAATTGATTTGTAGAGATTCCATATAAAATTTTGATTAAATTCCCTCGAAATCTCATGGGGAGAGGTGAGATTTGTGGATGCTTAAAATACACTACAAAATTTCTTCAATTCCCTCTAATTTCTCAACTTTCTCAAATTCTTTAAATCAATTTTTAATTGAATACATCTGAAATGTTATAAATTTCTTTAAAATCCTAATTAAATACATTCGGATTTCTAAGGATTTTAATAAACTATCTTAAAATTCTAATTAAATACACCTTGAATTTCAGATAATCACTTAAAATTCTGATTGAATACCCTTAGATTCATTAAAAGAATTAAAATCTCTCAAAATCTCAATTGAATACACCCTCTTTAATGTGGATGATGTCACCTTGACGTCACACGCCTTCTGACGCTAGGTTGGGCGATTATGGCATGAGTGAACAGGCCGGGGCGGAGCTCCTTTTGTTGGTTTTGGTGGATTGAATCATCCAATCCCCCTTGCAATTGGGAGGGGGTGAAATTGTTCTAGAACATATAAGAATGTTATAAATTGAACAAGTAATGTTGAATAAAAAGCTTAAAACATATAACATCGTACTATTATCCTGAGCTACAACAGTGGTATTCGAAATGTGTGTAAATGAGTCATTGTCGTAGTTTAATTTTCCAATACAAAAATCAAGAGCTCTTGTATATGGCCCCCTCCACTCCATAGCTCACATGTTACCCACTTTAATGGACGGGGCTTGTTGCGGATGGGACATAATTAACTGGCAATTATCAAGCATTTTCAACAGTTTTAACTATAGCTTGCATTATTTTCTCATCAAATCTAAAGGTCGGTTCCAACGAGACGTTCTAATTCTAAAGGACAATCCACGATAAATTTATACAATCAAATCAATCTTGAAAAAATCTTTTTCGAATAGATTAGGTTGAATAATTTGTTATGGTGTCACGATCTTATCTTTACACTTTTTGATTTACTTCCAACAGTATCTCTAAAGTCATCTTAACTAAGATAAGAGAGAAAGAACTCTCACCTCTCTCATGACATCTACCTAATTTTATAATAAAAAATTAACTCAATTTATAGTGATTTCGAATCATAAACTTATTTACGTTTGTTTTAAAAAGTTAATATAAAAGTACAAACCATTTGCTTTCCACATCAAGCATATGTGAGATTAGACCAGAAATCAATTTTATCAATCAAAAGTTCGTGATCAATTGGTACACATTAAGAATGTAGAAACGGAGTTATAAACAATTAGTATCTAGTATGAACAATACGAATAATTATGAACTGTTGATTAATGTGAATTCACATACGGTCGACCTACGATGTCAAGATGATGCAAGCAAAATCCTTTTGCAAAATAGGCAAATACATCCACATTGAGTCAAATCACTTTGCAATCCTAAAACCACAAAGAGATAAAGTTTAAAAGAAGTGATGTATCACACCTCACTTTCCAATGAAAACCACAACCCACATAATGTTGCTTGGGATATTGAAACTTTGAGAGATCACAAATCCCCTCTCTCAAAAGAAGATTTTCCCTATGCCCCATTTTCCACGCGATCAAATCTTCTGCATTCAAAATGAGTATGGTTTCTATGTGACCTCAATGACACATACTAAATTTTCAACAACACAATTAAAAAGATTAAATTTTTAAAGACGTGTCAATCAATAATTTGAGTAACAAAGATGCCACACGCATTTTAAATGCAAAAGATTTGATCCCATTTCCCACCCCTTCTATTCCCAATTCACTCCCGAGTCCCAACAAAGCCGATCGATTTCACTCCCTCTCAATCAACCCACACCTACATACAAGTAACCTCCACACACTAAATTAGAAAATAGCAAAGTAGTTAATCAATCTTATTATGACACGTGTCGGTCCTCAACTGAAACATTTGAGCAAGGGCACCCCTTTGCTGGCAGTCCCAATCGTGCACAAACATGTGCCCCCCGCCATAAGGACCCCCAATCCTTTAAAACCAACCCCAAATTATTGAACTTGGTGAAGGAGAAGGAAAGAAAGAGAGGGATGGGTTGGGGTGGGCCCTAAATGGTGATCCCAAAAGGGCAAAGTACAGAGGGAGGTGCAATTATTCATGCCATGGATTTCATCCTAAGCAAGTCATAAGCAGAAAATTTCCTCATCATCTGGCTATCTCATCCCACAATCAAAAGGTTTAAAAAAAAAAATGAAAGTATTTTACACATAGATTTAACACATTTTATAATAGAAATATGTAAATTTCACTTCATTATATTAAAAATGTTAGAACAAATGTATTAATTTTGTGTGACTAATTATATTAAATAAATCGTCTAAAAGAAAACACTGATAGTATATAATAGAGATATGCATTTTCTACTTATATTAAAAATTGTGAGAATAAATATATTAATTTTGTATGTCAAAATAAATCGTCAAAAAAATTGGTATTATATTATAAAACCATCATTTGTTACAATCATAAAAAATAGAAAAGGGTTTTTAATTAAAGAAACTTCTGTATTCTCTCTTTCATATTCTCTTTCATTCACTGCTTCCCTCACTTCCTCTCTCTGTCCTCTCTCAATCTATGAGAGAGACCATTGGAGGGAGAGAAAAAACATAGCTAGAAAGCAGGAGCAGCAGGAGGCAGCAGCTAGCCATGAAAAACACCATCAGGTGCTGCATCTCTTGCATTCTTCCATGTGGAGCTTTGGACGTGATTCGAGTCGTACACTCTAACGGCAGAGTCGAGGAAATCAGCGGCACAATCCGGGCCAGCGAGATCATGAAGGCGTACCCTAAGCACGTCCTCAAGAAGCCCTCCTCGTCGGCGTCCGATCACGATGGGGTCGTTCCCAAGATCGTGATCGTTCCGCCTGACGCGGAACTCCAACGAGGAAAGATTTACTTCCTCATGCCGATGCCTGCCTCTTCGAAGACGTCCGAAAAGACGGGGAGGACAAGATCGTCGTCGGCGAAGAAGAAGCGAATCAAAGACGCCGAAAACAACAACGTCACCAACAACAACAACGTTGTTTTGAACAGCATCGCCATGACCAACCTGTTGATAAATGATCGGTACTTGAGCGAAATACTGTCGGAAAAGCATTCGTCGCAGCGGGATCGGCGGCGAGGACGTGTTGGGGTTTGGAGGCCGCACTTAGAGAGCATTTGTGAGTCACCAAGTGATGTGTAATATTGGCGGATTTTCATTCTTTTGATCTTCTTCTTCTTAGTTTTATCATTTGTCTTGAAGGTTCATATATTTTAGTAGGGTTTGCAAAAAAAAAGAGGAAAAAGTACTACTGCCAATTCTTTCTTTTTTCTACCTCTTTCAATTTCCTTAATTTTCTGCCATTTTCTTAGTTTTTTGTTTCTTGTTTTGTATATATAGAAAAAAATAGGGAAAGAAGAAATAATAGGCAAACAAGTTCTATGAGAGGGTCTCAATCATTGGCTCATGGTAATTAATCCGTATGTCTGTCTGTGGTTTTTGTTTAATTATTTCATGCAATGGATATTATGAAATCTATTTAATCTTGTAATTTTTGGAGAGGGGTGAAGATCAAGAAACTAAATTGTTCTGGTTTTGCTTAACTCTGTTTTCTTTCGTGTGGAAGGAGTAGTTTTTTCTTCTTCTTTTTTTCTTTATCAATGTGGAAGGAGAAGTTTATCTGAGGAGAGAGACTACTGTGCTGCATATCATACATATGGAAATGAATTAAAGTCGCAAGGTGTGATTGCGATATGATTATAGAAGTGGCCTTGGAATATTTGATTTACTTTAAATCTTTATCTAAAATTATCTCTAAAGTTGGCATAACTTCTCACTTTGATCTTTGATATTGTCCAACGTCAACTATTTTGGTCATTCTATGAGAAATCTCCGTTAAATTGAGGTTATATTTGTTAAATCAATCTCTCTCCTTAAACTGATGGTTTTTTTAATTTAACAGATATTTTTCATAGAATGAACCAAAATGATTGACGGTGGATAATCTCAATGATAATTTCTATCCATTTAAGACTATTTTGACTAAAAAAATCAAACGGAAATGATCATACAGCACACAAGGTTGTCATCTGTGTCGGTAATCCTTTTATGTTGGATATTGATGTAATGATTACTACATATGTACATCAGTAGCTAGCTAGTTCTCATATTTTGTGCGAACACAACCACAAATATATTGTAATCGATCCATGCATTATCATATGCGTGGACAACAAATTTATATTGTAGGTGTCGTATCTACGTCGTTATAATGAACATGAGTACGTTTTATTGTACTACATCATGTTTGGTGTTCCAATTACACTAATAATTCCCATACGTATGTCAAATATAAAGATATGGATCGAAATTTAGTATGATAGTAAATGAGATAAATAAAAATTTTTGCATCGTTTTTTTTTTTTATGAATTATATTACCGATTACACCTCCGTATTAATAGTAAAGTTGGATTATAGCATCAATTGTTATTATGATGATGATGATGATGATGATGATCAAGGTCATCCTGAGGATGGAAATGATAGTCCCCACATATTCACCACACTTAGGATAATGCAAATGTAAGCTTTGCACTAGCTTTCAAGTTTCAAGTGGGTATATGGCATGTCTTTAAGCATGTTGTTCTCTTTGAGAATGATTAATTAGATATAGAGATGGTGCGAATGGAATCCTGTAAAGGTAATCACAGTAGGGTTTGACCTTTTTTCTTGACATTGGCCTGTGGCAGAGGCAGATGGTTGAGCCTTTGATGAGCAACCCCATGTTCCGATCCCCATATCTGAATTTTTTTTCCTGCACCTGGCAGTCCCACCATCTGGGGCCAACCAAAAAAGGCATCGCAGAGTTCAGATATATGATTGAAATTGTATTATCTCATTCACTTGATCCTTTTGGCACATGTCAGACAGCTATGGGTTAATCTTCTTGCACCTATATGCAATAGGGGATGCAGAATTTAAACTTTGAAGGTTCCAGTGGTAAATACAAATTTTTTTAGCCAGGAATTGAGCGCGAAGCGTGCAAAAAAAATCAATTTATTCACTTGAAACAATTTGATGAATGATATAGAGAGAATTTATTGAGTGCTGTCAACGCAACTTGTCGATATATCCTAGGATGCATTACATCAAACATTTAATAGGCACAAAAGAAACTTGTTCCAAACATTCGTAGAGTCCTCGAAAAACCTTCGCACATATATTTTATGGACTCGGGTGGTCCTGGGACCTTGGTTCCTACTTCCATTGGCCCTTGCCTATATATACACGACATATAAATCATGCTTACAATGCATGATATATAGGGTTAGGGTTAGGATAGTGCGACACTCATTTGTTTGACACAATTTGGCAGAGTCTACATTATAATGTATGTCAATGAACGAACTATTTAAATTTAACTTTATCATTTATAGAATCATAGATCATTGTTGCATATAGTTTAGACAAATCCAAAACCATTAAAATATTCATGTAGTATAGAAGATGAACAAATACGGTTTGGCAAAGAAACACTAAAATGATAATAATTCAATACAAATGTCATATGGTTTTGGATTTGGACGATTTTTGATAGACATGATATTTGAAATAAGAACTAAAAGATAAATGGTTGGATCGTTGTAATACATGATGACGTAGAATTCTACAAAATATGTGTCAAAATGTGTATCGATACCCCGTTCCTAACCCATACATATGTATTTTTGATAATTTAGAGCAGAATTATTGAAGGAAAGGTACGTGACTTAAATGTGAAGATATGTATAACTAAAAAAAATCTTATGATACTGTGGTTGAAACAGTAGAATAATAGATTAGACAAGTATCAGCTCCCACTGAAAGCAATATTCAACCCATCATTTGTAGTTGAACATAACAAATTTATTAACAATTCACAAAAGTAAATAAATAATGAAAATGCCTTGCTACCAACTTTCTAAAACTACTCTTCAATTAAAGTGGACCATGCAGCAATTGACCCATACCCATAATCAGAAGATCATAAAGATTAAAAAGGGCAACCTCAAAATAATAAGGTTCTTTGCTTTGTGATGATTACGAAGAAACGTTTATCGTACGCAGTTTTATTATTATTTTGTAAATAAACTATTTTTACGACTCGAACTTGTAACTTTTCAGTCATAAAAACTATTTCAAAAAAATTGAAAATAAGCAAGATCACATGAGAGTAGAGAGGATGATATATTTAGGGCCAACTATATATAAATCTCCTAAACTATTGTATTGCCCATGTTTCAATAGTTGTAATACTTTTACAAACTTATATAAAAATGACAAACTCTACATAAACCATTGACACCGTCCACGTAAATTTGTCCTCGTCAACACAAAACATGCACTTGTTAGGCTGAAAATTAACATTTGTACGCACAGACGGATTGATGAAATTGTGACATCCCACATCGTTCAGGGAAGTGATCCTTATATGTATATTCGCATCCCTACCTAGCACGAGGCCTTTTGAGAGCTCACTGGCTTCGAGTTCCATCGGAACTCCGAAGCTAAGCGAGTAGCGCGCGATAACATTCCAGGATGGGTGATCTATTGGGAAGTTCTCGTGTGAGTTCCCAGAAACAAAACCGTGAGGGTGTGCTGGGGGCCCAAAGCGAACAATATCGTACTACGGTGGAGTCGGACCCGAGAGGTGATCCTGCTCGGGCCGGGATGTGACAGAAATAGTTTAATTGTTCGTTTGAAAGTGCTTCTAAAAATGCTTGAAAGTGTTTTTGGTGTAATTAATTTTGAGTTCTAAAAGCATTTAAATGTTTTTTAAAAGAAACACCATATATGTGTTTTTTGCATAAAGCGCTTAAATGCTTTTCCAAAATACGTACACTTGAATTTTTAATAAAGATGGGTTTAAAAAAATTTCACCAAATATATTTTCAATTATTTTAAAATCACTTCTAAACGAGTTATAAATTTAGGGTTTACGGTGGATGAGTTTGTAAACCGTATTACTATAGGCAATAATTTAGGGGTTGTATATGTTATTTGATCCCATATTTCACTTTTGCATAAATAAACAAAAACAAATGGGAAAAGAACAAATTGCAGCTCTTCCTGTTTCTCTTTCATATTCGAAACGGCGCCTCACAATTTTCATCGATTACAAGAACCACAGAAGGGCTGGTCGCTTTCTCCACCTTTGGCTTTCATTTCTTTGTGACATATAATTTTAGTTTCTTTGCATTTTAATTGTTGTTTATTTATTTTGTCTGCTAACTGTGCCCACTATTAGACATGAGAAACTGGTCATTGTGTTTGTATTATTTTCATGTTATATTGGTTATTTTAACGGATCTTATTGTGTTAAATTTTTTATCCTAATGATTTTTTACAGGTAATATGATAACAATCCAACTCGTTCACGGGTCATGTCATGTTAATAAATCTTACAATAAATTTTCATGCCTAATGTTTAGACTTTAAAAATCGTTTACATATCATAACTATTATCTTAACGGATTATTAACATGTGACCCGATAACGATCCGAATCGTTAATCGGTAATGCGAAGGATCAGAATCGTTAACAATTAACCCAAAACTAATAATTTTCGTATTATTTAATATCAGTTCACAGATCGTATAAAAAATTGTCTGACTTACCCACTATATACAAAGAAAGTAGTAAGACCCACCCCATACTTTTCTATGAAAGTGTGTTTTATTTTTGTTTCTAGTAATTTTATTTCATTATTGCCATGCGGACGCACACAGTTCTTTCACTTTCATTGTCTGCAAAACTCGGACTTTACACGTGGCAGATTCTACCAATTCTCGGCTCTCTGCCAAGGGACACTAATATGGCGTCCTTCAATGGAGCTCTGATAAATGCATGAGTTTATTTATTACGTTGAAAAATTACGTTGTCATTTTTTAATACGACTGATATTCCTATTCTAAATTAAATTAAAGAAAAAATAATAAAAAGGGTTTACATGATTAACTTTTTAGTGTAAAAGTGTAATTTTTTGTTAAAGTAAACTGTACTACGAGATTTTCATTAAAACTCTCTTAAATTAAATGAAAACGATGTTTAAATTCGAAAAGTAGTGTAAGTTTTCATTTAGGGTGAATAACATTTCTCCCACAAGTATGATAATTTGCTAATTAAAAACAATTTTATGTGTGTTTGGCATATTATAACAGACTCTTATAACGTGAGATAAATTTCTTTGTTCTTGTGTCAATGCCCTTCTCTTTCAATCTCCCTTGTTGTCATTGTGTATTTGAAGTATGTTTCTACTTTGTACATGATTTGTGTACGCATATGCTAGAAAAATTTTCGAAGAAAGACAAATTGATCGACATAAAATAACGTGATGAATATCTCCCACACTAGTCCAAGATATACGCGATATGCATGGCTTTTTTTTGGTAAAGCTTATTTCAACAACTAGAAAGTTGGTAGAAAGTTGGCATAACTTGTCCCGTACGAACAAAGACTTGTAAGTTGTAGCAAATTTTCCTACTACAATCGTGCAGCAATTAGCTAGTGTTTGAACTTGTTAGCTGAAGTTCGGCACGCAATCAGCCAAGTTTGATAGTTTAAGACACGAAGTTTGTTCCTTGAAAAGTTAAATAGAGATTTCAAAAGAGAAGGCCTTACGGGGAAGAGATTCTCTCCTTTTTCCTTTTTTATTTTTTTTAAAACAAGAAACAGTTAGGGGTTCCCGCCACATTGAACTTCAACGATTTGAATCATCTGTTTTTCAAGTTGCACCTCTTAGATCATCTTTGCATTAGCCAAATCGGATATATTTGATGAACAATTTGTTCTATAAGAAATAATAAAATTTTATTGTGATAATTAAATAGGCAAATGGTTTCAGGTTGAATTAGATTTTTGCAATAATGTCCATGAATCGAGACTTCTAAAATAGACGATTCAAATCGTTGAAGTTCGATTAGAATGGATCACACAACTAATCCTTATTTTTTCGATTAGAATGGATCACACAACAAATTAAGTGGACTAATTGATCATATTTCAAATTTTCTTGCCGATTCATAACTTCCTTTTCTGCAAATAAACAAGTATATGTCATGAAAAATATAAAAAGAAGAAAAATGAAACAAAATTAAAAAAAAAAAGAGAAAATTATAGTTTGAGGCAAAAAGAGTAAGAGAGAGATGGGGTTAAGTGGGTGGGACGGTAAAAAAAATAATCCGATAAGGCGGACAGTAATGCGACGGGGAACGGACCGAGCCGAGCCGGTAAATCCATCGAAGCCACTAAAGCCTTAATGACATCGACAACAAACCCTCACGCGCTCATCCCGGCGACCTCCCTCCTACACTCGCGCCTCATGCGGCCGGCGCTCTGCTCCCACCGACGTGACCCCTTTACTCACTAACAACACCCATCCTCTCTCTATTCCCACCCGCTCCCCAATTTTCCCACGCCCAAAATCCACCCTTCCCGATGGGCGACCTAACCGACCTCCAAATAACGCCGTTCAATGCCGGCACCACCGCCTCCACCCCGCCCTCCTCCAAACCTCGCCCCATGCCCGTCCGCGAAGACTGCTGGAGCGAGGACGCCACGTCCACTCTCGTCGACGCCTGGGGCCGCCGCTACATCGAGCTTAACCGCGGGAACCTCCGTCAGAAGGACTGGCAGGAGGTCGCTGACGCCGTCAACGCCCTCCACGGCCACACCAAGAAGACCCACCGGACGGACGTCCAGTGCAAGAACCGAATCGATACTATCAAGAAGAAGTACAAGGTAGAGAAGGTTAGGGTTTCGTCCTCCAACGGAACCCTAACCTCGTCGTGGCCTTTCTTCGAGAGGCTCGACGCTCTCATCGGATCTAATGTCAAGAAGGCGTCTCCTTCGCCTCACTCGCCTTCGCTGCCGGTCGCCGTTCCGTTGCCTTTGGGGTACCGGAAGACGCCGTCCTCGGCTCCGGTGGTGACGGCTGTGGCGCTTCCGCAGAAGCGGTCGGCATCGACTGCGGCGCTCGACGAGGGTTTCTTCAGGATGAATTACTCGGCTGTGGCTGCGGCTGCAGCCGCAGCCGCAGGGGCTGACGATGAGGACGATGAGGACGAGGATGAGGACGATGACGATAACGATGAGGCCGATGAGGAGGTTGAGATGGCGAGGGAGAGCGGAGGAGAGGTTGGAAGCGGTGGAGGAGGAGGAGAAGGGTTGAAGAGATTGGCGAGAGCGATTGAGAGGTTCGGGGAGGTGTATCAGAGAGTAGAGGCCGAGAAGTTGAGGCAGATGGTGGAGTTGGAGAAGCAGAGGATCCAATTCGCCAATGAATTGGAGGTAGAGAGGATGAGGATGATCATGGACACGCAGGTCCAGCTCGAACGGATTAAGCACGGCAAGCGGTCCGGCTCTAATGGTGAGGCAAATCTCTCATATTTCTTGTGTGTAAATTGTAGGATTGTTTTTCGCTTGTGTTTTTATTGTTAAATTGATTGGATTGTTTGATGTTTTATGTCTTTGTGTCAACATGGTCGAGCTTAATTTTATATAACTTGTGAGATTTCATGGTAGTGGCCTGAAAGGGCCTTCCTTGAGTTTGAAGCATCTGTCAATTTTGAAGATCCAAACTTTACCCTGATTGGGAATTTTAGTTAGGGTTCTTGCTCGGAAGTTTGAACTGCACCTTGGCAATGTAGTAAAACAATGATCGATTGTTGCGTTGCATATGTAATTGGAAACTGTTTGCTTGTGTGCTGCCCCCAAAGTCTCAGTTCCTCCTCTGTATATTAACACGAATGTTGTTGCGGTTGTTTGATTCCTAGACTTTTATGCACTATCTGGCTAGTATTCTTAATGTGATTAGGAGGGGATACATTTTGTTGTGTATGAGAGCGATGTTTCAGAGATATGGAGAAGTTTGAATTATATGGAGGAATTTCAATACTCTGTCGTAGGCTTAACTTAACTTGAACTAAGTTGTGTTGATATTGCTTTTAATTTTAGGAGCAATGGGAGTTAGATGGCGACGATAAGTATTCTGTGGATGCAAAATTCGTCTGTCTAGGGGTGGGAGTAGGTTGAGCATCTGCCTGTTGGTTACCCCTAATTTTTGACCCACTGGTATGATAACCGTGTCTCCCTGGGATTCTCATGCATTAAGCGCTCTGGTCGTCATCATTCTCTGCATGAAATTTCATTAGTTCTAGGAACTTGTTGGTTAATGTTGTATCAAATATCTTGATAATAATATGAAATGTGCGAAATGTCTAGTAATTTACAGGATTTGTTTCATAAGGGAAAAATCTTCTAAATTATTCAAGTGAAGAAACATGCGTGGTTACCTTAATGCCCACCTTACATTGCATTCTTCTCTTACATCCTCTTATTTTTACATTATAATTCCACTAAGTTGATTTCACGAACACAACTTATCTTGGCCTTGATGTTGTCTATAATGTTTCCTCGTGGATGTAAAAGTTTGTAAAGTTGAGCTCTGAGATTTTATTTATTTATATTCATTTATTTATTTATTTTATTTTTTAGATTTCTATCAATCTGTATTATAAAAGAACATAAAACATGTAACTGGAGTCTTTTAATTCATTAATGTCTCAGCCCGCTCGCTCGCTCCTCCATCAGTGTGCCGTCTAAGATTTATATCTCATTTCTGTGTTAGTAACTTAATGACTGCTCTCAATGTTTAGATTTAGAGAATGTTAACAGCATCAGTTTCCGATTGCATAGAATGACCTTTCCAGGAGGGCAACATACGGAATGTTTTTAACATGCCATTTATCCATAGCCTCATTAAGGTTCTGAATCACATGGTGTCTGATCTTTCTTGCATAACTTGATTGGCTAACGTTGATGTAGCTAGTGCATGTTTCTGCCCCATACTTCCCTACGACATACAAGAATACGTTGCCTTGTTTGAAAATATGTGCTTTTATATTTCTTATAACATCTGAGTGATTTCGATGGAAAACTTGATAAAGTGATACAGAAAAGTAGATCTCCCTGAACCCCCAGATCATACGGCATTTTTTCTACTTGTTCTGGTCAACACAAGTTTGACGTTTAAACTATTTTACCGCACAGTTTTATCGTGTGATGTTTAGAGGGTCGTTGATATTCAAGTTGAAATACATGATCTCTCAGTTAGGCGCTTCTGCACATGGTACTCTTGAATTATGATATAATCATGTGTAATCTGGGTTAGCTCTTGTGCTCTTGATTTTGTTTTTTGTTGCAAATTTGATTTCTAACAACGGTTTTACGGTTCTCTCTTTTACAGATGTTTACAGCTAGCTAGCCTAGTGCCGGAGAAGCTTTAACGGTAAACTTACGCAGGGGAAGCGTTATGTAGCATCTTCTTGATTATCCTAGGAAGTACATATTGTTGCAGCTGATGATACTGGACCTGAGAGAAACTACTGGCACCAACAGTCCCGGGTTTTATTTTCGGCTCCTTTCATCTCCTTTTTTTTTTTTTTTGCCAAAATTTACTATTATTCTCAACTGTTCGGGAACTATATAATTGTCTTGTTTGTTGTACTCGTCCTTAGATCTGGTCCAGTGAATTTGCTTAATATTAGTTAGCATTTTTTTTTGGTTTGAACTCCACAAATCTAGTTGCCTTGCAATATAAAAAATTAGTAGTTAACTTGTCTTTGAATGTGTTTTCTTTTGCTTCTCTGGCTTACTGTCCCTTCATCCCTTTGTTTGTTTACTCTGTTTTGGTTCTTGGGCTTCTTTATACAATCCGTTCTGGACCCCAAGATTCACTGACAAATACTACCAATGTAAATAAAATCAAACAATCAAATTTTATATATTCGAGTTTTTAGTGTATGGGATGATGATGATATTCAATCTCGAAAGAAGGCTGTTACTGGCAATCCAAAAAGGTCGTCAAGCACTCATATACAGTGAGAAAAAGAAAAAAAAAAAAAACCGAGAAATGAGACTTGAGTGGGTCCCATCCAACGGATCAACTTAATTGTCTCAATTCAAATGACAATACTTGCATTCAGCCAGAGAGCGCACTTTTATCTTACATAAACCAACTTTTTTGTACATAATCAATAGAAGATAGTGTTTAGTTTCTTAAACATCACTTAAAGATCATATTTGTAAAAAAGTCAACCAAATTAGAGACTATTTAGTCATCTTTAACTATCAAACAAATTGACGTTTTTGTTAAATATTAAGATCATCAGGATGAATCGTGCATTTATTTTATACATATTTGTGTGGGTCATTGTAATCTTTTTCCTTCCGTAATTTTGGGTCCAAGTCAGAAAATCAGTGCAGGCAGGTAAAAGGGCAGGTCACCATCTAGCAGACTAGCACTGTAATAAAATGGCCAATATATTCCTCTGCTAAGCCTTTCTTTTAACTTTGGCCAAAGCATTTTCCCGCCAACTTCATGAAGACCAAACCATGCTGAAAAGGCACGAAAACTGGATAGCTCGAGTAAACGTGTTCACAAGGATGCAGAAGAGGAGGAGAAGGAGAAGCGACGCATGATATATTCAAAGATGACGTCGAATTCATTCGGGATTTTACATTAACAAACGCTTGCACCAGAACTACACACTAAGCATAAATGAATTTGCAGACCTGACCAATGAGGAATTTCGAGAACATTCGTGTATTACTGGTTACAAGAAACAATCCTCCAAAGTGTTTGTGTCCATAGGTGCTGCAGCTGGTTTTAAACATGGAAGTGTGACTGAAATGCCACCTTCTGTGGATTGGGGAGAAGAAGGCATCGTGACACCTATCAAGGACCAAGAAAATGTGGTGAAAATAACATGGTATTGATGACTTATGTTGTTTCAATTGTACATGAATTCAGCAGCGGCAGAAGGGGCTAATCAGCACAAACCGGAAACTTAATCTGTGGATTGTGACACAACAGGTGAAGACCATGGCTGTGAAGGTGGTCTAATTGGACATTGTTTTCCAATTCATCCAACAAAATGGGGAGTAGATATGTAGATGGAAAAATAGATGCAACACTTAGAAGCCTGCATCCCCAAGAGACTCCGTAAACATATACTACAACTGACCGAGTATGTGCCTAAACAAACGAAATGCTTTGTTGCAGGCTGTCGCCAGTTTTTGTTGCCATTGATGCAAGTCGATCTGCTTTCCACCTTTATTCGAGCCGTGTGCTCACTGGCACTGGAACATGTAACTTGGACTATGTTTTTACCGCGGTTGGATACGAAACCAGTGGTGATGGGACTAAGTGTTGGGTTGTAAAGTGTTCTCAGAAAATGGGGAGAGTGGATTCTATGGCAGCCATGCCAAAGGACGGACTCAGCGTCATTGGTATATATAATGGCATGATTAAAAATGGAAAATCATGAAGTCGCAAGGGTTAGCCCCGTGGTGAGGGTGGGTAAAGTGATAGGTAGGAGTGTGCTACTTACTGAAATCTGAAACCCTCTAATGTAACAACAAAATGAAGAAAAGAAAATGATAATGTTGTCATATAGTATGTGATAAATAATTGATTTGTATCATCTATATATATGTTCTCGGCAATTTTCAGCAATTGATTTGTACCAAATATCAATATGTAGAAGAATTTGGTTTGTCCTCTTCTTCTTCAAATTTCAGATTCATAGACAACAACTTTTTTTTTAACAAATGATACTATTTACACTAAGGGGGTGAGGGGGTGAGGGAGTGAGATAAACTTTGTAATGGGTTTGCCACGATAATGTGGTTTAACTTCGTTTTTGTGAGAATCAAACCGAAGACCTTACTCTTCAAATTTCAGATTCAGAGACAATAACTTTCTCCAACTTTCTTTTTTTTTTAAACAAACGATACTATTTATACTAAGAGGGCGAGAGAGTGGGATAAGCTTTGTAATGAGTTTACCATAATAATGTGATTTAACTTCGCTTTTGGTGAGAACCAAAGATCTTATTTACAAGTGAAGAAGGATATCATTAGACCATAATACTAAGTGGCCATAGATAGCCACTTTAGTACCTCACCAACCATATTCATGACACCAACTCTAGGACCCACTCTATTCCCATATCAAACGATATTGCACCGAAAGACCACAATTTTCTTAAAACTGCAATTAGGCTCCCTCCGTCGGGACCCTCATAGGGTGGCCGCCTGGCCGGTTTTGGGGTGGGTGTGTGTGGGTGTGGTGGTGTCACTTGTATAGAGAAAACAAGTCCTCTCCACATCTTTGCATGTAATGAGGTTTTAACACCTCACTAACAAATTCAACATCGTAACCTTAAACCTTTTGCATGCATCGTTATTCACGCAGTTGTGAATAACAAACTTTTACTGTCACAAATTTTATAATTGAAATGTTTATTATTTTAATTATTTAAAGATCATATCAATAATATGTTTATAATCAACAAGTAAAAATTACAGTTCATGATGAAAATCTATTTATTTGATATATATAGATGACTAAAATAATCTCTAATGATCTTTTGTTGAGATGATCTTTAAAATAAATAATAAATGATCCCAATTATGAAAGTGCAAGATAAAAATTTGTTAATCACAATTGAATAAACAATGCATTACACCTTTGAGATAGACCAAGTATTATGGATAGATGGTGTGGCTCATTGTCATCTTTCTCCTTCCGCAAATCTGGGTTTAAGTCGGAAAATCACTGTAGGCACGTAGAAAGGCAGGTCTTCATCAAGCACTATCATGAAAAGGACAAGCTTAAAACAAGCTTTTTGTCTATAAAATCCCAGATGCACATTGAAGTTTTGCACCCAAATATCAAAAGATAAACATACCTTTAATTATTCGTGCTTAATGATATTCCATGGCTCTCACAAACCTACAAGGGCCAACACCTCTTCTCAGCCTTTCTTTAACTTCGCCATGCCATGCCATTTGCTCCACCCAAGCATTTTCCCCCCAACTTGAAGACCAAACATTTGCACCCAAATATCAAAAGATAAACATACCTTTAATTATTCGTGCTTAATGATATTCCAAGGCTCTCACAAACCTACAAAGGCCAACACCTCTTCTCAGCCTTTCTTTAACTTCGCCATGCCATGCCATGCCATTTGCTCCACCCAAGCATTTTCCCCCCAACTTGAAGACCAAAAATTTGCACCCAAATATCAAAAGATAAACATACCTTTAATTATTCGTGCTTAATGATATTCCATGGCTCTCACAAACCTACAAAGGCCAACACCTCTTCTCAGCCTCTCTTTAACTTCGCCATGCCATGCCATGCCATTTGCTCCACCCAAGTATTTTCCCCCCAACTTGAAGACCAAACCATGCTGAAGAGGCACCAGAACGGGACGGCCCGATTCCAGCAGGTACGTATATTAGGATGCAGAAAAGAAGGAGAGGCGATACATGATATTCAAAGATAAAGTGGACTTCAATGAGGTGAAAATCATGGCCGTCAAGGTGGTCTAATTGGACAGTGCTTTCCAATTGATCCAACGCAATGGATCAACACTCAGAAGTCTGCATTCCAAACAGTTTCCTAAACGGGTACGTATGTGCCATTGCGGACCAGCCAGTTTCTGTAGTCAATGCTAGTAGTGTGTTCATCATTATTGCCTTAGACCATGGTGTTACCTCAGCTGGATACAAGATTAGTAGTGATGGACTAAGTATTGGCTTGTGAAGAATTCTTGGCCCTTGGGGCACAAAATGGAGAGAGTGGATTATGGGGCATTCATGCCAAAGGAAGGACTCTATGGCTTGCTATATACAGAGGCTTCTTATCTAATGGAGGAGAGATTTTTTAGTGTGACCTGTACACGAGATGGTATATCACGTGTCACTATACAAATGGTGGGATATGTATGCTAAAAAGTTAATAACTTAAAAAATAAAATTTCCCATCATTCCTATTAAAATACGTAATATACCACTTGTGTTCCCGTCACAACTAAAAATTTCTACTAATGGAGTGATGAAAGATGGAAATGATAAAGCCACGTGGATTAGCCCCAGTGCCAAGGGTGGGTAAAGTGATGGGTAGGAGTATGCTCGGTACAAAAATCCTCTAATGTAACAAAAAAAGGGAAGAAAAAAAAATGATAATGTATAGAGTGGGTAAATTAAGACTAGATAGTTAACTTAAGGCTAATTAATAAAGCAATCGATAATGTGATATTTGCCAACCAGAAGATAAGCAACGTTGCTCTTGTACCTGTTTAATTTATGGGAGCTGTAACAGATCAGAACCAGCCATGCATACTTGATATATGAAAAAGTCTAAGGATATATATATGGAACTAGAACTTAGAAAATACGGTGTTGGTTGCTACAACTTCAAATACAAACCGTATAGCTAGCTTTCTGTACGTACGTACACAGTAAACATTATTTAGAACAAACTAGCTAGCTAGAGCTATATTTTTCAGAGAGGGAGAATAAATACATTATATATGATGAAGAGATGTGTCTTTTCCATTGATAATGCTCCATTTCTACATCCATCGCCCACATATGCATCCCGTTGAGCTCTTGTAGTGGTCCTGCAATGAACATGCATAGAAAACTAATGAAACAACGTCGTTAAATTTCATAACGAATTAGTTACTAGTTAAACATGATCAATGCCTTCAAATTTAGTTACAGAATTTCACTACATCATAACTTAAAATAATTCACGATATCATATATTAGATATGTAGTCTTTCTCTCTATCACTCTTCTTAAATTATTTTTGTAGAATTTCTTCTTTGTCACGGTGAGCATCTCCGGCCCCCCTCTATCTCTTTTCTTGCATGACTAACACTGTGATAGGAAAGGTATTTGACTGTTTTTGGTCTACTGCATTTTTTCTTGTTGACAAGAAATTGCGTTTAACATGTTCAACAAGAAAGTGTAATAAACCTCTTCAACTTGCAGCCCTAATATACCGCGTGGCTTGAGCCAAAGTTGTTTGTGTAACTTATATTGGGTGATGTGAAAGCACGTATTATGTGATTTTGTTGAGCCTAATATGTGGAATGCTTGCTCTACTACTACGAATTACAACATCCAACCGAAAACCAATACCAATTGGTGGAGAATTAGGCTTAACATTATATAATACTGTGCAAGACTTTAAAGGTCCTGATATGATACTCTCTCAACATCAACTGGATCTAAGAAAAGAGTTCATGGCTAGCTAACAGAAGGAACTTTCTTATTAGTGAACACCAAGTGATCAATGTTTAACTTTTCAAAGGTAGAAACTTATAAATTTCGATGTGTAAAGATCAATGTATTAAAAGTGTGAGGTGTGGGCGAGGCGTCCGAGGGACATCCCAGCCTAGGCGTGAGATGTGAGGCTTGAGGCAAAGTCTCACGGGACCTAAATTTTTTAATATATACACTAAGCGTACACATATATTATATTAAAAAAAGAAAGATTATTAATCAATAATCACATTGAGCACACACATATATTATAAATACATATACACACATATATATACATATATTATATTATACATATAAAATAGAGGATGAAAAGCACAATGAGCACACATATAACAATGCACACAGGCAACACACACATTCATTATATAAAAAAATAAAAATCAGAAAAAAAAAAAAAAGGCAGAGAGATGATAGTGCAAGGAAGAGGTATGAGGCAGTTAAAACCCTACCCAAAATTTGGGTTTGGGAGTAGAAAAAATCAAAATAATCCTCTGAGGCGAGCCTTTTAAAACATTGGTAAAGATAAAGACCATGGTTTTGGTCTCTCAATGGATCCTTGGGATTTCATGCAGAAAAGAGTTGGTATTTGTGGGGCAAATACAATTGCCTCACGAGAAATTTTTAATTGTGACGGGAATATAAGTGGTACACCACGTGTTTTAATAGAAGTGGTGAGAAATTTTATTTTTTAAGTTATTAACTTTTTAGCACACATATCCCACTATTTGCATGATAACACATGATGTACTATCCCGTGTACCGATCACTCTGAAAAATCTCTCATTGCCTCAAGGGAAATAAGTTATCATCTAACCTTGAGAATATATATTAATTAACTGACTACCTAGCATATTGGCCTAATAACGATTACTTCCCCATGTCTCCTCCAAATAAAAAAGTTAACAATTTGGATGTAAACAATACCAATCTTAACTTTGAATCTCAGTGCATTGTTACTAATGACTCGTACATAAACTTATTGGGCATGTTTGAGACTGTTTATCAAAGAGTTAAAAGTCTTTTTCAACAACAAAAATACTTCTGAACACGTTTGGAAGAAAGGGTAAAAGCGTTTTTGAGATGCAGTAGTACTTTGTGAATTAAAGCACATGTTTTTCCATGAAGCATAAAAAAATCTAGAAGTACTTTATATAGAAGTAGTCTCAAACAAGCCCTTAGTCTCGTAATTGAACACTTTTTGCCACTTAATGAATGTGTAATTTTAGCTACTAGCAAGCTATAGCCTAATCTTGCTGATTGATGTCAATTAGCTTTTCATATCAACTTCAATGGCCATACAACAAGCTTGGAAAATTGAATCCGGTCATTTTTTGTGGACTCCAAATTCCAATATTTTCCAGTGCACATTGTCTCAAGATGGACACACACACACACACACACACATATATATATTAAAACAAATTAGGAAGTACTGAAGCCATGTATAGAGTCAATCATAGGAAGAAAAAAGAATTGCTTGGAACATTCTTAAGATATGATGCATAAGCAACAAAGCTAATTAATCATTTGAGTTTATAATTAATGGAACATATAATCCTAATTGTGTGGAATACAATAAGATTAAGATAACTAACAAAATACGCGAAGATCTCATATATGCATACGATTGAATCATTGATGCATACCTCAACCAAGATTTTAGGACGCAGTAGTGATTATATTTAAGCAATGTAGCTAAGAAAGGCAACGAATTCTTTAATAATTTACAACTAAACAAATCATATGTCAACTAACACACACACACACACACACACATATATGGTTTTTGATTCATCACAAGAATGATATATTGTTGCATGCATCCATACAATACATATAAATACAAAAAAGGGATTTGATTGGGGAGAATCATACTATTTTGTATAATGAGAATACACACACATCAGTTTCAGCAATATACGTACGGTAGTACTTACGTCCAGAGTATGAGACTCATGCAAGGATGTACGTTTGTATGATATAATCACAATGTATGGTGCACCCATGGGGAGCACTAAATCGCACAGAATCACAAAAGACCCCAAAACTAATTAAAAAAAAAAAAAAAAGAAAGAGAGTATATATAAACACAAACACACAAGCAAGATAGACATTTAATATTAAGGACAAAAGAGAAACAGAGTTTTGTCTGATTGATTGTGAGGAAGAGAGAGAAAGTAGTCTTGCCATCAAATATAGAGAGTGGTCATAGATGTAATCAAGTAAAAGGTACCCACCTCTACCAAATTAAATAAGTTCTTCATCGATATCACCCAGTGCACTATTAAGCTATAGGCTGTAGCCTGCAGTAACTAAAGTTCGATCTTGCAAATTAGGGTTGTTTGGGATTAGGGTTTTATGATGAAATTGAGATCTCAGTCTCAGATTTTAGTCAGAATTTTGAATCATATAAATTTCAAATTAATTAACCTACCTCCTCCATCTATCCTTTCAGTTTGAATTCCCTTTTTCAAGAATTGTTTAAAACTTATTTAACATGAAGCTGATCATGAATTACTATGACCAGGTATATATCTACAGCAGCAGATTGAGAGTAGCTACCATATGTATATAGTACTTGACGATCGGGTAACAAATTAAAAAGAAAAAGAAAATTTACCATTTAATAATCTTCAGAAGGCCAAAGTAACTATTTAAGAAGTGATCTGCTTCAGAGTACCCTCATCGTTAATTGCCTTAAGCTGACCGTTCCTCTTCTTCTTCTTCTTCTTCTTGTACGGAATCCCTCTTGCTTTAGCCTGACACTCCTTCACTTCACGTAAGTAAACCCGAATAGCTCCATTCCCAAAAGGGTTTGTCTCCGGAGACCCTCCATGCTCCTCGTAGGCAGCACGGAGGCGTCCGATCAGCGCGTCCAGACTGCCCCATGCCTGCCTGAGGGGGCAGGTGCACGGGGCAGGCGGGTCAGGCTGCCCAAAGAAGACGCAACCGTGTAAGTGAACCTTAGTCTTTCCGAACTGATCCAAGTAGCGGAGGAAATCGAGGACGTGGTTGCAGTTGCAATGAGAGAGTGAGACTGGAGGTGATTGGTTCTTCAAGTACTGGCCGAAAGTGTTCCAGTCGCGGCGTTTCTGAGACTCGTATCGGCTGAGGGGTTGAGGTGCTTTCTGCTGCTGCGAAGTGGATCGTGATGAGGAGGAGGAGGAGCCCTCGATGGGAGTGGAATCTTTTCTTCGATGACTGTGATCATGATGGGGTGCAGACATGATATTATTGTGGTGGTGGTTGTGGAGGAATTCCTGTGTATTTTTGGCAAGAAATAGAGAAATGACAAGGGGTAAAAAAAGGAAGCAAATGGAGAAAAAGAAGGAAGCAAATGGAAGAAAGAATGAATGGCGTATGGGTTATAGTGCAATGAAAGAAAGATGAAAATCACATCTTGATGAAGTCTATTGAGAGGACTTGACATGGGCCCTATGAAGGTGCTTTATGTTCCTCTTTTTCTCCCCCCTTCTCCACGACTCTCTCTCTCTCTCTCTCTGAGGTTGATTTTGACACTATTAGCACTAACTATATTTTATTTATGCTAATGTAGTATACAGTGATATAAAGTACTACTCATCCAAAATAAAACAAAATATTAGCTACAGATCACTATATAGTAATGCTAATATGATATGCCATCATCCATGCAATGATTACCATTTTCATATTGAATTCACATTGTAATCACTAATCACATATCATATTTATGGACCCAGGTTAATTACACACAAATATATCTACATACATATGTGAACAAAAATGAGAATTTACTCTTTTTATTTTATTTTATATAATCTAGCACAAGGAAAAATAAATAAAAATTAATTACCGTTCCTCGGATGCCTTACTATATATCAACTGTAGTTAGTACTAATTAGAATTGACTAATATTCGACACAAACACGACATAACATGATTCAGACACGATATGACATGACTAGATTTACCATCTTTAATGAGCAGTAAATGCACTTAGCAAACACAAATAAAAGGTTATAGAATTATTAAAGAGCTAGAGATAGTTTAGTATTGTGAAAAATTATTACCAGCATGATTCATGATTTATATATTCACCCCACTAATAAAGTTATATCCTGTAGTGACCAATAATGTACATACGTATCCTTATTTTATTTTGGATACTGTTTTTTTTACCCAGAAATTTGTGTTTTCACATTCGTTTTTATTTTGGATACTGTTTTTTTTTTTTTTACCCAGAAATTTATGTTTTCACATTCGTTGCTTGGCAATGTTAGCTTCAGTTTCTTTATCTTGCTTCTTTTTCCAAGATTTTACTCGAATGGGCATAAAATGGCCATGGGAAGATTAGAGATATGCTCAAATCCTGCGTTGCAAAATTAGAGATATGCTCTAATGTCAGCTGGTGTTTGCGTAATGACAAATTTTCCTGATGATCATGCAGGTACGCTCGGAAAGTAAATTAAGGTAACTTTTTTTTTTAACTGGTTCTATTTGAAAAATGACTGTCTGAAAGACTGAATCCTCTCATCAAGACTCGAGGTAAATTCAAGAGAACATTACGACTTTCTGCTTTTGCTGCAGCAGTTAAGAACATTACGACTTTCCAAAGTTTTACTCACAAACTCCTAAACCTAGTACTAAATAGGGGTACTTTTTATATTACAAATCATGAGTCTTGTACCCATAATTTTGAAATTAACCCAGAAAGAATAGGGTGTATAAAGAGTGAGTTATCAGTGAACTGTTTAGCTGAGTACTTGCTCCTTGATAATTGGGCATTCGAAAAGTCGTGCGTTAGCTTCAGTGACTAACTACTAAATAAGTAAGTCTTCGAAAAATCGTGTGTTGGTTACAGTGAATAACTACTAAATAAGTAACCCTTCGAAAAATCATGCATTGGCTCTTGTAACAAATTATTGAATATCGATCAAGCTCTCAAAAAGTCGTCCGTTAGTTTTCGATGCAGAAATTGGTTTTCCTTGTGATCCTATGTGGGGCCACTTGTGGGGGGTGTGTTGGAGATGGAATCTCACATGTATCATATGACAAACAATCAATACTTAGGAGTTTTCACTTCTAAATCACTGCTGAGATATTTTGAGATAAAATCAAACATCTAGTAATAAGTGGTTAACTTAGAACAATATTGGTGATGTTGGTAGTGGATCATGTTAGGCCTGAAAGGTTTAAGTTAAAATATGATTGCCTGGAACTTGCCCTGTGCTATGGGCCACAGGAGCTTATACATAGCTCAACTCTTGCGTCTAATTATCTAAAAGTGAATTATGTATGTTATCTATATATCAGAGTTGAGATAAGTGTTTTTTACTATGGAGAAGATGATTAATAAGAGAAGATGATTAATAAATCACAGTTCTGGATTACATCATATGAAGAATACACAAATTGGGTGTGGACTTAGTATTCTTATATCTAGGGTTTGAAACTCTAGATTTTGGAGACATCTTTGAGAGATGAGTAAGGGTCTATGACCAACATACTTTTATAGATCTTTGAGAGATGAGTGAGGTAACAGATTCGAACAAATTAGAGGATGACGATTCAACCTTCTATTAAACTACTCTAATTTACAGAGGGCAAATAAGTTCAAGAGTTAAGAACAAACACAGTGTTTTGACTAACTAATCTAAACTCAAGAACCGGCATGAATCAAAGACAGAAAATTAAAAAAAAAAAAGGTATACTTAAGTCTAAATTAATTCTTTCAGGAAAATTATGGGAAAGAAAAAAGAAATCTTTTGCGATGATTATATGCATATAAAGAGTAAAGATTACGAGACACTAAAAAAGATGGGATGACGCAAATTTTGGAGACATCTTTGAGAGATGGGTCCAACCCTAAGTTTATGTTCCAAATGCATAATGCTGCTTGGAGTGCGGACACAGGCTTTATGGGAACAACTTGTATGGCATTCTAGATTTTTTACAGGGGAGCTGCTATCGACATTTTAAAAATACTATTTTGATTTTGCAGCCCTAAATAACTGAAAAAAAATGAGAAAAAAAATGTAAAATGATTTTTTGTTGTGGAGTTTTAATAACAATTCTTTACATATATATGATGGCTCTTAATTTTGCTTATTCATATTATACTTACTATGAACATAACTTTGCATGATTTAGGTAGTAATTGAGGTGTGTGTATATACACACATATATATATACATATATATATATATATATATATATATTGAACAATATGAACTTCCTAGAGACAGAGAAACACACTCTCAAAGGTCTCATCATCGTCACGATCGATGATCAAATTTGTTAAATACTTCCGACACATTACGTTCTGGAATTAATATTACAATTATGTGAGGTTGATTGTATATGGATGGGTCTTATTATGTTTACCAACGTTGGATATAGTGTACACCTGTATAAAAGTACACAGATCAGCGACCCTAAACACAGGGTGGACCGAGTCATCTAGCTAGGCTAGGAGATGGTTTGGTGAAATAAGCTAGGGTTAAGTTGTTTCTTAGACGACTAGAGAACATACTTGACCCGAACACTCAAAAGCTATTTTGTTAAAACAAATCCAATTGAGTTATCTCCAAATTTTGAGTTGTATTATTAAACCCTAAATCTTAAAGGACAATCCTTAAAATTTCATCATATCAGCTACCCAGGGCACTTTTTGGTCTTCACATTCTGATGGAGGTTTCAAATTATGGCTCATTTGGGATTTAAATTTAGAGAGTTTTAACGAAAAGTTATCAGTACTGTTCACTTTAACGACAAATCATATTTTTACATTAAAAAGTTAATCATGGTACTATTTGTTTTATCAATTATTTTATCGTTATCGTTAAAATTTAAAATTTACAATTCATTTTCATTAATTTTTTTTTTTAAATTAATGAACTTTTCTTTTTGGCTCTGACATATATTAATCAAAACCTTTATGCTGCTTTCAGCTTTTTTTGGCCAAAGATGGTGGTTACTAAAGGCAAACAAAACTTTCTCAGCAACCAAAATTTTACATGGACATGCAAATACTGTTTACCCTTTGGATTATATCTTTAGGGATTTTGGTGTGCCTTTTGCAGGTCCCTTTGACAATTGACAGCTTACATACTCTACCTATATTTTTCAAACAAAACTATCGTGTGACTACTTCACCAGTGCGCTTTACAGAGATCCACTGAGACCATCATTCTACATACTGTCAAATAAAAGACTGATATATATATATATATAAAAGTTTTTAAGGAAAGAGATCTTCATTTTAAAAAAAAAATAGGAATATCTTTTTTATTATTAGATTTAACTTTAATGAAATTCAATAGTTAAGATTTTGTGGCCTGTGATTTAATCTCAACCATAGAATTTCATTAAATCCAAATTTAATAGTCAAAAGGGTGTCTCCATTTTTTTTTTTTAAATGGGGATCTCTTTCCTTAAAGGGTATATATATATATATGAATCCTTGATCCTCATTTTTCAAAAAAAATGAAGACACCCCATTGACCGTTAGATTTGATTTTAATGAAATTATGTGGCCTATGATTTAATCACAATCACAAAATTTCAATAAAGCCAATCCAACGGTCAAGAGTGTGCTCTTATTTTATTTTTTAAATAAAGATCCCTCTTGCTAAAGGGCATACATACTATATATATATATATATATATATATATTAAGAAGTCGCTGGTTGGTGCAGTTGGTAAAGTTTTTCTTTTAATCTGAGGAAGAAACTGGACGATCTACCATGTTCTTTGAGTGTCCAAAAGAACTTGATTTTAGATTATTTGCTGTAAAAACATAAAATTTTATTCTTTCATGCAAATAGATCTTCAGTCTCTTTCAACCTTCCTTTTTGTAATGAATAATTGGTTCACACTGTTGTCTTGTCTGGTCAAAGTAATAAGTTTTCTGAAGATGAAGATATTATTACATCTCTCTTGAGATTGTACCAAACGTAACAGGTTTTGTCATATATATCCTCACCAAATGACCAAACAGAATCACATGTACTCAAGGGCGGAGTTAGGAAAGTTTATAGGCGTGGATTAATTTTCTTTTTCGGTTCGACGTAGGCTAATTTTATCAAAAAAGGTTGTGCTAATTTCAAATTAGACAACTTTAGCTTATGAATTGACATGTTTTTTTGTACTTCCAAAATTTACCCTAGGCTATAGCCCACCCTCATCATACTCTGCATCTGCCCTTGCATGCAATTTCATCGGTAATACAAATAACAGACATTTAGATTACGTATATTAAGTGACGTGAAACACGTGTAATAGTTGGACTTCACACACATGAGTGAAGCTGCTCTATTACTATAAGTTCCGCTGTTATCTAAAGTTTTAATTTGTAAAAACCAATTAACATTTAATGTAGTGAGTAATCCAACTTCTTGTAAAATTAATTATTGAATTTTTTTAATTGGGACGATCCACATCCTCACTTGAACTATCATTTCAAAAGTAGCACATGAAAAATAAAAACACTTGATTAATATTAGTTGATTAGTGTATATGTGAACACACACTATATATATTGGAAATTTTAATATTTAATATTTATATTTCCGAATTGATGGAAATAAAAAGTTGTAACCCTTATTAATAAAGCAATTTGATTCTATTTTCCAACAAGATATTCCAAACATGTTATAATGATATTTTAAATTTGGGATGGATGTTCATGAAGAGTTATTAATTGATTTTTTGCTCCTTCGAAATAATTGAAGGGTTATTATCCAAAATGGTCCCTGAGATTTGCATGATCAATAGAAATAGATCATGAGATTAAAAATCGATAGAAATGGTCACTGAGATTGTCAACCATCCATGATTTTGGTCTTTCCGTTAAAAACTCTTTGGGCAATTTTCAAAGTTTCGTAACTCAATCGATTGTTAACCAAATTCGACCCATAATATATCAAAATGAAGATAAGAAAGTTTAGAACAAGATTATACATATTTGGAAGCCCAACAATTGCCGAAGATGGCCGGAAAATAGCTTGAAAGGTGACTAGACCGCAGGAAAACTGGAAAATTCACCTGAAACTGGGTAAACTTTAACGTTCATAACTTCTTCAATACTAAACGAAATCGAGTGATTCAAAAACGAAAATCATACTTCTCGATGAGACGAAGAGAATGGTATCTTTTTTTACTACTAACTCACCGTGGTTTAGCCGGAAAACTGCTCGAAAGTGGCTAACTCGAAAATAGTTAGCCATTTTTGAGCCGTTGTCCGACCAAACCACGGACAAGTTAGCCTTCAAAAAATGTACCATTCTCTTTGTCTCATCAAGAAGTATTATGTTCATTTTTGAATCACTCAATTTGGTTGAGTATTGAAGAAGTTATGAACGTTTAAAATTTACCCAGTTTCCGGCGAGTTTTCCAGTTTTCCCGCGAACCAGACACCTTTCAGGCTATTTTCCGGCCATCTCGGGCAACCATTGGGCCTTCATTTTCATATATTATGGGTCGAATTTGGTCAATAAACGATTGAGTTACAAAGCTTTGAAAATTGCCCAAAATCGTTTTTAACGGAAGGACCAAAATCATGGATGGTGGACAATCTTAGGGACCATTTCTATTGATTTTCAATCTCAGTGACCATTCTATTAATCATGCAAATCTCAATGACCATTTTAGATAATAACCCATAATTGAATGAAAAACATTACACAAACTATCTAGTCATGATTGGGAAAAAAAAAAAAAAAATGATATCTCAGATAATGAGACGATCTTGTGTGGGACAACTTAGTATATATCTTTGTGGTGTATTATTCTGTCATCCAACGTGGACACGGGGCCAAGTGTTTGCTTATGAATCAAGTAAATCACCACCACTGTAAATTTCAATAGTCACCACAAAAGAATTAATCTTCGGTAACTGTTTTGTTTTTAGTATTCAGTCTTTCAGCTAAGAATAGGAGAAAACTATATAGAGAAAAGAATAAAAGAGGAAAGGTAATGAAATAAAAAGAAATTGTAATGAAATGTTATATAAAATGAAAACTAAAAACTAAAAGCAACTTGAAATGATTTTGCTTTGAGTTTTTGTTTCATGCATTCTCCTTCATTTGTTTATCCTCCATTCTCTCTTCCTTAGTTGATTACAAAATTAACCCTAAGTTAACTTATGTTTGGTACAATACTTCTCCCTCTAATATGAAGGATTGGTTACAATAATTAAGGCCATGCTTCTGACCATTACAGTAAGTCTCTATCAGTTGAGAGTGAATCTTATGTCGAATAACTAAAGCCTTGCCTAATAGTTTAAATGAATTTGGACCTCTTCATCCACTGTCAATTAATTTTGAGTTGAATGCTCGTATTTAAACACACAGTCGAATCTCGATTTACCTCATACAAAGGAAATTTGACAAGCTTAATGAATAAGTTGAGGTTTCATCAGAAAACCAAATGACAATATGAGAGTAGCCCAATTATTTATAAGCATATGCAAAGTTCCTTTTTTCGATGTGGGGTTAATACTCTCAACACTTAATACTAAGTTTGGATAAAGAACTTCAAAGTACGAAGAAACTTTAAATTCAGTTGCTAAACATGCAGTACATGAACATTACCAATGAAGTACTCTAGCATTACAAAGCTACTACAATTGGTAGAATCAAACCTTTGTATGTTTGTTCTTTCCTTCTTAAAAATTAGTGGTAGCTAGAATCAAACTTGTGTGATGCATAGTGAATTGCAGGGTCACTTTAAAGGGGAATTATGCAGTGTTTAGTCATTCAAAATGGAAAGGAAGGCAAGTGGGTTATGCTTATGCGGATTGCATTTGCACTGAATCTCAGTTGCTTTATAATATCAGCTTAGAACTTGGGAGTAGAGTAGATGCTTGCAGCTTGCTTATATTACTGCTCATCAACAGTGGTTTTTGGTTCCAACCAAACCAAACGAATTATTACATTCTTTGCTTTTAATTTCCGTACAGCATGGACACGTGATTGGCCCCATTTTCTTGTCCAACTCCAATTCCTTGGTGATTGGAAAGATATTTCAGTGTTTTAGAATATGGCTAAAGACATGGTGTATTCGACCGTGTTTCCAGTACCTGAAAAATTTCTCATAAGATTGCATCTCCTGGTCAAAACCCTAAAAATTGGAGTTTGACTTTAACCTGCCAATTTATTTGCCCCATTGCTTGCCACTCGACCCAAGAGACTTTGGGCCAACCGTAAGATCGAGTGCAGGCTCGGTATTAGAAGCCCGATAATAACCTTATTTTTAAGTCATGCGTGCCATTGTTGGTCTCCCAAACCCAATGCATCATGAACCACAAACCTATGGCGGAACAAATGAGATGGCCTAGACAAGCAAAATTGGCAATTGGCAAAAAGAAGACTGATAATAGGTTTTGGGACCGAAAATATTATTGGGTAGGGTCGTCCGTGTCACGTTATCTATCTGCTCAAGGCACACACAAAAAGGCTCTCTGCATTAGAGCAACTCCACCGGGACCAATAGCCCGATGGACCAGCAATTTTTTTTACCCAATCGCCCCAGCTCCTTACTCCAGCTTATGCGGGCGATAGGGTTGAGGGGGGCCCGAGTGAGAGGCTCGGCTAGAATCGGTGGCTCGAGAGCCTGAGACTAAATGATGCATGGCTGATGTTAGCCAAGTTATAAAAAAATTTGCGTCAGGCGCATGTCGCACACGGGCGCGTGGGGGCCTGTCATTAACAACTTTTCAATCGGTGGGGCCCGCGGTGCAGATAGCTGAAATGTTACTGTTGGTGGGCCATATGGCACGTTCTCATCTGTTGGATTTCAATAGTTACTTTTTTTGAACCATTGGATTTTCAACGGTCAAAAAAATTTCAAACGTTCCGCAATATCAGCCGTTGGATTTGAGATCAATGGTCCACGTTATTCGCCTTTAAAAATTTTAAAAAAAATTCAGATATGTTACGTTGGGGCATGTGGCACAATCTGGAGGGTTGGATTTCAAATTTTTTTCAATCCAACGGTAGAAATTAATTAAGTTAATAAAAAATGTTAAAAATTAATAAAAAATCCAATTTTTTTTTAAAATTAATAAAAAAATCCAAATTTTTTTTAATTAATAAAAAAATAATTGATTTTACTTTTCTATAAATACCTTCTCATTATCTTCTACCTTACACCACAATTTCATATTTTCTCAAATACTTTCAACCACATTCCAATCTTTTTGTCAAAGTTTCAATCAAATTGGTTTCCAACAAAATGACTAATGATGCCGGTACGAATTGGACGCTTATCGAAGATGTTACGTTGTGTTCTTACTGGGTTGAAGTTACTCATGATCCGATTACGGGTATGAGATGCAGTTGCAAGAAATGTGGAGTTTTATTCATAACCTTTTGCTTGAGAAAATTGGTGGGAAAAGAACGAAAGAATCGATGTCCTAGTCGTTGGAGAGTACTCAGCCAATCGTTTAGTCTTTGGAGAGATGCCTTGGCACAAGCTAGTAGTAATCTTCGAAGTGGGGAAAATTTAGCGGATCAGGTAACAATATATTATTTACTATTTTGTACTATACCCAAATTTACATTAGCTACTTTGATTATAATTATTTATTCTCCCGCATTGTGTAGACACTTCAAGCACAAGCTTGGTATAATGCCAAAACCAAAACAAAAAACAATCATTCATCCGGTGGCAATGTTGGAATATTGTCAAAGATTGTCCTAAATTCAGAGTTGTGCCTATCGGTCCAGAAGTTGTCATGAACAGCACCCCTTTACACTTTACGCCCGATCATGCCTCGCATGTTCATGAAACCAACACAAAAGAAATGCTGGAAACGCCCCCTGAACAAGGGTCGGGGTCGACCCGTTATCCAATTAGCCCTCAAGGTAAAAAGGCTTTAAAGAGAAAAGGGAGTGCTTTTCCAATAATGATTATGCAAAATATATGGAAGAACTTGCTCGCCAAGGTGAATTGACTTTGGTGTGGGAAATGGCTAAATTTGAGGCTGATAAGGCTAGAGATGAGGCAAAAGTTGCAGCTGTTAAGAGATTATTTCAAGCTAATGAGAGAGAAAGAGAGCTACCTAGGCAAGAAAGGGAAGAGTTTAAAGAAGAAAGAAGGGCTCAACAAGATCGTGACATTATGAAGGAGCCTGTAGAAGCGATGTCTCCGAATTGTAAATACTTTTGGAATTCGGAGAAAGTGGACGTGGTGTGTATGAGGCGTGTAAGAGAAGTGAGAGTAAGAGGAGATGGTCCTAGCACCACAAGAGGAGATGATCATAGCACCACAAATTGGTTAGGCGATGATTTTCCATTCACAATGGATTAGGGAATTTGTTTTTAATCGGAGCCCATAATTTTCCAATCACTTTGGGTAGTAATTTCTTATTTATTGAATAGAGTACTTTATGTTGTTTCCAATTTATTGAATTTAGTACTTTATTTAAACTAAGAGTATATTTATTTAATTTGATAATTTATTTAAACTAAGAGAATCTTTATTCAAGGGATATAAACACACCAAATAAAATTACATAAACATACCATATAAAATTACAAACACACCAAATAAAAAAAAATTCACTAAATGAACTTAAAAAACACACCAAATAAAAACAAACACACTAAATGAACTTAAGTTTCTTGAGCTTGTTTCAATTCCCACTGGTGCTCTATCAAGTCAATTTGTTGGGAATTGTGCATATATGGGTCCTGAAGTGAAGTATATCGTTGAATGAGCTTTTCATTGTAACATCCATTCCTTTGGAATGACTCATGTTGCACAGGTTCTTCGGTGGTGTCATGCGCACAATATATTTATGTTCTGGAATTGTTCATCGTGTCTGGCTTGTATTCATCAACAACATCATAATCGTACTCATTTTCTACAATCATGTTGTGAAGAATGATGCACGTCATCATGATGGATCAAAGCGACTCTAAATCAAACATTCTGGCAGCACCCCTGACAATCACCCAAAGAGCTTGGAGGATACCAAAACAATGCTCCACATCATTTCTACACCCCTCTTGACAGCTTGTAAAGTGTTTTTCCTTTGCACTTCGCGGACGTGACACTGTTTTGACAAACGATGACCACCTTGGGTAAATGTCGTCTGCTAGGTAGTATGGCCTGTGGTACTTATGTTTGTTAACCCAGTATGTGACTCTTAGTACTTTTCCTTGCAAGACATCGTTGAACACTAAAGATTGGGTAAGGACAATGAGGTCATTTTGAGCTTCCAGAACACCCAAAAAAGCATGACAAATCCATGTATCAAATGATGCCACCGCCTCCAAAATGATAATTTTTGCTCATTTTTTATCTTCATAAGCTCATTGTCATGCACTTGGACATTTTTTCCAGGTCCAGTGCATATAGTTGATGCTTCCAATCATCTCAAGAAAACCTCGCATCTTGCCCTTCTTCAGAAGCCTTTGTAAGTCTATCTCAGTAGGTCTTCGGAGATATTTTATGGTGTAGATAGATTCGATTGCGGACCAAAACCTTATCAGGAACTCAAGAATGGTTGATTTCCCCATCCTCGCTGTTTCATCCACTTGGTTTGCAGATGCTCCATATGCAAACATCCGCAAGGCAGCAGTAATTTTTTGTTCAGGAAGGAGACCTATAACACCAAAAGCATTATTCTTTTGCACAAAGTAAGAATCATGGTTGCAAACAGCAATCATAATTTTGTTGAACAAATGTCGTTCTATTCTAAAACGATGTCTAAAGTACGTATCAGGGAATGCACTATTACGAACAAAATAATCGCCAAGAGATCCGTACCTCGTCATTGCCTACTTGCATCAATGTTTGTGGAATGGCTGGGCCTAGAGATCTGCGCCACAACTTGGATGACTCGACGGGAATGTAAGGCTCTTTGGCTTCTTGCATCGTCATTTCTCCTTCCACGCTCCTCATCCTCTTCTTATTCCATCTCATTTTCACCCATCTGGAGATTGAACATTTCTTCCCATTGCTTAAACAATTCTTTCTCTTGCTCATCGATTTCCCACAACATCCTTGAAGAAGACATTGTAAGAAGGAAGCATAAACTATGAATAATGATAGAGATTTTGATTTTGGTGTGTGATTTTTTAGGATGGATGGTGGGTTATAAGGAGGAAAAAGAAAGGATTATGTTGTAGATAATGCCACATGACATGCCGTCGTTCGTTAAAATTCTAATCGAAATCTATCCTCAACGATTTTGAAGAGGTGACGACATGTGGCACGACGACATTGGATACAAATCTTATCGAAATCTACCACCAAAAATTGTCTTTTCGGATAATGACACGTGGCACAACAAGAACGATTAAAAATCTTATCCGAAATTACAAATAAAATTATTTTGTATTATTTTATGAAATAAAAAATACTAATATTTTATTGCCTATTCCATGGCTATTCAGTTTAGAGGTGGAAATGCAAAATGCAGTTACTGTTCACTAGAGGGGATTGAATAAGAAGTTGCCTTAGGGGGCCTTTGTCACATTGGAGTTGCTCTTAGGATCTCACGCGAGCCCATTTTTGTGGACTTGAATTTAGGGGGTCTTCGTTTGACTTATACTATGTTTGGATAAGGAAAATAAACTTGAAATTTGGATAAAAGTTAGAATTTATAAATTGACATGCACCAATTCCCTTGTTTGGATTCATAAACATAGAAATTTAGAATTTCCTCGTGAAAAAAAAAACTTGGAATTTGGGACCTTCAATTCCCAAGTTTAAATTCCATATAAATAGACGTTATTTCCCAATTTCTATGATTGAGAGTTTAAAAATAACAAATTCCGTATTCAATTCCATTATTCTTTTAGGTTAACCAAACAAGAAAATTCACAAATTCTAAAAAGTAAAATCTCTTCGTTTCAATTTTCGTCATTTTAAAATTTCTTAGTAATGTTAAATTTATTTATCCAAACATAATGTTATGTATGTCTTGAGTAGATAGATAATGCGACATAGACTCGAATTTAATTATGTCGGTAATGATTTTGTCAAACCGGAAATTGGTTCTATTAAGACGGTTTGGTTTTGTTCAGTTTGAAAGACTTAAGTCTTCTCAATGAAGGAGGAACTGTATCCCCAATAAATGCAGGGGAACCAAACTTTCCTAAATTGGTCATAAGACAAGGAAGGAGAGCAATTGCTGGCCCAATCCTGCCATGTATAGCTAGCCAGCGTTGTGTACCCACATATATGTTCCAAAGTTAATTCTATTTGTATCCTATACATTTTTTCACACCCAGAATGGTCCAAAAAATTATAAGTTAAATCTTGCATATAGAAATTTAGAGCTTGTTTGAATGTACTTTTAAAATGACTGAAAACGCTTTTTATGAAAATATTTTTTGAACCAATCATTAGTAAAGATGCAAGCAGATTCTGGAAAAGCACTTAAACTACTTCTTGAAAGAAGCACATAACTGATACTTTTTGCAGAAAACACTTTAAGTGATTTTGAAACCCAAAATATGTTCTTTAAAAGCGCTTTCAGTCATTTTAAAAGCACATCCAAAGGAGCCCTAAATATTCTTTGCAACGCTTCTTTTTTTAAACAAAATTTATTATTATTAAGGCGAGAGAAAAGAGTTCAAAATTATTACAATAATTTAATAAATTAAGAGTTTTGAACTCGAGATATATGAGTAAAAACCTAACGTCTTATTTATTAAAATATTAGACCATATGCATTTTTTTTATAACGGCTAACTTGGTACGTAGCATTATAACCAAACTCAGTAAAAGTGAACAATTTGGGAACTTGAGTTTAGATGGAAAACCTTGTTCATTGGTGATCATGATTCATGCATGTGAGCATCTTCAGACTGGTGGTAAACGTGGACAGAGGAGGCCTAAAACTTTAATTGCAAATATTTAGCCCACCAACTCCGCAAATCTGCAGTACATGCATATCTGAATGCTGACAATTTCAATTCATTGAAATAAAGATGGGATTGGCAGCAGGCTGTCCCACGACAGACCTTTGCTCGCTAGCTTTATATATTACTAACGTCTTCGAGAGAAGTTTTAAATTTTTGTTAAACTAACTCAATGTATTATTGCCTATTTGGCATTGTTGATATATTTTTTGGAGATGCTATTGACACTATGCATAGAAACTTCAAACTTATCTAGGCTTCACGTATCCACAACTAGAAACCCTAATGAGCTTATGACTAGACTATTAAATCCCATGAAATTGTCGTTTTCCATGCAAAAACCCCTTAACGACTAGGAATTAATTCGAGTTTCACTCTTCCTTATGACACAAAGAATAGGAAGCTAATTAAAACTCTAACCCTAATTTATTCAAGATATAACTATGTAAACCAATTTGACTTGAACTTTATTATTTGACTTCAACGCTACTATTATCGCACTCTGATATAGTCGTTATGCACTCGAGTTAATACAAGTTTACTCTAGTAATTTAAAAAACGAGTACTAAATAATTTTTACAAAGCGTCAATAACAACATCATGTTCATGTTAGTAATCATATAAAAACAATTGGAAGCTAATTAATGCATGCATCGATTTATGGTGTGTTGGCTAATTTTGAACTATGGACCATACTTCATATGGGCCATCAAATATAAAATTTAATCTCTCCTTGGGCATGCAGCAGAAGATGCAGAACTAGAGAATTAAATAGCGTCACCTCCTACTTGTAGTGCCATACTGTCATTCAATGACAAAAAATAGTCCACTTCTGTTTGCCATGGCATACCTAGAATCTTAAGTCGAGAATTACTGTCATCGAAGATCAAACTTGAATTAGAAGTTAATCACAAGCACGCATGTATTAACTGAACCAACCCTCGTTAGCATTTTAACAACTTTAATCATGCATTGTATTGCGGCATTCTTTTGTTCCTAATTAATAATTATATGCAAATATTTGCCTAAAGTATTACATTGTAGCTGCATGTTTTGGAATCAATGATATAAAGTATTACTCGGTCTGCCACGCTGCTCATACTATAAGCATTGCACTGCAACAGTGACCGTCGACCGATATTGATGGTTGAATATTTCGGGCGGTAGCGTGGAAGACCCGCCACGAAGCCGCTACTATCTTTGGTGGCAGTGTAGTAATACGTATTTATTCCACCTCAAATATAATACAAGACTCGTGATCTCATTTATATTTTAGGTAGAATTGCAATGTACTAGGACTCGGTCTCATAACTTTCATACTAAAATACTCTCAAAAGAGTAATGCTATTTATACCATATTAGGTGGGATCTGATATGGACAACCATATTATTTGGAAAATTTGCAAAATCCAAGGAAATGAAGGAGAAAGACTTATCGTATATCACAATCATCATTTAATTAACTAGTTTTTCTTAATTACTAGTTTATTAAATAGGGAGTTTTAACGAAAAGCTTGCAGTACTATTCACTTTAACGAAAAATCACATTTTTACACTAAAAAGTCAAACTTGGTACTATTCATTTTACTTTTTATTTTGTTCTTATTGTTAAAACTCAAAGTTTTCAAGTTATTTTCATTAATTTTTCTTATTAAATAATGAACTAAATTTAAAAATCTGATTAAATCAAATGATGTGGCTGTCCACATCAAATGCCACTTGAAATAGTATGAAAATGTAGTACAAAAACATAATATGAATAACATTACTCCTCTAAAAAATGTAATATAAAATGGTTTTTGAATAATAAAATGTGCAGTTTGTTATATTTTTTTGGGGGGTTGGAGTGGAAGCTAACTAAGATTCTGGGATGCTGGTTGAAGGTCAATCCCGCACCAAATTTGAGATGGAGATGAGGTGAGTCAACCCCATTGACTGACAGAAGATGGGACCTTAATGTTTGTTAGGTCATCTCGGCTAAAGTCGCATTTAGCCCTAAATTGACAAAATCAATCCCCAACCAAAAGGTTGAAGGAAAGCGAATAAAAGAACATGCTAAATTTTGACCTACTGCATACTAAGTAAATAATGAGAAAAAGAAAAATCTAGTTGTGTAGCGTATTTGGACTTACTTAAGTTAACGAGATCAGTGTATTTTTTTCTTTGTATAGAAGTTCAAATACTACTTAATGTAATTTAGATTAGATTAAAATACCATCAAATAAAAAAACTACCTTGTGTTTTTCTAGCCATGTCTAAAGCTACAAAGAAAGTGCGTTTAGCAACAGATTGGCTCCCATCATGGTTAAAACTGCCTTAGTGCAATTGATGACCGTTGGTGCTAACAAAGTCAAAGACCCTTGAGAAAATTATAGAATACATCAATGCGCGACATACATTACCGAAATTAAAAACTAAATTTTCAATAATTATTTTAAGAATTTAATAAATGAAATTTTGTGGACAGTACAACTTTAAATTCATTTTTTTAAAAATAATAATCATATAATCATTTAATCCACATTTATAAATGTCACTTTCCTTTCCATCACGCAATTTTCTGTAGCCAGAATTGAAAAAGATACAAAACCAGAAGAACCTAACGAAATTCCACTTTTACCCTTCATATTTTTGAAATGCATCAGAGTTCTCAAAGTACACTTCACCATGTAATTATATCAACACGTAAGGGTATTTATGGTATTTCAACAATGATTTCTCTATTGCACCCAAAGAATGGCTTGCAGAGTTGGCAATGTCGCCTCTCCCTTTCTCATTCCAAACGACACAGAAACACTCGCACTCACAAATCAGTCTCTCTCTGTCTCTGTCTCTCTCTCTGTCTCTGTCTCTCTCCCTCTCTCTCGCCCTCGGCAGTTAACCTGCTTCAATTCAATCCCACCACCTACTCTCTCTCTCCTCTCTCTCTCTCTCTCTCTCTCTCCAATTCCATTCCTTCATTCATTGCAATTTGCGTGTTATTTGAAAAGCTTGAAGCCTGCTTGGTTGCTATGAAAACATATTCTCGGATTTTCTGAGAGCAAGAGAACATCAGCTGGAAGAGTAATTAAGCGAGAGATGCCGCTGGTGAGGTTTCAGGTGCGGAACGAGTACAGCTTGGGGCAGCCTCAGCTGTACAAGGAGGTGAACAGAGAAGATCCCAAAGCTGTGCTCGACGGCGTCGCCGTCTCCGGCCTCGTCGGGATCTTGCGCCAGTTGGGTGATCTTGCCGAGTAAGTTTGCCCCTTCCTTTGCTCCAATTTTACTCAGGCAGTTCATTTCTCACCACCCTTTTGCATTTTCTTCCATTTTCTGTGTATTTTTGTATCTGGGTTCAGCTCATTCAATCTAAAGTTTACTTCTTTTGGCGTTGAAGTTCTGTTGAAGTAATGCAATTTGGTAACTTTTATAATTTAGCAAATTGGGTTTTGCGTAATGGTTATTATTTTTTGAAAATAGCTGACAAATCATTGGTAATTACATGTTCTTTTGGATTAGTTGTGGGATTATATATTACAAGTCGTAAAGTTGGTTTTTTTTCTTCTTTCTGCGTTATATGGGGATTGGCATGAATTATCACCTTCGCAAGGCCATTAAGTGTTTTGAAAATGCTCTGGATCCTGAATCTTTACAGGTTTCTTTGATTTTGGTGTTTTTATCACTGCAAAATATGGTAGCCTTGTGTTACAGCTATTTTCAGCGTAATGTCAATTTGGGGTGCTACCTATGAAGCACGGATGCTTTAGTTTGGTCGCGTTTCCGTATACTTCATCGGATACGATACTCGTCCAATACTCCCGGATACTCGCCGCTTATGAGTTTTCGGCTTTTAAGATACCGTTACACTTTCAAATGAGAAATTAAGAGGAGAACATTAATAGGAAACAAAGATTTAGTTGAAAGTTGATGAATACAATGAGCTTGCCTCTAATGGAAACAAGGAATATAACTCTCACACTTGAATGAACTTGAATTTGGATGTTTTCAGGTTAAAAATATGTTCTAAATTATATATTTTTACTGTCGTCTCTATGACGTATCATATCCTAGTTTTAGAGATTTTACGTAACGCTGTCGTATCATAGGGTGCTAGTAGATTTCTCGCTAGCTCTTGTTAGTAAAATGGAATGATTTATCATGGTAATGGAAACTTAGTTACCTGTTACAATTGAACTTTACTTTGGCCTGTTTGGGTACATTTGGATGCTGTGAGATTGAGTTCCATATCATTTAGGGTAGTGGACCGGTATTTCGGTTCTTTTCAAGCGAAAATGGCACTAACTGCAATAAGATCCTTTCCTTCTTATGTTTTATTAACATTGGCAACAAGAGACTAAATAAGTTTAAACTTAATTTGCCCCCGGATATGAAATTGCTTGAAAGTTATTTGTTGGGTGGAGATTCCTATCTCCTGTGCTTAGTGGAAGTTCCTCAGGTTGGTGAAAGGCCAAAATGTGAATTTTGGATCTTCGGTATAGGCTATCAAGTCTGAAATGTATAACGCAATAGGTTGAAGCTAGTGATTATTCTATTATAATTTATAACAACTGTTTGTATACATATAATAGTAAATGGTACTAACTTAGAAAGTAACTTAAAACATGTAGGTTTGCAGCAGAGGTCTTTCATGGCTTGCAAGAGCAAGTGATGACTACAGCTTCTAGAAGCCATAAACTGATGGTTCGTGTGCAACACATTGAAGCTGCAGTTCCTCCCCTCGAGAAGGCTGTACTTGCTCAAACAAGCCACATACATTTTGCTTACACCAGTGGTATGGCTTTTGTTTCTCACCTTTATGTCTGTATATCATATGCCAGCTATTAACAACTATCAACAGGTGTCGTTCACTCTTGTGCAAACTGCTCGGAACTTTTGTTAAATAAGCTGCAGGTTCTCATAAAATTCAATACTGGTGATGTAATAACTTATTTTATGATGTAAAAAGGGAATTATCTATGGTTAGTTTTAGCTACCACTATCATTCATTACATATTTTTGTATAGGTTTGTTTTTGCTAACCATTTAAGAACTAGATATTGAAGCCGAAATCCTTAAAGGAAAGTCTAGGAAGATAGAATTATATTGTTTTGTAATGAATGATAGTGGTAGTATTCTTTTATTGTTTTGTAAACAAGAGAACTGCAATTTTCTTAGAAGTGGGTTATTTTTTCCATATACAATCTTACGTTTAAAATATCTTGGAAACCTTGGATAACACTACTTACTGACCATAGCGGCAAATCTACACATATTCTGGGACAGCATTATATATACTCTGAATTTTGAGGGGATTACTTCACTACAAACCTTTCATAATTGACCTTGTTTCATCTGTTCTTTATTGTGGGTATTATTTTGTTATATACTCTATAGTCCTTATCCCATGAGTGTGACATCATTATCCTGATAATTGAATCATTAATAGAAAGCAATTGCTTTGCAGGTATACAGTGGCATCCTCGTATTCGAAATGAGAAAAATCATTTCATCTACAATGACTTGCCTCGTTTTATTATGGATTCATATGAAGGATGTCGGGATCGTCCACGTTTGGATTTACTGGACAAGTATGATTGAAATCTTTACCTTAATTGGCTTACATTTTGTGGTTAAATTTTTTTATTCACCTTAATTGGTGTACAGGTAGTGTGGTTAAATTTTTTTTATTCACCTTAATTGGTGTACAAGTGGTTTAAAATTTTATAGTAACTGGTACATGATGGAATTATTTCCTTTACTGTTCAGATTTGATACTGGTGGCCCAGGATCTTGTTTGAAGAGATATTCAGATCCAACCTTTTTCAAAAAAGCATCTGCTATCCCTGATGAAGAAAATGTTGAAAAAGTCCGAAGGTCTAGGAAGGCTCAAAGAAGCAAGGTATGCACCAACCTTTTTCAACGGCTTCATGTGCATCCAAGTTATCACTGTCAGAAGTGGCTATTTAATAGGGTATCAAAGAATGCCCAAAGCATAAGTTGCAACCTATTGCCAACCCATCTTAACCGGTTTCTATTAGGTTTGGTTTTGGGTTTTGAAAAGTCACAACCTGGTAATCTCCGGTCGGTTCTGACTGGAGCCCAACCTAAACCATCCCAAATCTTGCCCACTCTTAGACATTAGTGCTTCATCCCAAGCAGAGAATCTGTATTTCTTATTTGAACGAACTTTGCTTATGCTTTCATATGCAATATTGTGGATGAGTATGGCTCCAAAGTTTTCTTAAGACAGATAGATGCAAGCATATTTTATCATTGTTAAGATAGTGAAGTGCAATGGCCTCTCACATCAATTTCTTCTTGATCAGAGTTTGATTTTCTGCTATCTGTAATCTGTATGTAATGTTTTGTTGGATTATTCTATCTTCTAAGTACCTCAATGGTTCTGTCACTTGGGATTTTTCTAATTAAAATGTTGAAATGGACAGAAGAAAAGAGGATCACAACGTAAAGGAGATGTATTGCGTGGTGCATCAGCATCTAATCGCAGTAGCAGGTATCCTATATGTTTACACACACATATGCATACATAGAGGAAGTCTCTAATTAATGCATAAATCTATAAGTAACAAGTGGCTCCCATCTTTGACTAAATGGAACTAAATACTTATGATGTCTGACCATGCAGAATGCAATATATTTCTCCTATTGTAAATGGGCAAAGCTCGTCTTCTCAAACTGCCTCCACAGCCGACGTGGCATTGAAATCTGACCTGGGGGACAATTCCACTTCTTTTGATTCAAGAACTGAGTCGGGATATATTGAGTATGCTGCCCATCCAAGTTCCTCCATGCAAGGCGAAGAACATGAATCCAAGGAATCACCTACTTCTAAATTGGTGCAACATGTTGATACTATTGATTCTGTCTCACCTGCGGATCCAACTGGATTTGTAGATGATAACTCTCCTGGAAGTTCATTACAGGACCAAGTTACCTCTGGTTCATCTTGTGTTAACTGGGATGAGAAAACAGAGATAGTGGATCGGAAATGTCAACAGAATGGTATAGATGAAACTACAGAGACGCATCCAACAACAGATAACTTGGATGCACATGAAGCAGGAGCTGGTAACTTTAGAATTATTGAGCGAATGGATGCCCTCTTTGATGATGAAAACATTGTGGAATCAATCTCGAGCGGGAACCAGACTGATGAAATTGAAAGTGAACCAGACAATTTCATGGATGCGCTTAACATCATTGAATCAGAATCTGAAACCGATCTTGATTGTCAAACAAAACGAGAAGTGGAACATATTGCCTCTGTTGTCAACAATGAAGGACCATACGGTGTGCATGAGACTACACGCGATTGTTCGGACGATCAAACTCCAATTTTTGAATCTCATACTTCAACGTCTTACATTTCCTCCGAAGTAGAAGTGCCGACAGATCTGCCAAACTCAGCCTTGTTAGAGAGTCCCATACATAAGCAGGTGCCTCAGATAGACATGGAACCTTCTAATCCAAACCACGCTGTAGGCACCAATAGAGCTGACATTTTTTATGGTTCAAGGTTAGAATCTGTTAGTGGTGATTCAGTATCCTCTGGCTCGGGAACTACTAACTTGCAGGATAAGACCATAAGCAGTATATATATTCCTCAAGAATCTCCTGCTGACGTTTCCAGGAGCAGTTCAACATCTCCTTCCTCTGGAACCGCTAACGATCAGGACAAGACCATAAGCAGTTTATGTGAGGCTCAAGAATCTCCTGCTGACGATTCCAGGAATAACTCAACACCCTCTGTCTCTGGCTCTGGAACTACTAGTGTGAAGGATAAGATCACAAGCAGTTTATGTGAGTCTCAAGAATCCCCTGCCGACATTTACAGGAATAATTCAATAAATTTCTGGACAAATGGTGGCCTATTAGGACTTCAGCCATCAAAACCTCCTGATTTCAGCATGTCAAGTCCTATAAGTCAAGATTCTGCTAACAGAAATCACACTGAGACAGTTGATCTCTCAAATCATGCTTACAAGCATATAGTCGATGAGCTTGAAAGCAAAGATAGTCCGTTGGTTGAGAATGCTGGCAGTAATGATAAGGATTTGAGTTCTAAATGCTCCATATCATGCTCTGAGAATCAAGATGATGGCATCTCTTTCAAGAAAATACCTAACGGATTTTCACCCACTGAGTTATATCCAAAACTTCGTAATATTGGTGATTCTCATACGATAGAACCTGGGACTGTGTTGCCAGTTGCTCCGTCCACTTCCAATGAAGCGAATCAGGAGAAAGAGGAAAACTCTTCTTGGGTTTTTGGGCTTGGCCGTAGGTTACTTGTGAATGATTTTGGTCGAAAAATTGCACTTGTCCATGATGACGGATCTGAGCCTACTCGTTATTCAGATGCTGGTGTACTGGACCAGAGAAATGAGCAGCAGAGAGTAGAGTACCAAGCATTTCCTGAGACATCCGTCAGAGAGCCATTTGAGGATGGAATTGGTGTTGATTCATCTCCTTCTTCACCACCACTTGAATATATGAAAATATCTTTTCATCCCGTAGATGGCATTGAAACTTCCATACTCAAACTGAAATTATCTGATGGAAATCAAAGCCATGAAAGTGCAAGAGACATGTTTCAGTCATTTCAGTTGATCCCAGAACCTGCTGTTCCTCTGCATGAATTTGTTTCTGATTCTGACGATGATACATTCTGTAGATCATCTGCATATATATCAGATGATTGTCATAGCCATCTCTCTGAATCGAATTCTGAACAATGGGAATCTGGTGAAACTCTAGAAAGAAATAACCATGAACTATATGATGGTTTATGTGGAATCTCATCAGAGGAGCTATACGATGGTTTTTGTGAAATCTCATCAGAGGAACATATATCCACCTCCCCAGTACTAGACGGAATATCCCATAATGCCACTTATGGTGATGGTGGAAGTAAAAGTGTGCACACTGAGAATGGTCTGGAACATTCTCTCTCTGATCCTCTACTTGATCTTCCAAGTTTCAATGCTTTAGAACCTGTACTTCAGCAAGAAGCAAAAGATGATTCAGGTCCAAAGGATCTCCCTGGTTTGAGATGTTCAGAGGATTATACACCAGGATCACCACCTCTCCCTCCAGTGGAATGGCGTGCTTCAAAACCATCCTTGAATGTTGCAGAAGAAAAATATGTATTCAAAGGTTTTAGACATGCATTAAATGCAGAACTTTTGGGGTCTGTCACCCTCCAGCAACCTAAGCCAGCACCAATACAGCAACAACAAATGAATGAGGATTCCATTAAACCGCAAGACAAGGTATCATGTATTTTAGTTCAATCCTATTATTTTAAGGCATGACAGGTATTCAAATAGGAATAGTGGCGACTGGCGAGTTGAAACTGAGTAAGGACATATTATCAAATTCTTCTTGCTGCAGCAGGACCACCACATGAATGGACAGAAAGATGCTGATCAGGATCTAAATGGCAAAGGGATAGACGAAAAAGAAGATTTCCTGCAACAAATTAGAATAAAGGTGAGTCACCATTTTTTCTTGTCATTTGCCTGCTTTCCAAGTAAAAGTTACTTTGTGTTTGTACTGGAGCGTTTCATGTTCGTATGTGAAATGTGCATCAACATGCCAAATCAAGATTTTTCTCATCTCTTCTGCTGCCGCAGATCCATAGCTCTATTTACTTAGAACATGCCTGGTTGTACTAAATCTTGATAGATTGACTTCATCTTGTAGTAAAGCTTTGCTTTCATCTGTTGCGACCTTGCAAACTAGACTAGAGTAGATTAAGTAACAAAGAAACTATTGCTAACTTCGTGCTCGTTTCTTGTTATGTCCTTCCAGTCATTCAACCTGAGACGCACAGTGCCAGCAAAGGCAGCCGCCACCCCAGCACCTGCCGCCAATGTCAAAGTCACCGCAATTTTGGAGAAAGCAAACGCCATTCGCCAGGTTCCCCATTGCCCTGTACCTCTTTTCTTTCCTTTGCCTTTTGTCCATTCTCATTATTTGCATCACAGCAACCAAGTTGACATTTTATCAAAACTTATCAGGCTGTTGGGAGCGATGACGATACCTGGAGTGACACTTGATTCAGCCGCGGTTTGTGCCATCCCAGGAGAAGCAATCCACAAACTTGGCCGAGGCTGTGTTAAATATGTGTGAATAATTTCAGTTTCTTTGTGTAATTAGGTGTAGGGGCCAACGCCAATCTTGTATCCATCCAGTGAAGTATTTTGATTGATTCCTTCAGGTGGAAAGATGAGATAAGTTGTTGTCCGGTTGAGAGTACATGATCATCTTTACATATTTGAGGCAATCGTTTATACAAAATGCCATAAATGCCTGATTACATACATCGATCTATTCTTCTTGTACTGATTTTATTTTGAGAAGGCTTTTTATCCAAAGCGGTTCGTAAGGTGGTATAATTTTTCACTCTGTCCTGAAATTAAAATCGATAGGAGTGGTTATTGAGTTTGTCCGTCGTCAAACTTTTTGGTTATTATGTAAAAAAATCTTGGTAACTTAGGATAAAATGACAAAATATTCTCAATTTTTGTCAAATCATTTTGGCTCGTTGTATATTAATTTATTAAATTAAGGGTATTTTTGTTATTTTGTTTTTTATTTGATAGAAATTTTTCGTTGCTGAATCAAAATGATTGATGGTAGACAAACTCATGGACCACTTTATTGATTTTAAATCTTATGAACTAAAATAAGGAGTTATGCTAATCTGAATTGACAGAATTTTCACAGAAACACCAGAATGATTTATTGTAGAAGAACTCATGATCATTTTTATCAATTTTTATTGTCAAGAATCAAAGTAACAAGTTATATTAATCTTACAAATCATTTTGGCTAAAAAGTTTATGTTATTGCCATTGGAACTTACATGGTTTGTGGACAATAAATACATTTTTTAAAGAAAAATCCTAATTTTCTAGCTGGCATTGCAGCCAACCGGCACACTGAATTCAATATTTAATATATAAATGAACAACGAACAGAAGACATTTTTTTTTATCATTGATTAAAGCAACTTGCTTACGGATTAAAAACGTGCTTACGAATTAAAAAACCCTAACAACAAAGCAACGAGCTATGCTTAATGCTAATCTTTCCAACTCACACTAGATTAGCTATATTTTAAAAGATATAACAAGAAGGGATATGTGATTAGACATTAGAGGACATCTCTCTTCCCTTAAAGAGTGACAGATGTGCGATGACGAATTAACTAAATTAAACGTTACTCAATGGGACATGTAAGAGAGGAACTCGAGTAGTGTTGTCTGACTAAGACATGATTTGACACAAAACACATAGAATATCTTGTATTTCTGTGAGAAGTGTTTTATGTATGACGTGGTTGGACAACCCTATTCAAAAAGGTAAAGAAGGTAAATTGGAACTAATTAATGGAAGGGTTCCTAATGCCAAACGTGGGGAGTAATTTTTGGCTTCCAAAGTAATTGCTTGTACGTGGAAATAAAAAATTACTCCCCATGTAATCAAGCCACAAAACGCCTAAACATGAGAAAGTGGGGTACTATAACCAAGCAACCTAATACCCACTACACAGAACATGGAGAAATAGGAGAGTGGGACTTGGAGTTTCAGACTTCAATGCTTATATAAAGGTCAATTATCTCACTACAAGGAGATGAAAAATGTATAAAGTTATTATGAAATTCTCCTGCAAATATCGACGCTCAATAACTTGAGCGTCGTAGTGTTTTCTTACAAGTACTCACTCGTTTCCTTGCTCTCTCGTTGATGGCAAGCGAAGATGGTGTCATGTTATTTCGCAACAGAATTACAAGGTTACTTGCTGGAGAATTTAAAGGATGAATTTTTCTGCTCCAACACTGTCAAATACAAATTACGTTGGACTAATTAATGGAAGGGATTTTATCATGAATGGTCTCTGAAATTGTATAACTCCTCATTTTAGTCATGAAGTTAAAAATCAATCAATTTAGTCCTTGAAATTAGTTGCCACAAATCAATTTGGTCCTTATGTTCAATTTCCGTCCATTTTAGCATTAAAAGTGGTCACGTGGACTGAAAATAATGAATTATGCCAATTTTAAAGACTATTTATAATAAAAACACTAAATGAAATAATACGAACATGCAACTTCTAAAATCGCTATAAGAAAAGAAAAGAAAAGAAATTCTAATATTACTCCGCTGATGCTTTTTTTATCTTTACATGCACACAAGAAAGGCAGTTTTACCCCTAAAAAAGAGGTACCCCAACCATAAAAATGATGCACCCAAATCACTTTGTTCTTTACATATCCCTTATTCTTTTGATTAAAAGGGACTTTGGAAAGCATCATAAAGAAAAATTTGCATGCATTTCATTCCAAGTAAAAAGTGTTGGAATTGTGCTACTTTGTCTGCATCATACAAGTTAGAAAAAGTGTTGGAAATGAGGTTCTTTTTTTTGCATAAACTAATTAAAGATTCCTTTATTAAAGAAATCCCATTTTCGCATTGCTTTTTATGATAATTCTCCGAGAAATGTTAATGAGACTTTCAAAAGTAAGACTTTGCATGTAGATCTGCCACCCTATCCTTTTGGCACAATATTTTATAATGTTACTACGAAAATTGACATTAAATTATAAAATGTCAGAGAGTCCCACTCTTGAAAGAATCCCCTTAACATAAAGCTGCCCTGGACCACAAAGCGTACAATGTCAAGTGTGATGAAAAGGAAGCAACAAAGTTAATCATCAAATCCATTGAAACCCGAAAAGATGGCTTTGAAACAAAGTGTTCAGCAATAACATTAGATTATTAGCACAAGTATCCCACTTTAATGACAATAACATGCCTTAAACATCGCCTAATTGATATAAAATTTCACAAGTGATCTCCATGGTTTGTTAAAGTAATATATATGTAAGACACTCACCCCTCCTAGGAGGCATATGTGCTAGCTCACTGCTGGCAGAATTTGGCAGGACAACAAAAATTATTCAAGGCATGTATATGTGCATAGTTTTTCTCTTTTCTTCCAAAGGCATGTGTGTATATAGTTCTATTCATTATTATTATCAGTAGTAGCACTTATTAGTATAGAGGGTAAAATAGAACTATCTTCCAACATTGAAAAAAGAAATATCATCACAAGTGAGAATAATCTCACCCAACAGACCAATAATTAGTTCATACGCAAAAAAATTGCATTTGCCTTGTAACATAAAACTATCATCAATTACTTAAAGTCTTTACCCTTTTTTTTTTTTTAAAGATTGAATGATCTTGCCTTGCTCAACTACAAGCAAATTTCGGTAACGTCGCCTGATTAGTAGCTTTCACACTGCATAAGATCACTGTTAGATAAAACATTAAAATAAGACTAAAAAATACAGATGATTTCATGCTTTTGTGAGAAATATATTACGTACGAATAACATGATTGGATAACCATGACAAGTTTTTTGCTCGTTTATTGGACCTTTACTATCGATTCAATATCCAACAGATAATCATTATAGATCTTAAAAGTGATTACTGATATACATATCCGGGTGAAATATACTGTAATTGGCACCTTTGATGTCATGTTAGCACCATACCGCAAGTGCCACTGAGAGCAAAAGGGCACAAATTACAAAAGCGGGGGAGCATGCATGCATGTTCAAGACCCCTTGTTCTCCACCCATGTTTGCAAGCTATAGCTTTTAGGACCACCTAACTAAAATCTCTCCTTTTCCTCTTTTCTTCGAAAGTTTGATTTATATTAGTTTTCCACTTATAGAGCTTCACCAGCACTGCTTACAGTTGCGAGCTAATTAGATGTCGCATTGATATTATTTATATGTTTTTAATCAGCCAAAAGCAAAAACCCTAATGCATGAAGATTTCTCAAAAGCAAAAACACGAAGCACTTTTACTTTATCGATTTTTTTCTCCATAAACTTTTTTAGGGTAGAATATGTACACAGCTACAACTTTCATTAGCGAGACATGCTTTAATCGATCTCTTTACGCTTCCCAACAACTTCTAACACTTTGTACGCGACCTAACTGGACGGAACCCACTTCTAGACTTCATGATGATGACGTGGAGTAATGATGTGGACAAAAAGCTCACCCTCAACTTTTGTCAAAACCACCTGCCCAAGCTCTTGGCGGCTGTCAAATGGATTTTTACATACAAATCCGGCTTTTAATTTAAGCACTTTTATCCACTCTCCTCGATCTATAAATACATAACCACTTGCAGTAGCACACCACCTTTCGTTAAACCATACAAAGTGTATGTCGCTCAAATCATAAATCATCTCTCTCTCTCTCTCTCTCTAGCTTTTGTATTGTTCTCTCTGTCAAAAAATTCCATGGCTCAGGTTCAAACCGGCCAAGATGTTCATGGAATTAAGCTTTTCGGGAGAACGATTACACTGCAGAACAGATCATCACAAGTAAAAGAAGAACCCAAAAAGGATGAACAAACGGTGGAGAAGCGGCCTGATAGGATCATACCATGCCCAAGATGCAAAAGCATGGAGACAAAATTTTGTTACTTTAATAACTACAATGTTAACCAGCCTAGGCACTTCTGTAAGGGCTGCCAGAGGTACTGGACTGCCGGCGGGGCCCTACGGAACGTCCCCGTGGGGGCTGGTCGACGAAAAACTAAGCCGCCTTGTCGGGGGCTGGCCGGGTTACCGGAGGGTTGTATATATGAGGGTTCAGATGTGGTGCACCAGTTTGAGTTAGATGGGGTGGTGGAAGAGTGGCATGTGGCGGCGGCACAAGGCAGTTTTCACCAAGTTTTCCCGGTGGTGAAGAGGCGGAGGAGCGGCTCAGGTGGTCAACCATGCAGCTGAATCATCATATTGTCCTAATAGAAATTTCAAGAAATCGAAAGAAAAAAAAAAGTGTATTGTGAATTAGCCTAATGGTATTTACTGACGTGTATATGTACAAATTGCGATCTATCAATCTCTATATACTAACAACAACAAAAATCTATTAATCCCTATATAATTAATATGTGCATGGAATTAAATATCGATCGGAAAAGAAAAAAAAATCACAAAAATATTGTGGAATCGAACATTCGAACAAAACCATGCGAATCTGCAACCATAAATAATATTTTATGTGGCATGGAACGGTTGACCATGTACCAAGTGGATGGATAAGGTTGGTTAAGTGAGCTCAAAACTTAAAACATGGACGAGGTATGAATTACAAGCTACCGACTTCTTGTTTGTCCTTGCTACTTGCTAAACTAAAGGAAAATCAGTCAGTTATTTGACCTAGGAAAAATGGAAGAAAACTCGGTCAGTATATAGACCATGAACCGTCCGATCCCGGCTCCTTACAAAGGTATGAGACTTCTTAAATTTTAGCCTCATTTGTTTCCTCCTAGTCTCACTTAATGTGAAAGCTAATCTAATTAGAAAACTTTACCGAAAATTCTCTCAAATGACAAGTGTGGAGTAGGGTGAGAAAAGTGATTGAGAGTAAAAAACTCGAGGAATATAAGCTTTTGATCAAAGTGATTTTTTTTTTTTTTTTAACAAATAATATATCTAAATTAAGGGGAAGGGGTGAGTTTAGCCTCACAATGGGCTAGTAATAATGTGATTCAAATTCGTCTTTGGTGAGAATCAAACTTATGACCTCTCACTTACAAATGAGGAGGAATATCATTAGACCGTAGTACTAGATTGCAGCTTTTGATCAAAGTGATTGAGCGTGTTGGAAATAGTAGTAATAGGGGAAAACATTATTTTTATTTCAAGGATTTCTCTGAATAAAAGATGGTCGCCAGATGTGAGTAGCTCCATCACTGAGGAACTTCTTTGTATGCAGGTACATTGTGGTTGATGGAAAAAAAAAAATATGTATATTCCTTTTTCTTTGGTAGGATTAGGTCAGATGTACATCTTACATCCATTTGGTTCAAGATTAAAATGATGGTGCTTATACGAGGTGCGCACAGAAAATAAAAGTTGGTAAAACATTCTGTAAGTCAATTAATTAAGAACATTTATCTATGCGTCCGAAGTTCTCAGTTTGAAAACCCTACCCCACCATCTCTTGTTTATAAAGCAACTTCTTATTCTTCTGTGGATGTGTCAGCACGTCTACGCCTGCAATAACTCAATAATAAAACACAATGGATTTGAATATGTACATACAAATGCCTCTTCCAAAATTTCTCAAACTTTGCGGGTCCTCTCTGACCCCCTCTCAAAAAACAAAATAAAATCGGTTCAAAACCAAAATTTACACCGTGCAGTGTAGGAATTTGCTTGCGCCACAAATGTGTGCACCGCGTATATCTTTTGTTATACTTTCGACGTTGCCATACATGGGGCAAACTCATCTGCAATCTGCACCAACTGCTTCACTGATGGACTTGTAACCATCCCTTTCTAAGCACTCGGACAATTCAGCCTAAGAGAGACAGAGAGGAAGAAAAGAAGATGACAAGAGTATTAGATGCACGTCTTTGACAATAGGCCAAAAATTAGGGTTTCCGCAGAATGAGAGCACCAGAAAATACCTTTATCTGGGGGATGAGAGCAGGTCCCCCGTAAGCAAATGCTGTATAAAGCTGAACAAGACTTGCACCGGCTCGTACTTTCTTGTAAGCATCCTCGCCACTAAATCAATGGCATGAACAAGTTCTGGTTTCAAAAAAATGAAGAATAATAGATGTCAACGAAAACAAGAGCGAAGGGCTATTCTGATCTTACCTGCTGATGCCCCCACACCCGATTAAGGGAATCTTTCCCTGAACAATATTAATATTAATGGTCACGCTCTGATACATAACATATAAATGCAACCAAAAGGGAAGAACATAGACTGTAAACAAATAGCACACATAAGATCCGAAAGAGGACTAAATGTTTCACGCCAAAGATTTCCTTCCATAGAAAGTAAATAAAAGAAAATCAGTTTGGTACCAGTTGAACTACAGTACATACAATTAGGATATGATCCAAAAAAACTGACAAGCTACTCTACATGAAATTAGGATACGATCCATCTTTAAGTCTTCTACTTTTATAATTCATTACTTTGTAATGTATGGGCATAGAAGAATTATGAATAGTCCAACTTTTCTTGTACTTAAGCTACATTAGGATGATGGATCCATACAACAATGGCATACCCGACCAAAAATTCTCCATGCATGTTCAAACATGTCAGTAATCAAACATTAAAATGTGAGCAATCTTTAAAGAACATGGTCTATATACTCTACCAGTGTAAATAATGTGAATACCAGGTTATATGAGTTACAGAGAGACAGCGTACCCTTGTCAAAATGTACATCTCCTTTATGACATTGGTAGACATATCGAAAAGTGGCTTCCCACTCAAGCCACCAGCTTCAGAAGCTAACGGGTGTTTACTAACAGATTCTGGTCTTGAAACAGTTGTATTTGATATAATCTAGAAGAAAAAGTAAATAAACATCGTAAAGAATAGAAGAAATTGCACTGAATTTAAGTATAGATCAATATACTGAGAGAGAGATATATGTTATGTGAGATCATAACCTCATCAACATATCAACATGCAGAACACCCAGCATGAATTGACTTAAGTTAATTTTCTATATTTTCTTTAGAAACGAAAGGGACTAATTAGATATTCTTATTAAGTATATAATATACTAATCTAGTATAATAGGTAAGTTTGTGACCGGAAGAAAACATACCAATCCATCCAAGCGAAGGGCAAGGGCAACCTATATCCATAAACAAAGAACCATGAGAAAACCATCTTAATGGGGGGAATAAGAAAATCAATTACGAGCATGGATGCATACTGCAGCAATATCTTCAAGGTCTTCTTTAGACAAATCTGGAGCAATTTTCACAAGCAATGGAGGAGGCCCCTCCTCACCCCATTGCATTTCATCACGAGCACCTTGAACCTTGATAGGAAGAAAGTGTTACAAGGGCTAACTTGTTCAGACGTTTTGGTTAATATATAGATAGAAAATTCATGCCTTGAGCAGTTGAGCTCCATACCTGCTTCACAAGGTCCTTTAACTGCTTTCTTCCCTGAAGCATACGTAACCCAGGGGTGTTGGGTGATGAAACATTGATCACCTGCAGACAGATAAAGCATAAGTATGGTCGAATTAATGCAACAGGAATTGAACTCAACACATATACACATAAACTAAAACTTCATTGCTTCTAGTTTGGGAATTATTACCGACAACTTAACTTCTGAGGAATAATATAAAGAGTCATGGAAGATTATGTATCATCACATGTAATTGGATGTTCAGCAATCACAAATTTCAACTGACTGTGATTTCAGCTTTACAGCTGAAGTTGAACAGCTTTTACTTTTTTGTAAAATTTAATCTGAGCCATTTCCAGATACAAGTTTGATTGTTTATATCCTATTCAAGGAAATAAAATTGGACTTCCTAAATATTGCTCCCCACCTGACCTTTAAAGCTATTATTTTTCAAAATCTCTAGTAAACAAAAAACATTGACTCGAAAATTCCTAAAAAATTTTAGGTCATTGTTGCCAGACAAGGAATACCTATAGCATAATTTGTGAGATCTGATAGAATAGCCTAAAGATGGTATGAAATTATGCAACTTTCAAATGAATCGATCAACTAAAAGACCGCAAGCAGGAAGCCTATTCAAATGCATCTCTCATTGCTTTTCTGCATGGAGAACCAACACAATAGCAACATATCTTATTAGATCTTGGCCACGAAAACAGCACACTAATATAGGCACCATGATGAAGTTGATGCATTGGTGAGTAGCAAACACAAAAGTGAATTCTTTTTAAAAGAACGAACAATTTAGATCTGGAAGACTTTTTTTCTTCTTTCATGAATAAAATTCCAATACTTAGCATAAAAACAGAACAATTACTAAACTAAAAAAAATCAGTAGAGAGAAACCTACCAAGTAATCAGCATACTGGGACAATGTATGAACCCCTTGTCTATAATCTGCAGAAGCATCTTCACTTGTCTTATTCTTCCCAAGATTCACGCCTAGTATGCCAGGGCCAGCTTTGCCTCCAGGTTTGACTTCTTCACCTGAAGAAGATGAGCTTGTAGTTTCATCCAACTTTCTCTTACCGTGCTGAGCACCCAATCGCTTTGCAACAGCTACAATTCCCTCGCTATTAAAGCCACATCGATTGATGATAGCTCTGAACACAAAATCAGGTATTTTGATAACACATAAGTTAGAAAATTAAATGTAACCAGCCCAACTTATCAGAAAGAAAACTTTCAGAAGTTAAAGAACCTACACCACCTTTAAAAGTGACTCAACACAACAAATTCGAGGAAATTCGGTCCTTATTAACATAATAAGATGAATATAAATTTATAAAATATACTCTTACACTTCCTCGCGCAATCTGAAGATTCGAGGCTTTGGATTGCCCTCTTGTGGAACAGGGGTTACAGAGCCAATCTCTACAAATCCAAAGCCTAAACCAAGCAAACCATCAACAGCTTCAGCATTCTTATCAAAGCCAGCAGCAAGACCTATAGGGTTGGAGAACTTCCTTCCCCAAACTTCTAGCCCTAAATTTGATGGATCTTGTCTCTTCTCTCTAGGTACCCAACCACGTGCTGCAGCTGAGACAGCCAATCTGTGAGCTGTCTCAGCATCCAGAAGAGCGAAGAATGGATTCACAATTTTTGTAGCAGAGAATAGCCAGCCACTTCAAAAAGTTGATATCCAAAAATTAGCATTATATGTAACTAAAATTCAAGCTCAATATTTCCCAAAAACTTAAGCCATTCAACAATGAGAAAAAATGGCAATTCAATTTCTCTCATATGGTTTCTGCTTCATGCACTGAAATAAGTACACACTAGAATAATGATAAAAAACCTTATGGCCATGCCAAGAATGATGCAGAACATAACAAAAGGGCAATTCATAATTTATATCCGATGGGTACCATCAAATTAGCAATGAGTTAAGAAATTCCAATTTCAGTCTTTTGTGCATCCACCAAGACCCATACATTATGACGAGGAGGAATACCATCTTGGCAAAAGAAAATACGAAGATAACTGAACTGAGAATTAAGTGCTGATCCTTTACGTGCCTAGTTAGACCCGTAAAGAAATAGATACAAGTATCTTGTACAGAAGCTTAAAGGCTTCACCCTTACACTCTGACCAATAAGTAATGTGCATTGCAGGATACAAAGGGTTTATTCTTTAATGCTTCAAGACGCCTATAAACTTAGCAAGAGAAACCTTGAGAGAATTCTAAATCTGTTATGACTATAATCTACTCATTCATAGAATGCTAGGTTAAGATAGTAGTCATTGTAAATAAACATAGATGCCGGAACACCATCCACTCGTAAACCAGAAGAAAGTTTAAATGCAACCAGAGCATAACTTCTACTTGAAAATTTAAATTCGATACCAGAAAGTTGCTTCATCCACAGTGCTCACATAAGCTCCGCCACCGATAACTAAGCCTAAGGTGGCTGCCGTCAACAACCTCCCCTACAGTTTAAAATAAGTACACACACCACTTCAGAAATCAAACAAAAATCGACCAATGACTAAACCGTGAGCAAGCAAAAGCGAAAAAACACCAATTTGGCGAGATGGGTTTGCAAATTTACTGGAAAAAAATAACACTTTACGTTTCTCTGCAACTATTTGCAACAAAAAGGAGAGAGAGAGAGAGCGTACTTTCTTCGAAAAATGTGGAATCTTTGGAGCAGTTTGAGCAGCAGAAGAACAATGTCTGGCACTTGCAGCAGGAGCTGCGCATGCCCTTTTGAACAAAAAGTCTCTCAGCAATTTTCTGGAAGCCCTTGCCGCCATTGCCTTCCATTGATACAATTAAAATTTTAAAAAATTGAAACTTTTTCAATAGTTTAATTTTTCGACGAACAAGAAAAATAAAGGAAAATTGAATGGTAGAAGAGGAACGTACTAGTTCGTAGTGAGTGAGCAGCCGAAGGGAAAGAGAGCTGCACGGACGGCGGGGTTGCGGCGGCAAATTGAAGGAGCGGGGCAATTGGGTAGTAAAATGGCACAGGTGGGTTTGCCTTCTTCTCTCGTATGCGGGTTATGTGATTTGGGCGGTGGGCACCCGGTTTTTTATATTAATCGGGTTAGTTTTCGGTTTATGGGTCATTCAGTGGACTACGGTCACGTCAGTATTAATTCGATATTAATTTCTCGAGAATTGTTAAGCAGATTTTTTCAAAAGTGTGATTTTTTATAAATTTTATGTTATCTGACAGTCATTTTACGATTTAAGGTTAATTTTTATATTAATATTATAAAATATTAAGCAAAAACATATGAAGTGACAGGGCCTAGTCTCACTTTTAAAAAAACTTAAATTTATAAAATATCAATTATATTGTTGAATAACTTGAATATACTCAAAAAACTGTAATGTATATTATTATTTCACTCAGATTATACCAGATGCGTTTCTTTTTAATGCTTTATTAATATATTGTAAAAGTAAGAAATATCAACATTATGGTTCATTTATATTATAACACGTGCAATAGTAACATCATATAGTTGTATTTTGAGAACACTAAAACATTTCTTTATATTATTCATTCATATTATAATACATGGATCGAGATGTTATGGTTTACACTTGACTTCTCAATTTTTTTTAGGATTTGTGACGTAATGATGAAAAGAATAATTATAGAAATGATTGTTTAGTTACTATATATTACCTTTATATTTTAGATGTATTATTCAGTTGAGTTTGAGGGAGAAATTAGAAGGGTGGTGTCATCCACACTTCTTATTTTATTTTCCACACAATCGTTTTAATTTTTAATCATTAAATAAAAAAATAAAAAAAAAATCCATGCGCAAAAATTTACCTTAGAAAAGTCTCTGGCAAATACTTATTTACTGATAACCATATTACCTTTATGTTTGATTAGCATGAGGATTGATTCTCTTTATGCATATCTGTTTTCCTATTCTTCATTTGTAATTTTAACTGACAAATTTTTTTGTTCAAATATAATAGATAACGAGTTCGAAACCAATTTATTATTCCATTTTAAGCTCGAATTTTATGACAAAATTGATGTAACTTGGGTAATATATAGATTATATGTGTAAAAAAAAGAGAGTAGTAGCTGATCACATGAGATTTGAAGAATATCGCAGGAAACCTTGAGAAAAATATTACCCTAAATTAAGTGCTACTACTGCAGATCGATAGATCGATGTATAATTTAAATTTCTCATACATATCACGTCTGGATTAGTAGGGGAAATTAATAAAAAACCCATTTATTGATTACACATGATCGAAAAATGAAGGCTGGGATATCAATTCCCTTCGGTTTTCTGCAGTACGTAAAATTATTGATGGCTTATTCAGCAGCGCCATCAGGAGCGGCATCAGGTGCGCCGTCAACAAGGTCGCCATCGGGGGTGAGTCCGAGCTCCTTGAGGACCTCAGCGCACCTAGGATCAACCTCCTTCTTCATGAAACCGAGAGGGTTCGCCATGCGATGAGGCCCGGTGATGCCATTGTGGTTCGTGAGGCTGATCCTCGCGCTGAGCTTCGCATGAAGCTCGTTGCTGATCTCGCTGCAGTCCTCCTTGGGACTCTTCACCAAGATCACCTCGCAAACCTCCTCTTCATGGTCTCCTTCCACCGGAATGGAGTAAGTTCCTAATTCCTCGGTGTCTGCCTCTTTGGTTAGAGTTACTTTTCCCCCTTCACTCTCTCTGCATTCCAGTCTCACCTTTGCACCTGCACGTACGTACCATTCCATGCATGCAATGCAATGTCAGGGAAGAGAAATAAAATTCTCATTTCGAGTATCAATCTAGTTTGTTTTATATTTAGTAACTTGTAATTATATATAGATACTGTGTCAGGTACTATAGGTTGAACATACGTACCTGTGAGGGGCTCACTGATTCTGGTAAAGAACTGCGTGCGGCAATTATCGCAATAAACAATGCCGTGCACATTGAGGGTCTCGGCGCAGTAGGCGACGCCGATGAGCGACAAGAAGCAAAGGGCAGAGACAAGAACAATACTATTAGAATTGGCCATCGTATTCGTGCTTGTTTTTTTTTCTTTCTTGCTTGGATATCAGAGGAGGACTTTATATGTGCAGATGAGAGGGGGATCGCTTTTTTATACGGAGAAGAGAAGGAATGTTTTGGGGGGATTTATTTGGTTTTCCAGTTGGCAGGTTATTTTTCTGGGGTTGTCATTTCTTACCCTGTTTACTTGTGGTTAAGGTAATTATTTTGACTCGCTCTTTGCTCCTTGAAATTCTCTCCGTCTTCAATTCTATTTTATTTTCAAAAAATATTGAAAGACCTAAGGGCATCTCAAATAGAAGATGCAAATCCCTTAAAATGAGTATTTTACATTTTTAGTGGCCGGAAAATTCTCTAATGGCGAGATGTAAAATATACATCTTGACTGAAAAATGTAACATAAAAGCCTAAATATGCATATTTTTGCTCATCACCGTATTTATTATCGTTAGATGAGTTTAAATTTCGAGACATGGGTAGTGTATATACATAAATCTCAAAAATTAAACTTATACAATGGTGACAAATATGATGGTGAGTATTACCACCACTTAAGGATGGTAAGCAAAAATGCACCCATATTTTTTACATCTTTTGGTGGTGAGTACCACGATCAAAGAGAGAAAATTAAATGGATTTCAAACTTATGTATCTACCATTGGAGTAGAACTCCCATCTATATCTCCCAAAAGTGTGAAACGAGACATAAATATAGTTTTGCATATCTCCATAGGAGATGCTCTAAATAACGGTGTTGGTGAATGCAATTAGTTACTAACCAGAGTGGAATCCGGTAGGCATTAACATTTTAAAAACATTTTACACAAATTTTCAGAAGCTTATGGTATGTCAAAAGTTTCACGAAAATAGATTTTACGATGATTTAACATATAGAATGTTTCTTAATTTTAGAAGCTATAACGCGGCAAAAATGTCACAAAAATAAGTTTTGATATATATATATATATATATATATTTTTTTTTTTTTTCTTTTTGTAGGATTTCGCACAACCGACGAAATCCGGTGAGTAATATCTCACAGTTGTGAAAAAATGTGTAGGTCATCTTTCCGAAAGAACGTTAAACCTAATTTTATGATTTATCGAGTCACATAAAACCCCCCACCAGTTAAAGGACGCAGACAGTCGAAGAAAACAAATTAAACATTCAGCAGACAAATCCCATTCTCAACAAACAGAGGATTGAAATTTGGATGTGTAGAAGAAAGCTTTTACATTAAGTCACAGTGATGAACTCGGCGTTTCGGAGTTGCAAATGCTACTAGCAGAACAACAACATTTAACTAGAATCTCACTGGCGAAAAATTAAAAACAAACACCATAAGAAAGAAGCGAGACCTTGCATCGACTTTCTCCATCCGTAAAATTACACAAGCCCTGGCCAGCCCTAGGCCGCTTCCATTCACTGCACAAAGAAAAAGGAAACTAAGGACGTTGAAGACCCAGAAACCAAATAACTATAACACAATGCTTGATAGATATGGCCGAAAAATGAAGGTACAAAATGATGGTAATTGGATGACCGAAATAAGCTATACCTCTGCATCTTCACCTCCAGGTTTAGCAGAGCCATCCCCCTTCTGTATATCGTCGCCTGTAGCAAGTATCAGATTAATATCCAATATCTCTCAGTATAATCGACCAAATTTCTAGGACACGTGAATACTATAAACCCAAGTACTCTGTATTGTTCAGAGCTAAATGTAATTCAAACAGAAAGGCGATTGAACATCTTACTAGACTCAAGCTGGTACACAAAAAGGGAAACATATTCACAATTCACATCCATGACACATAATAACACACAACGTTCACAAGACAAAACGTATGTTTTTAGATGTAACGTCTAATTGAATCATAAGAATATGAGAATCGCCTTCATAATTTATTGGAAACCAACCTGTCGAATTCACATTTTACTTGATCTTCAGTTTCCAGTGAAGAAATTGTTCAACTATTAATTTTTCTCATTGTGTTGATGATTGTAATATACTAAAAGTGGGACAAGCATCTCACAATCACAATTTCATATACTCATTTCTCAAACCATAATCCAAAAGTTAGTAATCAAGAACAAGCATCGCATGACTTGATGAAACTACACATAACAAGTCAGGAAAAATTCCACCACATAACATAACATTCTCCATAAGGCTATCTCATTACCTCCATCCTCCGGAATGTCAGAGGTCCACAATGTAAGGTTGTCCCTCAAGAGCTGCATGATCAAGGTGCTGTCTTTGTATGATTCCTCACTCAAAGTGTCCAATTCTGAGATAGCTTCATCAAAAGCTTGCTTTGCAAGGTGACATGCCCTGGAGCAAGTTACCAATACGCAACCAATAAGAATTCTTTTCTTCTAATTTTACTTTTGGCCAAAATGAAGAAAAAGAATGTGATATTGTGAATCTTGGTCACCATAAGCACGCATACCTTTCCGGAGAGTTCAAGATTTCATAATAAAAGACAGAAAAGTTCAAGGCCAAACCCAGTCTGATGGGATGTGTGGGGGGTAAATCAGTTTCTGCTTTACTAGAAGCTGCCTGCAAAATAGATAGACATAACAGACAGATGCAAAATCCAAATTATAACAGTCAGAAGTGAGATAAAGGGAGAAAAGGGACCTAGCCGCCTCATTTCAATAACAGGCTGCTTCAGAAAAAAGGGAGCAACTTCAAAGTGTGACCAAGGGCGATAAGTGTACATCTCAAATCAATGGTAATCTAACGAAAAAAATTAAGCTAATACTTAGATATAGCCAGCCACACCACTAAATCACGTAGTTCAATGCAAGAGCCAGCATCGCTACCATGTCTTGACACTAAATTTCAGCATAATGCAATGGAATGATTCCATTGGAATCATAGTGTTACTAGTCATTTTCAACACGAGATGATACCAGTTTAGTTAGCACTAACATTAACATCAGATATCAGTTTTATTTTTTGCTCGTTTGAGCAACAAATAGTTAATAAAGCTGATTTCTTTTCTCTTCGAGTCCCTCATACTTCTTAGCAAACAAACAGCGCATACGCCAAAAACTTTAATTGACTGATTAGAGTTGATAAATTAAAGACTATCTCGTATGATACCTGATAAGCTTTCATTGACTGATCAGCAACCTCTTTCCTGTCATCACCAGTCTTAAACTCCGCCAAGTAGCGATAATAATCTCCTTTCCTGCAATTACACAAAATAAACCATTCAAAAGACAAATACTTTAACCACTCCAAACACTCAATCGAAAGCATAAAAACCGCTCACATTTTGTAGAAAAACACAGTGGATTCAAAAGCAGTGCACGACGGAATGAGATGTTCATCAATAACCCTCATGATGTCGCTGCAAATGCTAGAGAGCTCGGACTCGACCTTTTTCCTGTACTCCTTGATACGGCTCACATTCTGATCGTTCCCTTTCCCCTCCTCCTTCTGCTCAATCGACGACAGAATTCTCCACGAAGCTCTGCGAGCTCCGATCACGTTCTTGTACCCGACCGAAAGCAGATTCCGCTCCTCCACAGTGAGCTCCACGTCAAGTTTCGCTACTTTCGTCATCGCCTCCACCATTTCTGCAAATAAAAGGTGCAGAAGGTAAAGTAAATGCAAGTCAAAACCCTTATTCCATGAAAAATTATGAAATTAACGCTCAGATCTCCTTTTTTTCTGGTTTCTTTGATTTTCTGAGTAGACAAACAGAGTATAAGTCTTTGGTTTCATGAATTTTGAAGCGAAAAAAATTATTAAAAAATAAAATAAGTGAGAGAGTGAAGGGATGAGATGCTACCATCGTAACGCTCAGCTTGCTCGGCGAGCTTCGCAGTGTAGACGTAGTTCTCTCTCTCTTTGGGGGAAGCCATGGCCGATCTCACTCTCTCACTACTTCCTCTCTTCCTCTCTCTAGTCTCCGTGCGCTCTGAAGGTTCCTCTCTCTCTCCTCCTTCTTTCTCTCTCTAGAATGACTGTTCTATGTAAAAGGCGTGGGACATCGTTTGGTGTGGTTGGGTGGGTGAGGACCGGTTTGGAGGGCCCCGGATTGGCCCCGCTCTCCCACTACGTATAGAAATTTTTAGACGGAACGTGGGGTACATAATTTATTTTTATAGAAATAACAGAAAATTTTATTTTTAAGTTATTAATTTTTAATTTACGTATTCTTATATAGTAAAATAAAGATATTATTTATGTACCGATCATATTAAAAAAAAAATTTATTACGTCTACGCCCGAACCGGTCCGGCTCAAAACCCCACATACAATACCCACGCGTGACTCGAAACTTTGGCTTCGTGAGAATATCAGTTGCGGCTTAGGCGGGGCGCGTGGAATAGACCTGTTCTTGATGGCGGCGGAAAACAGTTGAACGTGGAATTTAAGCTGAACGATGCACCTTTTTCCAATTTTCCATTTTTCTTTTGACGTCCTTTAAATTTGTAATTTTTCATTTTCTCTGTCTTAAATTTTTTTTTCTTTCGGAAGTAGTAATTTCTACCTAACCGTCAATCATAATTTAACACTCGTGCAGACAATTTTATTTTTTATTTAATAATTTATATTCGCATGTGTGATTTGCATACTCGTTGATTCAAAAGAATCGATGGTGTTGGTTATTTAGAAAGGCAAAATAAATAAATAAATAAATAATAATAATAATAATAATATCCAATCATGTAAATTGCAACTTGCAACTGAAGTTTCTGCGTTTAGTATGTTGCTAGTTTTCCCAACAAGTCTTTTTATATAGAGAATTTTAACGAAAAGTTTTCGGTACTGTTCAATTTAACGAAAAATCAAATTTTTACACTAAAAAATCAATCCTGATACAATTTACTTTACCTTTTATTTTATCTTTATCGTTAAAACTCAAAGTGACTTTTTTCATTAGTTTTCTTTTTATTATAAACCTCTCTTTCGCAAGATCGAAGCTAGCGAACTACATTTATCGATCACATTGCCTGCTACATGTACAAATGTGAAATGGTGAGGTTAACTTATTCTACATGTTTTCAGCTACACTGCACTTATATTACATACAGATTTGAAGCTATAAGCTGGCAGTGATGAATGAGGAGGAGGATTCCTGTTGCTTCAGGCTGTCGGCAACGTGAGCAACCACCCCGACGCCAGCATTGTGAAGCCATTCACTTTTCACCTGGATTCACAGACGGTAATCGATTTAGAAAACCAGGCAACAGAGAGAATGAAAACCTCCTCAAGAGAAAGATGAATTGATGCGGTACATGAATGTTGTTGTGGGCAAAGAAGGGCCAGAACGCCGAATGAAAGCTGACATCAACTTTTCTCCATCCTACTTGCTGCAAACCCCGTATCATTTCATCTGTTCACCGGTAAAGGTTAAGCTTCATCAGTAACCAATCCATCCTGGACTTCTGTTACCATTTATAGAGTTTTGGTACCTTCTACAATTTCGTGATATTCCAATGTCTTTTGTATGTTGGGTTCGCTTTGGGCGGCTTCCTTTGCTTTAGCTGCTTCAGGAGGAAAATGGGGACCTTCAGATGAAACTGGAGGACAGTACTCCACGTCTACAACATGCTTGTACCCGTCTAAAGACCGGCGAGGGGGCTGCCAATGAAATTCAGAAATATTCAGATTGACACATAAAACACAACGGTAAAAAAACTCATCATTTTAATAACTCCATTTACTGATCATAATTTCCTTGGCCCTGTCAACTAATCACTAATTGTCACCGTAGAAGTACCAAACAAATGCTCTGTTTTAGCTAGCAAGGAATAAAAACATTCATTTAACAAGAGTGGCTTCGCCGCGGGCCATTAAATAACTGGGTCATTTCAAGGAGAGAGTGATCTGTCACCTTAAAAATTCCGGTCTCCCTCCTAATGGACGATGTGCGCCAACCAACCATATCTGTTTGTTTTAAAGAAATTCATATACTGAAGAGAGGACTAAGGAGTTAAAAGCTAATAAATTCGTCAAGTACGGTAAGAAAAAATGGATTATATGCAGTAGGATACGATCATAAGATACATTTGCATAGATAATCCGAGATTTGAATGCCCCCATAGCAGATCTGCATAATGAAACGTATTATAAATTTAGAACCATTACACAAGTTTGGCGAAAAAGTGGGCTTGCCCAAAGTAATATAGAAGCTCTACTTACAAAAATTTCCCATCTTTGCAATCGGATGCCATTCTCAGAAGAAGTGGTGGTCTTTCAGGCTTACCATCGGTGAGAAACAATTGACTACCGGTTCGACCAACAACAATAGGAGCGATTGGTGCAGCCAGCTTTTCTAAGAAAGGTACTCCTAATAAAAATGGAAGCTGCAGAAAACGAAAATCAAAATAATTCGAATATATTTCAAGGTAAGGTTGAAGTATATCCATATACTGTATATCAGTCTGTTACAGCGATCTTAATTCATCATGCAACAGCAGAGTTGAAGACACGGTCAACAATTTACTTCGGTAATTGGTACAATTTACCATGCTCGCATTCAAAGTCTCAGTATTAGTACTATATTTACAGTAAACCTTGACCTTCTCAAGAAGTATGGCACATCGGTAGAGTCCAAACTGGTATCAATTAGTAGATATAATGAAATCAAGATGATATACAGACCTGCTTTTTCCCTCGCACCCCAAGATGTGGAGTTGCCAATGTTACAAAATTAATAGGCTCTAACCCAGCAATCTTTCCCCGTCTCAATGAGTATGCCGTTTGTGAATTTGCAGTAGTTGAACTGGCACTGTCGTTGAGTGTGTAAAGGACAGAAATTGCATATCTTGCAAATAAACCCCCTAGAGAATGGGCTAAAAATGAGATCTTCTTTAGGCTCTCTGTCTTTTGTACAAGTTGCATAACCTGTTTATCATGAATGCCAAGGTTATGCAACTATATTTCGCTATTTCCGACCAAACTTAAAGCACAAAACTTTTAAACAGTGGCTCATAAACTTCAAAACTCACTTCATCTGCTAATCGTTTCCCAGCTCCATCAATACCAGAAAAAGTTTTGGTGTACGTGTTACACGAACTTGCTGCAAATACATGAACCACGATGTTAACACTCACAGACTAACAGCCTACATCGAATTCATGCACTTCAGAAACAGGGAAATCAACTGCATTCTGATTTGTGAAGTATACTATCGTCATCAGTCACATCTTAGTGACCCCCAACCCTCATCGGTCTTCCTAGTCTGACAACTGTCAACAAACACCAAGCAACTATCTTTTGAGTGGTACTATACTACTCTGTTACTTATTGTTCTTGGAAATTCTAAAATTCACATATTTGAATTAAAGTAAATAAGATAAATTTACCATAGATTAAGAAGTTTCTTCCTAGACGCCTTTTTAACTCCGCTTCCACGTATGTCCAGTCACTCGGGCTGCATTACTAAGAATCAGTTAACTCGATATCAATTTGGTGAAATAAGTAGCCAAAGGAATGCATCAAGGAGACAAAATTTCAAAAGCAATGAACCGCTGAAAGAGCTATAGGAAGCGTCTAACATGTGGAATCCGAAAATTGTAGTAAGTAGCACGAAAATGAACTCAAAGATAACCAATGTATCTAATACAAAATTAAGCACATTACGTAACCCTCTACCTAACTTTCCTTTGTCATTGCCATTTGCTTGAAGAAAAGTAAAAAAAACTTAACTTTTCCGTAAAGGCGTAAACTTTATGGAAACAAGAAGCAATTACAATGACAAACAGAGATCAGGAGCAAGATATACCTCGCCAAGATGCCGTGAACAAGGACGAGAAGATGATCGGGTTTATTCTCCGCATTTGCAACACCCCTGGAGGATCCAAATTTCCCCTGACTAGTCATAGCTTGAGCCCTAAGGCCTTGGTTTCTCCAACTACCACATATGCCTGCAATATAATATCTACAAGAATTTGACGGACGTGGGTTAGGCCAGTTGGTCAACACGGTTCAAATTCTCTATGTTATAAACTAGATTAGTATAGAACATCGTCCTAAAAATCGAATAGGACGATTCTAATCACACTACAAATTAATTCTAATATTATCGAATGCCGTTAATTCGAGGATAATTAAGCAAATATTACACCTTTGAACGAAAAATCTCAAAATTTCCCAGGAAAATTGGTTGAGAGAGAGAGAGAGAGAGAGAGAGAATTGATTACCGGAACCGAAGCCGAACGACGAACAGGAGGAGGAGGTCCCTAAAGGTCCTTGGGTGTCGTTTCGCCGATTGCAGCTGAAACTCGGTAAGTGCCCAAAGCGCGGGTGAATCAGAGAAACGGACGCCATGTGTGTGTGTGTATATATATACAGAGAGAGAGGAGAGAGAGGGGAGGAGAGAGAGTGGGGGTCCTAATTTGTCGGTTGAATCAAAAGGGAGGGAAGTCAGCATCGACGCCATAACGTGGTTATCATTGCTGTGACAAGAGATACGGGTACGCAAACGCCCATGTCTCTTTCTTCCTCTCTGTCTCGTACGGCTCTTGATATGTTGTAGTTTTGTTTCTTGCATTTTCCTCATTGGAGTTTAATTCTATGAGTTTAATCCGTTAATTGACACAATAATATTTCTCTCACGAGAAGATATGTGTGCAAAAATAAACGAGACAATCAACTCATTAATTTATTATCATTGATTTTTTTCAATTCATTCGATTCAATGATCGAAAATTAAGAAGAATGTGTTTTGAGTAAAAGTAGGTGTGTGAATCATGCTAATCTTTCTCTAATCTTTTACGTGCAGGCGTTGGACCTCCTTGTTTACGATCATTGAAAACATCTTTATTTACACAATTCATGTGTAGTTGTTCATGTCATGAGCCTAAAGTATTTCTGAAGCTTCATTTGTCACTGTGTTTACAGGAGATTGGTGCATTTAGATTTTATCATTCAATTTGACACTTCTCTTAATCATAACTCACAAATAGAGTGCGTGAGGCTAAAAAGAAAGGTGCTAGAACCAATAGCCTTTTGATATTATAACATGTAAATCACACAAGGAAACCAGGAACCAAATATTACACAACTCTAATATGATATCCATGATTCTATCCTATTCACAAGGGCAGTGAAGAAAACTTTCAAACTAAAGTTATGATACAAACATCGTTGCCCACGACAACATGAACTGTAAATTGAGATGGGTCTCGTCATCAAATACGAGACCTGTGCAGTGATAACTCTGCATAGTATACACGCGCATAAGCTACGTACTGACATAAGCATATATATTCTTCAAACTGAAGGTGCCGCAAAAAAAAAAGGGTCGCGGAACAACCAGAATATAAGGGACACCACGGAATTAATTCACATTATGGAACAAGCATGAGGGTTTTCATCACTGAACACAGCAGTGGCCTGCTCATTAAACATGGTGGAATAAGGGGGAGGTTGATAGTAGCCGTGTTCCTGATTAGTGGAGCCATGCTTGTAGTAGTTGTATGAATAGGAGGAGGATTTAGGTACTGATTTGTAGGTAGTGATGGGAAGTTGGTAGGCAGTAATCCGACGGTCATGATGATGCTTATGACGATGATGATTGTGATGATGATCAAGCGGCTGATGTTGCTGGTAGTAGTCAAGACCAATGCTGTGGTATTGAGGGTTGTAAGGGTAAGGCCAAAGCTCAGCTCTCTTTCCAGTCTTCCTCACTGCCCTTAAAACCTTCTCTTGATCTGCCCATCCCATTACAGTCACCTTCTGCATGTTGAAGTCCACGTCAACAGCATCTACTCCTGCAGGCACATATATATAATTATATCAGAATCACAATAATAATTAATAATAATAATAATTAGTTTGAATACTAATCATGTTGTTAATTAATTATACATAATTAACCAACCTGCTACTGGGAGTGGTTATCTGGGACCTTAGTTGTAAGGAAAAAGTCTTGGTCTTGTTCTTTTGTTAATCTCTTTAATTAGTTTTAATTAATTTTATAACAGTACTACGGTTCATAACTGAGCCACAATTAGATATTTAAACTTTCGACGTGAGGCATTTCTTCACATCCTCACAATCTAGATATTTATGAGAAAAGGTTTCAACCAGACCTGATATTTAGAAAGCGAAAAAAGAAAAAAGGAATAACTTGCACAAAACTATACCTTTTATTTTTTTTAGAGCACTCCTAATCTTGTTCTCGCAGCCAGCACAGTCCATGGTCACAATCATCTCTACGATCTGCACAAAACTAATAAACTTTAAAATTACAGTTCATGCAAGGAAACAAGATCAGAGTGAAACACAGCACACATATATATTGATTTTTCTAATTAAAACGTGCGATCAATCGGTGGAGAAGAATATGTTGAGGCATTCACTTGAAGAAAATACATGTCGTGCATATTGGCAACCCAGATAATTAATATATGTGGATCCTGTTAACTGTAACCCGCTAGTCATGCATGCAGCCGTATGTGAAACTTGTAGAATTTTTTAGGTTGATGGGCCGAGGGCCCACTCCAACAACACTAATACTGTCCTATTTTACTACATGTCTAATCCATTAGATATGGGGTTATCACAAAAAGTCTTGGTATTAGTTAGAGTGTGATAATCCTATATAAATTGCTTTTTCTCATTCCCTCTGGCCAATGTGGGACAAAGGAATTCCAACAAGCCCCCGCATGTGAGACCCCATTTTGTGGGTCATACGTGGAGATCCACATATCGGCAACCACGTGGAGCCAAGTCGGGGCTCACTCATCACGCGGGGCCAACGAGGACCCACCCAATCATGTGGCATCTTTGGCCTACTTGGAGCCATGTCGGGACTCACCCATCACTCGGGGCCAAAGGGGGACCCAATCACGTGGTAGTATGAGCTTGTCCCCTGACTCTGATACCATGTAGAATTGTTCAGGTCGATGGGCCGAGGGTCCACCCCAACAACACCGATATTTTCCCCACTTTACCATATGCCCAATCCGTCAGGTATGAGGTTTTATCACAAAAAGTATCGGTATTAGTTAAAGTAGAGTAATCCTCTATAAATTGCTTTTTCTCATTCCCTCTGGCCAATGTGGGACAAAAGAATTCCAACAAAACTTTAAAAATAAGCACATGTACAACTATATATGTAGGCCAATGGTAGGACCCTTCACCTTTAGGTTTGACGGTAGACGTTTTACGTCCTACATCCTACTTTGAAGCAAGGTTCGAAAAAATGCTAATCGCTAGTCAGGCGATAGATTGGGGCCTAGTGTTTAGGCAGCTAAGCGGAGGCCTAAGCATACTAGGTGGATTTAAATAAACTTATTATATATCGTATAAATAAGTGCATGTTTATATTTAAAAATTAAATACATAATTGTATTGAGATACATAAATTGAAAAATAGAATGACACATAGATTAGAAAATATCATAACATATTATAAACAAGGGGAACCATAATATAATGAGTGTTCATCCAAGTATTCAACAAGTCTCTTACAATTTATTTTTAAAAAATGCAAAATGAAATTTTTATTTTCTGTCTAAGTGACAGTCATAAAATAAGCGGGTGCCTAGGCGGCTCTAGACATTATTTTTTAATTTTCAAACACCTAGTGATTAATCTGAACTGTGACCAGCCACCTAATGCCTAGGTGAAACCTAGCCAGTGCTAGACGGGAACTTTTAAAACAATGCTCAAAAGAGCTAAGATGGCATGGTCTTCTATTTCATTAAAAAAAAAAAGGTATAGCAGCATATGTCGCCATGCATGATGATAACTTAGACATGAAAACAGAATTGAAAGAGTGAGAAAAGGGTTAAGCCATGTGGTTTCCTCACCGTCATGTTGGAATATTGAGATATATAGATCTTTGATTTTCTTTGAGCCTCCCTTTCTCTGTCGAACTCTTTCGGAATGAGAAACTTAAATGCAATTGCACTCAATATATATAGCAAAGATTGCAGGGAAGACAGATATTATATTTATGAGTTCTTCAAGGTTGCTGCCAGGGCAAGATATATAAGTATCTTAAGAAAGCGAGTAGTCCCCACAACCTTTTTTTATTTTATTGAATGTTTCGTTTTCTTAATCTTGTTGGTTTGAGTGAAGTTGCAAAGCAAATGCTTAGAAGTTGAACTGCAGGCTGCCTTCGTCTGCTGATCTAATTAATTTATAAATTAATTAATCTCTTAATTATCTATTATTTATCAAGGACTAAACCGTGTTAGTCAAGTGTGTAAATGAAGTAACACGATTTTATTAATTTTTCGTTGCAATTATTAAGCCCTTTGGTCATCTGAATATAGTTGTCAAAGCCGGTTGCGATCGTCATCATCATGAAATCTTCTGGAATTGTCCGTTCGTCATCATCTATATATCTATATCTAGTGGTTAAATATATACATGCACATGACATATCAGCTTTGTGTAACGTTACATGTGCAAGTTGGTGAGTTGGTGTACTAATTAAGGTTCATCCAATTGCATTCGAGGGTAAATGATAGTGGATACTCAATTAGTATTGGATGCGGATATTCTCATGACCTCGATGTATGAAAAACATCAATAATTTACATCACTCAAGCATACATAAAAGAAACGATCATTTTTTTTTTCTTTGTAAATTAGGATGAGTAGATGAATAGAGATATTTTTCCTTGTAAATAAATCAGAATTTAACGTGTTTGTTTTTATTTACTTTTGTGATTTTGGTTAAACGCTATGAATCAATACTGTTATTTACAATTTAAAGATATAATTTTCTTATGAACGGAACACATAAAAGTATAACGTCACTTGCTTATTGCCGAAGAATAGAACTGACATCATATTAAATCATATCACGATGGGCATATTGATAGAACTGACATCATGAAAAAATGGGATTGGAATTGACTTGGTCTCCGGATTCATACATCAAGGTTTTTTCCCAGAAAAAGAGGCAGCGGGCGGAATTAATTAAACAAAAACTAATAAAAAAAAAAGTTAGAAAATTTTGAGTTTTAACAATAAAAATAAAATAAAGGGTAAGTGAATACTACATGATTAACTTTTTGGTGTAAAAATATGATTTTTCGTTAAAATGAACAATACTGGGAGCTTTTCGTTAAAGTTCATATTAATTAATTGTATTACTAAGTAATGTCATCTAAACCAATTTTTTACTGCAAACTATGTGATATGTCATCAATAGAAACTGAGCATGTTAATCAACACTAAGGAATAATTCAATTATTAATAATCACGTCATATAGTTTACAAAATTTGATCTAAATAGTTCCTTAGCATTACCTTTATGTTAGTAGGCCTAGTTGCTTCATAGGACCATGGAGGGTTGGTTGAGATAGGTTGTAACCAATTACAATGGACTTGAATCTAGTATTTTATTTGTTGTGTCAAAATATGAGGGACATAACAGGATATGATAGGTTATGAATCCACAATGGAATTGATTATCTAATATGTCCTTATACATGGATTACAAATCATGTCTCTGTCAATTCCATCCTAAAGACCAATCTCATCCAATTAACCAAACATACATTATTTATTACAAATTCGTGTGCACCTTGATGAACTATATATGATTCGGGGACTTTCAAGTGGACGACTTTTGTTACATTACAATTTAATTGGTGAAGCGACAATACGGCCTACGTGCGAAAGTTACACAATGATATTATCCTACGAAATTTTCAAAAATAAAATAAAATAAAAAAGATAGCAAGATTGATTTGAGCAAGGAAGGGAGATTTAAGGTGTTGTTTGGTGTTTAGTATTGGTTTGATTGAATGATGAAACGGATACTAACTCGTATATTGTCTAAGTAGAGCGTAGAAGATGAATTGATCTAAATAAAACTTATCATTTCCAATCCGATCATTATTTGTTAACCAATAATAAAAAATAAAAAAAACTAATGAGAAAGATTTGAAAACTTTGAATTTTAATCAGAAAGACAAAAATGTATTGTAAGTGAATAGTATTAAAAATGTTTCGTTAAGATTCTCTAAAAAAAAAAAAACTAGTATTTGTGAAAATAAGGAAGGAAAAATTTTATTCATGACTAATTCATCTTCTCGACATGCATTTCTTCATAAATATTCATTAAATTTAGTGAGTCGTGGATGCCAAATCAAGCATACACGTCAAACGAATCCCATGTCTCTAAAAGTTATGCCGATGTATTGGAAGCATGTGAATTTTTAGTGGGTAAACCGAAAATTAACTCTCTTACTAGTTGTGCGCGATTCTTTTCAAATCATATTAGCTCTGCGTTGGAATTCATTTCAAATATTATGCTTTAGTTGGTCACTGGAGAATGTTTACCCATATTTGGTCGCCGTGTTTGTTCTTTGTTACGATTTCTCTTACAATTGGGTTGAAGAACCTTTTGCTTTTCAAGTTGTATTGCTTGAGCATAATAATTCTGATCGTTTCAATAATTTTAGGGTAGTGCTATCCGCATACCATATTTTATCTTTTACATATTTTTCTCACTAATTTTAGGATGATGCTATTCTACTATATTTTTGTACTACATTTTCATATCATCTTAGGTGGTATTTGATGTGGTAACCACATTATTTGAATTAATCAGATTTTTAATTTTAGTTCATTATTTAATAAACTAATAATTAAGAAAAACTAGTTAATTAAATAATGATTGTGGTATACGAAAAGTCTTTCTCCTTCATTTCCTTAGGTTTTGCAAATTTTCAAATGATGTGATTGTACACATCAGATGCCACCTAAGATGATATAGAAATATGGTATAAAAACACGGTATGAATAACATTACTTTTGAAAAATACCAAAGGACAAAATTAAACAAAAATGTGAAAATCAGATAACACCGCTTTAATTTTATGTAACTTTAAAAATAAAAAAAAATATAAAAAAAAACTCAAAATTTTAACTATCATCAACTGAATTTTTATTTCTCTAGTAGGAGACCACAATCAGAAGCCACATCAAAATACAGCCACTGATTTAGACAAAAACGATGGGGAATGAAGAGTAGAAAACGGGCTTTCCCCAGACCGAAAAATGAAGTTGTGAACTGATGAAATGGAGGCACCTACTGAACGTTACTAGTCGACACACATTACTGCCCGGCTGCGAATGCCTCGACCGGGAAAGTCTTGGTGATACCGGCAAGGCTCTTGAAGTTGATTTTTCCGGCGGGCTGATCAACATTTATTTCACTGACCGGAGGCCATAGCATGAGCTCCTTAGCCTTCACACCCTTGAGCTTCTTAATCCTCTGCTTCTCAATATAGCCTTTGATTTCAGTGTCGTAACTCACAAGCTTACCGATCAACTTGAAGCTGTGCTCGACCTTCTTCTTCTGGACGATCCACATGTAGCCGGTGGCCCTCACAAAGCCAACTTCGATCACCTCAGCAAGTGGCAAAAGCCCTAGCGGAAGTTCAAACTCCTTGAGCAAGGCGGTCGCCAATGCCAGTCCCTCCTCGTGGCCCTTCTTCACGATTCCTCCTTCCTTCTCCGCCATGATCAAAAAATTATTTTCTTGAAGTATTGAATGAAGCAGTGAAGTTGTAAGTACTTTGGGTTAAAGAAGGTTGGTTTATACAAGCATGAAGGCCATTAGACTCCTAGTTTTAATCGACACAAATTTGAGATTACAAATATCGTAATCGTGTTTAAGTACAAAGCTTTAAGCATAAACAGGTGGAATTTTACTTTCCAAGCTGCACATAATACCCATTGACAGGTTGCAGTTGTCTTCAACGAACAAGAAAACTAGGAGACAACAAGAGCAGAAAATTTGGGAGATGACCACAACACACATAGTAGCTTCGGCAGTTCGCACCATGGATCGTGGAATGATGATAAATTTTATGCCGGACTAGAGAGATTTTGGTGACTACTACAAAGAAATCGCCTTGGTTTCTCCATTATGTTTGTCCTATGCATGTAGTAACTTGATATAAATAACCCATTTACCACAAAGTGCCTACAACTTCACACTACTTCTTGGAAACTTTAATAAAGATAGACAATAGTTTACCCATGGCCGAGAAGGAAGGAGGAATCGTGAAGAAGGGCCACGAGGTGGGACTGGCATTGGCGACCTCCTTGCTCCAAGAGTTTGAACTTCCGCTAGGGCTTTTGCCTCTTGCTGATGTGGTCGAAGTTGGCTTTGTGAGGACCACCGGCTACATGTGGATCCTCCAGAAGAAGAAGGTCGAACACAGCTTCAAGTTGATCAGTAAGCTTGTAAGCTATGACACTGAAGTCAAAGGCTATATTGAGAAGCAGAAGATTAGGAAGCTCAAGGGAGTGAAGGCTAAGGAGCTCATGCTATGGCCTCCAGTCAGTGAAATAAATGTGGATCAGTCCGCCGGAAAAATCAACTTCAAGAGCCTTGCCGGTATCACCAAGACTTTCCCCGTTGAGGCATTTGCTGCTGGCCAGTAAGCTCATGTTGACCACCAAGCAGGACAAGATCCCGTAGGTGCCTAGATTTCATCAGCTTACAACGTAGGTCCTATTTGCGGAAGCCGATCTTTCTCCTTTTTCTATCCATTGCTTTGTTTTGATAACCTTTCGGATTGTTGTATCTTGCTACAAGAATAAAAACTTAGATGATGATAGTTAACATTATATGAAGTGGGAAAAATTTCATGCTTTCTTCGAAATATTAAATTTCGAAACAGACAATTTCTTTTTCCTGTTCTATCTGGGAAGCAAGGACATGTAAGCAGTAAAATGGGCATCAATCATCAAACGAACCATAACAAACAGATTAAATCACCAGCGAAGAAGCAACAAATGAGGTTCCCGGAAGAAATACAAATTATACTGTATTTATCCAAGAGTTAAGACATTGAATTACTTAAACGATCAGCCTTACTTATACAGCGGAACCTGCATTCCACTGATTCCATGGTTTCGTTCGACCATCTTCAATTTTCTCAGCTATTTAGCCTACTGATACCAGAAAACAGAAACTATATGCATCAAGACTTCATTGCAGCAGAAAACAAAATATGCAGAAGCAAGCAAAGTTAAATTGTCAAGAAAAAGTAAACAGCTTTGTATCTATCACTCCAGAAAGTTCGGGCAAATCATATTTATGAATAGTAGAGGTGCTGGCATGGCAGCTAAAATTTTCTAAACCATGATTCTGAGAAAATAAATTGCAGCAAAGAATACCCACTACTGTCATACTTCTCTGAAGAATAGCCTATATGGTATCGATTCGATCCTTATGACCAAAAAATGCTCGTTTATGAGCCTTTGAGACAATTTCCTTTCTTCATAAATAACAATTGAGTACAAAGAATGAGGCCAAATTAAAGAACTAGTGTGTATATAAATATAGCCAACCTTCTGTTCAAAAAGAGGAAACAAAATTTTCACAACTTGTATGATTGTATCAGTTGTAAGATAAACAAAACTTAAGACAAAAATGTCGCTTCGATCATGGGGTTGCAAAGGCGAGCAGGCACATTCCAACCCGTTTCAGTTCCAACATGCAGAAGCTCTTGCGCAACCCCGGAGTTAAATAATAGAGCTCCAGTAATACATTGTACCACCCCTTCTCAATTTCCTCCTCTTTTACTCTGTGTAGGAGGAGGGTTTCAACAATTAAATCTTCCCAATCAATCCCACGTCCTCTCTTTCTTTTCTTCCTGGTATGTACCTCTTCAGAAGCGCAAATATCGCGGCTGTTACCTGAACGAGCATTTGATGGACGCATAATCCTATCATTTTGCTGCTTGGCAGCATTTATCTTTTCTCTCCTCTTAACTGCCGCACAACCATTGCCAAAAGACGGAGGCATAGCATCGGTCCAATCCTAAATCTTTCTACAACATCTCCTTCAGTAGAAGCCTCTTGCTCAATTCCGACAGTCCATTCCACCACTCAGTACAAGCAAGGAGCGCAAAACCTCGGCTCCATTTTGTTCCACGAACCTCTTCAAACCCCTTAGAGGACTTGACATTGTCAGCCTCATCCGAAAACTTTGAGTAAATCATTGGTAAGCATTCGTGTGAAAGCTTCAACGCATCCATATCCTCAACATCCAGTCCGCACCCACCATCTTCCTACCTCAAAGTACCGAGACTCGTGTGAAAGCTTTAACTTATCCGTTTCTGACTCAAAATCATCTTCAAAACAAACCATATCACTTCCATATCCACTATCATTCCTCATTCTCTAACATCTCCCAAATCCAACCAAATTCTTCTTCCCACTCCGCCATATTGGTTGATCGTCACGGATGAAGGTTTTTCAGGTCGGGGATTTGAGGCAGTGGTGGTGAAGGGTTCAGTAGTGGAGAGGATTGTTGCCCCTATACAACGACGTAAGTTCGAATCTCGTCAGCTTCCTAATCTACCATCTAAATCATTAGCCAATTATACAAAGATGTTTGAATTTAGAGACTGAATTTTCGTTGAGGTTATAATTTCAACAGGGCCCATTGCACAAAACGTACAAGTGGTTGAAATTTTCTTTTTCAAGCATCCAATCACTTACATTATAAATTTAGTATCCCGGACCCTAATCCTGTCATACTGAAAAATCTCTCAATTTTGAGATGGCAGACGCAATTAAAAAGTGTAAAACCCTAATACAGTGTTCGATAACCAAAGCCAGATGATGAAAGAGAAGAGAAACTCTTTAAGATTTAATTAAAATTTAATGTCATCTTTGTCTTATCACATAATTGCTTGCAGTAGTTCAAAATGTTACAAATAGATAATGACCTACAACATATAATGAAGATTACAATTCCAAGTTACTCCCACATAAACATTTGGGATTCCGGCAACATCTATCCCGATCCAAGCTTTCACGAGGATGCGTAAGCCAACTCCGAACTCATTTGTAAGCAGCCGAGAAACGCGTAAGCCTGCGTCATGGTATAGACAACACAAGAGCCAACAGAAACCACAAGGCAAGGCATAAAATGTATAATACATCAAAATGGTTTCTTCAAACATCAACCAGTCTCAAAGCACACAGAGGGAAAACAAACGTTTGCGTATGCAGGACACTGCAACATTACGACCTGGGGAGAATTTAACAACCCCCTCGTTTCCAATTGATGGCGGGTAATGAACACCCCAAAAAATGGAAGGAATACCATGTCAAGAATATTTCCTTTATGCTTCCTTTGAAATGAGGGTAAAGAGAAAGCACTCGACAAGATTTTTTTAAAGGAAGATAGAATGATACGTTCCCGTTAAAGCAGATGGTATCAACTCTTTTACACATAAACAAGTATGAAAAGACCACAACTTGCTCCGTCATGTATGATATACAATAAAGGGTGACCATAACCTAAAAAAGAAAGATGCTCATAACTAAATGCTGCCACCGGCTTCTTTAAGAACAGAGACCTTGAAATGATGTGGCAGGTTGTTTAAAAGTTCGCTTTTAAAGCATGAACTAACTGAAATAAACAGTAGCAGACATAACATATAAAATGTATCCCCTTTTTGTTATATTGAGAAGATACATTTCTTATCTGAGATTGTAGGTTCGACTCCCTTTTTACAATGACAAAAGTGTCCATGAACGTGATGAAATCAGTTTCAGGATTTTCACCTATAGGTTTAAAACAGATACGAAAAAAAAGACAGTAAACTCCAAAGTTTGTAAGATACAATATATTCTGTTCCAATTGGCCTGCTCAGAACTCAATTAATACAAACCATAAAGTCAATGACGTAAAGTTTACTTCATCAACCATTTTACTCTCTCAAACACTAAGTCGAAACAAAGAAATAAATCAAAGTATGGACTCAATAGAAAACAAAGGTTTCTAATTTATATAGCTCGGCACTTAAAAAGTGGCCGGAGTGAAAACAAGCTACAACTTACTGATTTCCCTCAAAAAAATAAACATTTGATACTCCAAAACAAGCGAGAGGACAACAATTATTTATATCATGACCGCAAGTAGAAGGTTTCATGAACCACATACAAAGGTAAAGCCACATATGATCACATAAAGAAAAAAACTATCAGCATTATAGCATAAACAAATGACAAATTTACAAACAAAGGGCAAGTTTTGTCATCAACTCAACAAAGAAGGAAATCCCTATTTCAGCACACAATATATAGGAAAAGGTTATATCCTTTTAAGTAAGTTCTACATGTAGATCAACATCGATCAGAAAACAAAGCACAGCTCATAGAAGCAGATGAAGTGAAGCAGCAACAGAATCACAGCAGTCCATATAATCTATCGAAAGATTTCATTGTCTGCATTCATGGAATCACGATAACCATTTAAAGCAATTGCGCCCAAGAAGCTTCTCAAGGACCTGAACCAAATACCCATTTAACACTAAAACAAATCAAATCTAAACCAATCGAAAAGCTTCTGCAATAAAAAGTAACTACGCACATAGCACACATGATGATATTGACTCAGGCAGCAACGAACAACATACAGCTAAAACAAAAGGAGAAAAAATAAAAACAAGACCTTGTCCATTTTCCACTCAAGTTTGGCACTTCACAAACATACATCATCGTGACGCTTCTGCTATAGCAACTCAACTCCTAAGTCTGTATATTAGTATGTATAGACATGTGTGTATACCAAAAACAGAAACATGAATACAAAGACTACCTCAGTAGTAAGGCGGCATGCCCTGGTACAGTCCACCAGGCGGAATTCGAGGCACAGGAGTCTGTTGATGCTGAGAAGGATGCGCCATGGATGATCCTAAACCATAATGTGGATCATCTGAGTATCCTCCAGGACCCATTCCAATAGAACTTGGCGGCAATCGAGCTCCAAATTCTCCTGGCGGTGGCACACCATATCCACCTCCCAAATTCGGATTATACCTGGCACCACCAAAATTATTACCAGAAGGCACCGGCAGCGGCTGATGCCCACCTGGAAAACCCGAATAAGGACCTGTCTGAGGCGGCAGGCCCTGATACATTCCCGGAGGCATGGAAGATTGCGGTGGCCGAACACCAGAATTATCAGGAGTACCTTGTGCCCCACCGGGTTTGCTCTTCTTGTTATCTACCGCCAATTTGCAAGCCACCTGATGACCGTCGATGTTCTTCAACGGTTCAACAAGCGCAGCCCTGGCGCCCTGCTCCGCCTTGTACACGAAGAAAGCAAACCCCTTTGATTTTCCGGTGACCTTATCAAACCCTAGCGGCCCTTCCTCAATCTCTCCATACGCCGAGAAAGCCGACAAGAGTCTGTCCGAAGAGATATCAAACGGGACGCTCCCCACGTAAATCTTCCTGGCCGAGACGTCAGCGGCGTTGGGGTTGCTGCTGTTAAACGACGTCGCTAATCCGGAGGAGGCGAACTGCGTGACGGTAACTCTGCCGTCGATTTTCTTGCTCGGTTCTTTAAGGGACAGGAGGGCCGAGTCGGCGTGCTTGAACGTGACGAAGCCGTAGCCTTTTGATTTTCCAGTGGCCTTGTCGTGGATGACGATGGCCTCGTCGAGCTCGCCGAAGGCGGAGAAGAGGGAGCGGAGGGAGTCGGAGGTGGTGTCGGCGCCGAGGCCTCGGATGAAGAGCTTCCGGAGGGTGGAGTCCTTGTCGGCGACGGAGCGGACGGATTCGAGGACGTCGGGGTGGCGAACGACGGCGTTTTTGAGGATGTCGATGAGTTGGTCCTGAGTAAGGGGCTGGAGGAGCCTCCGGGCGTCTTCGGGAGTTAGACAGGCGGATTGGGAAGATGGAGAAGTCGAAACGGTGCCGTTTGGCTCGGTTTTGCGCTTCTTTGAGAAGTCCATGGTGGTCGTTTGGGATTTTGGGGGATGCAGTCTGCTGCGCCTGGACTGTATAAACCCTAATCACAGCGAGAGATTCGTATTCCTTCCAGGGCGAATTGTACGACTTTGTAGTTGATGTCGTTCAATTCTGCCCCTGTACGTTTGGCGGCCTATTATGATGGGCCTCACTCGTGGATGCGATCCGGTTGGCCCAATAACTTGTATCAACCCGTTACCTTTTTTTTTTTTTTTTTTTTTTTTATAAAAAGAATGGGGCTTATAGCCCAAACAAATTAAGCAAAAAAGTCTCAAGTCTGGACATCACAAACCGATCTTTATGAACAAAAATTATTCGAACAAGGAGGAGGATTATCAAAATAGTGATTTCCTAGGTCTAGGAAAGGCTATTTTCTTAGAGCAATCTTTAAAATCATGAGCCACGGATTCAAAACCACAAGTACACCTTTGACACTCTACATTATCAGTCAAACCCGTCTTGAACCTTTGATTATTAGTGAGAAGTCTATCAAGAGAGAGTGCAGAAAACTCTGAACTTTTGGAGGAATGTGGAGTTTCCATATGAGGTTTCATCGCCAAGAAGGAGCCTCAATCAAATTAAGAGAACTTTAATGAAAGCTCTCGAAACCGTTCACTTTAACGAAAAACTACAGTTTTTACACTAAAAAGTCAATCATGGTACTATTCATTTTACCTTTTATTTTGCTCTTATCGTTAAAACTCAAAATTTTCAAGCCATTTTCATTAGTTTTCCTTAAAATTAATGGCCAAGGTGTAAGCAGATTTAACATAAGAGAATTATATGATTTTCTTTTCACACAAAGAATGGCACACCTTAGCACATTGAAACAAAGGAATAAAAGAAAAACTAGTCACTACATTCCTTTGTGTCCCATTCAAGGGTTCATCTTTACTCATCTAGATAAGATTTGTTCACATCTACAATTGTCAAAAGCTATGTGCACAACAGATGCAGATTCTTTTAGTTTTTGTTTTTGTTTCAAGGATTTCATTTATTCCCCCTTGAGAAAATGTCCTAGTTGTTCATGAGCAGTGAGCAACTAAGAGGTTCTCTCGACGAAATACGAGATTCTGCTTCTGGCGGCTATGCGTTTGAAACTCGAGGAGGAAGTACGTTAAGAATGCTGTGTGTATCCCCATTTAGTAAGGCAAGCTTTTAGAGCTTGTGCTGATGATCAAAGCCTTGAGGTTGGATGAGTCCCCATGAGCACTAGCCCTCCTTGTGATCATTTCCATATTCTTGTACAAACTTTGTTTCACCAAATTGTTCATCACTTTCTTCCCTTGTTGTGCCTCCCTTTGATTTAAAGGTGAACCAATTGCAACCCTAGCTGTCTGGGGCCCTGAGTGAGGCCCCATCTTTGCTTGCCTCTCATCCTTGAACCATTGCAAAAGTTTTAGTGCTCTCTTTTGAGCAAGAGAGCTTCCCAACAATGCCACCTCAAGAAGTATGGGCACAATTCCTGACTTGGCCATTTTCTCCCTTTGATCTGAGCTTTGGTGAGCTAAAATCATTAGGATGTAGCAAGATAGCTCCTGGCATTTGGGCTTCTCATCCCATGTCAAAATCTCTATCAAGCTCCCCGGCACCGCCGCGCTATTCTCCATGGCCTTTTTCCCCATTAGGGTCACTACCAAGTTCCCCAGCGTCGCAAGTGCTTTTTCAGAAAGCGCTTCGGTTGTGGATAGCTTCAGGAGCGCCTCGACCACCCCGTTAGAGACCAAATTGGCTGCACTGTCCAGCATTGTGGAGAGGTTGAACAAAGCTCCCAAGCATGGCTCTTTGGTTTCAATGGTTGAAGTGCTTGACTCAATAATGCCAACAAGAAATGGGACAATTTCTGATGAGGACAGAGGGAACTGGGTATTTGCAAGTGAGGACAACAACAAGAGCAACTCTGCAAATTGGTGCCTTGTTGGCTCGTCAAGAATGTTGATGTCGTTTTGTAGCTTTGAGAAGATTCCTGCCTCCACCATGAGAGCCTTGTTCCTGAAAGAAATTATGAACATGCAGAAAATTAGATCACATAAGCTCAAAATATCTCAAACTTATTCTGTCTAGCTTAATGATGACAAGAAGAATAACTAAATAGTTCGAGTCAAATAATGGTGTTGAAATTTGACCAGTTGATAAATTAAAAATATACATTTTATACAATTTATAAGCACATCAAACAAAATAGAAATTATGTTGCCGATACAGAGAAAATTAACATTGCATATGCACAAGAGCATATTCTAATGTTTGGTTTTGTGCTTGAGAGAAAAGCCCCATGAGACCGGCTTTACAGAAGAACTTATCCTATGCAAAGATGACGCATATAAAGGGCGATCCCAAGCCAACAAGACTCTCTGTTTTGACATAGATGGCGTACATAATTAAAGTTAAAAAAATAAAGAGTGATCTCAAGTCCATGAGATTCTAAAGTATTTAAATCTTTGTTTTGGTGTGAAGGTCAACAAAATGGGGGTTTTTATTGTCCAAAAGTCAAATAGGATCTGAACAACTAACCCTAAAAATTCCTACGAACCCTAAAAAAAATCATCACGTTTGAAAAACAGGTTCATGTTAGCTTCCATTATATTGTTCCTCCCTCCAACTCTTCCAACCACTATGTATTTTAAGTTGGTCGACAGCCACCGCAGCCTGCGGCCGGCCTCCTCTGATTCAATGGCAGATTGTCTAATTATGTTTGATATATTTCAAATAATGCAGCAATCCCATGAAATAAAATAATAGTTAAACCTCATTAACCCCTTTTTTAAAACTAATTAATTAAGTTGCATTATGCAAAAATGTGCCAAGTTATTGGGAAAGTTCATTAAACAATAACTGCAACCACTGAGATGACATATCTATACAGGGTGGAGCTCGAACTTATATGATACGGTACATTGTGGTGTTTAGTATTAATAATACAACATTTCTGTAAAATTTAAATATATCTGTGTCTCCAAGATGAAACACTACGATAGCACTATATTATATTTGTACCGTATAAGTTCTTCTCTATCAATTTAAGTTGATTGAGCAATAGCAACCATTCAAATATACTACTTTTTGTTGTTCTATATTCTTGCATCTGCCCACTAAACGACTAAACCCTACCCAACCACTAAAATGACATTGCCTTTTAGCAAGATAGCTGTTTTATGTCACAATCATCACTTGAGTTGGGCAAAGATTCAAACGAAAATTTAACACACTTAATTCTACTTTTGGAAAATGGAGTCATCTTTCCTTCGATAATTTACATTCTTAATTGTCCTAAAAAGAGACAAATTTTTTAGTATGCTGGAAATATGGTTCAATACACTAAATGTTATAATACAAGCGGTTGAACATTTGAAAAAAAAAAAAATTAAACTACTTGTATTATGACATTTAGTGCACCGGACCATTTTCTCGTCATACTGAAAAATCTCACCTAAAAGACAATCACTTAACTGTATATTAAAGTCAAATGTGGCCACTCGAACTTAATAAACAATAATTTAATTATAAGAGACATGTAATTCAAAAAATTAATATAGTTCACTCTATGCCTAAAGTCTTGTATTCGATTTTCTACTCTTTTAATATTATACATTTATATATAAGCAAAACAACCTGACGTTATAATCCGTGTTCAATGAAATATAAATTACACACACATATATTAATATTTTCCTAGCATGCCATGCGAGACGCAAAATCACAAAACATTCAAGTAAAAAAAAAGGCATTATTTATCATAAATTAGCTCGATTATTAAAAATAAACTCTTATCCAAGAATGAAAATTTAAATGCTCTTAAGCAAAATATAAGAGATAAAATGGAAGCTTACGTGTAAGTTCCATTAGCAAGCTCAATCAAGGCAAAAACTGCCACTCGCCGGCGAGCAACCACCTCGGACGCCGCCATGGATACCAAAACCGGTATAATACCTAGCCCGCCCACCAGCTTCCTCACCTTGACATCTTCTTTAGCCAACATACCAATCTCCATAGCCGCCAACTCCTTCTCTTCCCAACTAATTCCAAAGTGAAGCTTCTTCACTGCCCTTTGCAATCCCATCACAGAATCATCATGGTCACCACCACTCACCTTCTCCATAACGACTTGCTGTACCATTACTTCGTTACTATTGCTTACAACTTTGGGGGGTCTTGATGACGTGTCGAAGTGATCCGACGGCGTAGGGCGTTTGCGGGCGTTTTTGGAGCGTAGGAACCGTCGGATGCGGTTGAAAAACCTAAGCTTTAGGTAAGAATATACCCATAGAGAAGAAGAAGAAGAAGAAGAAGAAGAAGAAGCAGGTGTAGAATTTAAATCAGACATGTTTGGTTGAAAACTTGAGAGAGAGAGAGAGAGAGAGAGAGAGAGAGGGTTGAGAAACTGTGTAGGGTTTTTGTATCTTTATACAAATTTTTATGGGAGTCTGACTTTAAGAGAGAAAGGTGTTGGTGGTTTTATGGAATCAGAGGAACAAAGAAGAAGGACGACTTTAGAAAGAGAAATAAACTGAAGGGGGCACAAAGCACATGCAGAGGAACAGAATGCTGAGTATTGGGACTCACAAACCGTGACAGATATTTAAATGAAATATTTGTGTATAATATATGATCTTCAACATTGGTATTATATTTCAGATCGTATTCCTATAATGCCCATGTCGAAATTTTTGAATTACAAGAACGTTATTCTGGTCCGAACGTTATTCTTGAATTACAAGAACGTTTAATATTCCTCGTCTTGAAAATATTAGTTCTTTTTACAAATAAATTATAATTTGACATGCATCTATAAAAAAAAAAAATTCTAATGAATTATTTATACATGTGTTGGACCAACCTGTGTTCAAGATTAGGTTTATTATGCGGGGTTGTGTTACATGTGTGTGGGAGGGGGGCACACATCACCCACTCCACTGTGGGGAAGTTGCTTGGATGTGATCAGAATCAGACGGCCTAGACTATTGTTGACCGTCCCACGACTTCAATATATTTTGTTGCCATGGTTTTTGAGAGTGCCACTATATGCTGCCGTAAAGTTTGTTTTATTATCAATTGCTTTGGATTTTTGTTTTGAAAAAGTGATGGTGTAAGTTCCTGTAATTTTCTGAGACAGAGATTTAAAATCGAATATAAAATTTGCAGGTATGCTATCATGATTAATTGACTCAATTCGTGTCGGCATTTTAAAACTTTATTAATTTTAATCATATTTTGAAAATATCATGGTATAAGTTACGAGGTAGATTGTCTACCCTCCTTCTATGGTGCCTTCCCCATACCTTTCTATATGCGCGGTTATGCATGGACGGATCCATATAGGGACCCGGGAGGTCTCAGGATCCTCCGGAAGTCCGAAGAAACACTTGTGATCGACCTTCGGGACCCTCCAATAATTTGGGCAGGTGCAGCGGAGAGGCTTTTTGCCTCCATGGATGTGCATGCAGCAGTGCTTACAAAGAAGAAGAAGAGGTTTCTAATTTTTGTTTTAATCCTCCAAATCATCGTAACCTCCCAATTTTAAACTCAAGTTATCCCATCCCCCAGCACCATTTGCAGTTCCACCACCTCTAGCTGCCTAATTTTATTTCTTCCAAATTCATTTAAGTTTTTTAATCCTAGACTCTAGTCTCAACTTCCAATTGTAATATATATGTTACATTAACAAATTTCATCTTTGTAAAGTCATTAATTGATGTGTTATGTTGCTGAGGAGAATTTGTTGGTTTTATTACCTTTGAGATTAATCTTGATTATTATTATTATTATTATTATTTTTTAAAGTGGGACAACTAGTGGTAAGCCACGGTTATCCATCCCTTCTAGGGGCCTAGAAGACTCACAGAGGCATTTCAGCTTTCTCATGGCTACAGTCAAGCAGACTCACTAGCTTGGAACCTCAAACCCAGGACCTCCCTGTTTTTTGTATTTTAAGAGCTGAAATCTGTGCCTTACCACTTGGCCACTTGATGTGGTTGATTAATTTTGATTATTCAATAAAAAATAGTGTTATGGAACCAAACTAGTCTAATATATTTTTTTTTGAACTTTTATCTTGGAACCCCCCGATTTTGAAATCTTGGATCCGTCACTGCGGTCATGGTCAAGTTACGTCAACATTTTATATTCTTATTGATTTTTATCTTATCACCTCTATAAGAAAATCAAAATAAAATGTTAACGTGCGTTAACTGTAACCGTACAAAATAGAAGGGTATGAAGAAGGCATCATATTAGGAGGGCAGACAATCTGCCGCCATAAGTTACTGTAATTTTTTGAAACGAAGATTTAAAACCGAATATAAAATTTGCAGGTATGCTGTAATGTATGTTTTATTATCAATTGCTTTGGATTTTTGTTTTGAAAAAGTGATTGTATAAGTTCCTGTAATTTTCTGAGACGGAGATTTAAAATCGAATATAAAATTTACAGGTTTGCTATCATGATTAATTGACTCAATTCGTGTCGGCATTTTAAAACTTTATTAATTGTAATCATATGTTGAAAAAATCATGGCATAGGTTACTGTAATTTTCTGAAACGAAGATTTAAAATCGAATATAAAATTTGCAGGTATGCTATAATTATGATTAATTGATTCGACTTGCGTCGGGCACTTTAAAACTTTATTAATGTTAATCATATTTAATCGTTGTTCTGGGATGTGAGCTAGAGCTACACTTAGAGGCATGTGGGAATCAGGGACACAGAGCACCTGCACTGATTTTTCTGCAAGGTTATTAAGTTTTGATCTCATACAGGCGGCATCCATGCAGAAAATTAATGGGTTTGCTGCACTATTAATCCTCAGATCTAGCATTTGTTTTCTCACATGCGTGGTTTCGTTTTGGTGGATTTGTTGCAGGACGGATCTGATCTGTATGTTGCAGCAAGAAAAACATATCTTCATATCTAATGTTGATAACATGTTGCATAAATTAATGGTGTTTGATCTTTTGCTAGCTAAGTTATAGCTTGTTACGTTAAACACAGTCGTGAACTATTACGTTTAACGATATATTTTCACTAAAATAGTCAGGCATATATACAATATTTCAATCATAATAATTTGATGTCGAACTAAAAAATATAACACTTATTTTAATAAGAAATTAAATTATGTGATGCTAATGTGTAATTTTACTCAAATTGTGTCTTTTTTTTCAGTTGGATTCCATGCTTGAATATTAGGAATTAGGTCGAGATTTGGTTGGTCTAGTCCCATTTATTTTGGTCATCTTGCACTTTTCTACATTTTCCTGCAGAGTGCAAAGGATCTAAATTCTATATTAGTTAGGTTGTATCCCATGCCATGAATTGGGAGAAACACCAATCAGGCGTCCAAATAGGGGGACAAAGGCGATGAACTCTTTGTTTAAAATATTTGCACGTCTAAAAATGAGAATCTTCGTCAATTGATTCATATAGCTAAAAGAGAGATACTTTATGTGATGATAGATAACTATGTATTGTTGTGTGAAAAAAACTAAAAATACATGACAGTGAATAATTAATTTAAAATATCGTCATAGTAACATCAGTTTTAAAAGTACAACGATAGTATATTTGTGATGAGTTAGTACACTTGTTAATGTGCATTCGATATAAAATTATTTTTTTATATATGTATTTCTCCTTATATTATTATTAGTAGTTCCAAGTTGGGAATCATCTTGAATTTCTTCTCTTACTTTTCTTTCGATGTGCGGACTTTTTACAGCCACCAAAACTTTGCCAACAATCTTTTCGTTCTTCTTTTCTTTGAAACCCTAACCTTGGTCAAGAACTACTCGGAACAATCTGCTATATATCTAAGAGTTTAGTGCACCACTTGGACACACGCACTGATCACCAATATTGACCCAAACAACCATTTCATTTGTAGACGAAGTTTTATAAACTAAATGATATGGAAGTTGATGATTGAATTTTAAGCATTGCTTAAAGTGCTCATTTATATTGATGACAAAATATTTAGTTCGTAAATTTTGTATATAAATTTTGTCTCCCTATCATTACCTTTTTTGATGGAATCGCATTTCGACCCTAATAGCACGCAGATATGATACATGATGGGCGTGGCAGTTCCACCATAAATTCATTGAGTTTTTTGAGCCCTGAAAGGCCAAAACATTATCAAACTTTCCAACGTGTGAAACAGTAGCCACATCAAGCGCAATAAGGGTTTTTATTTAGATGATTATATCACGAGGTGTTTGTGTTTGTGTTGAGCCAAAAAATGACAAGAAACTAGTGCTTTCTGATGTGTTCCACCCTCCACCATCGACAGTTCTTCCTTTTTGAAGTCTATACCTGCTGCTACAGCTTCTAAGACAGTGACGCATTGGCCATTTGAAGTATATACAAAGGATCTACTTTCTGTCACTCGCATGCAAAACTCACAATACATTAACGGTTAAATTCTGACAATTGATAATAGCAAAATTCGTATTATGATATATAAAAGCATGAGTTTTTTCAAAATATCATGTTAACATGACATTAGATCGGACCCTTTATGGATGTATTAACTCCAATTTAGCTATCCATGTTTTTTGAGATGGCTTGTTGCACATTTAAAATTTGAGTACTCGCCAACCATCCGTAGTTGGTTGCTCTAACTTGTCAAGATTGTACTGTTTTTCCCCGAAAGCATAGGAAATGTGCTAGTTTTGAATAAGTTCAGTATGATTTTCACAATACAAGCTTATATATATCGGAGTTTATTATAGTGGTATTTCAAACCAAGTACATTTCATACATAAATTTTTTTCATATGACAATCCGTAATTAGCAATGCATACTATTTAGAGTTCATGTTTCATGTAAGCATATCTCATGATGCGCATATCTCATAATGCAAGGAAGTATTTCTCCTTCTGCCACGCGGAATGCCAGCAACCAAAACGTGATCCACACACGTGGGATGACTAAATCTAAAACTCAAATGGCTAGTCCACTAACGTATGAGCTAGGTGGAAGATTAATCACACAATACTCAATCTGCAGAACCAACCACAGCTGCACTAACTATAAGGAATCATATATGTTATAGAGACACTTACCTACATCGAGAATACAGGAACATCACTATAACAACATCTCAAGTCAGTTAGGTGCTGCTCAGCTGTGTTTAATTTTTCACATAACAGTGCATGATTTGGTTGACGGTTATACTTCTATAACGGTATCTTAAATCAATTAGGTAATGCTATATATTCAACTTTTTCACATAACAGCGCGTGGTTGGTCTGAGACACTACGCACTTTATATTATGATGGTTCAGGAGACAGAGGGAGACAAAGTGCAAAATCCACCGAGTCTCAGTTCAATTTTATCTTATGCTAGTCTTGATAGACTTTTAAAGTGGCAGACTTTGATTTTGAAACTTCTCCTCATCCTCTACTCTTCTGGCAGAAAAAAAAAAGAAAAAAAAAAAGAAAAAGAAAGAAGCAGTTTTCTGCTTTTGAAGCTTCCTTTGAAGTTCTGGCTTCAAAGGCCGTCTGCATTTTAAGGTTTGTGATTCAAGGCGGCAGTGGCGGCACAACGTGCTTCAAGGACACGGAAGGGCAGGTTCTCAGGTTCATAGTCGTCGCCCCGTTCAAACTTTCAGAAGTCATTGCAACGACCAGCCAAGCCAAATCTTAGGCTGCCAAAACTTATGCTACATGCTCGGATACGCAACACGTTGTGGTCTGTGACCATAATTTTCAGGTCACGCTTCGTACTTTAGTCGACGATTTCAATACGCAATATTTACTGTACTCGTTTCTAGCTTTCTGCCCCTCTCAGCCACACTTGAACATTTGATGCTGTTCTTTTTTTATACCAGGAACAATGTGTTTACAGGGAAACAAAATCTCTCATTCCGTAGCTTAAGAATCGACACAAACAACCGCAACTTGGGTTAAACTTCGAATATATTCTTTCATAGAGAAGTACAGCATACAATTCAGAATGGTGCGAGAACGAACAAATTGAAAAATACATAATTGAATGTTACTTTCCGGAGCATATGTACAATTGAGAATGAATTACAGCTTTGAACCCAGACACCCCAAAGAAAAGGAAAATCAAACCTCAACCAAATCATCATCGTCTTCATCTGTCCCGTCGTCCCAGTCCAACTCGAATTTACTAGCTGATTTCATCAACTCTGTCAGTCCAGTTAGGTCCTCCAGATATGTAGGATGGTTGATTGCTTGCAAAATAAATTCCATTCCCCTTTTCCGATATTCGGACACCACCTGAAATAATTCATTTGCCGTGAATAAGGAACACAGAATCCGGCAAAATATCATGAACGCTACAGTAAGTCTCCAAGCAAGGCAAAACTTACAGTGCTGCAACAAGCTGTGCAACTGTCCGAGGAGTGGCCCACAAGTGTCATCTGCGAAAACTGCGCTAGGGAACCGCGAATTTGATGGGGTAAAATACCAAGAGGCTGCTCACTGCTTCCGCTATTACTGGAGTTTACCCCCTCACCTTCCGCAAATATCCTGAACACAAGCAGTTTAATATCAAAATTCCAGTTCAACCGTTTAAAAAACCAAAGGTGGACTTTCTATTGAGCTCATGAAAAGTGAAAATATTTGAAAAACGCAGAAAGCTAATACATATTTAGTAATTTTCAAAAAATTCCAAGATTTTACCCATGAGGGTGATGTAGGATCCCCACTAAGAGCTCAACTGCAAGAGCTGAGGCAATAGGAGCAAGGCCTGGGCGTGTAACAGTGCATTGCTGGTCCAATGTGCGGTTTGAAGTTGACTGCACATAGAACAAAAGGCTTATACTTATGACTGTATTCAAAGTACATGGAAGAACACTTAAAATATATGTATTACATTCTAGAAACTTACATCAATAGGCGCAACAACATCATTGCAGAAGTAACAGCCCAATCTGTTCCCCCCGTCTCTATCAGTAAGGCCAAGATTGCCCATATAAGCAGATAAAGCATTTTCAGCTTCAGTTTTTGAGTAATGGCTAGAGCTACAAGGGCCTGCTCCATGGCGCATAACCAAGAAGCTATCAAACCCTAAAGCCGCAGTTATAGTAATCTGCAAACAAGTAAATAGTAATGATTTATTATTCGATAATATGTCTATCAATTTGTTACGATAGCTAATTCAAATATTCAATATTTTTAAATCATGCAACTAGATCTTTGTAATGTAGACGTGAGTAAAAGTTATATATGAGAATATAGGGCCACATTGTACCGCAGTGCAAGTCTGCCAGATCCTAAAAGCTTAAGTCAACCAACCTTGTTAGTGTTTGCACAAAGGAGAGATGGTAGCCACCGACTTTCTCTTGTATCAGTCAGCAGGAAAACTACATCATGAGAATCAATTAAATCATGTAGTCGTCTACAATCATCGAGCACACTCTGCTCTTCTTGACTCAGAACAGGATGTCCAGGCATCGGTATAGCCATGATGACACCCTCTGCTTCCTGGTAAAAGAATAAAGAGATGGACAGGCAATATAAGAAAATCAACAAATTTTCGTTTCAATCCATGTATTTTAGAGGACAAAGAGATGAAATTAATTACCACAGCTGGAAATATTTTCTTGAGACTATTAACCGCAGCTGTCGCTTTATATTCACCACCATTTAGGCAGTCATCTAATGTATACAGTGATTGCCTCAGCGGATTAGACATAGCCACCCTGCCATTGTCAACCAACGTAATGTTCCGGACACCCCAAGCCTGTAAAACATGTACCCTTTAGTCACCCAATAGATACATAATACAACTACAAATTAATTTGTATTTTTGGAACACTCACCATAAGCGTCCGAGCGACCTGGCATCCAAGTGTACCAGCTCCAAGGAGGAGACACTTGAGAGAAGACAAGCTATTTAAGTTCAAAGAAGGCAAAGCACGCCATCTCATTAGTTTCAAATTCAAATCTGCAGCAGATATGGCCAACCTGTAAAAGTTATAAAAAGACACTAAGATAACAATGGACTAGTAACGTCATTGAAAATAGGGTGCCAATAGAGACAACATACCTAGTTGGATCCATAGATTTAGCAAGGCTAATAATCCTGGGTACTTTTCTCCCTTTGTTAAGTTCCCACCCGACTACATTTGGTACATGACCATGATCTCTCCATCCTAAAAACACATAAAAACTTAAGTTAGAGTAACTACAGATACAAGCATATTCAAACTGTAGAAGGGAGAAACGTAATCATAACCGGGCAGTTACCCAATTTCTGCAGCACTACCTGGCGGAACTGTAATCAGAGCTTCACCAACAAGGGACAGTCCCAGATCTGCGAAACCCCGACTCTCTCTATAGCATAAAAAGTGAACAGACTTTAGATCCCATCTTGAGCAAATAAGAGCAAGGAGGTTGCGAAGAGGCCAACCGGGATGGTTTGGAAGATGGCATGGATCGTAAAAACCAAAGAGTAACTGCAATGGCACAAAAAGTAACTTTAAGAAAGTTGAACCCAGAAATATCTAAAAAATTATTCCAGTTTCCCGGACACCTAAATGATTAGCTATAGTTCGAATCAAAATTAAGCAAACAGACCTTGTGACCATCATCAGCACTTTGGAAGGTTTCCCAATCCTTTAGATGCTTAATAGTAGAGTGTGAATTTGAATCAATATGAACCAAGAAGAATGGCACGTCTGAATCAGACAAATTAGGTTAGAAGAAACATTCAAAATTTACATCCGAGCATATGTGAATATAAGGAGAAGTTTCTGCAGACAATTGACAGAATAGAAAATGAGACATATGTATACCTGCTGTTAGGCTTGAGTTACGCCACTCGTTAAATGCTGCTGAAACAGATTCTGCCTAAAGATATAACAGTAGTATTAGAGTTTATATACGTAACATCTAAATACCTTTCTACAGTGCCTATAAAAAACACATCTGACATACCTCCTCCAAGCTAAAACACTGTGAAGCTGGCCTCAAATTTACCAAAGTTGCTGGAGGATCAAGCACCAGAGCGGGAAAAGCAAACCAGTAATTAAAGCTCCATTTTTTCAGGTCTGCAAAAGAGATGACAAGGAACCTCGAGAGTACTGAACTATCCTCCAATGCTCTTCCACTCTCGATGTCCTCCCAAATCTGATTACGAACAAGAAGCAGACATGTTAAGCAACATTAAATTCATTGTTAGTCAACCCTACCAATCCGCCTACATGATATTTCAACCGAATACTATATTTTACTGTCACTCACAGATGTAATACATTCTCAACACATTCAATACCTTTTGCGCTTCTGCCTTAAGCAAGCCCTGTTTATCAAGCGCATGAAAGCCCTCTACCGTATTCGTGTTGTAAATGATTCCTGGAACGGAGCATCTGTTCCTATTGCCCCGACTTACTCCTGGTACCGATGATTCCTCACTCGAATCCGAAGGCAAAGACTCGGCTAAAAGAGTTAAATGATTTGACACTTGAGAATGCGAGCACGGTGCGTAGAAACCTGCAACAGTGTCAGTCCACATCTCAGATTACAGGAAGCCGTTGCACTTAAGTCACACATAAATTCGCATTCAAATCATATAAGTAAACAACATTGTAAAGCACTATCATTCATCACAAAAATCATATCTTTGTTATCCCAATTAATCGAAATCCGAAACCCAATTTACAAATCTTGCTGCTTTTTCCTCCTCCAAATTTTCGCACCAAAATAGCTAAAACAACAATTCCACATCCAAAAAGGCTATTTTTTTATCTCATAATCTACAACTAAAATAATAATTCAACAAAAGTACAAGAATTTCCAAAACCCACCATCCAAACTGCGGAAATCTTCTATCTTTTTTATTTCCCAGAACTGCACCATCTATTAACAGAAATTAAACAAACAAAAAAACGAACCGGTGATGGGAACAGGCGAGTCGTCGATGCCGAACTTGTTGAGCTTCAAGGAAGAGAGTCTGTGCCAGAAACCCTCGTCGACGGAGCTCTGAAACGGTGCGAATTGGAGTATGGATTTCCCGCTGCCTCCCTCCATGATTTTTCTGCTGCGATTAGCTGCGAGCTTGCCCTCTTCTTTTTTGGGGGGTAAGATTTCGTAAAATTGAAGAGTACAAAGGGTAAAAGTATATAAATTGTTTGTCAGAAAGAGTGAAGAGATCAAGTTCGAATATAACAAGAAGAAGAAGAAGAAGACACCTCGTTGTGTTTGGTTTGGAGTTCCTTCTCTCCACGGTTTAGATTCCCTCCCTTTCCCGCATATACTGCTTCTAAGGGAAGTAGCCAATGACATCCCGCCAACACAGCACCTGGTGGACCCACCGACTGACAAGGCCTAAGTATTATTTTGTTCTGGTTAGTTAATCCAAGTTTGATTGCTTCTTCCGAATTTAATACTTGAACTTTGAATTTTGTTTCAATTTAGTACACAAACTTTTGGTTGTACCAATTTAGTATCTCAATTAATTTTGTGTCTAAATTTTCGTTAAAATGTTTCAGAGAAATTTGTAGGAATGATCCCTTAACTTTAACTCAATTTGGGCAATGGTCTCTCAACTAAAAATCTATGATTATTGGTCTCTTAACTCATCAAAAAATACAGCTGTGGTCATTTTCATTGACTCTGTTAAAACTTCTGTCAAAATGAGTCGCGTGTCATGCATGTGAGGCTGAATCAAGGGGAAAATATGGGAAACTAAATGAGAAAATTGTAAAAATGGTCCCTCAACCATAACCTAATTGGACCAAGGGTTCCAACTTTAACCCAATTGTTGCAAAGATTCTTCCAACGTGGCTCGTTTTGACAGAAAGTTCAAATGACCATAACTGCAAGTTTTGAAAAGTTAAGGGACCAATGATCATGAGTTTTAGTCAAGAGACCATTGCTAAATTTTTTCAATGTTTAACAAAAGTTAAGGCAATTTTGTCACTTAAAATAGTAATCTAATTTTGTGTATGAAATCACACATCCATAAAAATTATATTTCAATCCAAGGAGCTTTGTCTTTCCTCCTTGTTCCTTATAGATTAATTGAGGTTTTATATTACAATGTGTACATGTAGATATCTCAAATAATTGATATATCCACGCATCCATGTCCGAAAATACAAATACAAACTCCATATTTGAAATTACAATCTTGATCACCAAGACATACAAATCTTGCTCTCACGAGGATGAGCTCGAGGTATCGATTTTATCGAAGTAAGAGAGCCTTCGCCTTTTGCTCAGCAGCGTTGTTCTTGGCGAGTATTCTGGTGAGGCTGATGCTTTATCAAGGACGGAACTCAGGACCTGGTGAACCGAACTTGCAAGAAGTTCGTATGCTTCAGCATCAGAATCATTGCTTCCCGGTTTGGAGCTGGTGAGAACGAATACATTTTTCACTCGGTTTCCCAAAGTCGCTATTTCTGCTTTCACCATTTTTAAGTGGAGGGAGTCGAGGGCTTCTCTTAGGTCAGAGAGAAGCTCAGACCGGTATTCACAGCAGACGGATGCCTTCACAGATATGTTTCCATCCCCTGCCGCAACATAGGGTTCAATTTTCACTTCATCAGCATCAACTGGGATGAGAAACCCCTTACTGGATTCTAGGGCATCCATCTTCAGTTCTTTCACTTGGCTGATAACTGCTGCAAGTAATGTGGCTTTGTCCATCTGTAGCAAACGATTAGATCGAGGTTAAGACTTTAATCTGTTGCCATCAACAGTCAACACATAGTTTGTTTCACGTTTTTAAACATAGTTTGTTTCACGTTTTTAAACATAGTTTGTTTCACGTTTTTAAACACCTAAATTTATTGTTACTTTTCTTACAAGCAACTACGGCTATGTCGCAGTGCTGGTCAACAGCATAAACTACATGGGCGCATACATACACAAGAAATTAGATACGTAGATGTATACATGCATGTACAAAACAAAACCACTGGCAGCCATTTGTTCGCAAGTAAGATGTCTTCTTTGTCAACTGCAGAAACCCAATTAACTTAATCTTGACTAAGACATGAACAGACACCTAGCTAGAGAGACGAATACAAGTTTTATATAATTAATTACTAATTATAGTAGCATCAGCAGAACTTGTTGATAAGTTATCATCACATAGACTTAGTCCACAAAATGCAGAGCTAGTATTCCAACTTGTTACAACCTACAAGGCGTGGTTGACGACAAACTAAGCTAACAAATTTGCAATTAAAAATCTTTGTTTTATTAATACAGATACTCTTCAGCTTCAAATTAAAAAATTTACTGGTTATTCTTTCCCCACACATCTGTTTCTTGCTTACCGCCCCTAATCTGATATAACCATAATTAATTAATTAGCATAACGAAACAGTTGAGCAAGATACATCTAAGCCATAAAATATATCCAGATGCAGACCTTGTGATGGCATCTACCACACAGCCGGCACTCTACCCCATCATCCAATCATAATCATCAGTATTTCTCGAAAGTTCGAAACACATAATTGTCCGCTATCTACTGTAACAGTTGACAGCAAAGCATCCATACATATACTCAGAAAATTATTCAGCAAGATGAGGTTAGCATGAAACAACGCTCAGCCTACTAAACTATAATTTTATTATAGACGCCTTTGACTTCGTAGAATATACAACAAAGTCAGAGGTCCTCTCTCTGCCAACAACAGCCAATTTCAAATTTTTCTTACATCACAGATTCATAAGGCATATTGTGATGTACGCAACAGGTGAAAAATTCATCCCTTCTTTACCTTCCTCTTTGTTTTTTATATTTCGATTCATTGCATATGAAAATAGTAACCATGGCTGTCGTCATGCTTAGATTCTTAATTTAATTGAAAATGCAAAAATGAAACCTAGATATCTACTGCAGATCCAATTTACAGATAGTATTTGAAGTTCTTAGTATGGAAGATTTTATGCACATAATCATAGATTGTGATATCAATTCTACTTTTCAAATTTATAACGTATCTTTGAGTTGACTTTTGAAACTTCTGCATAAAGAAATGACTCTCCAATAGCGCAAATGATGTAACAAAAAAATTTGTCAATTTGAATGACGTGCCCTAAAGAACTCTTTACATGATTTCATAACGTGATAATAACATATGACATTTTTTAGAGCCAACAGTTCGATGCCAAAGCACGGAGTACAGAATATCCGAAGCAGACTCCTGACAGATAACTTCATTCGAGTTCAGAATCTATGAATTTGATAACTCTTCAACAGAAACTCTTGCAACATTACAAAATTTTGCTTAAAGATGTTTGCTTTTTGGCATAATAGATTAGACTGTAAAAAGCTAAAAACTATCAGCTAGCCTGCTCCATTTAATTTGCTACATATTCTGATAAACCTCTTTTTGCTGTACTATGACAGGAAACAACAACAACAAAGCCTGATCCCACACTACGTAACAAAAACTTATCATATCAATTCAAACCGAAAGTTTCCATCTTTTCGATTTTGTGCAAACACAAAATCTTTGCTCAAGTAGGCCAAATAGGTTTTAGAAGTTAATCTGAAATGAAGATGTAAAATTCATTTTTTGTTTACGGTCCAAGCACGATCCTAAAAATTCAACGAACCTAAATTTCAGATCATAAGTTATTAGTTTCCATTTTCCAATCAGTGAGAAACTGTTGTCTAACTATTCGATACAGAATCGAAAATTTAAGTTAGATGACTAATATCTACTAACTACTAACCAGTAAAAGATTTAACAAGCTATAAACACAATCCAACAAATCCAAGTATTTACTAATTAAATTACTAACTAAAACTGATTAGGACTAACCAAATATAATTTTATAGAAAACTCAATGAAATTACTTTACCTTCTCAGTGCAGGGCACCAGACCGCGAAGTGTAGAGAGATGTGCATTGATTCGCTCTCTCCTCCTCCTTTCAGCCTCGCTGTGATTCTTCAAAGCCAACAAAGCCTTGGCCTCAGGCACCTCTTTTTTCCCCACTCTCGCCGGAGCCTTAACAAGCTCGCCTTTCTCACTGTCCAAGACAAGAGAGTGAGGCAGATTCGCCGCAGCGCCGCCGCGCGAAGCCCCGCCGAACCCACTTACGTCATGCTTAAAAGGGTCGAACAAGCTCGAGAAATCCGACCCAAATGAAGATTTTGAGCTAAAATTGTAATAATCCATGTGAATCTTGTTTGTTTGTTTGTTTGTTATGTTTAATATTTCCAAGTCTTTTGGGATTTGCAGAAACTATGAACCGAAGCTGGAGAAGAGCAGACCGGGAGGGCGAGTTGTTGGGGCGAACCAGAAGGAAAGCTTGGAGAGACGGAAGCTTTGTGAACAGGCTTTGTTGCTCAGCAAGGCGTTGATGATGGTGGCTGTGACGGTGGCAGTTCTTGAGGGTTTTTTCATACCTTCCATCACGGAAAAGACAAGCTTTGGGGGGGGGTTGGAGGAGGCGGTTCAATTAGAAAACATCCACATTTTCCTCCGCATGGTCATGAAAGTCGAGGATTTCGAAAACACAGAGTGAAGTTAGAGAGTTTTGGGAAGTGGGATTTATATAGAAACGTAAAAGGTGAAAGCTTTTTTGTTGGGTTTTCGATGGAGGTGGAGAAGGACAAGGGCAGACAGGGAGTCAAAGGGTTACTATTCACGGAGAGCTTTGGAAGGTGTTTTTTGGGGGAGATGAAAGGATGGGAACAAATGATTTGTGGAGCTTAAAGATGGAAAGGTCGCAGAAGTTTCGTCCCTATATATAAAATGAGGACTCACATTGATGGCAATATTTCATACTATCTGCTAAATGCCAAATTTGGTTTATACATAAAATTTTGTTGTCTTTTTATATTAAAATATAAAGCTTAAATGTCAAAATAGTTCATTTGTTATAGCTAATTAAAGATATTTTATTTAATCTCTATCGAAAAATTTATAAAAATATTACAACCTATTTTTATTTAATCTCTGCCGAATTTTTTTTTAATTGGAATGAAAAAAAAAGAATTGAACATACCTGCCCTCATCCACCTTGTCCTTGACCCAAACCTCTACCCCAACCATGCACGCTTGCAAGTTGCAACTTGACGAACGTGTCTCTAGATCTACCTCGATCCTACCTATCATCCTAGTCCTAAGAAAATTATCTCCGATCACCTTGCCTCTGACTGTGTAATTAAGTAACAGACCGCGTTAGCAAGGAGGTTGGCGAGTTCACAGAAGATAAAATTTTCTTTTATTTTAATAATTTATGAATTTTTAACAGAGATTAGATTAAATGTCCTTAATTAGTCGCGAAGATAAACATGAAGACCGAATTATCTCCGATCACCTTGCCTCTGACTGTGTAATTAAGTAACATACCACGTTAGTAAGGAGGTTGGGGAGTTCACAGAAGATAAAATTTTCTTTTATTTTAATAATTTATGAATTTTTAACAGAGATTAGATTAAATGTCCTTAATTAGTCGCGAAGATAAACATGAAGATCGAATTGGCCAAATTATAAACAGGTGGACTAAATTGGCCAAATAGCAATAACACACCATTTTGACATTTAAGCCAAAAATATAATTCTGTTGCAAGATATATGTATATGAAATATATACTGCAAGTCATGTTGTAAATTAAGGTAATTCTCTAATAAATATATTTGTATAACAATTCTCTAATAAATATATTTGTATTACACGTAAGAATGAAGTGTCTAACATATGTATCATTTGTTAGTAGTTTACATGTGAGCAAAACTACCAGTATATATTGTTTTTTTTTTTGTCGACATGGGAAGGAGGATTTTGAATTTGGAGCATCCATTCTAAGAAAGTATCGATGGATTAAGAGTTAGCTATTCAAACTACCAATAGTTTATGTTTTAAGCTTATTTTGAGCTACAACAAATCTCACTTTTATCTTACACTGTTTTATTTTACTTTTACCGTATGTACTTATTCTTTATATCTCACTTTATCATATTCCGTTAACTCTGTTACATATACCATTAACGAGAGTTGGGTCCTCGGGGTTGTGAAGGGTGTGAGGGTTGAGGTTGAGGGGGAGATGGGGTGATGGAGGGGTAATAACTAAACTCATTGATCATCAAACGCTTCCCAATAAGTGGGTGAACTCAAGGGAGGACACAGCTCGTAGTTGCTCAGGGCTCTAGCACACCCCAAGTTTTAGAAGACGAAAGTTTTTTGTATTAGAATAAACATGTTACGGAAAATTAAGTCTAATATTGCACAAAATGAAATTTTAACCTACCCCAACACCTAAATTTCACTTTATGCTACAAGAAAAATAAGTTAATTCGCCCTTATATAAGGACTCGTCTGTAAGTACTTTTAAAATGGCTAAAATTATTTTTGGTGAAAATGTTTTTTTATATCAATCCTTAACAAAAATGCAAGTGAATCTTAGAAAAGTAATTGATATATTGGTGTTTCTTGCAGTAAGCACTTCAAGTATTTTTTGGAACCCAAAATATAAATTTTTTTAAAAGCATTTTTCAGTCATAGAGAAAATTAGAATCCCCTACCGTTTTTCTATATCATTTAGATTAAACATCTATGCCTTTTTAAAATTTGATTAAAGTGCTTTGATCAATAGCCACCTTAAGCTAAATTACATGTCATTATTATATTTTTTAAAATTAAAATAATTTTTGAATTTATCATTTTATCTGCACGATGCACTTTTCCTTATTTAGTGGAGATATTAGTAATTAAACTCTATTTTCTCTTATATGTTTTTTCGATCACAGTGTTTTTTTTTTTTTTTTTGTTATGCAAACATTTAATAGTATTTCTTTTTCCAAATGGTTTTTTTCTTTCAAATAGTTGGTGATCACCATAAAAGTTCCATGTAATTTTTTCAATTTTTTTGTGAAATTATATTTTTTTGCTGTTTTTTTAAGTATAGTTGTTGATGAGTTATTATTAGGTACAATACAATACGTATATATTATATGCGGGTACGTTTGAATTTACAAAAATCATTAATTGGTACGTTTATTTGCAATTTTTGTACGTTTGATTTGATATATATTGTTAATATTGGTACATTATTTTTATTTTGGTACGTTTTATTTTGTACACATTGTGTATTAGTACGTTTATATTATTCTCAATCCTATTTTCTCTTAACGTACTAAAAGAAAAACATATTTCGGTACGTTTGATTTTGTGGGGTTTAAAAATATTTTAAACTATTTTGGAAATAAAATATCTTAAATCGTAGATAATTATTGCTAAATTGTAGCATTATTGTGAAAATAAATTGAATTAAACCAACTTTTTTTTTTTTTTTACAATTATCTCTAATGGAGAAGAGTAATCAAAATGCTAGATTATAGGAAATTTGTTATGATATAACGTGCATATAGCACCAAAATTATGACAAAAAAAAGTTTAATCAAATCACTAAAAAGTATAGATGTTTGATCTAAAAAATTCAAAATTGAGGCATCTATATCAAAAGATCATTTTTAAAAATACTTACAAACGAACCCTAATTTCTATCTCCGATTAATACAATGTTGAAGCTCAAAACGTTTAAAGTCCAAATAGGTGGACCCCAGAAAGACAATAATGTATAGAACTTAGGGTCAATGATTTGCCTTCAACAACTTTCCATTTGACATACTTGAGATTCCCACGAGAAAATAAAACAACAGAAAAGCAGAAACAAAACCTTGCTTGAGAAAACGTCAATAATTTTTTGGAAAGACTTGAGCATATCCAAGTCTTGCATTGTCACACTTTGCCAACCAAAATGGTCCTCACTTTCCACGTCGCAATTTTGTCACACGAAACAAAAGTCGTAATCAAATTTTAATAATTAATTACATAATCTGTGGGATAAAAAAATTATTATTTCGTATGTTGTTTGGTTCTTCGCCCAGATTCAACTTATCCAATATACTACTTGATTAAATAAAAATTAAGATTGAAATATTTAAACTAATTTTGAAATAAAAATGATAAGTTCTGCCGTATATCACTTATAATTATTTTTCTGTTTGTTTGTTTTAGGGTTGGCAAATAAGTGATGAACTATATTATTTTCTATTAGTTTGGGGTGTCATGGGTTTGGCAATGATTTGACCTTTCTGTGATTGCGTGTGTGTTTTTTTGGCAAAAAAAACCAACTAATGACTTCAGTCACAATGAGCAACTTTTGGGACATTGAGTAAACTCATTGAGACATTTAAGCGTCTCTCTAATTATTATTATATGATTCATACACGCTAAGAATTAAACTTAGAATATACTATATGGAATATAGACCTGAAATTCGTCTTCAATTACTGGAACAATTTATGGTGGTTGTCCTGGTGTTTTCTTTAATTTTTGTCATCAAAGATGTGCAACATGCTAGGAAAGACAATTTATTTATTGTTTATTTGTTTTCTTTAATAAACCAATCATTATTTAAAATACTAGGGAGATGCTTTGCACTTATTTTTGTCAAAAAATTATTTATTTATTTCTACTAATTAATGAAATCTTTTTTTGTTAATCAAAAGAGAGTGAAAAGACAACTTAGTCTCATATCATATAAAAAAATGATGGGCAATAATGTAATCTCACAGGTCCAAATTTTATTGTTTTTTTATTGAAACCTCACCTATAGGTGATGTTAAAATATCTCCAATATTTATATAAAAAAAAACCAAAAACCAAAAAAAAAAACCTTCACTCCCCCCACATTCTCTCTCTCTCTCTCTCTCTCTCTCTCTCTCCTTCTCATTTTCTAAAAAAAATATGCTCATACACACAAAGTGTGTAGGCAAATGCTAGTTTCTAAATGAATAGAACACATCGATAAAAAAAAAAAAATTCAAATTTACCCATTTAATTTAAGTGGAGTTTTTGACCAGTCCAAAAATAACATCCCGTTTATATATTAGGTCACAATTTTTAACTGGCATACTGCATTAATTTTTAACTAGTATAACTATAATCATGTTAAAAGCAAAAAAAAAAAGTTGTTAAAATTAAAAGAAGTGTCTTATGCTAAATAAAAAAAAAAAAATTAAAAGAAGTATCACATTTTAATAATTGATGTATTTTTCTTTTGTTTGGGTCGGACATATTGACACTAAATCCTACACATGACAAAATCACATTACACTCGATAACACGATATGAATATAAAACGAATTTTTGTAGTATAATTTTCTAATGAAGATTAAGAAATTAAACAATTTCAATTATACCACGTTCGAAAATTATCCTAACTTGGCCCATTGTATGCACACCCAACTAAACTCAACTAGGCCCAAAAAAAAAAAAAAAAAAAAAAAACAAGAGTTTTGGAGACGTATTCACGTTAGGAAAGGAAACCTTTTTCAGAAACAAGTACGAAACCCAGTCAGTTTATGCTTCCACCAACTTCATATGTTTTGTTTTATTATCTTTTAACTCTCTTTTTTTAACTCTTTAAGCAGGCAGTGGACCTCCTTGTCGCACTTTACTGAGCCTAATTTCCACTGGGTATGCACTGAATATTCGGTTTCTCGTGGTTTAGCTTCTGGGTTCGTCCATTCTTGGAGCTTGTAAGTTGTAAGTGATCAAATTCATGGGGTTTTTACTTTTTATCTGCCTCCTCCGTTTTTTACTATGCTTGTTTTTTTATCAAAGGTTCGAACTTCTGAGGCGTTTTGCTTGTTGATCAATGAAAGTAGGTTACTTTTCATGTAGCTTTTGGTAAATTACAGAGTTTTTTGAAGTGTTGGTTATCTCAGTTTTTCTTGCCTGCGATTCTTGGGGTTTCATGCTGTTCTTCTTATCGTGTCTTTGGTTGCTGAGAATTCGAAGAAGAAAAAAATTTCATAATTTTAAAATATATATATGTGTGTGTGTGTATATTATGTATGTTTTGAACTTTAGTTTTAATGATTTGGAGATGGCAATTTTCAATTTAAGGTGCCTAATAATTTGAAAGCCTAGCATTAAGATTTTTCTGTAGAAATTTCTAGGTTCCCATACAGCATGCAGCGTAATAATTTATTTTTAGTCAAATTTTCCCTGTCTGTTCCCTCCGTTTAGCAATTTAGGTTATACAATTTGGCATTAATATATCTGAAACCATTGTCAAATTAGCATCAACAAGTGATGATTTTACGCTGCGTTTCTCGCAGTTTGAGTAAATTCGGACGCAACCCAGTTGCCTTTGGTATGAACCTTATGATTCTTATATAGGGTTTGGTCTGAAATTGATATAACGTCTGAGGGTACTTTAGTGTTACTTGTTCAAAGTTATCGGTGTCATTTACTTTGGGTAGTATGCGTTGCCCTAGCGTTCCCTTGATCAAGAAAACATGATTTTGTACTCATCCATACATGTCTATATGACTGCAGGCTACATTGAGTTGTTCTTGGACTAAGGAGGTTGAGAAGTTATACCTTCAATTGCATCTAAAATTTATACATTATTGTGGTCTTAATGGATACGAGTTGTAAAGGCATATCATGGTTTGGGAACTTATACCAGAAGTTTGAAGATTTGTGCCGGGAGGCGGAGGAAATAATGCAGCAGGTATTGTTTTTTGTTTATGTCCAAGCATCTAGTTCTAGTTTTGCCTTATGCAACAAGTTTCTGCTCAGCATCTACATTTTCCGAATTGTTTTTTGTCAATGTGGATATGCCTTTTTTTATTTTGTTGCTTGCATTCTCACGCTCAGCTTTATCATCTCTACTCTCACGCCTGCTCGCCTTACTTTTATGGAAAATTCCTTTGTTTGACAGGAAGTAATTGAACCTGCTATAAGCCAGTTGGAGACATTTAATGAGAATTTTGAAAACCTTCTCTCCCTGTCAGAACCTATAGGAGATGCACTCGGTCAATCTTCAGTGGATATAGAGGAAGGGGCAGCTTCCGATTCATCTCTTCCACAAAACGCTAATGATGCGGCCTGTGTAAAATCACCGGCAGGCACTGATGAAGACTGCGATAAAAGGTCATTAGATGACGCGTACAGAGTCCACTTAAGCTCTGTGGAATTTGTAAAGAACGTTTCCTGTGGTTTATCGTTGGAAGAAACTGATGCCCTAGAAATATCAAGCCAAGAAATTGAATTGGATGGTGGAGGCAATATATTAATCCCAGCCTCGGATGATGCAGGAGGGTGTAACTCTCTTGTGGAAACAGAGGATAGAAGTGGTAACCATGCTGACACGCCCTCTAATATTTCAGATGACATACAATTTTCCAATGCTGTTAACTCTGTAGAAGCTGGTAAAAGAAGCCCTGCGGGCATTGGATCTTGTCCTGCCACCGATGCCCTAGAAATATCCAGTTGTAAGTATAGCTGCATCTAGTATCCAAATATTTGTATGCTTCTTCCTTATGCGTTCTTTTTCTACTAATTTTTGTGTTTCCTCGGACAATTGTGCAGCCTGCTTGACCACGGATGTGACAGTTTCTCCTCCTGGTGGGATTGAACTGCACAAAAGTTTTGATGAATCAAAATCTGCCGTGCCTTTGCCAGTGTGTGACAGTTTTGATGAATCAGGGTCTACCATGCCTTTTCGAGAAAGTGGTAATTAATAATTTCATCGATTTTCTTTCCTATGTTGCAGTTCTATCACCTTGAGTTCTAACATGTTATAGTACTTGTCTAAATGTTTTCGTTTTTGCGTGTGTGCATATCATTACCTGGCCCTTTAATAGAGGACCCGTTTTCTTTTGATGCATATGGGTTGTTTATTTGATTTTAAGTCAATAAAATGTTTTAGCAGTGGTAAGAAAGTATATGTTATCAACTATTACTTCATAAGGACCTCATGGCTCCCTTTCAGAAGAGCTGGATAATGACGTTACCAAGTCAGTCTTACAGATTTCACAATCATTGAATACGCTAAAGCTTGATAAAAGTTGCATTTTAGTAGATGGTAGCGGAATTCAATCCATTTCTTGTCAAGACGCAAAATGCAGGTCTTACAAGGTACAACAAACTCCTTTTGATAAAACTTGGAACTGATGAAACATATTACACACAACAGACATTTTGATTTCTTTCTTTTTGGTTCTCAGAAGAAACTGAAGGACGCATTTGCTTCGAGAATGAGATTATTGAAGACGCGCAACCATAAGCAGCCTGCAGATTGGTCCGGAGATCTTGACGCAGGATTTGATCAACAGAAAGGGAAAAGCTTCACAACAATCGCAGTCGTTGAGAAATCTAGTTCACCGGATTACGAATTTTCTGAGTCTGAGTGGGAGATTGTTTAGATTAGAGTACCATTCTTGATATGCAAGTTTAAGAGAACCACCATTCTGCTTCCTATTTGTTGTGGAGTTGAAAATACTGAGGTTCCTAAAAGGCTGTGAAAAATATGCTTCCATTTTTGTGACGCTGAAATTTATTTTTGCTGCGGATTGAGTTCAATATTCTCTTTTGTTGCTAAAGTTCTTTATTTAAGCATGAAAAGCCACACAAATGTATAACTTCACAACTTTTTGCTTGATACAAATTAACCAAAATTTTTCGCGGAAACAACCTCTTTTCGAAGTAAGAATAAAACTGCGTACGATAGACGTTCTTCCTTCGATTCTTACAAAGCAGAGAGTCTTGTTAGTTTGGGATCGTCATTTTATAGGCTTACCCAACATCTTTAACTTGCTACATTCTTATTTTATTTTTAAAGTTAGCGTACTTTGAGATTTGAGCATTGCGTCGGATCAAAATTGGACGGCTAAACATATGTTAGGCTAGGGTGTGGTTTGATTGCCTTATAGAAATGAATCTTGTACTTGTCACATAAGTAATCAACAGAGATCCGTACAATCAGACACAAAAGTGACTTGAATCGTAATATTTTAATACTCTACATAGTAAAGGAACAAAAATTTGAAAATTGTTGAGGTGACCCTAAAGATCAAAATCCTCAATTGTTTTTTATTTGAATTTAAAAAATATATATTTGTTATTTAGTTTTGGGACTTAAAAAAGAAGAAGATTGTTTGGGAGATTGCTTTCCTAAAAGGAAAAAATAAAAGGTACGGTAGGAAAGACGCGGGAATATGGCGGACAATTGGTTGGGTCCCTCTCCCTCTCCGGTTCTTGTCAGTGTTGTCACTCCCACTCTCCCCCAATTCCCTCTCAGATCTCATTCCACCATGTCTACCCTCCGCTCCCAAAACCCTAACCACCTCCGCTGCTCCTCCTCCCCCGCCATCCCCAGCCCTAGCCCTCCCCCGCCCTCCCTGCTTGTCTTCTCAGGCGGGACTGCCTTCAACGGCGTCGTTGAGGAGCTCAAGAGTTTCACCACTCGCGTCGCCCACGTCCTTCCTGTTTCCGACGACGGCGGAAGCACGGCCGAGATTGTTCGCGTCCTCGGTAATTCCGGCCTTCATTTTCGATTAGTGTTTTTGTATTTGGGGATCGCTTTCTTATTTGTTGTGGTTGTGTGTTAGGCGGTCCCGCTGTCGGAGATATACGTTCGAGATGCTTGAGATTGGCTGATAAGAGCACTTCCGAGGCGGTGGCCGTTCGCAGATTGCTTGGCCACCGGTTGCCGCTCGATTCGCGGCAGGCCAAATCGGAATGGTAATGTTTTGCTACCGTTCTAGTTAATTTACGGATTTTTTATGGTCATTCGTAGAAATGATGTCAGCCATTGCAAATTTTCGATCTTTGGATTTAATCAACGACGAAAAACGATAAAAAAAAAAAAAATCATCTCTTTGACAAATGGGGGTTTGTAGTTTGTACTTTCGTGTTTGTTGGTCATTTCTAGGTGATATGTTGTTCTTTTATCCTAAATTATGCTTATTTACTTGGTAGGTGTTACTGTGGTGGGGTATTGACTATTGAGTAACAGTCTGCTGAGTTGAGAATTTGACAGGTATGATATTGTGGAAGGAGAACATTCTCTATGGACGGGAGTATCAAAACCATACAGGGAAACCATTCGAGCTTTTCTGGCTTATTTTCAGAATCAAGTGAGTCATTGGGCGAGAGTGCCTAAAATATGTTGTTTATATGTATTTTGATTTCAAACTTGTACTGAACTCATCTGAACTTCTTCAATTGCCTTTTCTAATTCAGATTCTCCGGCGATCAGATGAATCATTTTGCTTCAGTAATGGCAGGTGTGAAGTCTTTTCAATAGCTATGACTTGGCGTATTTCTGTTTTGTTGCTTTCTGGTGCTTAATTGGAATTCAGTAATCCCTTCCGTTTAACTAAGAAATGTTTCTAAAGGTGTACTACAATCAAATACCTGTTGTAATTGGATTTCCTTGTGTGATTACTTAACTGATTTCTTAATTTTTGTTTTGCAGTATTGGGAATTTCTTCTTTGCAGGAGCACGTACATTTTTTCAGTCCTTAGATGCTGCAATTTTTTTGTTTTCTCGTGTGTCAGATATCCCTTCAGAAAGTCTTGTCCTCCCCGTGATTTCTACCAACGACAGGCTTACATTAGGATGTGAATTATGGGTATGATTGTTGACTTACAGTTCATGTGCCTTGACATATTGACATATGTATGCATATGATTTTTAATATGGTATTGGCTTACTGTGGAACCGTGGTTGTATAATTTGCAAGATTCTGCGGATACTTAATCGTGCTGAATTCCTTTTTGCGCTGTTTATGCCTAGGATGGAACTATAATACGAGGCCAGAACGAAATTTCTCATCCAACCAAGGGACATACGGAACCTGTCAATAAGGTATGCTGATATGGTATTCATGATCTGGAAAGTTTCAGCCTGTTGGTGTTCTGATAGTTCAACCTTTTCCTGAGAACACATGACATGGAATCTTTTAGAATGTTCCATTCCTTGTAAGAAAAGCATGTGGTGGTGTTGAGATTTGCATTTTCCTTTAGTGGCAGAATTATATTACATAACTTCTCATTTATTAAAAATGATGGCTTACTGTGGACAGGGAAGCTCTTCATTTCCAGCACTTCCTTCGAGAATAAAGCAGGTATTCTACATGTCAAGTGAGGGCCAAAACTTGCTGCATGAGGTGAATGATACGTTTCAATCGTTTCCTTTTTTTCTTTCCTTCATCTTTTTTTTGTTTCATGTAATGAGATGCCCTAATATTTTCCTTTTGGTTTTTATTGTTATACTTCAATGAGGACCCAATACTGGAGTCTTTTGTTAAATCATTATTCTATCTAATATTGCATTTAGTTAACATTCGTAAAAAATATTTCGGCACTACCCTAAAACACTGTAATTTTCTCATGTCATGAATAAGTTTTCTCATGTTATGAAAAAGAATACTGGTCCCTCTCTAAAGATTAAAATGCTTGCATATGCCATGAAATGCATATGTCCGTTGTGTATATGCTTCTGCAGTTCCTAAAACCAGAACAACGGTTTTCTCATTGACTAGGTCTTCCCTGCTGCAAACCCAGCTGTCCTGGATCAGTTGCGTAATGTGGACTGCGTAGTTTATGCCATGGGATCCCTGTTTACTTCTATTTGCCCATCACTGGTAACATTACTACCATCTTAAATATGCGGCGTTTATTTATTTGTTTATGGTTTTCCAGATGTGAGAAACCTGTATATTCATAATTTTCATTTATTCTGCCTCATTCTTTAGGTGTTGATTGGCATTGGGGAGATTATATCGTCAAAGTCCTGCCCCAAGGTACGTATTCATCACACTTTTGAGTTACATGTTACATGATACAAGTGCCAATTGAACAAGTTGTCATGTTGGTTTTTCCTTATTGTTGCAAAGTTTTGTGATATACTCCAGATTAGCCTTATAGATAGACATTAACGAACAGATTATTTATTCTCCATGTCAAGTTACATGTTGAGTTGATTCAGTTTGTTCCAATAAAAGGTGCTTTTGTTAAATGGTACCCGTGATCGAGAGACAAGTGGTTTTTCAGCTTCTTGCTTTGTAACCGCTATTACAGATGCACTAAATCGAACATATGGAAATCCTCATAAGAGTCTTGAAAACCTTGTAAGTTAGTGCATGACTATGAGATCGTCATTTATTTATACAGGGAACATGTAATTTATTACAAGTTTATATTTCCATGCAGCCTAATCAATACATCAATACTCTATTAGTTCCCAAAGGTGGTGAGGTTCCTGTAGATGTTCAACGCTTGGCTGCCCAAGGAATCTTTAATGTGGTATATATCCAAATTCTTTTTCTGTTAGTTTCATGAATGTAAAATTTTACGTTTTTAGACTGCTTGTTGGCCGTATATATGTTTGTTTCATTACCTGAATATCAAAGTTCAGACTAGAGTGACCTTTTGCAGATTGTTGTCGATTCCATACGTGATCCAAAAGCTGGTGTAGTCTTCGACCCAAAGTCGTTAATACAAGCCCTTGCTGGTGTGATAGGCAGATACGCGAGTAAAAATCTTACAGTAGTCCAATGACTGCGCTCAATGGAGCAAGCATAGTAATTTTCACGTGGCTATTGATTTCTGGTCACTAGTTTCATTTTTCATGAGGTACATCTTCAATAGCAAATCAATCTTTTGACAGCATATCTCCGTATCAAGTAGTACTTCATGTTTCCCAATATCTTGCTGCAATTACGTTACTCGTTAAAAATTTGACCTTGTTGATTTCAGGAACACTTTCGCACCTACTGCGACTGTCAGGCGATCCTCGTTGCAAGGATATATGAGGGAAGTTGGTAGTGTTATAAGAAGGGAGAGAGAATCAGATACAATGACCCCTCTCACAAGATGTTTTCTGACGTACATAATTGACTTAGATTATTCATGAACTGAAAATTTTCGGTACACTTGATTATGTATTGAATGATTTGTGTATATACGGTTCTTGTACGCAAATGTCGCTGTAGTTTAATGCGAAATTAGTCATCTCGAATTGTTGTCTATTCTTACCTACAACCAGGGATATAGAGTTTCCGTAATATCCTAACCACATGAAGAGTGGTGTAGACTCGTGAGGATACATCCCCAATGGGTTCGCCTGTGCCTTTGTATCAAAAGAAGCAAAAAGACAAGGTTTCCAGGCAAATACGAAATTTGAACCATACAACTCTTCGAACAAATAATGCATAATAACCAGTTTCTGTAGCTTTTTAATGGACACAATGTTTAATAACCATTATCTTTTTCATTTTCGGATATCGGGATCGGGGCATGTCAAATATAATTAGTGAGTGTATTTAATTGGAAATTTGAGGGATTTTAATTCTTTTAATGAATCTAGGGATATTTAATCAAGATTTTAAGTGATTATTTGAAATTCAAGGTGTATTCAATTATAATTTTAGATAGTTTATTAAAATCCTTAGAAATCCGAGTATATTCAATTCAGATTTTAAAGAAGTTTATAACATTTCAGGTGTATTCAATTAGAAATTGATTTTAAAGAATTTGAGAAAGTTAAGGAATTAGAGGGAATTGGAGAGATTTCGTAGTGTATTTTAAGCATCCAAAAATCTCATATCTCCCATAAGATTTCGAGGGAATTGAATTAAAATTTTATATGGAATTTCTTTGAATCAATTAAACTCCATAAAACTCCATAGATTTATAAATCCATTAAAGTCTCTCAAATTTTCAATTGAATACACCCCCTTAGTGTGGATCTAATTTTCTTTTCATTTAGGTGTGCGGAGTTTTATCTCAAAATACCTCGATTCTCTAGACTTAAAATTTTAGATAGTTCTTGCACTTGATGAAGTTGAAACTTGATATACATTAGAGCAAGTTTTATCAATTAGCCAAGCATAAAATTAATTCAGAAGATCTGCAACCTCAAGAGAATTAGTTTTGAAAAGGACACTTAATTACGTGAAGAACACTTTGAATGCCAGTCGAGCAATTCTCAGTTGGAGGGCCACTGCATTGACTTACCATTGTTAGTACTTGAATTTCGAAAAATCATCATCAAATACTGGAGTTTTACGTTCAAATTTCATGAACCTCACCCCAATTCCGTATGAACAAAGTATGAGGTCACTGCTGCAGATTGGTAAATTTGGCGTCATCAGCACCATTAATGGAAACTAAAGGCCAAAGGGCAAAGACTTCAGCAAATAGACCAAGGACTTGTAGTCATCAGACCCTTGATTCATCAATGGATCGTTCGAACTTCTTTGTGCACAAACTCCTCGGCGAAAACAAAACAATCGTAGCGTTCGGGCTAGATTGATTGATGAAGTTTACCGTGACTTGAGTCATCAAGCCGTGGAATGTGCCACGAAATTTGGCTCCCTTCTAAATTCCCATCCTAACAATTTCAACAAAGTGCACATGCAGGACATCCCGAACGTCTTCTATATAAACCGGTAATATCATGCTTGCTTCTTCACATCCAGCTTGCCAATCACTACTTGAAACAAAGCCATTGTCGACACAGAGCGCCCTCTCATCACCGCAATGGCTTTTGAAAGAAACCTTTTGATTGTTACCATACTCGTCACCTTGGGGACCTTGGCATCTGAAGCCACGTCCCGCACATTGTACCAAGCTTCCATTGCTGCAAAACATGAGCAGTGGATGAAAAAGCATGGACGCGTTTACCAGGACAGCGCAGAGAAGGAAAGGCGTTTCCAAATTTTCAAAAACAATGTGGAGTTTGTCGAGAAATTCAACAGTGAAGCGAACATGACTTACAGCCTACACATCAACCGATTTTCGGATATGACCTATGACGAATTCCTCAGGGATTATACTGGATACAAGCAGCCCACTGAATCAACCTCATCCACAGCTGCATCTTTTACATACGAAAACCTGAGCCTGGCTGATGTTCCCCAAAGCATTGACTGGAGGGAGAATGGAGCAGTTAGTCCAGTAAAATTTCAAGGGAGCTGTGGTAAGAGCACCAACCACCATATTAACATAGGGCTAAGCTTCCTTGTACATATGTATGTATTGCATTAATTACTTTCTTCGTGCATTCATTCCTACGGAAATTAATTCATATCCGTTTGTTCGAATAAATGCAGGTTGTTGCTGGGCATTTTCTGCAGTGGCTGCAGTCGAAGGGATTACCCAAATCAAAACTGGCAAATTGATCTCACTGTCTGAACAACAACTTGTGGACTGTGATACAGATAACAATGGCTGCCAAGGTGGTTGGATGGGTAATGCCTTTGCATACATTCAACGAAACGGAGGAATTGCCAGTGAAGAAAATTACCCATACCAGAGTTCAGATGGCAGTGCCGGAACATGTGACATGAACAAGGCAAATGAGGCTGCCGCCCAGATTACTAGTTATGCAGAGGTACATCCTAACAGTGAAACCGATCTACTCAAGGCTGTGTCCATGCAACCAGTCTCCGTTGCCATCAATACGTCACCAGCCTTTCAGTATTATAAAGGCGGGGTGTTCACGGGCGATGATTGTGGGACAGAATTGAACCACGCTGTTACCATCATTGGGTATGGGACAGCTGAAGATGGCACCCCCTATTGGTTAATCAAGAATTCATGGTCCGATACGTGGGGTGAGAATGGCTACATGAAGATTCTTAGAAACGCTGATGCCCCAGGTGGTGTTTGTGGCCTCGCTATAAAACCTTGCTATCCGACTATGTAATGTATTAATGAAAGGGTGGAGTGAGCTTCTCCACTTTGCCTTTAGGTTATAAGTACTGCAGACAAAACCCATGGGCTGTGAAAATGCCTGTATTTTGTACTTGCAAAAAGTAGGTTCTATGAAATTACACTATTTTACCTTTATATTCGTCAATGAATTTTCCTACCCTGTTTATGCTAAATTAATAACCACAGCTGCAACGGCAGTTTGCTGGATTATGCCTTTGAATCCATATAGGAAAACAGAGCAAGTGACAAAACGAGCATGCTTCCCAGATGATTGGTTATGGAACGTGCCTTCCACAGTGAAAACCAAAAGGTCTCTTTTGAAAGCTTGAGATGTCCCTAACAAATCTTCAAAAGGAATCTTCCTCAAAATATGCCATCTTGACTTCCAAAATGCCTAAAACGTCCAAAAACGTAGCGCTGCATACTGGGCCTTCTTTTCCTCGCCACGCCACGGTCAAAAGGCTTGGTAGAAAAATCTGGAATTTTGATACAATTATCTTGAAAGGCTCACGAACATCCTTCAACTGAAATCACTTCAAAATTCATCCGTTTAATAATTTTTTGCTCCAAAGGAAGTCGAATGTGTTATATTAGAAATATAATTTAAAGTATCAAAATCTCATCAAAATAATCAATAAATAATATATGGTATAATATGGACTCATCAGTTGTCATCACAAAGCCCTCAGTTCCATCGGTACTTTGTGAACATTGACTTTTGAGAAAAACCTTGCGATTATTTCAATATTCATCATCTTGGGGACTTTGGCATCTCAAGCCTCATCGCGAACATTGTACGAAGTTTCAATTGCTGCAAAATATGATCTGTGGATGGCAAAGTACGGACGCGTTTATAAGGACAGTGAAGAAAATGAAAGGCGTTTCGCCATATTCAAGAGCAACGTCGAGTACGTGGAGAAATTCAACCGTGATGAAAATAACACATACAAGTTAGGACTCAAGGAATTTGCCGATTTTAGCCACGAAGATTTCGTCCAACAATATACTGGATACATAAAGCCCAATGAACAGACATCATCCGCAGATGTATCTTTTAGGTACGAGAGCTTAGGCGGTCCTGATGTTCCCCTTAGCATCGACTGGAGGATGCATGGAGTCGTCACCACGTAAAGAATCAAGGACCCTGTGGTAAGAGTCTAAGAGATCAACTTTAAATGCTTTATTTTATATTACTATCTTAAATGTTTTTATTCTTTCTTAGTCCATATCTTACCGATATTTGAACATATCGGCAATGTATCAAGTACACTAGAACACATCACTATTCCTCGGTTTTGTAGTATGTATTGACATTCATATTTTGTGTTATATATTGCAGGCTGTTGCTGGGCATCCTCTGCAGTGGCTGCTTTGGAAGGGATTATCCAGATCAGAACAGGTTAGTTGAGATCACTATCCGAGCAACAACTTGCGGACTGTTCCGGAGATTACGAAAACAAGGGCTGCCATGGTGATAATATGGTGACTACCTTTGAATACATACTGCAAAATCGAGGAATCGCAAGCGAAGCAAATTACCCATACGAGGCTACTGAGGGAATATGCCACGCTAACAACTCAAATTGGCACGCTTCCAGTGCATGTATAGCCGGTTACGAATTAGCTCCTCGCAACCGCGAAAGCGATCTAATCAAGGCCGTGTCCATGCAACCGGTTTCAATTGGCATTCTTGTCACCTGGCTGGACTTTAGATTTGACAAAAGCGGGGACTTCACCGCTGTACAAGGTTGCGGGACAGTCCCAAACCACTGTGTCACCATCGTTGGCTATGGGCGAAGCTAAGATGCCCCTCCCCTAGCCGGAAGTGAAGCTCACGAGCGATGGTTTGCCCCTCTGCTCCCGTCTAGGGATGGCAATGGGACGGATTAGGTTCAGATGTGCCATTCCCAAACCTGAACCCGTAGAATCCCCAAACGGGTTTTCTCCATAACTGAACCCGTCGGGTGACGGATTTTTGATCGGAGAACGGTTTTCCTCATTATGAGATTTATATATTTATTTATATTATTAACTAAATGAAGAATATTTAAAAAAAGAGATATTAAATAAATTGCTATTATTAATACAATTGATACAATGCATCTAATAAGTAATATTAAAAAATTGTGTGACTAAGAAAAGATTTACACTCTTAAAAATTATAAGCAAATAATTCCTATTATTAATGATATAAAAGTAAATAATTAACTTCATATTTAATAATGCATGATTATTAACAACCCATTAATTTCATATAATAAATATTTATATTTTATTTATTTATAGATGAAATGGTTTTGTTTCGGGTATGGGTTTGGGGCGGATACCCAAATAACCATAACCGAACCTGAAACTGAAAAATTTACATGAAGGTTACCCATACCCGTAAAATACTTGAAATTTTATACCCAAAACCGAACCATTCGGATCGGTTACTTGCAGGGATTGGATTTGACGGGTTAAATTGTCATCCCTACTCCCGTCGGAAAACCTGCAAGTTGTGAAGCCCCTTCCTAATCGGAAAGCACATTAGGCGAGACTAGGAGGGAGGGATTAAGCAGAGTTATTCAAGTCTGGGCGAGGTTGGGCAGGGCGGGGTGCGGCTAGGTGGGCGTCTATGAAAAAGCTGGAATCTGAAAGTTTTTTTGCACAGTCAATCGCCCCCGAGGAAGAAGATGAGGTCTCAACAACCATTTTAATTCGAGTAATGTTATTCATACATGTTTTTGTACCACATTTTTATACCACCTTAGGTGATATTTGATGTGGACAGTCACATCATTTGGATTAATCAGATTTTTAAATTTAGTTCATTATTTAATAAACTAATAATTAAGAAAAACTAGTTAATTAAATGTTGATTATGGTATACGAAGAGTCTTTGTCTTTCATTTCCTTGGGTTTTGCAATTTTTTCAAATGATGTGGCTGTCCACATCAGATGCCACTTAAGATAGTATAAAAATGTGGTATAAAAATATAGCATGAATAACATTATTCTTTTAATTCCACGGTTTATTTAAGATGGTCCCACCATCTTTTTAATCGCCGCACATTTCTTTTAGGCCCCATCTTCTATTTATTACTTTTTATATCCCTTTATTTTTCTCCTTCTTAACCTAAATATCAAATTTTCCCCTCTCTTAACCCAATATCACTTTTTATTTCTTTTAAAATAACACATTATATTTTGTACCTAAAACTCTCCCCTTTTAAAAAAATAACGTTTTATTTAATGTTTAAATATAATTTTGTTAAAAAAAGTGTTTAAATTTAATTAATTTATATAATAGATTATAAATTTATTTATATCCGCCTAATTTGCCTAGACCCTGCCTACGCGATATCCCAACCCGTCGCCCGATTAATGCTAGCTTATTTTAGAACCTTGTTTTACAAACCCCTTTTCTAATTCTTTGCCTTCTGTGTGCCCTGATCGGCTGCAGTTTGCAGCATTCAATCAACCAACAACAGCCTTGCAGCTGCTTTCCGTTCCATTCCAAGTGAAAGCCAACATAGTCAATTTGATACTTTCAAGTGGTTGGAGTAAAATATAGCAAGAGATTCTGCATTTTGCCGTTATTGCTATATTTTCAAATGAAAACAGGAGATGTTGGCAGTGATGTCTTCACTGAAAAGGGTTTTTAATGTAACTTGTTTGTATTGATAAACTATGGACGATATTACTAAATGGATTTGGTTGTTTCCCTTTTTTTGAACTTTGCACTTTTAAATTCGCCCCTCCCCCTTCTAATTCCTGACTTCGCCACATACTACAGATGGCACCAAGTACAGTATATTCAAGAATGAATGGGGTGAGAGTTGGGGCCAAAATGGCTACATGTGAATTCTCAGAGATGCTGGCCTCCTAAAGGTCTTTGTGGCCTTGCTACAACGGCTTCCTACCCAATTATAGATTGATCGTCTCTGCGTCAAAGACTACAGTTAAGTTGTGTAAATCTAATTTTCTTCCCAATATTTCGAAAGCTCCGTCGATAAAAAGGGTTTGTATTTTGTATCTGATTAGCATAACTGAAGACGGCGTCAAGTTGTCTTGAAAAGAATATAATTAAGTGTGTGAATCTAATTTTCTTTTCATTTAGGTGTGCGGAGTTTTATCTCAAAATACCTCGATTCTCTAGACCTAAAATTTTAGATAGTTCTTCCACTTGATGAAGTTGAAACTTGATATAAATTAGAGCAATTTTTATCAATTAGCTGAGCATAAAATTAATTCAGAAGATCTGCTACCGCAAGAGAATTAGTTTTGAAAAGGATACTTAATTACGTGAAGAGCACTTTGAATGCCAGTCGAGCAACTCTGAGTTGGAGGGCCACTGCATTGACTTACCATTGCTAGTACTTGAATTTCAAAAATCATCATCAAATACTGGAGTTTTACGTTCAAATTTCATGAACCTCACCCCAATTCTGTATGATGAGGTTCACTGCTGCAGATTGGTAGATTTGTGGTCATCAGCACCATTAACGGAAACTAAAGGCCAAGGGGCAAAGACTTCAGCAATAGACCAAGGACTTGTAGTCATCAGACCCTTGATTCATCAATGGATCGTTCGAACTTCTTTGTACACAAACTCCTCGGCGAAAACAAAACAAGCGTAGCGTTCGGGCTAGATTGATTGATGAAGTTTACCGTGACTTGAGTCATCAACCCGTGGAATGTGCCAGGAAATTTGGCTCCCTTCTAAATTCCCATCCTAACAATTTCAACAAAGTGCACATGCAGGACATCCCGAACGCCTTCTATATAAACCGGTAATATCATGCTTGCTTCTTCACATCCAGCTTGCCAATCACTACTTGAAACAAAGCCATTGTCGACACAGAGCGCCCTCTCATCACCGCAATGGCTTTTGAAAGAAACCTTTTGATTGTTACCATACTCGTCACCTTGGGGACCTTGGCATCTGAAGCCACGTCCCGCACATTGTACCAAGCTTCCATTGCTGCAAAACATGAGCAGTGGATGAAAAAGCATGGACGCGTTTACCAGGACAGCGCAGAGAAGGAAAGGCGTTTCCAAATTTTCAAAAACAATGTGGAGTTTGTCGAGAAATTCAACAGTGAAGGGAACATGACTTACAGCCTACACATCAACCGATTTTCGGATATGACCTATGACGAATTCCTCAGGGATTATACTGGATACAAGCAGCCCACTGAATCAACCTCATCCACAGCTGCATCTTTTACATACGAAAACCTGAGCCTGGCTGATGTTCCCCAAAACATTGACTGGAGGGAGAATGGAGCAGTTAGTCCAGTAAAATTTCAAGGGAGCTGTGGTAAGAGCACCAACCACCATATTAACATAGGGCTAAGCTTCCTTGTACATATGTATGTATTGCATTAATTACTTTCTTCGTGCATTCATTCCTACGGAAATTAATTCATATCCGTTTGTTCGAATAAATGCAGGTTGTTGCTGGGCATTTTCTGCAGTGGCTGCAGTCGAAGGGATTACCCAAATCAAAACTGGCAAATTGATCTCACTGTCTGAGCAACAACTTGTGGACTGTGATACAGATAACAATGGCTGCCAAGGTGGTTGGATGGGTAATGCCTTTGCATACATTCAACGAAACGGAGGAATTGTCAGTGAAGAAAATTACCCATACCAGAGTTCAGATGGCAGTGCCGGAACAAGTGACATGAACAAGGCAAATGAGGCTGCCGCCCAGATTATTAGTTATGCAGAGGTGCATCCCAACAGTGAAACCGATCTACTCAAGGCTGTATCCATGCAACCAGTCTCCGTTGCCATCAATACTGTTGGTATTCACAAGAGTTTACTAACTCAATACCAAAATATGTGGGTGATAAGTTTACAAACTCTATCACACCTCTCACTTTCACTCTCAATAAAATTGGACAAAGAAATAGAGAAAGGAGGGAAGCAACAAGCTTTGATAAAACACTTGGACTTTGATATATGAAAGAAGTAGCAAGCTTGGTGATAACAAACACTTTGAAATATTAGAAGAGTTTACAACTCTTAAAGCTTACAAGCTGAAAATGAGAATGGAAATGGGATTTGGATGGGATGCTATAAAGCTTAGCAAGATGGCCTATTTATACAAAACAGAAATTGATAAACAATGCAACAACACATGCAATGAATGGGGTGTTTAACATCTTTACACCCTTTAAAACACATGCAAGAACTTTGGACAGTCTAGCACACATATGCAGCTATCTTTCCAGCTTGCAATCAACACTATTTCGGCTAATACACAGCAGCACACTGCTGTCTTCCTGCTAGCACATCACATGGCAGCACACTTGCTGTCTTTCATCACCATTTCAGCTAGCACATGGAGGAAACTTTAGACTTTGTAGTTGCAGCATGTGTGGATACAACCTGTAAAGAAACTAACAACTAGCAGCAACCTTTTACAACCTGTTTTTATTTGAATTTCCAACACGCCCCCTCAAATCAAAACGCCTTCATGCCTAGCATTTCACGCAATAACCGGAATGATTCAACTGGTAGTGGCTTAGTGAAGATGTCAGCCGCTTGTTCCTTTGTGTGACAATAGACAAGCTCAATTGTCTTTTGCTTCACATGGTCCCTTAGAAAATGGAACCTGGTATCAATGTGCTTACTCCTTCCATGTTGGACTGGATTCCTAGCAAGCTTGATAGCTGAGATGTTATCCACATGAATCACAGTCGATTCCACTTGTGGATGACACACTGACTTCAACAGATTTCTTAACCAAATTGCCTCACACACGGTTGAGGCTACAACAACGTACTCGGCTTCACACGATGACAAAGCAACAATTGATTGCTTCTTTGAAGTCCATGAGAAAGCTGTTGATCCTAGAAAAAACACATAGCCAGTTGTGCTTTTCCTTTCATCTTGGTCACCTCCCCAATCACTATCTGAATAACCAATAATTTTGCATCTTCACCAAAATTATAAAATAGACCATAGTTTAGAGTACCTCTTATGTACCTCAAAATTCTCTTGGCGGCCAGCCAATGAGACTCCCTTGGGTTTCCATGTATCGACTCACGAGTCCAACACCATAAACTATATCAGGTCTTGTGATTGTAAGGTACCTTAGGCTTCCAACCAAGCTTTTGTACACGGTTGAGTTTACAAACTCACCTTCTCCTTCCTTGGACAGCTTCAATCCAGTTGCAACTGGAGTGTTGACAATATTGCACTTGTCCATATTGAATTTCTCCAATATATCTCTCATGTACTTTTGTTGAGAGATGTAGATACCGTCACTTCCTTGCTTCACTTCTATGCCAAGAAAGTATGACATTAATCCATTGTCAGTCATCTCGAATTCACTGAACATGGATTGCTTGAACTCACAGAACATTGCTTCATTGTTTCCTGTAAACAACAAGTCATCTACATAGAGACAAATAATTAAGAACTCCCCTTTTGCACCATTCTTCATGTAAACTGAATGCTCGTATGGACATTTCTGAAATCCATTTTGATGAAGGTAGTTGTCAATCCATTTTCATGTAAACTGTACGCAAATATCGCTGTAGTCTAATGAGAAATTAGTCATCTCGATTAGTGTAGGAGCAAGTCATCTTTTATTATTTCTATTCTTACCTACAACCGGGGATATAGAGTTTCCGTTATATCCTAACCACATGAAGAGTGTTGTAGACTTGTGAGGATATATCCCCAACGGGTTCGCCTGTGCCCTTGTATCAAAAGAAGCAAAAAGACAAGGTTTCCAAGCAAATACGAAATTTGAACCATGCAACTCTTCGAACAAATAATGCACAATAACCAGTTTCTTTAGCTTTTTAATGGACACAATGTTTAATAAGCTTTCATTTTCATTCCCACGTAACGGTACAGTACGGAGGAGGGACACTGAGTCGATCAACGAACATAGAGGATGACTAATTTCAGCAACCAAAACAAAACAGGCTTTTAAACATCATCCGTAACTTGGTTCGTACATCTTTTTACGCAGAGATTCATTTCTCAATTACAGAAAATTGGCGAGCTTCGATTTCACATTTAACTCTGAACATGTCAATTTGTGGATGTCATGGCCTTGTCAAGACGGCTATAGATTCACACTCCAGACTACATATAACATCCTGTGCAGCAAAATGTGGAACTGGTAAGGAACGTAACTTTTTACACTTCTTCTAGCACGTTTTCTTTTATTAACAGATTAAACACATTAAAAACGTCATAAAACCATCCAAATTCATGTATTCACAGAGAACAGAGAGAAATTGGTAAAATTTTACTTACAGAAGGATATTGTCGGTCTATGTCAAAGCTGTTGATTGCACAAGGTTCTGCCAGCAGCTCGATGGGTTCCTCACCTAAACAGATTCGGGCAATTTGAAACTATTAAGTCCCATTTCAAGTTTCAAGAATATATGGTTTTACAAATGGTCAGTTCGTTCGAAAATAAAGAAGCTATCAGCCATGATGGGTTGCCATCCCACAAAATAGCACAAAGGACCATACCTTGTTCAACAACAGCGAGGATACCATCTTCTGAACATATCATAGTAGGTAAGATACGTGAAGAAACATTTCCCACATTCGAAGACTTTGCATAGTGGTCATACTGAACCTCCCAAACCTCACTTTCGCATGGTGAATGGGTTGCTTCACCTGCCCCAACCCCAGAAAGAAGGATTGGCTGCTGTGGCCACCTAAGATCTCACACAAATACAGTCCCTAAAGAACCTCCAGCCTGTAAGTACGAGAAAATCGTAAAGACAACATGAGGTTATTCTTTTCGGTCTGTAACAACATAAGACATAAGCAAAATAGAAGCCAGCAATGGATATATACACAGCACATCATTGTGTAAGCAACATTTAACATATTAGATGCACTCTCAATGCACACAATATCCCGAGAACGGGATTTCACATTCTTTCCCCCTTATAAAATTTCGTCCTCGAAATTTCAATATCAATTCCATAATCACCAATGCCACATATTTAACAGATAACGATGCTAGAATGACATTCACACTTTCATTATACTTGAATTTGACTATCATCAAGTTCGACAACATCGAACCACAACTCACAATTTCAATTATCTTCGTTTCAAGACGATCTCAACACCAAATCTTGGTACAAGCACAAAGAATGCCACATTTAATAAGAATTCATCAATATACTCATGATTCTGGCAACCAAACCAACCAAATTTATAATTACAACTTTCCCTATCATTCCATTTATAGTGAATAAAATCATAACCTCAGTCTATGAGTTTATTCAAGCTCAAAATAAATAAATCAACGAAAATCATCGTGATCCTCACCCATATACTTAGATTCCCAGCAACATTTATTGACAGAATAATTATTAGAAAGTCTAGTCATACACATTGGCAAAATATGTATCAAACATCAAGCCGCAATCCGAATTGGCTAAATAAATACCAGATTATCAAACCACATCTACCATTGGCTAGATAAATACTAGCATAATGACCACAAGCATTGGTAAAATCACTTACCATTACTGACTATACATAGCCGTTACCACGATTCTTCCTCAAAATTTCTAGCCACACCCACTGGTGATACCAACATCAGAAAATTTCACCATACTCATCATTAGCAAAACAAACATCATAAATTCCAGCCGTAACCCTCATTGGTCAAATAAATATTAGAATTTCAAGCCAAACCATCATAATTGGCAAATCACATATCAAAAATTCTAGCCACATTCATTGGAATTCCAAATCACAATTATTCACCACTATATATTAAACCAATCATAGCCTTGGGTTGCGATTTCATTCCCGCTCATAAAATCATCATGACTTTCATAAATATTAAAATTTTCAATTATAATTATCATGGCCATAAGATTTGAAAATGTCTAACCATAATCATCATTGGCGAAACAACGATTTCATCAATCAAATAAATCACTATGGTTCAACATAATACCATAATTCATAGCATGTAACATATCAAAGAACCAACGAAGCATAGTCTTATTCTCAAGCCACATTGATCCACTAATCTATTCATAATAATAACATGGTGAATTCATTTATATTCACAAGTTCTACTATGATTACTCCCCATTCACTCAAATCTAGGGTCAGACTAACCTTATGAAAATAAGCAAGAGCAAGGATTTCGAACAACTCAACGAAATCCAAAATATTTAGTGGTTTCTCGTAATCTACCCAAATTTATCACATGTATAATCCATGCCTACATCATGAGAATGGTGCACTAGCCAACCAAAACTCGGATAACTGCAAAGCTCGGGTGAGGGACAATAATCCAAGTATGTAATACAATTAATAAAACTAGCCATCAATCACAATTTATAAACCTTGAATATAAATCATTCATAAGAAATCAATGCCAAACCTTTGAAAACTTTGAAGGAGTCACCTAGACATCCAACAGTTCATCTGAAACAAATCACAATATCTCACAACCATAATCTCATACAACATAATGAAAGGGTTGCAGCTCGGCCGAAGCCTACATAAGTAACCAAACAGGAAGTGGCCCCCCAAAGCAGATTAACCAAGCAGAGCCACCCTTGAGAAAGTAACCAAGCAGGCAGTGACCCCCCAATGCGGATTAACCAAGCAGAGTCACTCCTACAACTGTTAAGAAGTGATCACCCAATGCGGATTAACCAAGCATGATCACTCCTAAGCATACATGGCCATAAGGATCGCCCAACGTGGATTAACCAAGCGCGATCCATGTATATAGTATGGTCCCTCAATGCGGATTAACCAAGCAGGGTCATAGTCCACTACTAGCCCTCAATTTACAAAACATTTCAATATGCAATTCGAATCACTTTTCCCAAATATTACCAATCCATGAATCAAATCACATTTAATAATCATAGATTGATGGCCAATTATAAAAGAATCACATTTTAACAAAAAACACATTTATAAAATCAAGTCATATCCACATAGAATAACAATTACGAAAACAGGGTAATCACCAATATCACATAAATTAAAGTCACTCACCGAGGCAAGTCCGCAAAGCTTCACTAAGTCTCTAGTAATACTAATTTTAGTAATTCAATTGGTTCAAGACCAGTTGACCAAAGTAATACCAATGCAAATCATAATTCTCGTATATATAAACATATATCACATGAATGCATCTTTATGCATTAAAAAAAATTGTGAAATCATGTACCACAATGCGTATCGTAATTCACGCCAACAAGACTCGAGAAGGTTGCATATCATAGAGTAGGATCAATTGCTCTGATACCATTAGTTGTCACGCCCCGATCCTGACATACGTCCAGTAAGGACACGTGACGTCACCAAATACTTGTATATCTAACATACCCCACCTCCTGAATATATACAAAGTATCATTCAAAATCCAGATGCATAATAAGTTTTTGTATACTTTATGGCTGCATCTAACCTCTTCGTTAGACTGCCTACGTACCCTCATTAGGGATCAAGCCATTCATAGTTCAACTTCTCTATAACTCGACATATAACACGATTCGTTCAAGCCAAAAAGGCATAACATTCCTCAATCAAACATTTGGACTTGACAAGCATGAATTATTCAATTCAAGCTACATAATAACCCACATGATAATCAAGATTTCTATTTCATCCATCATATACATCATTATGTTTCAACATAATCGTGCAGGCGGTGATCACCCAACGCGGATATACCAGGCATGATCACCCCTGAATACGTAGGGTCCCCTATCGCGGATATACCAAGCAGAACCATCCATGTACCTTGCTACATGGTGCAATAACTTCAACACACAACTTAACCACATCTCAACCTTTATGAGTTTCAACGTAGTCATCTACACCATCAACTTCTCAAGGCCATCACTAATATGTCACACAAGCATATAAGTGCTACAACATACTTCAAATAGGATTCTAGGATAACCTTATCATAAAAAAAATAATCATACACATCAATCACAGTACTAAAAGATAATTAAACTCAAATATATCCCAACCATCATAAGTACACAAGCCAATTCATGTTTAATAACATAGTCTATGGCTAATATATAAAATCACATTTCAATACAAATCCCATTTATAAGACCAAGACATATTCACACACAATATTAATAAAAGAAAATAAGTTAATATCCATATCTCATATACTCAAGTCACTCTCTAACCAATGTAAGCCCACTAGACTTCAATTAGTCCCTTGTAGTATTAATTTTAGTATTTAGAACGTTTCGAGACATGTCGACCAAAAGTCAATTCTCGGTCAACAATAAGATCCACAATGCTACAAAATTTGATCCAGAAGATCCACACATCATAATCTAGATCCGTAACTTTCTAAGGTCCACATTATTCTCAAAGAACAACATATTAAAATCTCATCACGATCTGACAGTTGGATCTCCGCCAATTACTAAAGTTAAGTGGCGATCAACAATTTATTTTACAAACTTAGAAATCCAATTCGGGAAGATCCGTACGTTGGATTCCCGATCCGTAAGTTCCTAACATCCTCAAATATTACTTATTATAATGTCTTAAAGTTTGGTGATGATCCAACGGTCAGATCATCGGTTTATATTTTGACCTATTCACGTATCAAAAAGAAGCTAAGTCCAGACAATTAATTTGTGTCGTACGGATATCAAACATGAACTCATGGCATCTAAAAGTGCTTTAAAAGACATCATCGGCCCACAGGCCACGCGCCACCGCATGCACCGCCGCGGGTGGCGGTCGGCTGCCCCGACTCGCCAGAAAAATCCAACTATTTCCAAAAATTACCAAAATTTACAGGAATGAAGATCTCAATGAGAAGAGTAAACTTTATGCCTGCGGCCAAGGCTAATTTGGCCGGAAAACCCCAAACTGGCCACGAACCGCCGAAATCCTTAGGTGGGTGTGCTTCGAATTCGGCTTCCAATCGAACTCTGACGCCTCCAACACTGCTTGTGCTTTGTTCCTAGGGTTGAGGGGAGTCTTTTGGTGGTGGTCATGGACGGTGAAACTTGCCGGAGCCACCGGAAAAAGGGATAAAGCTGTCGGAACACCCTTGGGTTTGTGGCTTCGAACAGGAAAAATGGGGAAGAAATTGGGAAATCTAACACTACAAAGATGTAGGGCTCATCAAGAGCTTTCCATGGACACTAAGATCACTCAAAACGGAGTTCAGATGAAGGAGATACAAGTGGGTCAAATTTGTGGGTTAACGGGTCCAATTCAACCCCAAAACGGGTTAGCAGCAGCCATTTTCCTTCTTTTTTTTTTTTTTTTTCCTCCTCCTTCTTGGTTCTTTTTATAATCCCCTTAACCGGTTCCTTTAACCCAAGGCCCTTTTATCCTCTAGTGGAAATTAAATAATTTTCACAACCTAAAGTTTCACAACTTCAAATGTCCGTAACTATACCGTCATAACTCGGACTCACAAACGGCTTTCGTTTATGCGCTCGTGGCTTTGAGACCTATTCGAAAACGTTACTTGTGACCTCAAAAAGTCAATGAGTAAATAATAATTTTCCAAACTTCACCCTTCGTACCTAGTTTAATTGAAATCTAATTTCAAATAACTAATATAAATTTTCAAAAAATAATATAAAATCTCAATAATACAAATACGTAGATTATAACAGTGAAATCCGAGAACGGGATTTCACAGTACTAGTCCAGCAATCACCATGAAGGTTTAGAAAATCCATTTCCTAATCATGCCAAGACATTTTCTTTCATTTCATCTTCAACTTTCTCAATCGAGGAATCCACCACGGAGGCATATTCTCTGCCCTCCCACTTCCCGGGCACTCTTGTTTTGTATGGTCACGATTAAGCCACGTTAACATTTTATATTGTTTTTTTTATAAAGATAATAAGATAAAAAAGAATAGTAATATAAAATATTGACGTGACTTAACCATGACCACACAAATACGAGAGCAGAGAATATGCTTCCATCCACCACAGATAGCTCTTTCAGCTTCTCTTTCATTTCATCAACTTTCTCAAGCTAGGAACCCACCACGGGTAGCTCTTTCAGCTTCCAATGGCAGCTAATTCTCATCCACCACTTGTATCAGATTCCAATCAACTTGAAACACGACAGGGTTGTTATCTATGACAAAAAGAAATCCCTCGAATCACAGGATAAGACGTAAAATGCACATGCTGGACATCCCGAACGTCTTCTATATAAACCGGTAATATCATGCTTGCTTCTTCACATCCAGCTTGCCAATCACTACTTGAAACAAAGCCATTGTCGACACAGAGCGGCCTCTCATCACCGCAATGGCTTTTGAAAGAAACCTTTTGATTGTTACCATACTCATCACCTTGGGGACCTTGGCATCTGAAGCCACGTCCCGCACATTGTACCAAGCTTCCATTGCTGCAAAACATGAGCAGTGGATGAAACAGCATGGACACGTTTACCAGGACAGCGCGGAGAAGGAAAGGCGTTTCCAGATTTTCAAAAACAATGTGGAGTTTGTCGAGAAATTCAACAGTGAAGGGAACATGACTTACAGCCTATGCATCAACCGATTTTCGGATATGACCTATGACGAATTCCTCAGGCATTATACTGGTTACAAGCAGCCCACTGAATCAACCTCATCCGCAGCTGCATCTTTTACATAGGAAAACCTAAGCTCGGCTGATGTTCCCCAAAGCATTGACTGGAGGGAGAAGAGAGCAGTTACTCCAGTAAAATTTCAAGGGAGCTGTGGTAAGAGCACCAACCTCCATATTAACATAGGGCTAAGCTTCCTTGTACATATGTATGTATTGCATTAATTACTTTCTTCGTGCATTCATTCCTACGGAAATTAATTCATATCCGTTTGTTCGAATACGTGCAGGTTGTTGCTGGGCATTTGCCGCAGTGGCAGCAGTCGAAGGGATTACTCAAAACTGGCAAATTAATCCCACTGTCTGAGCAACAACTTGTGAACTGTGATACAGATAACAAAGGCTGCCAAGGTGGTCGGGCAGTTAATGCCTTTGCATACATTCAACGAAACGGAGGAATCACCGTTGAAGAAAATTACCCATACCAGAGTTTAGATGGCAGTGTCGGAACATGTGATATGAACAAGGAAAATGAGGCTGCTGCCCAGATCACTAGTTATGCAGAGGTACCTCCCAACAGTGAAACCGATCTACTCAAGACTGTGTCCATGCAACCAGTCTCCGTTTCCATCCATGCCTCACCAGCCTTTCAGCATTATTCGGGCGGGGTGTTCACTGGTGAAGATTGTGGGACAGAATTGAACCACGCTGTTACCATCATTGGGTATGGGACAGCTGAAGCTGGCACCCCCTATTGGTCAATCAAGAATTCATGGTCCGATACGTGGGGTGAGAGTGGCTACATGAAGATTCTTAGAAACGCTGATGCCCCAGGTGGTGTTTGTGGCCTCGCTATAGGACCTTGCTATCCGACTATGTGATATATTAATGAAAGGGTGGAGTGAGCTTCTCCACTTTGCCTATAGGTTATAAGTACTGCAGACAAAACCCATAGGCTGTGAATATGCCTGTATTTTGTACTTGCACAAAGTATGTTCTATGAAATTACACTATTTTACCTTTATATTCATCAATGAATTTTCCTACCCTGCTTAGGCTAAATTAATAACCACAGCTGCAACGGCAGTTTGCTGGATTATGCCTTTGAATACATATAGCAAAACAGAGCATGCTATGGACGATATTACTAAATGGACTTGGTTGTTTCCCTTTTTTTGAACTTTGCACTTTTAAATTCGCCCCTCCCCCTTCTAATTCCTGACTTCGCCACATACTACAGATGGCACCAAGTACAGTATATTCAAGAATGAATGGGGTGAGAGCTGGGGCCAAAATGGCTACATGTGAATTCTCAGAGATGCTGGCCTCCTAAAGGTCTTTGTGGCCTTGCTACAACGGCTTCCTACCCAATTATAGATTGATCGTCTCTGCTTCAAAGACTACAATTAAGTTAAGTGTGAATCTAATTTTCTTCTCAATATTGAGAAAGCTCCGTTGATAAAAAGGGTTTGTATTTTGTATCTGATTAGCATAACTGAAGACGGCGTCAAGTTGTTTTGAAAAGAATATAATTAAGTGTGTGAATCTAATTTTCTTTTCATTTAGGTGTGCGGAGTTTTATCTCAAAATACCTCGATTCTCTAGACCTAAAATTTTAGATAGTTCTTCCACTTGATGAAGTTGAAACTTGATATACATTAGAGCAATTTTTATCAATTAGCTGAGCATAAAATTAATTCAGAAGATCTGCTAACGCAAGAGAATTAGTTTTGAAAAGGATACTTAATTACGTGAAGAACACTTTGAATGCCAGTCGAGCAACTCTGAGTTGGAGGGCCACTGCATTGACTTACCATTGCTAGTACTTGAATTTCAAAAAATCATCATCAAATACTGGAGTTATACGTTCAAATTTCATGAACCTCACCCCAATTCCGTATGAACACGGTATGAGGTTCACTGCTGCAGATTGGTAAATTTGTGGTCATCAGCACCATTAACGGAAACTAAAGGCTAAGGGGCAAAGACTTCAGCAATAGACCAAGGACTTGTAGTCATCAGCTGAAGCCCCAGGTGGTGTTTGTAGCCTCGCTACGAAAGCTTCCTATCCGATTAAGTAATGTATTAATGAAAGGGTGGACTGAGCTTCTCCACTTTGCCTATAGGTTATAAGTACTACAGACAAAAACCATAGGCTGTGAAAATGCCTGTATTTTGTATTTGCTAAAAGTATGGTTTATGAAATTACACTATTTTACCTTTATATTCAACAATGAATTTTCCTACCCTGCTTAGGCTAAATTATTAACCACAGCTGCAACGGCAGTTTGATGGATTATGCCTTTGAATACATATAGCAAAACAGAGCAAGTGACAAAACGAGCATGCTTCCCAGATGACTGGTTATGGAACGTGCCTTCCACAGTGAAAACCAAAAGGTCTTTTTTGAAAGCTTGAGACGTCCCTAACAAAACTTCAGAAGGAATCTTCCTCAAAATATGTCATCTTGACTTCCAAAACGTAGTGCTGCACGTTGGGCCTTCTTTTCCTCGCCACGGTCAAAAGGCTCGATAGAAAAATCTGAAATTTTGATACAATTATCTTGAAAGGCTCGCGAACATCTTTCAACTGGAATCACTCCAAAATTCATCCGTTTAATCACTTTTTGCTCCAAAGGAAGTCGAATGTGCTACATTAGAAATATAATTTAAAGTATCAAAATCTCATCAAAATAATCAATAAATAATATATGGTATAATATGGACTCATCAGTTGTCATCACAAAGTCCTCAGTTCCATCGGTACTTTGTGAACATTGACTTTTGAGAAAAACCTTGCGATTATTTCAATATTCATCATCTTGGGGACTTTTGCATCTCAAGCCTCATCGCGAACATTGTACGAAGCTTCAATTGCTGCAAAATATGATCTGTGGATGGCAAAGTACGGACGCGTTTATATGGACAGTGAAGAAAAGGAAAGGCGTTTCGCCATATTCAAGAGCAACATCGAGTACGTGGAGAAATTCAACCGTGATGAAAATAACACATACAAGTTAGGACTCAATGAATTTGCTGATTTTAGCCACGAAGATTTCGTCCAACAATATACTGGATACATAAAGCCCAATGAACAGACATCATCCGCAGATGTATCTTTTAGGTACGAGAGCTTAGGCGGTCCTGATGTTCCCCTTAGCATCGACTGGAGGATGCATGGAGTCGTCACCACGTAAAGAATCAAGGACCCTGTGGTAAGAGTCTAAGAGATCAACTTTAAATGCTTTATTTTATATTACTATCTTAAATGTTTTTATTCTTTCTTAGTCCATATCTTACCGATATTTGAACATATCGGCAATGTATCAAGTACAATAGAACACATCCCTATTCCTCGGTTTTGTAGTATGTATTGACATTCATATTTTGTGTTATATATTGCAGGTTGTTGCTGGGCATCCTCTGCAGTGGCTGCTTTGGAAGGGATTATCCAGATCAGAACAGGTTAGTTGAGATCACTATCCGAGCAACAACTTGTGGACTGTTCCGGAGATTACGAAAACAAGGGCTGCCATGGTGATACTATGGTGACTACCTTTGAATACATACTGCAAAATCGAGGAATCGCAAGCGAAGCAAATTACCCATACGAGGCTACTGAGGGAATATGCCACGCTAACAACTCAAATTGGCACGCTTCCTTGGGTTTTGCAATTTTTTTAAATGATGTGGCTGTCCACATCAGATGCCACTTAAGATAGTATAAAAATGTGGTATAAAAATATAGCATGAATAACATTATTCTTTTAATTCCACGGTTTATTTAAGATGGTCCCGCCATCTTTTTAATCGCCGCACATTTCTTTTAGGCCCCATCTTCTATTTATTACTTTTATATCCCTTTATTTTTCTCCTTCTAAACCTAAATATCAAATTTTCCCCTCTCTTAACCCAATATCACTTTTTATTTCTTTTAAAATAACACATTATATTTTGTACCTAAAACTCACCCCTTTTAAAAAAATAACGTTTTATTTAATGTTTAAATATAATTTTGTTAAAAAAAGTGTTTAAATTTAATTAATTTATATAATAGATTATAAATTTATTTATATCCGCCTAATTTGCCTAGACCCTGCCTACCCGATATCCCAACCCGTCGCCCGATTAATGCTAGCTTATTTTAGAACCTTGTTTTACAAACCCCTTTTCTAATTCTTTGCCTCCTGTGTGCCCTGATTGGCTGCAGTTTGCAGCATTCAATCAACCAACAACAGCCTTGCAGCTGCTTTCCGTTCCATTCCAAGTGAAAGCCAACATAGTCAATTTGATACTTTCGAGTGGTTGGAGTAAAATATAGCAAGAGATTCTGCATTTTGCCGTTATTGCTATATTTTCAAATGAAAACAGGAGATGTTGGCAGTGATGTCTTCACTGAAAAGGGTTTTTAATGTAACTTGTTTGTATTGATAAACTATAGACGATATTACTAAATGGACTTGGTTGTTTCCCTTTTTTTGAACTTTGCACTTTTAAATTCGCCCCTCCCCCTTCTAATTCCTGACTTCGCCACATACTACAGATGGCACCAAGTACAGTATATTCAAGAATGAATGGGGTGAGAGCTGGGGCCAAAATGGCTACATGTGAATTCTCAGAGATGCTGGCCTCCTAAAGGTCTTTGTGGCCTTGCTACAACGGCTTCCTACCCAATTATAGATTGATCGTCTCTGCATCAAAGACTACAGTTAAGTTGTGTAAATCTAATTTTCTTCCCAATATTTCGAAAGCTCCGTCGATAAAAAGGGTTTGTATTTTGTATCTGATTAGCATAACTGAAGACGGCGTCAAGTTGTCTTGAAAAGAATATAATTAAGTGTGTGAATCTAATTTTCTTTTCATTTAGGTGTGCGGAGTTTTATCTCAAAATACCTCGATTCTCTAGACCTAAAATTTTAGATAGTTCTTCCACTTGATGAAGTTGAAACTTGATATAAATTAGAGCAATTTTCATCAATTAGCTGAGCATAAAATTAATTCAGAAGATCTGCTACCGCAAGAGAATTAGTTTGAAAAGGATACTTAATTACGTGAAGAGCACTTTGAATGCCAGTCGAACAACTCTGAGTTGGAGGGCCACTGCATTGACTTACCATTGCTAGTACTTGAATTCCAAAAATCATCATCAAATACTGGAGTTTTACGTTCAAAATTTCATGAACCTCACCCCAATTCCGTATGACGAGGTTCACTGCTGCAGATTGGTAGATTTGTGGTCATCAGCACCATTAACGGAAACTAAAGGCCAAGGGGCAAAGACTTCAGCAATAGACCAAGGACTTGTAGTCATCAGACCCTTGATTCATCAATGGATCGTTCGAACTTCTTTGTACACAAACTCCTCGGCGAAAACAAAACAAGCGTAGCGTTCGGGCTAGATTGATTGATGAAGTTTACCGTGACTTGAGTCATCAACCCGTGGAATGTGCCAGGAAATTTGGCTCCCTTCTAAATTCCCATCCTAACAATTTCAACAAAGTGCACATGCAGGACATCCCGAACGCCTTCTATATAAACCGGTAATATCATGCTTGCTTCTTCACATCCAGCTTGCCAATCACTACTTGAAACAAAGCCATTGTCGACACAGAGCGCCCTCTCATCACCGCAATGGCTTTTGAAAGAAACCTTTTGATTGTTACCATACTCGTCACCTTGGGGACCTTGGCATCTGAAGCCACGTCCCGCACATTGTACCAAGCTTCCATTGCTGCAAACCATGAGCAGTGGATGAAAAAGCATGGACGCGTTTACCAGGACAGCGCAGAGAAGGACAGGCGTTTCCAAATTTTCAAAAACAATGTGGAGTTCGTCGAGAAATTCAACAGTGAAGGGAACATGACTTACAGCCTACACATCAACCGATTTTCGGATATGACCTATGACGAATTCCTCAGGGATTATACTGGATACAAGCAGCCCACTGAATCAACCTCATCCACAGCTGCATCTTTTACATACGAAAACCTGAGCCTGGCTGATGTTCCCCAAAGCATTGACTGGAGGGAGAATGGAGCAGTTAGTCCAGTAAAATTTCAAGGGAGCTGTGGTAAGAGCACCAACCACCATATTAACATAGGGCTAAGCTTCCTTGTACATATGTATGTATTGCATTAATTACTTTCTTCGTGCATTCATTCCTACGGAAATTAATTCATATCCGTTTGTTCGAATAAATGCAGGTTGTTGCTGGGCATTTTCCGCAGTGGCTGCAATCGAAGGGATTACCCAAATCAAAACTGGCAAATTGATCTCACTGTCTGAGCAACAACTTGTGGACTGTGATACAGATAACAATGGCTGCCAAGGTGGTTGGATGGGTAATGCCTTTGCATACATTCAACGAAACGGAGGAATTGCCAGTGAAGAAAATTACCCATACCAGAGTTTAGATGGCAGTGCCGGAACATGTGACATGAACAAGGCAAATGAGGCTGCCGCCCAGATTACTAGTTATGCAGAGGTACATCCCAACAGTGAAACCGATCTACTCAAGGCTGTGTACATGCAACCAGTCTCCGTTGCCATCAATACGTCACCAGCCTTTCAGCATTATTCAGGCGGGGTGTTCACGGGCGATGATTGTGGGACAGAATTGAACCACGCTGTTACCATCATTGGGTATGGGACAGCTGAAGATGACACCCCCTATTGGTTAATCAAGAATTCATGGTCCGATACGTGGGGTGAGAATGGCTACATGAAGATTCTTAGAAACGCCGAAGCCCCAGGTGGTGTTTGTAGCCTCGCTACGAAAGCTTCCTATCCGATTAAGTAATGTATTAATGAAAGGGTGGACTGAGCTTCTCCACTTTGCCTATAGGTTATAAGTACTACAGACAAAAACCGTAGGCTGTGAAAATGCCTGTATTTTGTATTTGCTAAAAGTATGGTTTATGAAATTACACTATTTTACCTTTATATTCAACAATGAATTTTCCTACCCTGCTTAGGCTAAATTATTAACCACAGCTGCAACGGCAGTTTGATGGATTATGCCTTTGAATACATATAGCAAAACAGAGCAAGTGACAAAACGAGCATGCTTCCCAGATGACTGGTTATGGAACGTGCCTTCCACAGTGAAAACCAAAAGGTCTCTTTTGAAAGCTTGAGATGTCCCTAACAAATCTTCAGAAGGAATCTTCCTTAAAATATGCCATCTTGACTTCCAAAATGCCTAAAACGTCCAAAAACGTAGCACTGCACGCTGGGCCTTCTTTTCCTCGCCACGGTCAAAAGGCTCGATAGAAAAATCTGAAATTTTGATACAATTATCTTGAAAGGCTCGTGAACATCCTTCAACTGGAATCACTCCAAAATTCATCCATTTAATCACTTTTTACTCCAAAGGAAGTCGAATGTGCTACATTAAAAATATAATTTAAAGTATCAAAATCTCGTCAAAATAATCAATAAATAATATATAATATAATATGGACTCATCAGTTGTCATCACAAAGTCCTCAGTTCCATCGGTACTTTGTGAACATTGACTTTTGAGAAAAACCTTGCGATTATTTCAATATTCATCATCTTGGGGACTTTTGCATCTCAAGCCTCATCGCGAACATTGTACGAAGCTTCAATTGCTGCAAAATATGATCTGTGGATGGCAAAGTACGGACGCGTTTATATGGACAGTGAAGAAAGGGAAAGGCGTTTCGCCATATTCAAGAGCAACGTCGAGTACGTGGAGAAATTCAACCGTGATGAAAATAACACATACAAGTTAGGACTCAATGAATTGCCGATTTTAGCCACGAAGATTTCGTCAAACAATATACTGGATACATAAAGCCCACTGAACAGACATCATCCGCAGATGTATCTTTTAGGTGAGCTTAGGCGGTCCTGATGTTCCCCTTAGCATCGACTGGAGGATGCATGGAGTCTTCACCACGTAAAGAATCAAGGACCCTGTGGTAAGAGTCTAAGAGATCAACTTTAAATGCTTTATTTTGTTTTACTATCTTAAATGTTTTTATTCTTTTTTAAACTAGAATACTATCGATATTTAGTCCACATCTTACTGATATTTGAACATATCGACAATGTATCAAGTACACTAGAACACATCACTATTCCTTGGTCTTGTAGTATGTATTGACATTCGTATTTTGTGTTATATATTGTATGCTTTGGAAGGGATTATCCAGATCAGAACAGGTTAGTTGAGATCACTATCCGAGCAACAACTTGTGGACTGTTCCGGAGATTACAAAAACAAGGGCTGCCATGGTGATACCACGGTGACTGCCTTTGAATACATACTGCAAAATCGAGGAATCGCAAGCGAAGCAAATTACCCCTACGAGGCTACTGAGGGAATATGCCACACTAACAACTCAAATTGGCACGCTTCCAGTGCATGTATAACTGGTTACAAATTAGCTCCTCGCAACCGCGAAAGCGATCTAATCAAGGCCGTGTCCATGCAACCGGTTTCAATTGGCATTCTTGTCACCTGGCTGGACTTTAGATTTTACAAAAGCGGGGTCTTCACCGCTGTACAAGGCTGCGGGACAGTCCCAAACCACCGTGTCACCATTGTTGGCTACGGGCGAAGCTACAGAGGGACAGGGAAGGGCGGCAGCCCCTCCCCTAGGTGGAAGTGAAGCCCACGAGCGACGGTTCGCCCCTCTGCTCCCGTCGGAAAACCTGCAAGTCGTGAAGCCCCTTCCTAATCGGAAAGCACATTAGGCGAGACTAGGAGGGAGGGATTAAGCAGAGCTATTCAAGTCTGGGCGAGGTTGGGCGGGGCGGGGTGGGGCTAGGTGGGCATATATGAAGAAGCAGGAATCTGAAAGTTTTTTTGCACAGTCAATCGCGCCCGAGGAAGAAGATGAGGTCTCAACAACCATTTTAATTCTAAGTAATGTTATTCATTTTGTACGACATTTTCATACTATCTTAGATAACATTTGAAATGGACAGCTACATTATTTGAATTAATCAGATTTTTTAATTTAGCTCATTATTTAATAAACTAATAATTCAAAAAAATTAGTTAATTAAATAATGATTATGGTATACGAGGAGTCTTTCTCTTTCTTTTCCTTGGGTTTTGCAAATTTTTCAAATAATGCAGTTATCCACATCAGATACTACTTAAGGTGGTATAGAAATATAGTATATAAACATGCTATGAATGACATTACTCTTTTAATTTCATGATTTATTTAAGATGGTCCCACCATCTTTTTAAACGCTGTACATTTCTTTTAAATAGTCCCCATCTTATATTTATTACTTTTTATATCCCTTTATTTTTCTCTTTCTTAACCTAAATATCAAAATTTCCCCTCTCTTAACCCAATATCACTTTTTATTTATTTTAAAATCACACCATATATTTTGTACCTAAAACTCTCGCCTTTTTAAAAAAAGGAAAATTAGAATCCCCTGCACTTTTCTAATACTCTTTAGATTAAACATTGATTCTATTTTGAAATTTGATTAGGATGCCTAAATAATAGCCATGTCAGCATTTTTATATTTATTTAGATTACATGTAATTATTGTGTTTTTTTTTTAAATTTAAAATGTTGATTATTATCCTTTAAGGTTGATATATTTTTGTATGTGGCCTTTTTTTAAGGAAGCCAGTTTCTTCTCCCACATTTGAGATGTATGGTTTCTTCTCCCACATTAGAATTATGTGATCCTCATTTTTGAATTTTGAATGGACTTATCCATTTCAATTAGTGGTTGTTTTCACTATTTTATATTGATATCATGTGAGATAATTAGACGTATTCTCTATTTTCGGAGGCTTGAGGCTGGTACGTTCATATAATATATTTAAACGTATTAAATACGTATCAAGAAGATACATAAAGTAACTTACCAAATATGTTTTTTTAAATAAATATAAACGTACCAAAATAATATATAAATGTACCAAATACATACAAAAAAGAAATATGAATGTACCAAATACGTACCAAGAAGATATAAAAAATGACACACCCCGACCAAAATCAAGATGTGCGCCGGGATGTGACAAAATAACGTACCAAAAATGTACTAAAGAGAAATATATGTTTAATCAAGAGGAAATATGTACCAAATATGTTTTTTTAAAATAAATATAAACGTACCAAATACATACAAAAAAAAAAAAAAACATACCAAAAGATATATTAAATATAATGGCAAGTCGCATTCATGGGTATTTTGAAAGACTTTTTATTGGAATTAAATTCTACAATATTTATCTACAAGATTTTTGGAGTTTTGATGTATTATCTAGGAATTAAAAGGTATATTTATATAATGGCAAGTTGGGTAATTTAAATTATAAAAAAGGCTACTTCTAATCCATGTGGCACCTAAATTGCAGGAAAATGTTTAATCAAAATTATAAAAGGTATAAATGTTTAATCTCAAAATTTTAAAACCTAGGCATCTGTATCAAAACCCTGCTTAAAAAAATAACGTTTTATTTAATGTTTAAATATAATTTTGTTAAAAAAAAAAGTGTTTAAATTTAATTAATTTATAGAATAGATTATAAATTTACTTAAATCCGCCTAATTTGCCTAGATCCTGCCTACGCATGATATCCCAACCCGCCGCCCGATTAGCACTAGCGTCTTTTAGAACCTTGTTTTACAATCCCTTTTTCTAATTCTTTGCTTCTGTGTGCCCAAATTGGCTGCAGTCTGCAGCATTCAATCAACCAACAGCAGCCTTGCAGCTGCTTTCTGTTCCATTCCAAGTGAAAGCCAACATAGTCGATTTGATACTTATGAGTAGTTGGAGTAAAATATAGCAAGAGATGCTGCATTTTGTCATTATTGCTATATTTTCAAATGAAAACGGGAGATGTTGGCAGTGATGTCCTCATTGAAAAGGGTTTTTAATGTAACTTATTTGTATTGATAAATTATGAACGATATTACTAAATGGACTTGGTTGTTTCCCTGTTTTTGAACTTTGCACTTTTAAATTTGCCTTTCCCCCTGCTAATTCCTAACTTCGCCACATACTACAGATGGCACCAAGTACAGGATATTCAAGAATGAATGGGGTGAGAGCTGGGGCCAAAATGGCTACATGTGAATTCTCAAAGATGCTGGCCTCCTAAAGGTCTTTGTGGCCTTGCTACAACGGCTTCCTACCCAATTATAGATTGATCGTCTCTGCTTCAAAGGCTACAATTAAGTGCGTAAATCTAATTTTCTTCTCAATATTGAGAAAGCACCGTCGATAAAAAGGGCTTGTATTTTGTATCTGATTAGCATAACTGAAGACGGCGTCAAGTTGTTTTGAAAAGAATATAATTAAGTGTGTGAATCTAATTTTCTTTTCATTTAGGTGTGCGAAGTTTTATCTCAAAATACCTCGATTCTCTAGACCTAAAATTTTAGATAGTTCTTCCACTTGATGAAGTTGAAACTTGATACACATTAGAGCAATTTTTATCAATTAGCTAAGCATAAAATTAATTCAGAAGATCTGCAACCTCAAGAGAATTAGTTTTGAAAAGACACTTAATTACGTGAAGAACACTTTGAATGCCAGTCGAGCAACTCTGAGTTGGAGGGCCACTGCATTGACTTACCATTGCTAGTACTTGAATATCAAAAAATCATCATCAAATACTGGAGTTATACGTTCAAATTTCATGAACCTCACCCCAATTCCGTATGAACACGGTATGAGGTTCACTGCTGCAGATTGGTAAATTTGTGGTCATCAGCACCATTAACGGAAACTAAAGGCTAAGGGGCAAAGACTTCAGCAATAGACCAAGGACTTGTAGTCATCAGACCCTTGATTCATCAATGGATCGTTCGAACTTCTTTGTGCACAAACTCCTCGGTGAAAACAAAACAAGCGTAGCATTTGGGCTAGATTGATTGATGAAGTTTACCGTGACTTGAGTCATCAACCTGTGGAATGTGCCAGGAAATTTGGCTCCCTTCTAAATTCCCATCCTAACAACTTCAACAAAGTGCACATGCAGGACAACCCGAACGTCTTCTATATAAACCGGTAATATCATGCTTGCTTCTTCACATCCAGCTTGCCAATCACTACTTGAAACAAAGCCATTGTCGACACAGAGCGGCCCTCTCATCACCGCAATGGCTTTTGAAAGAAACCTTTTGATTGTTACCATACTCATCACCTTGGGGACCTTGGCATCTGAAGCCACGTCCCGCACATTGTACCAAGCTTCCATTGCTGCAAAACATGAGCAGTGGATGAAAAAGCATGGACGCGTTTACCAGGACAGCGCAGAGAAGGAAAGGCGTTTCCAGATTTTCAAAAACAATGTGGAGTTTGTCGAGAAATTCAACAGTGAAGGGAACATGACTTACAGCCTACGCATCAACCGATTTTCGGATATGACCTATGATGAATTCCTCAGGCATTATACTGGATACAAGCAGCCCACTGAATCAACCTCATCCGCAGCTGCATCTTTTACATACGAAAACCTAAGCCCGGCTGATGTTCCCCAAAGCATTGACTGGAGGGAGAAGAGAGCAGTCACTCCAGTAAAATTTCAAGGGAGCTGTGGTAAGAGCACCAACCTCCATATTAACATAGGGCTAAGCTTCCTTGTACATATGTATGTATTGCATTAATTACTTTCTTCGTGCATTCATTCCTACGGAAATTAATTCATATCCGTTTGTTCGAATAAATGCAGGTTGTTGCTGGGCATTTGCCGCAGTGGCAGCAGTCGAAGGGATTACCCAAATCAAAACTGGCAAATTGATCTCACTGTCTGAGCAACAACTTGTGGACTGTGATACAGATAACAATGGCTGCCAAGGTGGTCGGGCAGTTAATGCCCTTGCATACATTCAACGAAACGGAGGAATCACGGGTGAAGAAAATTACCCATACCAGAGTTTAGATGGCAGTGTCGGAACATGTGATATGAACAAGGAAAATGAGGCTGCTGCCCAGATCACTAGTTATGCAGAGGTGCCTCCCAACAGTGAAACCGATCTACTCAAGACTGTGTCCATGCAACCAGTCTCCGTTTCCATCCATGCCTCACCAGCCTTTCAGCATTATTCGAGCGGGGTGTTCACCGGTGATGATTGTGGGACAGAATTGAACCACGCTGTTACCATCATTGGGTATGGGACAGCTGAAGATGGCACCCCCTATTGGTTAATCAAGAATTCATGGTCCGATACGTGGGGTGAGAGTGGCTACATGAAGATTCTTAGAAACGCTGAGGCCCCAGGTGGTGTTTGTGGCCTCGCTATAAGACCTTGCTATCCGACTATGTAATGTATTAATCAAAGGGTGGAGTGAGCTTCTCCACTTTGCCTATAGGTTATAAGTACTGCAGACAAAACCCATAGGCTGTGAAAATGCCTGTATTTTGTACTTGCAAAAAGTATGTTCTATGAAATTACACTATTTTACCTTTACATTCATCAATGAATTTTCCTACCCTGCTTAGGCTAAATTAATAACCACAGCTGCAACGGCAGTTTGCTGGATTATGCCTTTGAATACATATAGCAAAACAGAGCAAGTGACAAAACGAGCATGCTTCCTAGATAACTGGTTATGGAACGTGCCTTCCACAGTGAAAACAACCTATTGAAGGCTGTGTCTCCATGACGAGCCTTTCAGTTTCCTAAGGTGGGATTTTCTCCAATGATCGTGGGACAGAACTGAACCATGCATTTGCAACCGTCGGGTAAGGAGTGAATAAAGACGGCACCAACTATTGGTTGCTCAAGATGGGATGGGAGGTGGGGTGAAGTGAGAATCTCTATATGAAATTTGCAGAAACATGCCATTGTATCTTTGTCGGCTGGCTATGGATTCTTCTTATCAAACTATCTAAACTATAGATATAATCAAGGGGTTGAGAGATCATCTCGATTTCACCTAACAAGACAAAACTACCAGGCTTCGCCTATAGCCAACAAAATTTCTTGTAGTAGCTAATTCATACCATTCAATAAACTTTCGGGATCTTATAAAACATTATTGAAAACAGGATAATCTATACATTTCATTTGGTATTGATAAATTTAGTGATATGGATAACTAAAAATGAATTCTTGCAACAAACCTAACACAACAAAATGGATATGCAAAATGGGTTCTGATTCAAACAAAAAAAAAAAATTAGCCTTTCCAAGTGAAACAATACAAAAGGTATCATGAGAAATAAGTTTGAAATTCTGCCTTTGTTCACAAGAATAAGCTATTGGACATCATTACCTTACATGCCATTGCATTTACCTAATAAACTGAATATGAAAAGACGCAATCAGGCCCGTTTTCCACTATTGGGATTGCTCTTCGTGCAGAGGACCTTCCGCCCCTTAGCACGTCGGCGCTTCATCATTGCTCTCCCACCAGTGGTTCTCATGCGTCTACGGAAGCCATGAGTTCGAGCCAAGGATTTCCTGGACCTACTTCTCTTGGTTAGACACAGGGCAGCCTTTCCGGCCCTCACAACCAAGCCAGAGCCTCTTCTTCTTCCAACCCCAACAGTAGAGCTCAAATCCAACCCCAAAGATAAACCTTCAAATTGAAAATCAAGTTCTCACCAATTCAAGGCCTGAAGAAATATCCTTTGGCAAGCTCTTCAGTAGAAACCAAATAAAGGCGCCAGGTTGTTTCATTTTTGCGGAAGTATTAGTATCAGGTAATGGATCCACTGCATATACATATATATGTTATATCCTCTTTTCTGGTGTAACCCAGAATCGTACAGCTTCACTTTCGGATGATGGATCATGGTTTCTTCACTAGCGTAACCCAGTATCGTACAGCTTCACCTTTAGTAATGGTTATGCCTTCGGGCCACTATGATACCCCTAGTGAGTACAGTATCGATGATATATATGGATTTGCCTTTGGGCGGCGTTAGCACCAGTTATTGAGCATTATTTTACATGTACTTGTTTTACGAATGTTTTCATGGCATACTAGAGTTTTCAGAAAACCTATTATGTAGTATTATATGTGTTTTCAAAACAGGGGATTAGTATGTTCATAAAGAAAATGATTTTCTTATTATTAGTACTATTATTATAAACTTTGATCCATTCACTTTTTTGATTTTGTGCCCCCTCAAGAGTTAGAATCGAGGCACAAGATCCCGGCGTCAGGGCATGTCCACTTAGGTATCTTCGAGTCTTCTCAGGGTAAGACCCGTTCCTCTGTTCGTACCTTTTTATAATAATTCTTTTATATTATTCTTGATTAGTTGTATGCTCTGAACACGATTTTGAGTTGGTATATTTCTTTCTAATTACATATTTTAATTGTATGCATGTTTAAATTTGCTTTGTCACCCTTGGGTGTCGACTAGCACGTGCTTTGACGCAGGAAAAGCCAATGGAGTCTCAGGGAGATTGTAAGATCCCACATCGCCCAAGGGAGTGGATATGTACATCCCATCTCTAGCTTCGGATTCCATCGGAATTTTGAAGTTAAGCGAGTTCGCGCGAGAGCAATCCTAGGATGGGTGACCCACTGAGAAGTTCTCGTGTGAGTTCCCAGAAACAAAACCATGAAGGCATGGTCGAGGCCTAAAATGGGCAATATCGTGCTACGGTGGAGTTAAGCCCGGGATGTGGTGGGGGCCCGGGTCGGGATGTGACAATTTGGTATCAGAGCCAATCCCTGGCCGGAATCGTGCCGATGAGGATGTCGGGCCCCTAAGGGGGGTGGATTGTAAGATACCACATCGCCCAGGTGAGTGGATCCTCTATGCCTTATATGTACATGCCAATCTCTACCTAGCATGAGGCCTTTTGGGAGCTCACTAGCTTCGGATTCCATCGGAACTCCGAAGTTAAGCGAGTTTGTGTGAGAGCAATCTCAGGATGGGTGACCTACTAGGAAGTTCTCGTAAGAAACAAAACTGTGAGGGCGTGGTCAAGGCCCAAAGCGGACAATATCGTGCTACGGTGGAGTCGAGCTCAGGATGTGGTAGGGGCCCAGGCCGGGATGTGACAGAGATGAGGGATGATAACCTCGAATTCGCTCAACCAGGGGCAATGGAGCTCGCTCACATCGTTAATCGTGGATTCTCTCATACGACCAAGCCAAACGCTTGATTTTAAAAGGAGAAATCACTCTCTTCAAATGCACAAGGCAAATACAATTTTAATTCATTCATGTATATCGTTCAAGGTTTTCTAATACAATATTTATAAGCGTTTACAAATTAATAGATTTTAAGTTTCTATGACACCCTTACATCTCCCAAAATAACTTAACAAATTCATAAGTAATTAAAATAAAAAAACTTTGTTATTCTAATGCATATTAATGGTTTCAAATTGTTTTCTCCAAGTCTAATTCTTGCATCATTCTCCTCTTCTCGAAAAAAAACTCGTCCTCGAGTTTCAATTGACTTCCTTTTTTTTTTTTTTTTTTTTTTTTGTCCTCAATCTTTCAGATGTTTCCTAAAAAGGATCATGAATACTACGGATATAAAGAGCTTTTACTTCATTATATAGTTGTCCATGGAACTCTTCAATCACATCTTCATCGCCTTCGTATTGATCATAAACCAGGGCAGAATCCCATTTGGCAAAGTCATCGATTACATCACTACTTTCTGTATGTTCCCCTTTCGCGCCAAACTCTATGTTAGAACGTTTTTCAACCTCATTACATGCACAACAAATCTCACATGAACAATCTAGACAACGATCAAAATTTAGAGGAAGATTGAGATCTAGAAAATCGTCACCTGAAAAATCAAAGACAAGCCGTTTCTAGAACCCATCTAACCTCATTTACTGGAGGCAGCAACATGCTTTAGTAAATTGAAGATATTGTTTTGTAGAAATAACGGATTGAGAATTGCTTGAGAATTTAGAAAATAGACAGTAAGGGCTTTCAATATGGTATGAAGGTCGAGAAATGCTTAACCAAATAAAAAATTGACTCGCAAGAGAACTGATTTTGTTTTCGTGACAGCACTGATGCTCTGTGGTGTTTTGCTGATATCTACACACACAAAATTCGGTTTGATGCACGGTTTGTTGCGTTGGAAACTAGACGTCCATAACTTTCCAGTGATGTATGACTCTCTAGATAAAAGTCATGGGAACTGAGTTGGTTTTGAGGACGAACATAGATGATGTGTGCAGTGCTACCACTAGGATTTCAGATAAAAATCTGAACACCCGCTCTGATACCACTTGATGCAGGAAAAGCCAAGGGAGTCTCAGAGAGACGAGGAATGATAACCTGAGATTTGTCAACCGGGGCAACAGAGCTCACTCACGTCGCTAATCGTGGATTCTCTCACACGACCAAACCAAATGCTTGATTTTAGAAGGAGAAATCACTCTCTTTAAATGCACAAGCCAAATACAATTTGAAGTCATTCAAGTCTGCCATTCAAGGCTTTCTAGTACAATATTTATAAGCGTTTACAAATTAATAGACTTTAAATTTCTACGACACCCTTACAACTCCCAAAATAACTTAACAAATTCCTAAGTAATTAAAATACATAACCTTTGTTATTCCAATGCATATTAATGGTTTCAAATTGTTTTCTCCAAGTCTACTTCTTGCATCATGCTTACCCTGATATTTAGGGATATCGGGTTGGAGCGTGTCAAAATATGTGATTGGAGACATGTTTTTGTAGTGTGAGATTAATGGTACTAGTCCAGCAATCACCATGAAGGTTTAGAAAATCCATTTCCTAATCATGCAAAGACATTTTCTTTCATTTCATCTTCAACTTTCTCAACCTAGGAATCCACCACGGAGGCAGATTCTCTGCCCTCCCACTTCCCGTGCCCTTCTGTTTTGTGTGGTCATAGTTAAGCCACATCAACATTTTATATTGTTTTTTTATAAAAATAATAAGATAAAAATGAATAGTAATATAAAATGTTGACGTGACTTAACCATAACCACACAAACAGAAAGGCAGAGGATCTGCCTCCATCCACCACAGATAGCTCTTTCAGCTTCGCTTTCGTTTCATCTTCAACTTTCTCAAGCTAGGAACCCACCACAGGTACCTCTTTCAGCTTCCAATGGCAGCTAGTTCTCATCCACTACTTGTATCAGATTCCAATCAATTTGAAACACGACAGGGTTGCTATCTATGACAAAAAGAAATCCCTCGACTCACCGGGTAAGACGTAAAATGCACATCCAGGACGTGTTGAACGTTTTCTATATAAACCAGTTATCATGCTTGCTTCTTCACATCCAGCTTGCCAATCACTACTTGAAGCAAAGCCATTGTCGACACAGAGCGGCCCTCTCATCACCGCAATGGCTTTTGAAAGAAACCTTTTGATTGTTACCATACTCATCACCTTGGGGACCTTGGCATCTGAAGCCACGTCTCGCACATTGTACCAAGCTTCCATTGCTACAAAACATGAGCAGTGGATGAAAAAGCATGGACGCGTTTACCAGGACAGCGCGGAGAAGGAAAGGCGTTTCCAGATATTCAAAAACAATGTGGAGTTTGTCGAGAAATTCAACAGTGAAGGGAACATGACTTACAGCCTATGCATCAACCGATTTTCGGATATGACCTATGATGAATTCCTCAGGCATTATACTGGATACAAGCAGCCCACTGAATCAACCTCATCCGCAGTTGCATCTTTTACATACGAAAACCTAAGCCCGGCTGATGTTCCCCAAAGCATTGACTGGAGGGAGAAGAGAGCAGTTACTCCAGTAAAATTTCAAGGGAGCTGTGGTAAGAGCACCAACCTCCATATTAACATAGGGCTAAGCTTCCTTGTACATATGTATGTATTGCATTAATTACTTTCTTCGTGCATTCATTCCTACGGAAATTAATTCATATCCGTTTGTTCGAATACATGCAGGTTGTTGCTGGGCATTTGCCGCAGTGGCAGCAGTCGAAGGGATTACCCAAATCAAAACTGGCAAATTGACCTCACTGTCTGAGCAACAACTTGTGAACTGTGATACAGATAACAATGGCTGCCAAGGTGGTCGGGCAGTTAATGCCCTTGCATACATTCAACGAAACGGAGGAATCACCGTTGAAGAAAATTACCCATACCAGAGTTTAGATGGCAGTGTCGGAACATGTGATATGAACAAGGAAAATGAGGCTGCTGCCCAGATCACTAGTTATGCAGAGGTACCTCCCAACAGTGAAACCGATCTACTCAAGACTGTGTCCATGCAACCAGTCTCCGTTTCCATCCATGCCTCACCAGCCTTTCAGCATTATTCAGGCGGGGTGTTCACCGGTGATGATTGTGGGAAAGAATTGAACCACGCTGTTACCATCATTGGGTATGGGACAACTGAAGATGGCACCCCCTATTGGTTAATCAAGAATTCATGGTCCGATAAGTGGGGTGAGAGTGGCTACATGAAGATTCTTAGAAACGCTGATGCCCCAGGTGGTGTCTGTGGCCTCGCTATAAGACCTTGCTATCCGACTATGTAATGTATTAATCAAAGGGTGGAGTGAGCTTCTCCACTTTGCCTATAGGTTATAAGTACTGCAGACAAAACCCATGGGCTGTGAAAATGCCTGTATTTTGTACTTGCAAAAAGTAGGTTCTATGAAATTACACTATTTTACCTTTATATTCATCAATGAATTTTCCTACCCTGCTTAGGCTAAATTAATAACCACAGCTGCAACGGCAGTTTGCTGGATTATGCCTTTGAATACATATAGCAAAACAGAGCATGCTTCCCAGATAATTTGTTATGGAACGTGCCTTCCACAGTGAAACCGACCTATTGAAGGCTGTGTCTTCGTGACGAGCCTTTCAGTTTCCTAAGGTGGGATTTTCTCCAGTGATCGTGGGACAGAACTGAACCACGCATCTGCAACCATCGCGTAAGGAGTGAATAAAGACGGCACCAACTAGTACTTCCCAATATCTTGCTGCAATTACGTTACTCATGTTAAAAATTTGACCTTGTTGATTTCAGGAATACTTTCCCGCTTACTCCGACTGTTAGGCGATCCTCGTTGCAAGGATATATCGCTGTAGTCTAATGAGAAATTAGTCATCTCGAATAGTGTAGGAGCGAATCATCTTTTATTATTTGTCTATTCCTACCTACAACCGGGGATATAGAGTTTCCGTTATATCCTAACCACATGAAGAGTGCTGTAGACTCATGAGGATATATCCCCATCGGGTTCGCCTGTGCCTTTGTATCAAAAGAAGCAAAAAGACAAGGCTTCCAAGCAAATACGAAATTTGAACCATACAACTCTTCCAACAAATAATGCACAATAACCTGTTTCTTTAGCTTTTTAATGGACACAATGTTTAATAAGCTTTCATTTTCATTTCCACGTAACGGCACAGTACGGAGGAGGGGCACTGAGTCGATCTACGAACATGGAGGATGACTAATTTCAGCAACCAAAACAAAACAGGCTTTTAAACATCATCCGTAACTTGGTTCGTACATCTTTTTACGCAGAGATTCATTTCTCAATTACAGAAAATTGGCGAGCTTCGATTCACATTTAACTCTGAATATGTCAATTTGTGGATGTCATGGCCTCGTCAAGATGGCTATAGATTCCCACTCCAGACTACATATAACATCCTGTGCAGCAAAATGTGGAACTGGTAAGCAACGTAACTTTTTACACTTCTTCGAGCACGTTTTCTTTTATTAACAGATTAAACATATTAAAAACGTCATAAAACCATCCAAATTTATGTATTCACAGAGAACAGAGAGAAATTGGTAAAATTCTACTTACAGAAGGATATTGCCGGTCTATGTCAAAGCTGTTGATTGCACAAGGTTCTGCCAGGAGCTCGATGGGTTCCTCACCTAAACAGATTCGGGCAATTTGAAACTATAAGTCCCATATCAAGTTTCAAGAATAGATTGTTTTACAAATGGTCAGTTCGTTCAAAAATAAAGAAGCTATCAGCCATGACAGGTTGCCATCCAACAATTTAGCACAAAGGACCATACCTTGTTCAACAACAGCAAGGATACCATCTTCTGAACATATCATAGTAGGTAAGATACGTGAAGAAACATTTCCCACATTCGAAGACTTTGCATAGTGGTCGTACTGAACCTCCCAAACCTCACTTTCACATGGTGAATGGGTTGCTTCACCTGCCCCAACCCCAGAAAGAAGGATTGGTTGCTGTGGCCACCTAAGATCCCACGCAAATACAGTCCCTAAAGAACCTCCAGCCTGTAAGTACGAGAAAATCGTAAAGACAACATGAGGTTATTCTTTTGAGTCTGTAACAACATAAGACTTAAGTAAAATAGAAGCCAGCAATGGATATATACACAGCACATCATTGTGTAAGCAACATTTAACACATTAGATGCATTCTCAATGCACGCAATATCCCTAACATTCGACAGGAGAAGGCATTATCGATTTCAAAAAGGCATCCAAGACAAAACAAATGGAAAATTACCAAACAAGTGTGCTTTCTTGAAGGATGGATATCAATTGAATGTACAATCCCTGGAGTTGACGGTTGAGACCTGCAACATTTCCAACAAGCAAAAGCTTAATCAACCTACATCCAGCACCAGAGAAGAACAAAACCGAATCTTTCTGAAGAATTCCTTACTTACTCAACTCAAAATATAACTACATTACGTTTAACAAAGGACTTACCGAGCTAATTGCAGATATCATTAAACATGAGTAAATTCTTAAAACAAGATAGATGTCAATATATTATAACTCAATGTCCACCATACAAATCCAATCTAGCATAATCAATAGAGCAAATGAGACAAAGATAAATGAAAGTTTAAGCCCAAAAATGCTCACCAGCCACCCTTAAATTGAGAAACCGCTCTGCCGCGCTTCCTCTGATCCCACCACTGGAGGCTAAACCCATATCCACCAGTAGCAAACTCACTCGGAGATGCCCATTTCGCCGCGGTAAACGAAACCAAGCCGCTGCTGTCGAAAACTCGCCGATAGCTCAACTCAGAGTCCCCTAAACTTACCAAATTGACCCTCCCATCTTCCCCAACACTCACACACTCCGACCCACCATCCATAACATCCACACAAGAAATGGGTCCCTCGTGTAACTCCTTTTCGGGCACCGAAAGCTCCGATTGGAGATACGCAGGGTCCATTGAATCGCCGTACAAGATGTGTAGGGAGCCGGAAAATGTCGCGGCAGCGACGAGAGGTTTGTGGTGGGATTGGGAGGTTTTGAGGGAGGAAATTCGGGAGGGCGAGACCCATTGAGATTGCGGGGTTAGCGTTGCTGGGTTCGGAGTGAAAGAGTGGGTCTCTACGGAGGAAGAGTCGGAATCGGAGTCGAAAACTGCAATAACGGCGAGGCGGTCCAAGGCGGAGAGAGGCGGGAGCCACCGGACTGAGTCTAAGTACTTGGATTGTGGGAGTCGGTGGATCTGCGGAGGCTCTGCGATCGGCATTGTTTAATGTTTAGGGTTAGGCCCTTTAGGGTTTAGGGAAAGGAATTTCAGATAGGATGAGAGATTTGGGAAAATCAGGTACGACAGATTTAGAAGTGAACGTTTTTTATTTATTTATTTATTTTTTTTGTCAAGTAGAAGTGAACGTTTAAGGAGTTGCAGCAGCCACCCCAAGTGGGTGTACAATAATAATTTGATATTATGATGGTGTATTCAATCAGAAATTTGAGAGAGTTTAATGTAATTATTACCTCCTATGAGTTTCTTGGATTTCGATTGGTTCACATATAATCCAATGAATTGTACCCCGCGTAAAAAGATTTAATATAAATTTTATTATAAAGTTTAATGAATTTTTATCGAGTCTAATGGATTCATTGGACAATAATTGTTTTTCGGCTAAACTTTTGCCTCTCAAATTATTCACTTTTTTTTTCTTTTTCTTTTGAGCTCTATCCATCCGAACCAAGCAAAAAATCATCTGGGTTTGCCAAAATCAATTACCATAAGCAATACTCAAGAAGTCTAGATTCGCCAACAACCAAAGACTATAAACTTTATAGGAAAAGAACTGATGAAGAAAATATAGTTTCCAATATATCAAAGTAGATAAATCATCGTCATTTCTCATCTCTGACTTCCGTTGTTCATAGCATCTGTCCACATATTTGAAGCTATATCAAGTCTCCATGCATTAGCATTTTCTCGTGCCTGCTCTTGGGTTTCATAAAGTTCTTCATCTTCTGCCAGCAATGACGGGGATGAAGGTTCTTTATCTTCAACAGGAAATTCATCGGAACGACACTCCTTACGAAGAAAGTTGTGTAATCCTGCACAAGCTAACACTACTTTTGCTTGTGTCTTGTATGGAAATGGAGGTGCAGACTTAAAAATTGTGAATCGTGATTTGAATATACCAAATATTCTCTTGACCACATTTCTCAAGGAAGCATGGTGAAGATTAAACAACTCAAGTGAATTTTCGGGGTCACAACCTTGACCAGCAAAATCTTGAAGGTGAAAGCGAACACCTCGAAATGGAGCTAAAAACTGACGACGACTTGCAAATCCACAATCGACCAAGAAAAACTTACCTGGATGAACACGTAACATATCAATAAAATCTAGGGAGTTTTAATGAAAAGGGCTTAGACCAAGATTATTTTAATAAAAAACCACCTATAGTTTTCTTTAACCAAAAAAAACCTCAAAATTAACCATAAAGACAAAGGTCTCCAATTCTACATGGGCTGAATTACAGAGCCCAACAGAAACAAAAATAAGTTTCCAAAATTACCCCAACAAGGAGGCGCAGGTCTGAAACTTGTTTGTTCTCATGAAGGAGAAAGCTCACGTCAACTCCAAGCAGAGCGACAATCAGCGTTTCGTTTTCTGGGTTTTTCTTCCTTCATTCTTGGTGCATATATCAATTTTTGAATTTCCTTGTCCAAATTAGATTCAGATTTGGAAAATAACCAGACTTTGAGAAAAAAAAAATCCCAAATTATTGAATCCAATCTCCAAAAGTACAATTAAAAAGAAACGAATAGGAAAAGAGCTGTGCAATTGAATCAAGGAGGAGGACACTCAAACTGAATCCATTTTCCATGGACCAGGAAAAAACCAAAAACTCCAATTCCTTGCACCCATTTCTCCATAAAACTAGAAACAAAAATATATCTCTACCTGTGATAGAACCACCTTCCCCAATTACAAAATCTGGAAAAGAAAAAGAAAATAGAAAAGGTAGATGAGAAAGAGAGAGAAAAGTGACTTCAACCATGGCGTTCAACTTTCATAACACTGTTAATGTTAAACATTTCTAGGAAATAGTATGATTTTTTTGCCACTTTTTTAGAAAACAATGCGACCCGTTATATTTTGAATTCGTAACTGTTTCTGGAAAAACTAACATTGTCTTTGGAAAAATTAACAGTGTCCCTGGAAAAACCTAACATTGTCTCTGGAAAACTAACACTGTCTCTGAAAAAACTAACATTGTCTCTGGAAAAACACTGTCTTTGGAAACAGTGACTTAGATTCTAGAAACAATGTTACTTAAAATTCAGAAACAGTTTATTTTTACAGTCCAGAAACAGTGACCTGTCGTTGTTATTGAATAGCATGCAGATCTCAAATTTATTTTCTGGAGAAATAAACGATGAACTCCACTGACGAAGAAAAATTGAAAAATATTACCTCAAATCCATTATGAATAATAACGACGATCACATTTCAACGAAATAATACAAAATATAAATTAAATAGCATGAATATCTATATTTTTGTTTCAAAGAAAAAGAAGGTCTGCAAAACAATAATGAACTCCATTAACAATGAAAATCTGGAACTCAACCTAAACAAGCTAGGGGTAAAATCGACAAATCATAATTTATTATAGTTGGGTTATTTTTAGTTGTACTGCTTTAATACAGGCCTTGTACTAATCATTAAACAAAACTTATAACATAATTTTTTATTAAAACTAAAACTTTTCGAACTTTTTTTATTAGTTTTCCTTAAAATCTAATAGTATAACAAATAGAGGCTTAAGAAATGAAAATATGTACTGTGCGACACTAGTCCATTCCTCCTTGATAAAGCATCAGACAACACTTTGGAATCATGGGCTGAACCTTCCCATCCACTAAGAATGTATATGAATTCCAAATCAAAGTTACAAGAAGCCAACACATTTTGTGATATTTTCCCATGACGATCACGATAACTGCTGACTTCACGTCCTTTTACCATTGCTGGTATATGTATGCCATCAATTGCTCCAACACAATCCTACAATAAATATAAGATCATTTATATAGTGTATATTTTTACAATGACAACAATAAAATGAACAAGAACAATATAACATATATATCATTCACCTTAAAGTAAGGGTAAAACCTTGTGCTTTCTCTTATTTTAGTTGGGACTGTGGGTGCTGGTTTGACCATCAGATCAGGAGCTATTGTGTTCAAGGCCTTCAGCACTCCAATAAAATTTTTGCTTGTTGCAAAATGTGATCTTTCAAATGTCTCGCGAGTTAAACGATATTGAGCATTTTGACCGACAATGATTAAAAATGTTGCAAGCATTTCTTCAACACAGATGAATCTGGTATCTTGCAATTGCGTCTTCTCTCTTATAATACTGCATAGCTTTAGAAACACATATGGATACATTCTATATAACTTTCGAAATTAACTGCTTAATCTCCTTCCGTTTGCTTAGTTATCGTCCACAACTTACATCACTTTAAAGAATAAACACATGGTAGATGGCGCTTTATTGCAATGGCAAAAAAAAAAAAAATCATGTTTATGCACTCTAGTGCAATTTCAACCCCCCACCAATCTCCCTCCCTCTAAATACTAACAATTTAATCAACTAACGCTATCATTTGTTAAAAAAGCCGAATATGTGCATTGCAAAAAAGTGAAGAAAAAAAATGATATCCCTTTTAGATGGTAAGTACAAAAACGAGGTAAGTACTGCAGTGGGAGATGTGGAAGGGATTACACAAATCAAAACTGGTAAATGTAAGCCATTCCAGAAATCGAATCAACCAAATCCTAGATTACGTTTATCATTAATGACAGTGCAAAAAGAACATGAACCCTAATACCGTTTATACAGAGCCTTGATCTAATCGACACTTGAAGACCTGGTGCTATGATAGGAAATTAGCCTTCTCTTCTCTTGTACACACATAACAGTTCTCAAGCTTTCAATGGGGCAAGCATGCAAACTGAACCACCAACATACCGAGAACACTACTAGAAAATGTGCTATAGGGCACCGTTTTGAGGACACCCTTCTTCATCAGTGGCTTTGTAAATTGGACTATCACCATGGTCAAAATTTGGTGTCTTAAACTTTTGTAACACCAATCATTGGTAGCTTTAACCTTTATAACACCATTCATTGGTGTCAAACTATAAAAATTTTGACACCAAAGACTTGTTATATGTTTTTCAACTTTGGGAGCTGATTTTATTTTATTTTTCAGTTTTCTTCTCCTTTTGCTGTCAAAATATTTTTATTTTCATTTAATAATGCTATTCTACAGTACTTCACCCCTCATATAAATACAAAGTTTACCCAACCTTAATTGTCAACCAGCCTTTCTCTCTCTTTTCTGCGCTGAAACTCTCTCAGAGTAGCTCCAGTGAAAGCTGCAGCCTGATGGATCGGCGACTTTGATGACCCAATAGCCCCAGTTCCTTGCTCTAGCCCATGCGGGCGATTGGGCAGGGGGCCCGAGTGAAAGGCCCCGCTCAAATTAGTGGCCCGACAGCCCAAGGGCCAGGTGATGCCATGCTAACTTCAGGATGATGTCAGCCACGATTTAATTAATTTTGCGTCAGGCGCATGCATAACACGCGCACGTGAAGGCACTCCCCGACAACTTTTAAGGTGCTGGGGCCCGCGGTGCAGAGGGCAAAAAAGTTATCGTTGGTGGCCACGTGGCACGTTTCATCCATTGGATTTTAACGATTACTTTTTCTGGACTGCTGGATTTCCAACAGTAAAAAAAAAATTGAAACCTTCCGCAATATCAACTGTTGGATTTGAGATTAACGGTCCACGTTATTCGCCTTTAAAAATTACAAAAAAAAAAAGAATTCACATTTAAAAATTATGAACTGTTACCGTTGTGCCACATGGCACAATCTAAAGGGTTGTATTTCAATTTTTTTTTAATCCAACGGCAGAAATTAATTAAGTTAATAAAAAAAATGTTAAAAATTAATTAAAAAAATGATTTTACTTTTCTGTAAGTACCTTCTCATTAACTTCTACCTTGCACCGCATTTTCATATTTTCTCAAATACTTTCAACCGCATTCCAATCTTTCTTTCAAAGTTTCAATCCAATTGGTTTCCAACAAAATGACTAATGATGCAGGTATGAATTGGAAAATTATTGAAGATGTTACGTTGTGTTCGTTGACTAGGTAGTATGGCCCGTGGTACTTATGTCTATTTAGGGGTGGGTTCGGTTCGGTTCGGTTTGGTTTTTTGCGAAAACCGGAAACCGAACCGAAATTACTGTTCGGTTCGGTTCGGTTCGGTTTTCTATCGGTTTGTGTTCGGTTCGGTTTGTATTCGGTTCGGTTTTCTCGGTTCGGTTTCGGCCCGGTTCGGTTTTTTTTTTTTTTTTTTTTTTCAATCACGATTCACGATTTTATTTATTTGCCGATTTTATTGAAACCCCACTTGCACATTGTAAATTGGAACAACCCCATGTCAGAAATTGGGTCTGAAATCAAAAGGGTTGCTCCAAAACATTCAATTATTGGTGTTTTTTCAGTGTGGCATTTTATCCAACACATTGAGATCTTTGGAGCTCTAAGCCTCTAACTAATGGACTAAAAGGAAGAGGACCCATTGAAAGGATGGTTTTTTTAATTGGAGATTTGGGAGGATTGTTTTTTACCTTGATTGTAGGGTCGGTTGAATCATCAAGGACTTGGATCACGAGATGATCCGACGGCCATGAAAGTCCACATGCAGCTCCAATGGAGACCTTGTAGACCTGCCCAAAAAGCACCACACTTTAAGGCTTTTCATTTGGTTTTTTTACAAACCCAGAAAATAAAAATGGCAAAAAACAAAGAGAATTTGAGGGAGGCATGAGGGTTCGAACCCATGCCTCCATGGCTTGTAAAGTTTCATTGAAACCAACTTGGCAACAGGTTCTGTTTTGTTATGATTGTATGACTAAAATATTTATAAATATTCAAAAAAATTATATATATATATATCGGTTCGGTTCGGTTCGGTTCGGTTTCCGAGCCTAAAAAATCGAAACCGAACTGGTCAGATTCGGTTCGGTTCGGTTTTTTTGCTGTTCGGTTTTTTTCGGCCTCGGTCCGGTTCGGTTGTCGGTTTTTTTCGATTTTCGGTTTTTTGAACCCACCCCTATGTCTATTGACCCAATACATGACTCTTGATGCTTTTCCTTGCAGGACATCTTTGAACATTGGGGATTGGGTAAGGACATTGAGGTCATTTTGAGCTCTCAAAACACCAAAAAAAGCGTGTCAAATCCATGTATCAAATGATGCCACCGCCTCCAAAATGATATTTTTTGCTTATTTTATGTTCCCATAAGCTCCTTGCCATGCACTTGGATAGTTTTTTCAGGTTCAGTGCATACAGTCGATGCTTCCAATCATCCCAAAAAAACCTCGCATCTCGCCCTTCTTCAGAAGCCTTTGCAAGTCCATCTCAGTTGGTTTCCATAGGTACTCTATGGTGTAGAGAGATTCGATTGCAGAACAAAACCTCATCAGGGACTCGAGAATGGTTGATTTCTCCATCCTCGCTATCTCATCCACTTGGTCTACAGATGTTCCATATGCAAGCATCCGCAAAGTAGCAGTAATTTTTTGCTCAGGAAGGAGACCCATAATACCAAAAACATCATTCTTTTGCACAAAGTAAGAATCATGGTCGGAAACAACAATCATGATTTTGTTGAACAAATGTCATTCCATTTTAAAATGACGTCTAAAGTACGTATCAAGAAATGCACTCTTATGAACAAAATAATCGTCCAAGAAATCCGTACCTCGTCCATCTCATTTTCGTCCACCTGGAGATTGAACATTTCTTCCTCTTGCTGAAACAATTCTTTCTCTTGCTCATCAATTTCCCACAACATTCTTGAAGAAAACATTGTAAGAAGGAATCAGAAACTATAAATAATGATAGAGATTTTAATTTTAATGTGTGATTTCTTACGATAGATGGTGGATTATATGGAGTTCACTAATGCAAAATAGTAAATTTGTAGTCATCAGCACCATTAATTGCAACTAAATGCCAAGGGGCAAAGACTCGAGCAAACACACCATTGACTTGTAGTCATCAGCACCATTAATGGCAACTAAAGACCAAAGGGCAAAGACTCGAGCAAACACACCATTGACTTGTAGTCATCAGACTCTTGATTCATTCATGGAAATTGGTTTCCATCGTAAAATCAATTGATAATATAAGGAGTAGTCCAACTTCTTATAAGGTCATGCAAGGTTCCTCCTCCCATCAATGTATGACTCATTCTTAACACGCTCCTTCATGTGTGGTGAATTTACAAGCCTAACACAACGAGATGATGTGGAGCACGTGTGGCTGTTTGACTTCACACATGAGACAACCTATTCTGATACCATAAAGAAAGTTGGGTACCATCCTAAGTCGTTCGAACTGCTTTGTGCACAAACTCCTCGGCAAAAACAAAACAAGTGTAGCATTCGGGCTAGACTGATTGATGAAGATTACTGAGTGATCAACTTGTGGAATGTGCCTGGAAATTTGGCTCCCTTCCAAATTCCCATCCTAACGATTTCAACAAAGTGCACATCCAGGACATCCTGAACGTCTTCTATTTAAACCGGTAATATCATGCTTGCTTCTTCACATCCAGCTTGCCAATCACTACTCGAAGCAAGGCCATTGTCGACACAGAGCGCCCTCTTATCACCGGTGGTTCTTTGCGAGCAATGGTTTTCGAAAGAAACCTTTTGATTGTTACCATACTGATCACCTTGGGGACATTGGCATCTGAAGCCACGTCCAGCACATTGAACCAAGCTTCCATTGCTGCAAAACATGAGAGGTGGATGAAAAAGCATGGACGCGTTTACCAGGACAGCGCGGAGAAGGAACGGCGTTTCCACATATTCAAAAACAATGTGGAGTTTGTCGAGAAATTCAACAGTGAAGGGAACAAGACTTACAGCCTATGCATCAACCGATTTTCGGATATGACCAATGACGAATTCCTCATGTATTATACTGGATACAAGCAGCCCACTGAATCAACCTCATCTGCAGATGCATCATTTACATACGAAAACCTAAGCCTAACGGATGTTCCCCCAAGCATTGACTGGAGGGAGAATGGAGCTGTTACTCCAGTAAAAGATCATGGGCAATGTGGTAAGAGCACCAACCACCATATTAACATAGGGCTAAGCTTCCTTGTACATATGTATGTATTACATTAATTACTTTCTTCGTGCATTCATTCCTACGGAAATTACTTCATATCCGTTCGTTCGAATACATGCAGTTTGTTCCTGGGCATTTTCCGCAGTGGCAGCAGTCGAAGGGATTACCCAAATCAAAACTGGCAAATTGATCTCACTGTCTGAGCAACAACTTGCTGTGATACAGATAACAATGGCTGCCAAGGTGGTCGGGCAGTTAATGCCTTTGCATACATTCAACAAAACGGAGGAATCACCAGTGAAGAAAATTACCCATACCAGAGTTTAGATGGAAGTGCCGGTACATGTGATATGACAAAGGCAAAAGAGGCTGCTGCCTGGATAACTAGTTATGCAGAGGTACCTCCCAACAGTGAAACCGATCTACTCAAGGCTGTGTCCAAGCAACCAGTCTCCGTTTCCATCAATATATCAGAAGAATTTCAGCATTATTCAAGCGGGGTGTTCACCGGTGATGATTGTGGGACAGAAATGAGCCTCGCTGTTACCATCATTGGGTATGGGACAACTGAAGATGGCATCCCCTATTGGTTAATCAAGAATTCATGGTCCGATATGTGGGGTGAGATTGGCTACATGAAGATTCTTAGAAACGTTGATGTCCCAGGTGGTGTTTGTGGCCTTGCTACGAAAGCTTCCTATCCGATTATAAGTACTACAGACAAACCCATAGGCTGTGAAAATGCCTGTATTTTGTACTTAAAGTATGATCTATGAAATTACATTATTTTACCTTTATATTCAACAATGAATTTTCCTACCCTGCTTAGGCTAAATTAATAACCACAGCTGCAACGGCAGTTTGCTGGATTATGCCTCTGAATACATATAGCAAAACAGCGCATGTGACAAAACGAGCATGCTTCCCAGATAACTGGTTATGGAACGTGCCTTCCACAGTGAAAACGACCTATTGAAGGCTGTGTCTCCATGACGAGCCTTTCAGTTTCCTAAGGTGGGATTTTCTCCAATGATCGTGGGACGGAACTGAACCACACATTTGCAACCATCGGGTAAGAAGTGAACAAAGATGGCACCAACTATTGGTTGCTCAAGATGGGATGGGAGGTGGGGTGAAGTGAGAATGGCTATATGAAAATTTGCAGAAACATGCCATTGTATCTTTGTCAGCGGGCTATGGATTCTTCTTATCAAACTATCTAAACTATGGATATAATCAAGGGGTTAAGAGATCATCTCGACTTCACCTAACAAGACAAAACTACCAGGCTTCGCCTATAGCCAAGAAAATTCCTTGTAGTAGCTAATCCATACCATTCAATAAACTTTCGGGATCTTATAAAACATTATTGAAAACAGGATAATCTATACATTTCATTTGGTATTGATAAATTTAGTGATATGGATAGCCGAAAATGAGTTCTTACAACAAAGCTAACAGAACAAAATGGATATGCAAAATGGGTTCTGATTCAAACAAAAAAAAAAAAATTGGCCTTTCCAAATGAAACAATACAAAAGGTATCATGATAAGTAAGTTTGAAATTCTGCCTTTGTTCACAAGAATAAGCTATTGGACATCATTACCTTACATGCCATTGCACTTACCTAATAAACTGAATATGAAAAGACACAATCAGGCACGTTTTCCACTACTGGGATTGCTCTTCGTGCAGAGGACCTTCCGCCCCTTAGCACGTCGGCGCTTCATCATTGCTCTCCCACCAGTGGTTCTCATGCGTCTCCGGAAGCCATGAGTTCGAGCCAAGGATTTCCTGGACCTACTTCTCTTGGTTAGACACAGGGCAGCCTTCCCGGCCCTTACCACCAAGCCAGAGCCTCTTCTTCTTCCAACCCCAACAGTAGAGCTCAAATCCAACCCCAAAGATAAACCTTCAAATTAAAAATCAAGTTCTCATCAATTCAAGGCCTGAAGAAATATCCTTTGGCAAGCTCTTCAGCAGAAACCAAATAAAGGCGCCAACTTGCTTCATTTTTGCGGAAGTATTAGCATCGGGTGACCAACGAAGAACTCACACATTCATCTAAACAGCACCTACCAAGTCTCTAACCACTTCTACATCTAATATACTATGCTGTAAGGCATCTTTTGATTAGCAATCGAAGTACTTAATTTGCTAAAACTAATCAAATTGTAACCAAGAAAGTTACTTTTCATGAAGCTAGAGTACCTAAGCAAACTAAAAAATGAACAGAATTCAAGCAAGCAATGGAATGTGAATATACAACCGATCAGCTTATGAAATTCAACAACAACAAAAAACCCCCATCTGAACTTAGATTCAAATTTGAACAAGAATGCAGTACTTCACAATCTTCAGCAAAAAGGAGCAGACGCCCATTTTCCAAATCACCCAGAAAACAAAAACAACAATTCAAGCTTCAAGTTTTCTCAGAGAATCCCAGAGTAACGGTAATAAAAGAAGAAAACTTACCCGAGAACGCGGAAGCGGAAGCGATGGAGGAGGAAGAGATGAAGGAGCAGTGAAGCAACGGGGAACGCGGGGCAGCGCCACCGCTGAGAGACACGGAGCTCTTCCTTGCAGTTGAGCCGGTGAGGAACGTGAGAGAAGCACAGGGTGTGGAGGCTCGACTGGAAAGGCAGGGCGACCATGCCATTGCTGAAATTGAAGCCATTCTTCCTTTTGCCTTCGTCTTCTTTCGTCTTCAGGTGTTGTTGCTCTGCTTTCTTCTTTCTTTCTGCGTTTTGTTGTCGCTAAAGAGGAGGAAGAAGATGAGGTTTTTGTGCCTTCGCCTTATCCAATCCAGTGTCTGTGGAATTGGTTTGGACCCTTTCGAGTCCGACCGGATTATCCATACTTCAAACGCACTGGGCTGGACCGGCCCATTACCCTTGCGTACATAGCCTGCCGAATGTAGTACGTTATTATAGAATTATTTCGGCACAATAATCAATTGGGGATGTAGCTCAAATGGTAGAGCGCCCGCTTTGCATGCGGGAGGTACAGGGTTCGATACCCTGCATCTCCATCTTGCATTTTCTTTTTAAATTTTTTTCTGTCATGTTGAAACGGGTGGTAGATGATTGTGAATTTATTTTTTATTTTTATTTTTATATACAACAATATTTACGTGAAAAGAAAAATTAGTATCCAACTCGTTATTTATGAGTTTCAAACATAAAAGCTTACTTGTAACTAAATCACATAATGATGGCCATAGAAAAACTAAAATATCTCTGTAAGTCTTTCCGACCTTAAAAAATAGATTGTCGTGATGAAATCAGCTGATCTTCTTTTTGAAGAAGAAAAAATGTTCTATTATATTTGAATCCCAAAATCTCCAAAAAAGAATTGGATGTGACAACATAATCAGTAGGTAATAACTACTAAATTGACAAATGTGGATAAGGCTTAAAGAAAGGAGACCTTTCTTGCTCAAGGGAAAACTTAGATGAGCTGTATATATTTGACAATTACGAGATTAGGGTTTCATAAGCATGTGATATTTGGCACTCAATTATTTGCTTTAGTTTAAGACACTCAGAGAGAGGTCAGTCAACATTAAGATTCCATTTTTTTATACAAAAAAATGGTAGGTGTGGTTTCCAAATGCAGGCTCCAAATTCCACATTGGAATGGGCAAAACCAACTTGTTGCCAACCCAAAAACCACCTTCTATGTTGGGCACAGTTTAATCCTTTCTGTATTAGTTCTCACCCACTATTTACTACATTAGCACATAAGTCCAATCAATGATATCATCGTCATTTTCGGGCCACAAAAATAAATGCGAGTCTATTACATTGTCACACGATGTTTTATCTAATCACTCATATTATAATACAATGTATATCTTGTAGTCTAAAAATTAATTGGTTTTATGTACGTATCTTCATATATCTTTGAATAATGAAACCATTCAAGAATCAAAATAACAAGGAGGATCTTGGATCCACTTGTCTAATTAATGATCACAATTAATAAACGAAAGAATGTGTTAAATTGTTAATCATGTAGTTGGCAGATTTGCAAGCAACACCTTAGTCATGAAAGACTGCTACTGGTAGGGGTCCCCTAATACAAGTTGTGCAAGCCAACTATGAATCCACTCTCTCTCTCTCTCTCTCTCTCTCTCTCTCTCTCTCTCTCTCTCTAGCAAAATGTTACGTGAGATTTGCTGACATTTGTAACGTTCCTTCTTTATTGTGTTAAATGAGCTCAAGCGGTAACATAAATTTTAAGGTAATGATTCTCACACTTTCAATTTGTCTTTATGCATTTCTCTCATTATTTGTGTCTCTTCGTTTCTCCTTAATTCATTCAATTTTACAGTTAAAAACAATAAAGACTGCAACATAAAAAAAAAGGAATGCAAAGATCACTCTCCGAATTTTCAAGTGAAAAAATCATGTGTCAGCAACTCTTCGAGCTTTCTTAATTATAAGAGAGTATGGATAACAATCCTCCTTCCAAGTGGCATGCGATCATGTAAAGGTTGCTACTTGCCAAGGTGTTTGAGGGGTTCACCATTTTTAGATGAGAACTTCTTCGTTAAGAGCCTTAAGACACCGACAAATCAAAGGTGAGACTGAGAGACACAAAGGCCCCACCATACATTAAATATGTGATTGGAGACCTGTTTTTGTAGAGTGAGATTGAAGGTACTAGGCCAGCACTGACCATGGAGGTTTAGAAAATCCATTTCCTAATCATATCAAGACTTTCTTTTCATTTCAACTTCAACTTTCTCAATAAAGAAGTACCACCACAGAGAGCTCTTTCAGCTTCCCATGGCAACCAATTCTGATCCACTACTCGTATGAGAGTGCCATTTCTTTTCTCCTAACACTTATTCAGCATAATGTTAACGATTGTTGAAGGGACCAAGACATCACCAAGACCAAGTCTATCATACTCGCATTATTTAAAAATGAAGATTCCAATCAACTTGAAACACGACAGGGTTGTCATTTAAGACAAAAATAAATCCCTCGAGTCATAGAATAGGACGCAAAAATAATGTACAATCGGAGAAAACGAAACAGATAGACCCGAAGAAATTTCTCTGGATGAAGAATTAGAGGTGGTTTATTTGAGTGATGAGATTCCATGGATGAAGAATTTAGCTTTTGAAGCACTCTTTTTAGGAGTAGGATTCTCTCCCCTCCTATTCTCATTCCCTTCCCTTCCTTCCTCTCACATATTGTTTTTTGTCTTATTGTCTCTATAAAAAAAATCAATATAAGATGTTGACGTGGCTAAACTGTAACCGTTCAAATAGAAGGGGATGGAAGTTGAGATAATCCTCCTCCCTCTTTTTAATGGAGGGTTTTGGAGAGAGCTTTTGCAAGCACCTTCTGAAACAGAATCCACAATAGACTATCTACCTACTATATGTCATGGCATGAGAATTTAAGAACTCATTTTGGAAGTGTTTTTGAAATGATTCAAAGCGCTTTAGCAAACATTTTTTTGGGGTTTAAAAACACTTAAAGTGTTTTTCCATGATTCACTTGCATTTTTACTAAAAATTGATTCCAAAACCATTTATTTTTAATCAAAAGCACATTCAACCAGTTTAAAAACATTTATAAACGAACTCTGAATTGGAGATCATGGGACCAACCTAAGTGTAGTGGTGGGCTTGAATACCAAGAGCTACCTGATATATTTTATTTTTTAACTGTTTTCTATATGTGGGGCTTGAGGACAAAGTTTTATGAGAGGCTTTTTAGCCAAAATAGTCCTTGAGATTTGCATAACTCATCACTTTGGTCCTTGAGATTTCAAATCAATAGAAGTGGTTACTGAGATTGTCCACCATCCATCATTTTGGTCATTCCCTTAAAAACTCCGTTAAGTGTCGGAAGTTTGGGCAATTTTCAAAACTTCGTAACTCAATCATTTCTGAACCAAATTCGACCCATAATACATCAAAATGAAGATAGGAAAGTGTAGAATAAGATTATACCTATTTGGAAGCCCAATAGTTGCCGGAGATGGTTGGAAAATAGCCTCAAAGTTGACTGGTCCGAGGGAAAACTGGACAACTCGCCGGAAACTAGGCAAACTTTAAACGTTCATAACTTCTTCAATACTCAACGTAATCAAGTGATTCAAAACCAAAAATCATACTTCTCAACGAGACGAAGAGAATGGTATCTTTTTCAGCAGCTAAATCTCCTTGGTTTGGCCGGAAAACGGCTCAAAAGTGGCTGTCTTAGCTTGAGTTAGCCACTTTCGAGCCATTTTCCGACCAAACCACGGTGAGTTAGCCGCTAGAAAACTACCATTCTCTTTGTCTCGTCAAGAATTATGATTTTCTTTTTTGAATGACTTAATTTCGTTGAGTATTGAAGAAGTTACGAACGTTTAAAGTTTGCCCAGTTTTCAGCGAGTTTTCCAGTTTTCCCTTGGACCAGTCAATTTTGAGGCTATTTTTCGACCATCTCAGGCAACCATTGGGCTTTCAAATAGGTATAATCTTATTCTACACTTTCCTATCTTCATTTGATATATTATGGGTCGAATTTGATTAAAAAATGATTGAGTTACGAAGCTTTGAAAATTGCCTAAACTTCCGGCCAAGAGCTTCAGGACACTCAACAGAATTTTTAACGGAATGACCAAAATGATGGATGGTGGACAATCTCAGGGATATTGATTTGAAATCTCAAGGACCAAAGTGAGGAGTTATGCAAATTTCAGGACCATTTTAGCTAAAAAGCCTTTATGAAAAGTCCAAAACAGATAAATCAATCTACTGGAGTGATATGGCTTACCTAATGCTAAGGGCAAGGACTTGACAGCCTGTGGAACCCACCCTTTTGTTTCCCTCCCTTTGGGTGTTTCAATTTTGAATATTCCTCTTATGCTCATGAAATTCATCCAATTATTTTAAGCCATCTCTAGCCAGGAGTTGTAAACTACGTTCAATCTGAATTTATGCAAAATTCGTCTCCAAGAACCAAAAAAATATATATGTTAAAAAGGAGTCAGGTCAAAATTTAGCCAAAGCATTGGTACATATAACAAGTCTTCAACTCTTTCGACAGTCGCCAACTTGTGCATCCCAAGCCAAATGTAAAATTTAAACTTGGCTGGAGATGTAAAAAATTAACAATCTTTGAATCATGCTCTTAGTTGTATTTGATGGAAAGAAAATAAATTAGTATCATAAAATTTTCCACATTTCTCTCCCCACGCTCTTTTCCTTGCCCACAGAATTACTTTAGTTTCTCACATAAATGATTATATGATAAAAAGAAACTTAGTTGCACATGGTGCGTGAGCCGATTGATAATAATTATTAACATGTTATTTGTTAAGTATGCTCATCATGCCTTTACAATTGCATGGTTAAATTTTGTATTTAAAAAAACAAAAAAAAAAGGGATCAGCTGATGTTGGGAAGGCTGTAGAGGCATTTGAGCTTCTTTCTGCCCATTATCGTGTGATTCACAAACGCTAACAATCGAATTTAGGACGTGTGTATAGAATACCGGTCTAAAATTTGTTGCCAACCACTAAACCACCCGTAATAATTTATTGCAAGATTAATTTGATTAATCCCTTCATTTCCTCCTCTAATTTTATCATTTGATTTTGCCCTGATAAATAAACACAGTAATATTACTTCCAATCAATTCCACGTTCTAAAATTTACTTTTTGATCAAATTTTATCACCTTCGCACCATTCTTCATTTCTAATCAAGGAACAAGAATTAACAAATGACCTGCAGAAGGAGTAAATAGATATGTGAAAATTATTTGTCTTGTATAATTGGAAATATAAGCATGCTCTACTGCGCGAAAATTTTTGTCATATAATCGAGTATACATCACTTTACTAATATTAATATCTATCACATGACGAAAGACGTACTAACGGAAAAATATACGGTCGATTGTCCGAAAATCCTCTAAACATGCATGTAAGTTGACAAAAAAAGGCTTTTTAGCTAAAATGGTCTTTGAAATAAATAGATGTAATCCCTGAGTTTGTCCACCATCAATCATTTTGATCATTCCATAAAAAAATATATTAAATAAAGACCAAAATGACAATAATACTCTCAATTTTAACAAGCCAAATGATTTAATAAAAATTGAGGGTATTTTGTTATTTTAGCCTTATTTAATGAAGATTTTTCATGGAATAACCAAAATGATTGATGGTGGACAAACTCAAGAACTACTTTTATTTATTTCAAATCTCAGGAACCAAAATAAAGAGTTATGTAAATTTTAAAGATCATTTTAATTAAAAAGCCAAAAAAATAAAATAACATATTTAATAGAGCAACACATGATTTAACCATGTGATGTCAAAATTTCAATCTTGAGACCACGCACAGCAGCCAGCACAGAGGACAGAAGACAACCCGTGACCATGCATACCAATCGCCGATCGAATGTTAAAGAAACTTTTCTTTTTCCTAATAGTTCCCCCATTACAAGCCTCTCCCATTTTCAACCCATTCCACCTTCCAACTTCCCACTATTTCCAAACCCTTCCAAACTTTTCCAGCTCATCTAAGACAAAAGACAAAGAAACTAATTAATCAGTTTTAACTATGGTTTGTACACGTGAACCAAAGACATAAAAATACTTTAGTTAAAAGATGTGATTATGAGACGAAGGTTTAAGGCAAAAGAGGTAAATGAAGACCTAAGAAGATTTTGAAAGAGATTATAAGAAAAGATATGAAGTACTTAGAACTAACAGAAGACTTGATACAAAACCGTCTGCAATGGCATTCTAAAAATTCATATAGACGACCCCACTTAATGAAATAAGACTTAATTATTGTTGTTGTAATACGTCTAATACTACAATTTAATGGTTTGTATTAGTATTTTAGTGTGACTTACATAGATAACCATGATGTATAATATTTGTACTAAAATATAATATTTGTGTTAAATTCAATACGCATTGTGTGACTTAGTTCAAATTCCGTCTCTCATTATATAGTAAAATACTTTTGCATAAACAATAACAATCAACTTCAATATTTGATATCCTCAGGCTCTAACTCTAGACATGTGAACCGCCGAAGCCAAACCTCTCCTTCCTGAAATTCCAAATTATTTACTATAAAAACTCGCATCCCACACTTCGTTTTTCTCTCAAAATCTCAAATGGGTTTCAAGCTCCAAGCTCCGCTGTGCCTTGTAGCTCTTCAAGTTCTGGTCTTCTTCTCAGAAGAAGCAGAGTCAGCAGGGCACAGCCATGGCAGCAGCTTGAGAGTCCACAGGAAGCAAGTGAGCCGCTGCAATTTGTTCGAAGGCAATTGGGTTTTTGATGCTTCTTACCCCCTTTATGATTCTGCCACCTGTCCCTTCATAGATCCCGAGTTTGATTGCATCAAGTATGGCAGACCTGATACGCAGTTCCTCAAGTATGCCTGGAAGCCCGCCTCCTGTGACTTGCCCAGGTACATATTAACCCTTCCTGTATCATAAATTCTCCATGCATGGTGTTCGTTCAATACCATTTTCGTTAAATTATCGCTATGAGATAATCGAGAATTGTTATTAGCACTTATACAACACTCCTCCGTACTGAAATAGATAAAGGAGAGAGACGTGCATGATGACGTTTTTGTGGTTCTAACCAACAATAATTCTCTAAACACGTGTCTCAAATTATGTTTTTAGAATGAATATTAGTAGATTAGCGTTAACAACGTGGCTCAAACAATAATATTAGTTGTTTAATTATTATTGAAACAGGTTTGATGGGGTGGATTTTCTGAGGAGGTGGAGCGGAAAGAAGATAATGTTTGTGGGCGACTCACTGAGTCTGAACATGTGGGAATCGTTGTCTTGTATGATACATGCGTCGGTGCCAAATGCCAAGACCACCTTCAGAAAAGGCTATTCTGTGAACTTTGAGGTGGAGAGATTTTTCATACGCACTCTCTCCCTCTCTCTGCTCTTTCCAATTTCTCTCTCTATCTCTGTGCATGTGTGTGTCTTTCTCTCTTTCCAACATGTTCTGCTTTTTTTCCCCTTTTTTATTGTTTTTGGCAGGGTGGTTCCCCACACTCTGCTGTTTTCCACTGGTTTACTCGTTTTTTTTTTTTTTTTTTTTGGAGATTTGGATTTTATCCGGACTCAAATTAAGATTTCTATTTCTTAGTCATCTATATCGTGTGGTTAGATTTTATTTGATTTTTTTATTTAAAATTAAACTAAATATCACATGAAGAAAACTGATTATATGATGTACGATGAACAATTAGGATGTGAAGATCCTTAGCATCCCCATAAAGAGAATCCGAAAAGGATCCTTATCTATTTTTTTCTGAACAATAATTGACTACTCAAAGATGAGTAGGAACTCCTACTCAAAACTCTTAGTGTTTTAATCATAGAATTTTGTGCATATGATCAAAACCGTTTATACTATGAATGACACTGTAAAGATCATTTCTACAAAAAAAAAATAAATTAAAACTAATGTCGTTTAGTCAATCTATTGTAGCAAATATATAGACGGTTCGTAATGCTTTTACCAATTCCGTTCATTTGTTTTTAAACAGCTTGATGACTAAACGACTTTAGTTTTAATTGATTTTGCAGATGCGATTTTATAGGGTAAAACACGAAGTTTTATAGATTGACAACAAACAATTCTGAAATTTTTTTAATAGAAGTTCCTACTCATCTTTTAGTAGCTAAGTATTGTTCTTTTTTTCTACCATGTTGAGTTGTTTAATTGTGTAAACTTGCAATCATAAGTCAATCACGTATTGTCGTTGAAAAAGCTAGAACGTATAACAGTTTGTGATCTATATACCGTGAGTTGTGGGCAGCAAATCAGATGTGCTGAACAAACTATAGGTGAAACCAACAAAAGATTGTTGTGGGGTTTGGGTAGGGAAGAGAAAAAAAAGTTAAAAACAAACTTTCTCATCTGAGCAAACTATAGGTGAAACCAATAAACGATTGTTGTGGGGTTGGGTAGGGAAGAGAAAAAATAGTTAAAAGACAAACTTTCTCCTCCATTTTTCTTTTCCCTCTTTATTGTCCTCTGGGTTAGAAACATATTATTTTTCATGTATTTTTTCCCCTTGGTTTAAGACTAGGTAAATAAAAAGAAAAAGAAATAGTTTTCGTACAGCCATTTTCTCTTCACGCACGCTTTTTTTTTTCCTTTTAATATTTGAATCAAGCACTTTAAACGAGAATCAAAGGGAGTAAGTGTAAAGGAAGAAAACAAAAGTTTGAAGATAACTACCTAAATGAAAAAGCATATAGAAAACCATAGAACCTAACTAAGGATAAAACTCCGGGCACGTTTTGTTTGAATTTGATAACTCACTAAGTACTTACACATAGTTTCATACCCTTTCAATAGGAGGCTTCTCTACCCAAAAACAAAAAAAAAAAATTGTAGGAGGACTTCAATTTGCATCATATTATCTGTATTTTTTTTTTTTTCATGTTCTTCTACATTATTATTTATTTTCCACGTAGATCTTTAAAAGCCATGAGCTTTCCATGCTGTGATGAGCAACCAGCCAACCTGTAATGGACCGCTTTCATCAATGATCTTTCTGCAATGGGGTTTCAATAAATCAATTTATAATTGTTCCTCTTTTTTTTTTGGTCAAATTATAATTGTCCCTTGTTGAAATACTGTCCATTATCAAAATTATGCATGTGGGTGGCTTCTTGTAGTAATATGACTCTTTTGGAAGTGTTTTTAAAATGATTGAAAGCGATTCGGCGAAAATGTTTTTGGGTTCTAAAAAGCATTTAAAGTGCTTCTTGGTGTTTTTTCCAAAAAGCACTTTGTTTTTTTTTTTCAAAATTCACTTGCATCTTTATTAAGGAGTTGTTTCAAAAACATTTTCAACAGAATTGCATTCAACCATTTTTAAAGTCATTCCAAACGAGCTCTTAATTAGTTAAATGCATGGTTTTATAATTGTGTTATTTTGTGCAGGACTATGGAGTGACTTTGTTTATGTTCCGGACACCGTACCTTGTAGATATAGTCAGAGAAGAAGTTGGCCGTGTGCTAAACCTAAACTCCATCAACGCCGGAGATGCATGGAAAGGGATGGACGTCCTGATCTTCAACTCTTGGCATTGGTGGACCCACACCGGCAATTCTCAACCGTATGTTTCAACCCATTACCTTTTTTTCACTCACCCACTCGAGTGACTGTTAATCATTAATGAATACTGAGTGACTGTGAGTCGTTTATACATAGTGGGAATCAATGAATAGATTCTGAGTAACTATTAGCCATTGATGAACCCTGATTTTCCCACAATGCAATAACAACTCACTGAATCCGAGCATGTGGGCAATGCATTGTTGCTGAATGTGAGTTGTTCATGCATTTTGAGCCCTACAATGCATTAAACACCTCACAGACTCACAGGAAATACTCAAGTGAGTTAAGCATCGTCTATGACCATGAGCCGCTTATGCACTATAAGCAAAATGCATCAATGACTCATCACACCCACACGAGTGGGTAATGCATTGTGAATGGATGTGAGCCGTATATACATTGTAAGCAAGCCCCACAATGCATCAACAGCTCACAGCTCCCTACGGATGAGCGACTAAGATTAGCAGAACTATTGTTTTTCTGAGTATTGCATTTGATGATTGTATTGTGCAGATTTGATTATTTTCGGGATGGGACAGAACTGTACAAAGATATGGATCGTTTGACAGCATTTTATAAGGGGCTTTCCACATGGGCTAAATGGGTTGACTCAAATGTTGATACTTCAATAACCAAAGTCTTCTTTCAGGGCATTTCTCCGACACATTACCAGTAAGGAAAAACTCAGACTTGCAGATATAATTAACAGTGATTATGTCGCTTTAATCGTAATTAACGACGTCGTTATTGTGTTGAATTACCAGGGGACAAGAATGGAATTCGCCGAAGAAGAATTGCTTAGGAGAACTTGAACCGCTATCGGGATCAACCTACCCAGCAGGTGCACCTCCATCTGCTGCTGTTGTGTATAAGGTGCTGAGCACGATTACGAGCCCGGTTTACTTGCTCGACATTACAATGCTCTCGCAGTTGAGGAAGGATGCTCATCCCTCGACTTACAGCGGCGATCACTCGGGCAACGACTGCAGCCATTGGTGCTTGCCAGGGTTGCCTGATACCTGGAACCAACTCCTATACGCAGCACTCATCATGTGAATTGTGAAGATCAACACTGAGCTACAGTAGCAACCAATTTTAGTTTGGGAAATGATTCCTGCGCTCACGTTTTCTCCTTCAAGAGGGAGAAAAAGACGGTGCGGAAATCATTTTCCTCTAGTTTCCTTTCTTTCAGATCCACATCGATTGGTAAACGACAATAAGTGGTAGAATCAGTTGTAAATTGATTGTTTTACTGAACCAGAAGAATGGTTTCGAGTTCATAGATAGACAAAGAATAGATTCAAATCCGAATGAGAGTGTAAGTGTGGTCAAATTGAAGAAATGTACATGTGGAATTTTCCAGCATTGTGCTCAATATAATTTCTTAAAAGCTCTTGAATTTGTGAAGGTACTATACTGATACAACAACAACAGAAACACATTATTTTGGTTTGCAATTCAACCCGAAAGCTAAAGTGATTTCAAGAACGTTCACTATGTTCCAAATGGAGATCAGAGATAAACAAATAAACTAGATGACAAGCAAATATGAACACAAACTTAGGATTTTGTGAAGAAATCGTCGGTAGCATCATATATCTTCAATTCCAATTATTAATAAGCATACAAGACCAAGCATTCGGGGATTCGCTATACAATCATCAGCCATAAAAATGACAGGAAGACAGCTCTTGGCACAGAAAAATCAAAGATATGTTGACGGATACTGCTCTTCCTCTCACAGGCGAAGACACTGATGCACCAGCCATGACTCTCCTAGAAGGGTTCGGTATCAGTTCAAGATAACGAACTTGAGCAAGTCCACTTCAAAAGGACAAATCATTTGATAACAATTCTTATGTTAACTTCAACTATGGGATAAACAAAATACCAGTACGGGCAAGAAAGCAAAAGTGAACAAACCTTAAGAACACTCCGGTGGGGGATTTGGAGGAAAAAAGAAGCTAGTAACCAATGTAAACTGCTGCATTCACTATGTAACAGTCGTCAGTCTTATCTCCCATTTCTTCCACCAACACGCCACTTGAGCATATCAGTCCACCATCCACAACTTCAACTTTCACAATTTCTCCACTGCAATCAAGTTTTAAGCCGGATACAAGGCAAAAGTAATGTCAGATTAGAACTTGTGGATTGTGGTTTCAATGTGATTGCATTACACTGTATAAGATAAGATTTGAAAATCTAGAGAGGATAAACCAAATAAATTGGTTTTCAAGCTCAGCGAAGACTAAAGTCACTTACTAGTTACTGCTAATTCAATATTTTTTCTTAAGCAGCAATGTACATGCCTTGACTAAACCAAGTCAAGATTACAATCAACGAGCAAATAGTTGGATATATCCCTTAATCTACAGTATGTAAGCTAAGCACAATTCAAACTGGAAACAGAAGTTGGATAACATAGAGAATCTTTCCTCCATTGTAGGGGAATAATCCCGCTAGAAAGATTTCAGATAGACTGAAAAGCTTTCGAACATGGATTAGTACCAGCAATGGTCTTAATGCAATATGATTATAACCACTAAGAGAATCCGTCCTTATATTGCACAAACAGGCACAATTGTAAAGACAGGAAATGCTCTTTGATTACCCATGAAAGCTATCACTCAAACTTCGAAGTACACAAATTAGTAGTACAACTTGGTTAAGTTGAATTTGATATGTTTCAGGTAATGAAAATTCATTGATTTAGACTCAAAAAGTGCAGATACTCACTATGGAAAGACTGATTTGACCTTCTCGACATCCAGCGATGGTTGGAGTACACGAGGCACCCCCAGCTTGATCTCTAGCTTCATCTGCTCAAATGTCACACCAGGAATTGACCCTGCAGCAATTGAACTTCATGACTACTAATGAAACAAACTCCATTACAATCCTCCAAATACAACTACAATCATCCACCATGAGATAGTGTCATCAAGCACATCATCACATAAGGAGTCCTACTACAACAAATCCAATTTATCAAAACAGAAAATTAAACAGCAACGCATGTAGTAACCGAAATTCACGGTGGAGTATGCTAACAACTTAGTTTTCTTCTTCCTAATTTTCAGAAAGACATATGATGATACCTCTTCGAAACGCAGGGATTGAATTGGAAGTGATGGCATCTCTGCAAGCCCGCATTGCCGCAGACGTAACGTCCTGCCTGTTACACCAACACAATTTCATCAAGCTTCAAATCACCAGACCACTTTCTTTAACAAAAAGATCAAATTTTGATACTTCAAGTTTACCAAACCAGCTCCAAATTTACCTTTCCAAACTAACAAAAGCTCGAATTTTTACACTTCAAAATTACCAAATCAGAAAAAGCTCAAATTTTGATACTTGAACGCATACAAGTGTCAAATGGGCAATCATCAATCAAGGCAAAGAGAGATGAGAGAGTCAAATGATCAAAAGGAAGCTGACCCGTGTTGGTCGTAGCCGACGCCCATCTCCACGAACAAGAGCTTCATGGGCGACGCCGAGGCGGTGGTCTCGCCCTGCTGGGTGGCTTCCATGGCAGCTGATGCGGCTCTGATTTGGCGAGAGAATCGAGGGGTTCGAAGATGGGAGAATTGGGTTGGGATTAGAGTGAGAAGTGGAGGGAAGGAAGATGGTGATTGGTAGTTACTGTGAGAAGCAAACGCAGTAGATGAAGAAGAAGAGAGTGGCAGATTTAGGAAGAAGCAGGCCGTCATTTTTTCAGCCCAGAAAAAATTGAATTTTGTATTTGTTGCCCCGACATGATTCGCACCACCTCTCAATGGGTAAAAGCCGGCCTTTTTTTTTTTTAATTTAATTTTAATTTTAATTTTTTTATAATCAGGACGGGTTATCCAATAGCGGAAGGATCGTAAGTACATTTTTTTTTTTTTTTTCCATTTCTATTCCCAGCAGGATACTCAACGTTAAATTTATATAGACGCTCTGAATTAGGATTATCTTTCGTTCTATTTTCATCTTTTTCTTCTCGTCTTTTCACTTTTTATAAAAGAATATTGATGTGACTTAACCGTGATTGTTCAAATAGGAAAAGAGAAGAGGAGAGGGAAAAAAAAAGAGAAGAGAGAATCCTACTCCATACCAAATTAACACACTCCGAACTCGAGACATGCAGACTATTATCTAGTTATGTGACAAAGCATGAAGACATAATTAAAGTTGTCAGCTGATAACTGTAATTATAGAGATTAACTTTCATTTAAAAGGAATTTTACACGGAGTAGACATCCGACTTGGTATGAACGAATCAGAGCTATTGAAATATATGCCTTGACATTGAATGTGGTCACTGCTACGGCTACTGAGTCCTAAGAGGATGCAAAACATAAAAATCGAAGTGAATTTTTATTTCAGAAATGTTTTATTTATCGATATTAAGCATGCCTAGATAAAAGGTTTTCAACTACATATTTTGTAATAACCAGTCACCTTGTCTATAAACCCAAATTTGTATTGTTTACCAAATTGTAGCTGCATGTGTACAACCCTATCATACCAGACTCAGTTCAACACGAGTAAGATCCGTCTAAAATCGGGCACGTACCTATAGATCAGGCCGGGCTAAGTTTTTCATCGACAATCTGGTTGGCGCAAGCCAGTTTGATTAGGTTTGACCAAACTATTTAAACTAAACCGAACTAAACCGAACCAAACCATAATGAATTAATACGACAAGATCTCAAAGAATTGAAGTGAAAAGAATAAGTCGATCTTATTTGAGGATGACGAAGTTGTAGCATGACTACCTTGTATTACAAGCTATTATACATGTTAGTGAACTTCTGGAACATATTAAACCGATACCCAATCTAGCCGAGCAGGTCATGAGTAATAATAATAATATAAATACATAAATGCAATAATAATACCATATAGAAGTTCATCTTTACAACAAAAAACTCTCGGAGCAATTTCTGAAGCTGAGATTGCTACAGATTTAGCACGGTGTAGACCGGCATACGATTTTCTGCTGCTGCTGGTTCTGGCATTGTACATGGCACGATCTCACCTTGTCTCTCAACACCTGAAACGCTCTCATCGTTTCTGCATCGAATCCTCCGGCAAACTGCAGCGAAAAATCACAACACATTGTAAGAATGCGAAATACAGAACACAGTAAAAGGATCGATGCTGTTGAAGTGAGTGTTTTTTTAGTTACCTGATGTACGCGGAAGGCAAATCGAACGCCTTGAACTATCAGCTCTTCTTCTTCGGGACCACCGCCGACTATTTCAAGCTCGGCAGAGACTCTCTTCATGTACTTCATTGCCAATTTTACCGATGCCAACTTGATCTGCGATCATGTAAAACAATAATTCAGTTCCATATGTTTGTATTCTTTTCTGCTAACATAACACTTATGTGGCGTATTCTTGGAAGACAAATGATTTTCGCATTCACGCTTTCTCCTTCTGCGTATCCCTCTCTATTTCTAGCTTTTTGAATTGAATAAAACCAATGGAGAATCAAGGGACAAAAATTAACAATAGTATGCAAAAGGAGAAAACGCGTAGGCGCTACAGGGACTCTCCATGGATTATCTCTCACCTCACAGTTCAACGTCAATTTCTATGCCAATGTTTTACAATGTTAGCACGAAAATTAACGTTAAATAGCAGATCATCCACAAAAAGTCCCACTTTAAAGAGAATTCCTGAAGCATTTCTCTCCAATTCTATTCAATGGTGAGAATCCAAGCACGTTGAGGGGCAGTATCGAGACAAAACATATTATAATGTTGAAAATGTGGGAGTCTTAATAATTCATTTCCTTGTTTACTCCTACGAAGTCAACACTTGACTTCTTTACTCCTACCAAACATTCCGGAATAAAAAGTGAAGAAGACAAACATATGGTGGGGAGTTCTTTACTCCTACCAAACACTGCGAAATTAAAAGTGAAGAAGACAAACATATGGTGGGGAGTTCACATGTGCACATGCATGCAGGCATGGGATAGAAAATATTGAAAAATCTAGGTCTTATTTAATTCCAAATTTTTCAGTGTGGATAGAATACAGTCTGGTACTGCAAATGTCATAATACAACTAATTGCATCAGTAGACCGTGTCAAAAGATTTCTTCAGTTAGTCAATTATCTCCAAGATCTACAAGTATGTGAGTCACTGAAGAGTACCACCTATAGAAATCCATAGCCGATAATAAAAGATGATCTTGTGGGTGATTGATGAGACTTGAGAGAAACTTCGATGGAGTTAGGATGCTGGTACTATAACGGTATCTCAAATCAATCATGCGTCGTTACGTATTTTAATTTGTTCATGTGATAATGTAATACTTGGGATATCGCTACAGTGTCTTCCTGATGCATGTAAGTTCTCACAAAATTGGCATACAGTATGAAATATTGGAACAATGAATTACCTGGCTTACAAATTCAGAATCAAGCATCCAATTTGTAGGAATTTGGAAAACTTTGTATCTTTTAGTGGCGGATTCTCTCACCCGCGAGAGATTGTAAACCCCATGCTCCAATCTGTTCAAATTATTCCAACACTTTAAGCACATTACACTAAAATTGCCTATAATTTCCAAGAACAATACTAAAAGATGAAGAAATCTACTTACTTTTCCAGCAAAGCCTGCATCTTCTTGAGGGTTGGACCGCAGGGCTGGCGAGAATGATCAGGGAACGACGAGGCCTCAGATTCAAGCTTCTTGAGATCGCAATACCCAAATGCCGCTTCGCGCAGAGCATCCGCCTTCTGCTCCGGCCAGTCAAAGTGCTTCAGCACCGCTCTTTCATCCACCTAAATAAACAAAATCAATGTCAATACGGTATTCTTAACTACTCTAATGCACAGGAATGCGGCAGACATTGCCTTTACAAACTGGTCTAACTCACGTCTGCAAACCCCGATACTCGGTTAAGTCAAGTAATAACAGATTTACGAAATGGAAAATAAAATGTTACCAAGTACGAGAGCTCATCATCTAGCCACTTCACAAAAGGCACCACATCGTTGATGTCTGTAAACGCTGCGTTTTCGATTTCTTTTATCAAAAACCTTATGAAATCTCCCTGCGTTTCTACGTCCGTTTTTATCTGCAAATACAAAAAACACATCAATTTCACAAGCGATAAAGATTTGCCCCTAAACATGACAAAAATTACACCTTTTTGGCATTTAAACCAAAGCAATTCGAATTTGCGAATTGTCTTATCTATCAAGCAAACAACAAAATCCAAAGGAAAGGGCAAATAGGAGGGCCACCTATCACTGACACTGCAAAAAGGCCAGTGGCAAAGTCGTAATTTAGATAAAAACACAAGCTACCGGAACTTACAGCAAGCAGGTGAGCTGACCGGTTCTCGATCTCGCCGATCATGTCGCGGGCATTGGCGGTTCCCGTTGCGTCCGAGACTCCGCTGCCGGACTCCCTCCGTGAGTCTCTTCGCATCAGAGAGTGGTAGAACTCCACAACCTCCGGCACTCGCTTCACCTTCGCCGTCGCTGGCCTTAAACCTCTCGGTGGCGGAGGAGGCGGAGGTGGAGCCGCCTTAGACGGAGGCGGTGTCGGTGGGAGTGTGGATTTTGTCTGACTTGGCGGCGGCGGAGGCGGTGGTGGAACTGCATTCCCCTGTTCTGTTGAGGCCTTGTTTTGACCGTTGGATGTGGACGGCCTCGGCGGCGGTTTAGGAACCCTTGGGATGCGAGATCTGATGGTAGCCAGAGCCGACTCGGCTAACTCCTCCGAGTTACACCTCGACAGCCTCGGCCTCTCCGATTCCGGCTCTTCCCTCTTCGACTCGGAGCCGTCGAGCTTCTGATTCTCCGGATTTGTCGGAATGTCGGTGCATTTCACTCCCCTCTTCAGATTTCTGATCAGATTCGACCTTCCAGTGACCTCCATCAGTCCCTGAAATCTCTGCGACGACGAAAGCTCGTCGTTTTCAAAACCAATCACACGATCCGACGCCGTTTTCTTCAGCTCCAAAATTTCAGCCTCCAATAGCTTCAATTTCTCTTCTTTCTCCCTCCTCTCTTCTTCCAACGCTGACGTCACTTCGGCCACCTGATTTCTCAGCCTCTCGTTCTCCGCCGCCAGCTCCTCCACCCGCTTCGACGCTCTGTCAATCTCTTCGTCCTTGCTGATGATCTCGTTCTCCAAGACGGGGAGGATGGCGACCGACTCTCTCAGGAGCTTGTGCTCGAGGAGCTCCGTTTTCAGCCTCGACTCGCGCTCCCGGAGCTCCTCCACCAGGCGGAGAAGCTCCGTCACGTCCGGCGGCTTAGGCTGCACCTGCGCAGACGAGCGCGGGAAGTAGGCGCCGAAGGAGCGCGAGAATACCGCCCCCTTCTGCGCTGTCTTCCCGGAGCTCAGCGACGGCGACGGCGACTTCGAAGGAGTTTCCGGTTTTGGATTCGCAGGGTGATTTTTGTAGCCCCATTGCCACCCTCACCTTCCCAGCCACCATTGCAAAACCCACCTCTCTCACTCAACTACTCCGATTTCTCTCCTCTCTCTCTAAGAGTGCGGTGTTTCTCTCTCTGGGATTTGGGGCCTGTGATTAGCCTTGCAAAATCCTGTATACAGTGAAGGGGTTACTTACACGGACGTCCTTGTCTCTCCCTCCAACTTGAAGTTCGCGACCAAAATTTATATTTTAAATAAAAAGGAAAAAGGTTAAAGTAAAAATTAATTAAAAAGAGGCAAAGCAGAAGGCGCCGTTAACGAGGAACGGTCTTCTTTTCTCGGATCCAAATTATTTTTGACGAAAGTAAAAAATAATTAAGTTAAAAAAAAGGGAGCCCACGCGCGGGGAGGGATTTGGTAGGGAAATTCTAAAACATCGTATGAGTTTGCGAGGGCGTTTGGGGAAATGGCGCGTGGTACTGGGGTTGGTGTTTTAGTTGAGAGACGGTGAGATGGAAAGGGTGGGAAGATTTTGGAAACTAGAGTAGAAAGGTGCTTCTAACGGTCGGCTTTGTACGGTGTTTCTCGCCATAATCTCGCGGTATTTCCCTTGCTTTTGAGTTTTGTGTCTTCACTCACCTGCTTTGTTTTCCACGAGAAGTCAATGCAGGCATTTGGAGAAGGTCTAACTAACTTGTTACTGTGGATACATGTTTTAGCTTTCCTAGGTTGGTATGGAATATGGATTGATTTTTCAGTGTATCGGATTATGTTCTTAAAACATTGTAAAATTTATAGTTGGTATAAGATACCACTACTTTGTTATCTCGGTTTTTTGTAAGTTTTTTTTGGTTCTTTGGCAAAATTTATACGCTTGTGTGATGCTTGAGACTTACGAGATTGTAATTGAGTTCAAATGTAATTTAAAGAATTTAATTTTTTTTAGAGAGAACTTATACGTCAGAATATATTGTACAATATTTGTCTTTAGATAAGCTATATTTGTGTAAGTTTATCTTACAATGCCCTTCTCAAATTCGGATAAAGAAAGAGAGAGAGTGCATCAGATAGTCGATAACCGGCACTTTGATCTTCACGTCAAATCCTTATGATATAAATCTCAAATGAAATTGTTGTTATTGTTGTTGTAGTTCAATGCATACAACTCCACCAAACAAAATATAAGATTTTAGTTCAATACAAAAGAATTCACCAGCCATCAAATGAATGTGTACACAGTTTTACAAAAAGAAGATCACAGATAAAATTTGGAGGTTCATCAAACAAAGGTTTAACTTCGCTAATCTATATGCAAGTACATTATTATCAAAGCTACTGTGCAAATTAAACATGAATTCCCAATTATATACAAATCCTTTTATATATACTTTTTATTTTGGTAAACCAAAGGCTCAAAATAAAAACAAAATAAAAAATCTAAGGCTCAGAATGTTGCATTGCAGTGAAGGAACGTGAGTGGAGTGGGGGAAAACAAATCTGGGGAATCGTTTTTTTTTTGGCACTTTTAAATTTGTGTGTGTTGCAATAGTGACTTGAGCTTTGGGGCAAAAAAATTGACTGCAACTGCATAGGAGTAGAACATATAATGTAAGAATCAGGATCCTTTTGTGAATTCTCAAATCGTGTTCGTTTATCGTACATCGTAAGATTATAAATTATTTTAAATTAATATAAATAGTACCTGACAAAAACTGACCGCATGATATACGATAAACGGACACGATTTGAGGATTCCAGGATCCAGAGAGGATCCTCCTGGATAAGTTAAAGTCACTGTAATTTCTTGCTTAGATTTCAACAGTGATTACGTTTGAGAGGGAGAGGGGAGTGGGTTTGAGGCTGTTACAGCTGATGTGAGGTTGGCATTAGAAGTTTAGAATGTACATAAGGTTCTTAGTACCCCTCTCAATCTCCTTGCTTAGCCATTTTCGTTCGGAAAATACTAAGGTGACTTAATTTATATACAGATTTGTAAACTAATGATTGATGTGTTACCAATAGAAATGAATACGTTTATCAATGCTTAAGTACTAATCCAATAATTAACTTTTATGTCATTTGGTTTACAAAATTTCATTTACAAATTTTATCTCTCTAGCATTATTTTTTTTGTTCAATTTACCTTGTGAGCGAGACTGATTCATAATCAGCTTATTAAGGGACTTCAAATATAAACATCTTGGGGGATAATTATTCAGAATTTAGATTGGAATACTCATAATAATGTACATTGTTAAGAAAATAACAGCAATCTGAAATTTTAACACAACAAAGTGTATCTAGTCTTTAAGAAATACAACAAAACCTTATCCAATTAAGTGGGTCGGCGTTGTATGAACAATAGAACGTTACTTCACTTGTGTCAAGTCTTCTGTTAACTTTAAGTCTCCCATGTCTTTTCTCGAAGACAATGTAGAGAAAAACTTGTTCAAGACAGTCAGATTATGCTCGCAAAACAAAACCTCTAGCAATTTGGTGGTTGCATCGATCCAACTTCAATAGTCACACTCAAACTTGATCTCTAATCAAACAATTATACCAAAGTTTCTCTGAGTATGTATATAATGGGGTGGCACACCAACAGATTGTTAGATATCATAGAACAATTTGAATTTACAAAACTATTGTACCACGAATTAGCAAAAAGTAACTGTGAGGAGCTGTTTTTTTTTTTTTTTTTTTTTTTTTTTTGCAGGAAATCAGAAATGAAAACGAAATGAAAGTAATGTAACAAGCAAACCCTAGCCCCAGCAGGAGTAAATACCAACGTGATCGAAAGTGGTCCTCTCCAACGTCATGCATGCATGTATAGATAGATATATACAGGTCATTTATGCAAAAGAATCTATTTTTTGAAAAAAAAAAAAAAAAAAAAAAAAAAGAAATAGGTATGGAGCTCACTCTATATCGAATTTCAATGATCCGAACTGTTTATTTTGTAAGTCTCAATTCATAGATCATCCTTGCAAAAATTCAATTCAATCCGAAACCATTTGCCTATTTAATTATCAAGATCAAATTTCATTTTTTCTTGTATAACAAAGTATTCACTCATTTATTTGAACAAAATTAGATATCTTAAATATTTTCAATTTGGCTAATATTTTGCAAGAATGATCTATGAGGTACAACTTAAAACATAGACAGTTCGAATCATTAAAATTCGAAGTGATGTGAACCCCACAACTAATTTTTTTTTTATAAAAAACTAGGGATCCCTTCTTAAGGCTCCCTCTATATACATATATCAAAGGTTAATATGCAGCAATGTCCTGCATACCACAGAACGTGTAACCCCAAGGCCAACGAAGCACGATATGTAAATCTTTTTGGGCCTTCATCAGTCCACTAAACAGTCTAAATCTAATAATTAGCCAGGACCATTGCCTGAATGTATTATTTAGTACAACTACAATATCCATTACGCCACCACTTCTTAATCTTACGTCCAATATTTTTCACCAAGTACATGTCATGTTATTCTCTTATTTAATGAGAAGAAAAAGAAAAAAAAAAGATTTCTCAAATCTCATTCTTGTAACTGTGTTTATTTTTATTTTTGAATTAATTTTTTTTGAATATACGATATTATATACATTAATAAAATAGGAGAATAAAATAAACTTACAATGAGCTAACAATAATGTGATTCAAATTTGCTTATGGCGAGAATTAAACCGTAGACCTCTCACTTATAAGTGAAGAATAATACTACTAGACCGTAGTACTAAGTAACACTGAATCAAAATCAAATAAAAAGAAAATTAGGTAATAACACAAATATAAGCTTACTTTGTACCTCATTTAATTTTAATAAGTAAGACTGTAGCTAATGTGTGCAGAGATTATGGATGCAAGTTGGATAGGAATATCCATTTCTGATTGATTTTGAGTAGAAATATTTCAAATATTCAATTCGATTCAAATTTGAAATTGAAATTCGGAAATCCAAAATAACCCAAAAAGAATATTATACAGGAATTGGAGTGTATATTTAGTATTTCGAATCAAAACCGAAATTCAAAGACTTGAATATCTCTATTACATATACTTAATTATGTACTTATTTTATTACGAAAAAAATGAACTTATTGACTTTGAATTTGTAATACAATGTACTCAAATATGTAACTCTTTATTTCAATTACAACTTTGTTGAATATATTACATACGAAAAATGAGAATTTAAAAACTATAGTACTTTACATTATGAAGTCATACAACCCCATAATTTGAAAATTTGAAATAATCCGATGCCGAAAAGACCGAATTCGGCATGAGTTTTTTTAAAACTTTGATTCCAAAATTGAAAATGACATGCATTTTTAAAACTTTTTGTATTGAAATTTGACACATGTATTTTCGATCCGAGCGATAATCACACCTAGTAGAAACACATCTATCATTTAAGATATAAACTCAGTAAAAGAAGTTGGTGCCCATGACCATTTACATGGCATGCATTGACATGACCTCCATGTGACATTTAATCGGTGTGTTATCTGGTACAGTGCAGCAAATATATATATAGAAGCACCTATATACAGACATACACATTCGGAGCCGTTGGAAAATGACGCACAAAGTTGCTTGCTTCATGCTTTGTCTCTGGTTCAATTGAATGCATTAAGCAAGAGTTGGTGAGTGACCACCATTAAATTTTGAGTCCAATGTCAAAAACCAAGTAAATCAAAAGAGAGAGAAACTTCGAATTTTTTGAAACATGAGAAACTTACAACAACTACGCCAAGTCTTCTGTAAGAGATGAGATAAAACCCTAATGAAACCCTAAATGCCAAGGAGGAATCACGCATTTGTGAAAGAGGGAGGTGATGATTCAGGTGAATATGTACGGGATTATTTTCTGATCACTAATTTGTCCAGAGGGGAACAAGTCTCGTGAAGCTGGAGAGGCTAGTCACGGAATCTGACGGGATAGGACATGGTGGTGGGCTTGACCATTTCTCAGGGAACATGCATGTATGTCTGTATATATGTTGGAGAATAATATCCCCTGTAAGATTTGAGTTTATTGGTATCACCTCCCAAAAAATATGAAAAAAGTTAAAAGGACTACTGTGTTGTCCGAACTTAGTCCGAAGTGCATTGCAGTAGAGTGCCATGGGGTGTGCAGCAAAACAAGTGACAGCTGAAAGAGAGAATATTACCACCATTTCTATCTTGAAGGAAATTGGTAAACTTGGATTTCAGTGACCTATACTTCGTAGATGGTTTGAAAGTTAGGTTATTTCACTCTTAAAAAACAGAAGACCGGAGAACAACAACTTGCGCAGATATATCGTTATTGTGATGTCCTATGCTAATGATATAATTTTATGTGGAGAAAACTTACTCATGATAGTATATCATTGACACATAACGATGTACTATGATGATGTATCCGTGCTATAGAATATTTTCTCATGTTCTACAATATGCCTAATGTGAAAAAACACTTACTTTAAGTGATGAAATTGACAAGCCATGATTATAGACATGAGTTCATTCAAGTTGGCTGGACCAGCGTGTTACTTTTCTCACCTAAATTGAACTCCCTTTCTTTGTGATTGGATTAGGATATCGTTCAGATAAAAATAATAAAAACCCATGATTGATTAATCCGTGAACGTTGAGAAAAACATGATCAAAAGGAAACAAATTAGCCAACTATGGTGCTTGGAATTTCAACCTTGTGTGCATATAAAAGTTCCATTGGGCCTAGTACATACTTTTGCTCCAAGCTTCAATAATAGTTCATAACTGTTGCCCTTGCTGATTTCACTATCTTTTTTACGGCAGTAGTACAAATAACAGTTTGCGTAACGAAGCATGGTTCGTCATGCAAAGTCCAAAAATGTCGCAAGAAAAATTAGCCCAACGAAAATTTTGTCGCGCGCAAACCGTCGCACAAAGGTCATGAAGACAGGGTTTGAGCGACAAAGGCATAACCTGCGTCGCTCAAAAGATCTTCGCGCGACGACAACACATGGGTCGCGCAAGGACTTTGCACAACGATGCGTTGGGCAAAAGATCTTTGAGCGACGACAATACCTGCTTCGTGCAAAGACCTTTTGCGCGACGACAATACTGCGTCGCGAAAAGACCTTTGCACAACGACATACCTACATTGCGCAAAAGTTTTTGTGTGACACAAGTATTGTCGTCATTGCGCAAAACCTTTTTTTCTTTTTTTTTGACAAAAATATTTTTTATTTAATTTTAATTAAATTATAAACAATAATTAATAAACCAAGAAAAAGTATTTAATTAGAAAATATATGAAAATGTACATACAGGCTGTCCAAACATAAAAGAAAAAAACTACAACGAGTAGTCGTCTGGGTTTGATGCATCAAGCTACAGGGCATCGGCTGGGTGAAGTGGTTGGGAGGTCGAAGGTGGAGCAAGATCAGGTGTTGGCATCGAGATATGGAGGCCGGACATTTGTAAGGCCCATAAGATCATGCTCATCTTCTAGTCCTAGGCTGAAAATTAGGCTACGATCTGGGCTTCCCGAGCATCCCGGGCTACTTCCTGGGACGTAATCTTATCATTTAGGGTTTCCACTTCCTTCTTCAGGGCGATGACTTGTCATGTGGTCGATCTGGAAGAGGAGGCACCTGTCTCACATTACAAAACAAACTATCGTTAGCGAGGGTCAAATGTTGTAGAAAAAGACATTCAACCTCAATAATAAATAGAAAATTGCACGTATATAACCCACCTTAAGCAGAATTTGTGTCACATCCTCATAGCCAGTCATATATTCCTCAGTCAGATTATCAACATAAAATATGAATACAATGAATGAACTCGATCTTCAATTTAAAATATTTACACTAGTGGATACCACAAAATCTTATGTTATACTTAATGAAAGTATAAATAAACTCTAAGTGTTAGTGAATCTATTGTTTTAATGGGATATGCATTCTACGAAACTAGTTTCAACGATCCAATAGTCAAACTTGTTTGTATATACTTCGAGATCGCATAGGCCAAAATTCGCAAAAAACAAACATTTAGAGATCAAGTAAGGGGACAAAACTTTTCGATGAATATAAACTAAAAATCATGATTTAACGGTTATTTTAACTTCGATTTTGATGATTTTTTTTACAACTATACTCCTTGACTCTATGTGAATACAATGAACTAATTCGATCGCTATTTTAACTCCAATTGCAATGATTTTTTTTTTAGAAAATTGCGCGACGAACCAACCACGTTGCGCAAAGGGTGTTTGCACGACAAATTTGTCCGTTGCGCAAAAACCCTTTGCGTGACATGCATTTAGTCTGTCACGCAATTTTCTGGGGCCAAACCAAGGTTTTTACCACTTTTTTCCCAATATTGCGCGATGAAGGTACACTTTCGTTGGCTAAACAGTTTTGCGCAACGAAATGCTTGTCACATCCCGGTCCGGGCCCCCACCACATTCCGGGCTCAACTCCACCGTAACACGATATTGTCCGCTTTGATCCCCGACCACGCCCTCACGGTTTTGTTTCTGGGAACTCACACGAGAACTTCCCAGTAGGTCACCCATACTGGGAATGCTCTCGCCCCGTACTCGCATAACTTCAGAGTTCCTACGAAACCCGAAGCCAGTGAGCTCCCAAAATGCCTCGTGTTAGGTAGAGATGAGAATATACATATAAGGCTTACATGATCCACTCCCCTGAGCAATGTGGGACGTTACAATGCTTTGTCGCGCAAAGTCCCGTCGCACAAAATGTCCTTGCGTAACGCTTAGTTGTCAACGTTGTGCAAAATGTCCTTGTGCAACGTAATTTGCTCCATCGCGCAAGTTTTTGTCATGCAAGTGTGTTTTTGTACTAGTGCGGAGACATTTTGTTGAGTGGAAAGAGTCAAGGCAAGTGGACAGTTGGTTATTTCTTTAGTTCATATCATCCAAAAATGTATGTACAAATGTACAAGATTTTGCCTTCTTCAACTTGCCGGCGTCATACTCTTCACAAATATGCATGCTTTCCTTTGAGCAAAAGAAAAAGTCATCATCTAATTTCTTTATGTTTATGTAACCCAATAAAGGATAAGCACTCTTTTGTAACAAAAATAAAATAAAATAAAAAAATTGACAATCTCTTTCTTGTCAAGTAAACCAAAATCTAAATCTATTCAATCCCAGACATTGACAAAAGATGGTTGGAAAACTAGGAAAACCAAAATTTGAACTTAAAAGTTTTCCAACCACCAATCTCTGAAGTGATTCTACTGACTTCCAATCCAAGAATATTAAAATTTTATCAGATTTGGCATATACCTAATGTCTAAGGAATGCAATGGCATTGCTTGCAACAACAGAATAACATATACTTCAAAATTTCCTATTCTTGGCTTGAATTTAGTATCACTTTTGTTTGGACTGCTATGAAACCACCACCAATCTCGAGCGAACACCGATCAAACCCTAACATTTCAAAACTTCTATTTGCAGGCATCAATAAAAAATGTTAGCTTTCTTCTAGTCAACCCATGTGTTTTACAGTGTATGTACTAACCCATGTGTTTTACAGTGTATGTACTAAGTGCGAAAAGTCATCAACGTGATGCATTGAACATATATCCTTCTCAATGCTTACTAGATTTTTTCGAGGAGTTTATATAAAGAAGGCAATAAGGCTCATCCTCCCCACAAGGATGCTTGGTGTGAAGAAAAAGATGGATAGCAATCATAGCATAGCCAAAAAATGGAAGCACCTAAGCGGCGAAAACAAATGGGATGGGCTATTGGATCCTCTAAACATTGATCTCCGTCGATACATAATCCACTACGGAGAAATGGCTCAAGCTACTTATGATGCCTTCAACTCAGAGAAGACATCAAAGTATGCTGGAAGCAGCAGATATGCCAGAAAAAACTTCTTCTCCAAAGTTGGTTTAGAGAAAGGCAACCCTTTTAAGTATAATGTGACTAAGTTTGTGTACGCGACGTCACAGATTCCAATCCCTGAGGCCTTCCTCATTAAGTCTTTGTCAAGGGAGTCTTGGTGCAAGGAATCAAACTGGATGGCGTATATTGCTGTGGCTACAGATGAAGGGAAGGCTGTGTTGGGCAGGAGAGACATTGTGATTGCTTGGAGAGGCACTGTGCAGTCCTTGGAGTGGGTTAATGACTTGCAATTTAATTTGGTTTCTGCGTCAAACATACTTGGTGAGGAAGGTGATCCAAAGGTGCACCAAGGTTGGTACTCCATATATACTTCAGATGATTCACGCTCGCCCTTCAACAAAACCAGTGCCAGACACCAGGTAAGATCACATTCAATTTGAATTAACAGTCTGTAACATAACATGAATGCCAAGTTTGGTAAGAGAATATTACACGTAAATGAGATAATTTTTAATTTTTAATGTTATTATGACTACTGGGTTTTATGTATCTAGGTCATTGAAGAAGTTATGAGACTAATAGAGCAATACAAGGATGAGGAAATTAGTATTACCATAACAGGGCATAGTTTGGGTGCAGCAGTTGCCACACTAAGTGCAATTGACATTGTTGCCAATGGACTAAACAGGCCAAAGGACATGCCAAACAAAGCCTGCCCAGTTACAGCCATTGTGTTCGCCAGCCCTCGAGTTGGAAACTCGAACTTTGAGAAGGTCTTCTCTGGCTACAAAGATCTTCGAGCATTGCGCATTCGTAACGCTTTAGATGTTGTCCCTAACTACCCAATTTTATTGGGGTACTCCGACGTGGGAGAAGAGTTGAAAATCGACACGCAAAAATCCAAGTACTTGAAGAGTCCTGGAGGAGTAGCGAGTTGGCATAACATGGAAGGGTACTTGCATGGAGTTGCGGGAACCCAAGGGAGTAAAGGAGGGTTCAAGTTGGAAGTCAAGCGTGACATAGCACTGGTAAATAAAAGTGTTGATGCTTTGAAGGAGGAGTATCTTATACCGGCGTCGTGGCGTTGTGAGGAGAACAAGTGTATGACCCAACTGGAAGATGGTTCTTGGGTGCTCAAGGACCATGAGGATGATGATGATCAATTCTGATTACTTTAGATTCTTGATTTCTTGAGTGGATTTATATTTAGAAGATATCAGTTATGTGTGTGTCTTGGTTGCTCTGTCACATGATATATATGTTGGATTTGGCATTAAATAAACATGCCTAAACTAAAATAACAATCAAACAAGGATTAAGATATCTTGGATGCAAGATATTTGGATTTGCGTTTCCTAGTTGGTTTGGGATTTGGTTTTAGTATAGGATTTGGTTTCCTATATTCTAGGGACTTTGTGTAAACCTATGACATCTATTAGTATAAATAGATGGATGTGGAATAGAGTTTTGTGTGAAAGTTGTGAGAGGCATAAGTTTGTATACTTAAGAACACTTTGTGTTTGTGAGTTCTCTTATATTTGTTGGTAATCAATAAAGCTTTTGTTGTTAGATAGATACTCCTATATTTGAGGAACTCTGATTGTGTTTTGTTTTATTGCTTGATTGTTTTTTGGTTTAGTTTACAACAAGTGGTATCAAGAGCTTAGGTTCTTACGTGGGTTGTGACTATCAAGCAATAATGAAGACTGGAAATTCTACCAGTGGTGATGATGTTGAAGCAAAGTCTGGCATTAGTGGAACCAGGACGACGGCTCAAAGTGCTAGGTTTGAAATTGAGAATTGAGAGGGTTCATGAAATCGGGAAAAAACACAGAGAGACGATGACAGAAGGAAGAGGTACGAGGGAGTTAGTTTGGGTACTTTTTTTTTTTTTTCAAAAATAAGGTAAAAAAACGCCTCTAACACCCTAAGGGGCACTCCGGCGATGCCTTCCGCCCATTCATGCAAAACTAAGGCGGCAACCCACCCGTCCAGCCTTCGAGGCCGCCTAGGCGCGCCCTGAGGCAAGTATTTTAACACACTGCTTGCATCTCACTACTTATGTTAATTTATTTAAGGGTAAATTACATTTTACCCCCTCAATTATGGACAAATTACAACATCATACAACATCTTTAAAACATTTCAATTTCATACATTTACTATCATTTAATTTTAATATCATATGTTCCGTTAAAAAATCCGTTAACTCAATCGTTAAGTGATGACATAGCACACATGGATTCACATCACTGCTTATGTGGCTAAAAAAAACAAATAAAAAAATTAATTAATAAAAAAAACACATTGGGCCCCACCACCCATCCATCCACACCTTAAATCATTCCCCTCCGTTCGTCCCCTTCGTTCGTCCCATCCCTTCACCACCAAAACCTCAACTTCCCCCTCTGTCTGTTCTCCCTCCGTCCGTCCCCCTCCCTTCACCACCAAAACCACATATGCACCCTAATTCCTTCCCCTTCCATCCGTCCCCCCGCCTTCACCCCCAAAACCACATATGCACCGTTGTCCTCTAATCCAAAACCCTCGAAATCACACCCAATTCTCTACAATTCATCTTCTCTCTCTGCAATTCAAGCTCGTAAAAACCCTAATTTCAACTTCCCCAACCCAAAGTTTCCCCCTCTATCTCTGTGATTCAAGCTAAAAACCCTAATCTTCTCTCTCTGCGATTCAAGCTCGTAAAAACCCCAATTGCAGTAAACCCTCTTCCGTTCTTGTACCAAGCAACTAGGGAAGCTTGGTCATCGGGCTCGAGTGCTCTGTGTTGCTCAAGGCAGTGAGAGATCTGGGAGTGGATTGGAGCCTCGTCGCAATGGGGGTTCGTGGGTCGGGTCTAACTTGAGCACTGAAGGGTTTAAAGGGTGGTCCGGTTCGAATAAGGGGAAGAGTCATTGGACTCGCAGAGCAAGAGCTGGAATAGCTGGTCCACCTCTCCAGGCTGTCCGCGCCCAGACTGTCCCCAAGTGCATCAAACACCGCGCCGAGCAACCTCAGCTCCGCCAAATAGCTGCCTGTGACGTCTTACAATCAGCGATGCTTCCAGTGGACCACGGTGGCCTTGCTCGGTCAGATTCCGAGTTGTATCAGATCGATTATGCTCTTGATTTTGCGTTCCAGCGGCTGACAATTTCCCCATTGTTCTTGAATTTGCTTTCTATTTTCCATCTTTTTTTTTTTTTTTTTTTTTTATGGGTTTCAACCAAATGGGTTTGCTTGATTCGGGGTTTTTGATTTAGGGTTGTTTGAATTGGACTTTTTGATTTGGCGTTTGATATGGGGCCGTTTGGTTTGCACGAGTCTTGGCCGAGCTTTGGTTCTGACGAGGAAGAAACAGAGAAGGGAAAAAAGGTAATGGTGCTGGAGGAAGATAGCAATGATGGTTCACTGAGAAAGAAGCAAATGTGATGGACGAAGAAGATGGTCGGCGAAGGAGATGGAATTATTGTACAAAAACATTGATTTTAAATTTTTTTATTTATATGCTGTAAAGTTAATAAAATGTTGTACGAAGTTACAATTAAATACAAACCTGAAGGGATAAAATATAATTTACCGTTATTTAATTGTCGGTCTGTAAAAGCAACAACAAAAAATTAAAAGACGAAATTGGAATGGAAATTTCAAAACTTTTAGCATGACCAAATTAGATTGAACAGATAATTCCTTCAAAGTCTACTTCTCTTCAGCATTTGTCATGGGTAAAATGGTTCTTTCCTCTTTTTTTTTTTTTTTTTTTTTTTAAAACAACTGGAGGGATTGGAATTCAACGGGGATGTAGCTCAGATGGTAGAGCGCTCGCTTAGCATGCGAGAGGTACGGGGATCGATACCCCGCATCTCCATTTAACTTTTTTTTTTTTTTTTTAATCTTCTCACCACTAAAAGAAGAAAGTATCAAAGTCAACCATACTTTTTGTGGTAAGCAATCCCGGAAACGAAAATTGGACCACCACGAGAAACATGTCTTTGTGGTTCAGTCTCTGAAAGAAATGGATTTTACAGAATACTGAACTAGTCTAGTAATTAGCTAGATTAATGTTGCTTTGTTTACTGCTACTAACACGAGAAAATACGCTGTCATTGAATTGTCTCGTGTCTACAACGCTTGTCACAATAGTGTTATTTGATTCTTATTACAAAGTGAGGAGAAATTTTAGAATCTAACTTTCGAACCACGTGTTCATGCGGACTCTAGACATAAAACCATGTAATAACCCCACCCTCCTCAAACCAACCTATAACTCACCACCTCTGCCACCTACACCCAAGACCATCACCAAAATGAGGGGTTAACCATTTAAATTGGCGATTTGACGACTCAAAGCAAAAGCATGACATATGGTTGATACTGATTGACTTTGATTTTATATTAGGCCAATCGTATTATAGACAAATCAATCAATGTACCATTTGTAATTTGTCTAACGCAATAATTAAACATTGTATAAGTTAGAGGGGCTGGTAAACGGCCATGGGTCAAGCTTATTTTATTTTTGTTAGTATGGATGTTTTAACGTTAAAAAAGATTTCAAGTTCGAACCTCGCATTTCTTTTCAATTTATTAAAATAATAATAATCATATGATGAAAATGAAGTAAATGATCATATCTATAAGATTGGTGATTCGGGGAAGTGATCACATCTACTGGACGCATAGAGCCTAGGGGTGCGCGGTAAAATGGCCATGGATATAGTCTTGTGTTTGATGTTAGAAGAGAATCAACTTCAAAACCCTTGTCTCCCAAAATATAAATAATTATACGATTAAGGTTATTAAGCAACGACCAATCATGTACATTGAATAATGATGGTTTATCTTGTCCGCCTTAATTTTGTGTTTTTGGGGGGGGTGCAAGGGGGGACACTTAGAGCTTGGCTTTGAGTGTCGGGTTTTCTACCCCCTTGTACTTCCTGTTTGTTATTTGGTTGTTTGCCTGTTGTTTGGCTTTCATTGTCCTCTTTGGCATCTCTTGCCCTGGTTAATACATTTCCAGTTTCCAAATAAATAAAAAAAAAAAAAAAAAAAGGTCTCGTTTTTTATTTATCAAAGTACACGATCAAGACGAAGTAACTAATCATATATAAGCTAAATGGGTTTTGTAAACTGGCCATGGATCAAGCCCTTGGCAATGTAGCGATAAGCAGCTTCTGTTAAGTGAATTCCATCCCAGTTTACATAGGAAGATGGATCTTTACAGGCAGTTGATCCTATGTGTCCACACCTTGCTGAATTATTGAAATTGTATGGTCCTCCTCCTCCACAGCATGCCCTCAGAGTCCCACTTTTGAATCCTGCAAAAATTCAATAAAAAAATTACGATACTTAATACGATTATATAAAAATCGTAATTTTGATTTAATTCAATAAATAATTTCATACTTGTTGATTGATGAATGATTCTTTTTTAAATAAATAAAACAAAGATGTAATAGTTTTTTTTCCACAACATAGATGTGATATATAGAACTTACCATAATGTTGAGGGGCATGGAAAAAGGGCATGGCTGCGCCATAGTAGTCAGCATATATTATGTTTACATGAGGGTATTTCTGTCTCAGTGTTGCTAGGGCACGTTTGAGCTCACTGTTATGGTATTTGGAGAAAGTATTGAAAGCCTTCAAACACCCATTTCGTTTATCGTAATAAGATCTGTTAGGGGTTTGAAACAAAGTCAAATATACGGCTGAACACCCAATTGGCAAGTTTCCAGGCACCAACAACTCCACTGCTCCTTCTTCTATCAATGCCTGCCACAAGTCCCCAACTAATTAGGTTAATCATGTGACAAATTTTTGTGTACAATGACTTTTAATGACTAATATATACAACGATATAAGTATGAGACGCTTGTCCATATGTAGATAACTACATATTGTTAGATGTTAGTACCAAACGATGCATGATGTGACGAATGGTATATATGATGACTAATTGACTATTATTGATATATTATTACTGATGTGACATACACTGGTGGCGTTAGTAATTGCTCCAACAACATATGGTACTGAAGCTTTGAGCTGTTTAATGTTGCCACCGACAAAGAAAGCGTAATTGTAATCGTTTCCACCTATCTCCCCCACCAGAAAGAGAGTCTTCTTGAAGTAGTTGTCACACTCTGAAAAATAAGCAAATAAATAAATGTGAATTAAGTTAGTAATTTAGATTACAGATTGAATTGTTACCTTGTTTGGTGCTGCAAAGTGATGGCTTCAGCTTCTTGAACCAACCAAGCTGAGTGCTCAAAGAGTCATTCGTCCACATAGCTAGTCCGATTTTTCTTTGGTAGAAGAATTCTGGGTCAAGTGCAGTGGCTCCAGCAACAGCAAAGTTCACTCCATGCTGAATATCTTGGGTTTTGTTCAGTGCTAGGTAGGGTGGCAAAAGTGGCAACCCAAATGCCTCAACTAAAACAGTATCAAATGATTTATTTTCATATATCTGTGTTGCTTTTGGAGTTGTTATTAGCATGCAGTCCATTAAGAGCAATTTTATTCATACCAGTTTTATCGACATGAATTGTGTTTACAGAAAGTAACTGACAAATTAAGGGAGGAGGAGGAAGAGGAGAGAGTTACCAATGAAATCGACGACAAGCCGTCCATCGGAGCAGCGACCGGTTGCGTGTTGAAAAAAGGTCTCTCCATAAGGGAGCTTTCCGATGACGGGAAATGCAAGGGCACCGGAGAGAAGGAAATTTCCGGTGTCGCTGAGGGAGTCGCCAAAGTTGAATATTGCCTGGTAGGGTTGAAGACTTGACGAGACTAGAGTGCTCAAACACAACGTGAGGCATGCAGAGGAGACTACAAGGATATTAATCAACTTCATTTTGTAATGTTTTGCCAATTCGATCGGAGTTTGTTTGTGTTCTTTGTGAATATATACTACTTTTTTCTAGCTACATGCATGGTTAATTAATGATGCTTTTTTAGCAGTTGGAGCTTTAAATGTTATACAAGTACATTCAACTAGATATTTGGCTGGAGTTTATGCCATTTATAGCAGCGGTCATGTGAGTTATGAGCAGGAGCAGAAGTGTCCTCCTTACCCATACAACGGACACTAAAGCAAAAATGGCTTCAACACCATTGATATTCAAATGTCGTAAATACTAAGATTACTCTAAACTATATATCATTGGAATGAATTTAAGCTTATTTTGTTGTTGTTTCCAAAAAAAAGTTATTCTATTGTTTTGGATTGTATTGTGAGTTAGGATTTGCGCCTAGTTTCATTTCCTTGCCTAGCTGTTAGAGATTAGGGTTAGTTCTATATTGATATAGTGTTATGTAACTCAGTTAATAACAAATTAGTCACAATGCAGTCTTTTAGTTTGTAGCTGTCATGGTAATATTTCTTTTTAGCTAATAAAATTGGTTAAGTGTTTGTAGTTGATTTCTTCAATTTTGGTTTGATATTCCTCGTTTGTTCCTCACACTCTGATTTTCAAATCATACATCCAACACTAAAGCCTTCATGAACTAAGTTGAACCCTCTGTATATCAAAGTTAGCGTTAACATATATAATACATAAAAGTACATACGTGCATATATACTGTCCAATTTGGGTATATATAGTACAATTTTAAAAATCATGTAAGTTAATGAATTATACAGTACTATACGGAAACTAATAAAACTATTTTAAAAATAAGTACGTATAATATGCGTATCATACACTAATTTACTAACTAGGGTGTACATCAAATTGGGATGTGGAGTATCTAATTCAATCTTTGAAACTTATATTTAGTTGACAAAGAATAAAAACGTGTACTGTATTTGGGAAATGAGAGGTTTTTTTTTTAGTGCTTGGAGGCTTCTTTTTGTTTTTCGTTGTTGTCTATAGACACTTCATTAGCTAGAAAGGGGCAAGAGCTGAAAAAGAAAAAGAAAAGCAAAACATGCAATGTTTAATTTGGGATATGATGGCTTCAATTGGAACATGGAGGCTCTAGTCATGAAGAGGATTCTCTCCAGATTCACTTTGTGGAGATCCTAAGAATTCCCACATCATAACCATTCATCGTATATCATGCGATCAATTTTCGTCAGATACTATTTGTGTTTAATTTTAAATAAAAAAGTCAAATGATTTCTGACTGCACAATGCACGATGAATGGCTAAGATGTGAGGATCCCTAAGATCCCTATAATTTGGATCCGGATGGGATCCAAATCCCTCTAATAATTCACCCAATCAAATTAATGAAAGAGCAATGCTAGGTAGACTAAATTTGTAAATTAAATTATGTCTCACTAATAAGAAATAAGCACGTTAATAATACTTAACTAATATTAATTCAATTATCAACTCCCATGTCTTTATAACATTAGTCTACAAATTTAGTTTCCCTAACATTAGCCCATTACCCTTAATGAAATGATGCTTTTTTACATGATACAAGTGACATGTGTGGAGGGGGGTTTGATGATAACATGACCACCGGTGCAAAACCAAACACGCTTAATTACTTGAAGTATAAGCCCCTTAAAATAATTATTGATGGGATCTAAGTCTACTAAGCGACATCACCAAATGGCACAAGATAATTTCTCGTGTGATATGAATGGCAAAATAAATCTGTAGGCCAAATCACTGTTGTGAAACACAGGAGGTACTAATGTGGGGAATGGTGTAAATTCCATTTAATAAGGCCTTGGTTATCCACTGGTTTGCTGCTTCAGTAGTGTGCCGACCGTCCCAGTTGATAGACTTTGCAGGGTTTGCACAAGCACTTGCTCCTCGAAGACCACATGGTGCTGATAAGTTGTAATTGTATGTCCCTCCTCCTCCACAGCATGCTCTGGAAGTATTCTCTGTAAATCCTGCAATGAGATGAATCCGATGATGAGATCACCGAGAGGTTCAACATTTGAAACACTTCAAATAGTCATGTATCTTAATAATAATTGTAAAATACTTAAAAACATTACGGTCGTTTGATGATCATGCATTACGTTTTCATTTTTCAATTTTTTTAATATTAACTAAATTGTAGCAAACGAGTGCTAGAGAGTTGCAGTACCAAATTGTTCTGGAGACTGATACAATTGTAGCTCAGCATTGTAAACATCTCCATAAATGATGTTGACATGAGGATGAAGGCTTCGAATCTGACTTAACTTTGTCTTAAGTAGCTCATTGTGATACTCAGAAAACTTGTTTAACCAAGTAAGACAGCCAGTTGACGGGTCGTATTCACTCTCATCTGAACCCTCATATAAGGTAAGATAAGCAGGAGTGCAACCAATTGGAAAGTTGCCTGGTACCAAAAGTGTCGATGCCCCATGCTGAATCAACTCCTGCAGAAATAAAAAAGTAGAAGCACCAGAAGCTTACATTTCTTAAAAAAAAAAAGTAAAAAAAAAAAATCCTGTAGAGCTCCAGACGAAAAAAAATATATTTCGAACGTTTTAACCTTTAAATTTTGATTTTTGTGTTTAAGAAAAAAATGTGCTATTGAAAATCCCACATTTCATAGCCAATATTGTAAGAAGGATGCATAACTAAAAGCAGTTATATATGATATTCCAACTCGTACATTGATGGCTGAAGCCATTGCTTCTATCACGAACGGAACATATGTTTCAACAATTTCAAAACTCTCTCCTGCGAAAAGCGGACAGTTGTAATCGTTGCCTCCAATCGGTCCCATAACAATAAGAGAACTTGAAAGGACATTCCTGCAGTCTGTAAATTAAAGGTAAAAAACGTAAGTACATCATATCCAAGATGAAACCTTCAGATTTAGTTCACCAAGTTCAATTATTGAAGTTCTTTACCGAAAAGAGCAAGAAAAAAAAACGTTGACATTGTAGTTGTTTATATGTTATTCATATCATGTTTTTATATCATGTTTCTATATCATTTTAGATGGCATTTAATGTGGACAACCAAATCATTTGAATTAATCAGATTTTTAAATTTAGTTCATTATTTAATAAACTAATAATTAAGAAAAACTAGTTAATTAAATGATGATTGTGGTATAGATGAGTCTTTCTCATTCATTTCATTGGATTTTGCAAATTTTTCAAATAATATAACTGTTCACATTAAATGTTAGCTAAGATAGTATGAAAACATGGTAGAAAAACATAGCATGAATAACATTACTTTAAAAGAAAATAAAAGAAAAGTTCGTTTATAGAAGTTGTTACTTCTGTGGCATTGGCAATTGTAGTCAATCACAAAAGCAATGGGGACCAGAAACGCTTTCAAAGGTCAAAAAAGAGAAAGAAATGAAAGGGAATTTGTTTCAAAAAAAATAAAAAATAAAAATAAAGAAATGGAATTTAGATGGAGGGGAATGATGGCCACCTTCTTTATATTTTATTTGCACCATTGCACTTTATTGGTTGAGTGCCCGCTAACTGTTTAATGAAACGGGAAATAATAACTACACATTTTATTAAAAAGAATTTATACAGTCATATTTAGTCATGTTTATTATTTTGTTTGATTTATTTAACCTCACAGATAAAAAAAGAAGAAGTGTGCTAGAAACTGAAACTAAGATAGATGGTGAGTAGGGACTATCAATATCAATGTACCATGTATATGTTGCTTTCAAAATTAATACCGGTGCATTATGTAATAAAAACTAGCCTGAGTCCACACACTTTGTGTGCAAGAGCAATTTGTTTGCTTTTTTTTTTTATTTTTATTCGTGTTTGTTCTGCAGGGGTGTGGAGTTAAGAAGAGAGACGTAGTGGAGTGAGATGGTTTGATGACATGTGGGTGAAAGAAGAGAAAAATGCAAAGTTATTTTAATGCCCATGAATTTTCTTTTATGATAGGGGAATAGAGGAAAAAATCGTCTTTTTGCCATCCTTTAGTTAAGACAGAGAGTTTTGTTAATAGATAATATAGATAAAAAGTTAAAATCAAAGTTCTCTAACAAAAAAAAGATCCTTCAGTGTACATGTCACATCTCAGCCTAGGCCTCTACCACATCCCGGGCCCAGCTCCGCCGTAGCACGATATTGTCCGCTTTGGGCCCCGACCACGCCCTCACGGTTTTGTTTCTGGGAAATCACACGAGAACTTCTCAGTGGGTCACCCATCATAGGAGTGCTCTCACGCGCTACTTGCTTAACTTCGGAGTTTTCATGAAACCCGAAGCCAGTGAGCTCCCAAAAGGCCTCGTGCTAGGTAGAGATGAGAATATACATATAAGGCTTACAGGATCCTCACCCCTGGGTGATGTGGTGGACATTCCGGGTTGGGGCGTGTCAGATTGGTATCAGAGCCAATCCCTGGCCGAAAGTGTGCAGACGAGGACGTTGACCCCTAAGGGGGGTGGATTGTAAGATCCCACATCGCCCAGGGGTGAGGATCCTATAAGCCTTATATGTATATTCTCATCTCTACCTAGCACGAGGCTTTTTGGGTATGGGAACTCCGAAGTTAAGCGAGTAGCGCGCAAGAGCACTCCCATGATGGGTGACCCACTGGGAAGTTCTCGTGTGAGTTTCCAGAAACAAAACCCTGAGGGCGTGGTCGGGGCCCAAAGCGGACAATATCGTGCTACGGCGGAGCTGGGCTCGGGATATGGTAGGGGCTTGGGCAAGGATGTGACAAATTGGTATCAGAGTCAATCCCTGGCCAGAAGTGTGCCGATGAGGACGTCGGGCCCCTAAGGAGGGTAGATTGTAAGATCCCACATCGCCCAAGGGTGAGGATCCTATAAGCTTTATATGTATATTCTCATTTCTACCTAGCATGAGGCCTTTTGGGAGCTCATTGGCTTCGGGTTCTATAGGAACTCTGAAGTTAAGCGAGTAACGTGCGAGAGCACTCCCATGATGGGTGACCCATTGGGAAGTTCTCATGTGAGTTCCTAGAAACAAAACCGTGAAGATGTGGTTGGGGCGCAAAGCAGACAATATCGTGCTACAGCGAAGCTGGGCCGGGGATGCGGTAGGGATGAGAATATATATAAGGCTTACAGGATCCTCACCCCTGGGCGATGTGGGATCTTATAGTACATATTAAGGAAATGAGGCACCTAAATCTACATGGTTAAAAAAATATATTTAGACAAATTTGTAGAAACATATTTAAACACATAAAACTGACATATTTGTAGACACAACATACAAGTGTACCTTACTATTTTGTGTGGACGAGTATATAAACAACAAAACCCAAAAGAAAAGTCTTGGCAATTGACCTGAAGATGTATTGCATAAAGGTGATAGCATTCCTTTGAACCAATCCACTTGAATTCTTAGAGAGAAGTTTGTAAATACATCATAACGTCCCATTGGGTCAAGAAAGTCAGTGTCAAGTGCAGTGGCTCCAACAACTGCAAAATTCACACCCTCTTCAAGGTTGCGCATCGTTTCATTGACATTCAGGACTTCAAGATAAGGTCGTATTAGTGGAAGCCCCATAGATTCAGCTGCAAAAGGTAAAGCCAAAGAGAATCTGAGAAAGAAAAAAAGCAGATCTGTTTTTCTAATGGTAAGATAGATAAGTGGATGCACTGCACATACCAATGAGGTCTATGATTAAACGACCATCGCAGCAGCGCCCGGTGGGGTGATGAAAGTAGGTCTCCCCATATGGAGGGAAGAAGAAATGGTACGGACCCTTATGGTGGTCAAGGGCATCGATGTAAATGTTGCCAGTATCAGCAAGTGAATCCCCAAACCCTATGATAGATGTGTAGCAACAATTCGCGTGCGGGATGATAACAACTGTAAGGAGCAGGATGAGGACGTTCATGGTCAAACTTGCCCCAAAATACCAAGCCATGGATCTTTTTCTCTCACTTTCACTCACACGCAGCTTGACTTATATATAGATATAGATACATAGGAGACCATTAAGGGAATTAATTTTTTTTTAATGGGGATTAGTTGTAGGGTCCATACCACATTGAACTTCAACAATCCAAACCGTATATTTTTCAAATTACACCTCATAGATCATCCTTACAAAATATTAGCCAAATCAGAAATATTTGAAACATTTAATTGACTTAAAAAAAATTTGACAAAAACTTTGTTGTATAATTGTTTGGACCCAAATTTACACCATCGGCCCGTGTAATTAAGGCCGTTGAAATTCATTTGATCAGGATGGATGCATGCATGGGATAAAGGTGAAATTGTGAGATGGTGATGTGATGTGATTAGGATGGTTATATCTAGATAAAAAAAAAAAAAAGAGTAGGCTTCAGCCTATGGACATAATGGAAAAGCTAATTATCAGAAGATAATGATGTGGTAATTTCTTGACCATTGATCACATGATGATAGGATAAAGCCATCACTGTTTCGTCAGATATGGTGTATTTAAATATTAAAAATTTGTGGCATAAGAAGACTCAAGGATTGTTTCAGCTTGGTAGTCGTGATACATCAGAAGTCTAAGAGATTATTTTCTAGTAGCCGTGACACATCAGGAAACTCAGTGATTTACGGCTTGGCCATCAACGAGAGCAGCATTATAAATACAGAGGCATTGTGCATCAAAAGAGCATCTCCAAAATCAACACACAACTGCCCTGCGCAAACCTCTCAAACATCTTGAGATTTTTTATTTTATTTTTTTCGCTAACACACCTTTAGTTTGGATAAATAGCACTGTGAAGGCAACTGGTGACATCTTCAGTTTGGATAAATAGCACTGTTAACGTAGAATCAGCCGTTCCCAGAGCACCTTCAGTTTGGATAAATAGCACTGTTAACGTAGAATCAGCCGTTCCCAGAGCACCCTCAGTTTAGATAAACAGCACTGCGTCGAGGTCGACTGGTTATCAATCCAAGTCTCGGTCGAGAAAGATTTTCGAATCCTTATTGGCAGAGGTCATCTCATTAGCCTTCTCGGCTAAGTAAATTGTTACTAGGTTACTACATTCGGCACCCTGAGAGCCGAATTTGATATTGAACTTTGCAGAACTAGCCTTTTCTTAAGGGTCTAGAACCCGAAGGCCGAGATGTGTTCCTTCCTTGGCTGTAGTCGCAAGATCAAGAAGTTAGCAACGCGATCAACGCAACATCAACAAATTTTACTCCTCAGCCGACAAGTTGGCACGCCCCGCATACAATTGAAGGACGTAGTTAGCTCATTAGTTACTCAGCCTGGAAGCTAAAAATGAATTTGAAATTCATTTGATCAGGATGCATGCATGCATGGGATAAAGGTGAAATTGTGAGATGATGATGTGATGTGATTAGGATGGTTATGTTTAGATAAAAAAAAAAAAAAAAAAAAAAAAAGGAGAGTAGGCTTCAGCCGATGGACATGATGGAAAAGCTAATTATCAGAAGATAAGGATGTGGTAATTTCTTGACCATTAATCACATGATGATGGGATAAAGCCATCATTGTTTCGTCAGATGTGGTGTATTTGAATATTGAAGATTTGTGGCATATGAAGACTCAGGGATTGCTTCAGCTTGGTAGTCGTGATATATCAGAAGTTTAAAATATTATTTTCTAGTAGTCGTGACACATTAGGAAACTCAGTGATTTACGGCTTGGCCATCAGCGAGAGCAGCATTATAAATACAGAGGCACTGTGCATCAAAAGAGCATCTCCAAAATCAACACACAACTGCTTGCGCAAACCTCTCAAACATCTTGAGATTTTTTTTTTTTTTTTTCACCAACACACCTTCAGTTTGGATAAACAGCACTGTGAAGGCAACCGGTGACATCTTCAATTTGGATAAACAACACTGTTACCGTAGAATCAGCCGTTCCCGGAGCACCTTCAGTTTGGATAACTAGCATTGCGTCAAGGTCGACTGGTTATCTATCCAAGTCTTGGTCGAGAAGGATTTTCGAATCCTTATTGGCAGAGGTCATCTCATTAGTCTTCTCGGTGAAGTGAGGTGTTACCAGGTTACTACATTTGGCACCCTGAGAGCTGAATTTGATATTGAACTTCGCAGAACTAGCAGCCTTGTCTTCAGGCTCTAGAACCCGAAGGTCGAGACGTGTTCCTTCCTCGACCGCAGTCGCAAGATCAAGAAGTCAGCAACGCGCTCAGCGCAGCATCAATAAATTTTACTTCTCGACCGATGAGTTGGCACGCCCCGCATACAATTGAAGGACGTAGTTAGCTCATTAGTTACTCGACTTGCGCGCCACTTAGGCTTTGTAATTTTTAGGGTCAACAATAATAAACAATGAAATTTCATCGTGATAATTAAGTAGACAAATGGTTTTGGATTGAATTAACTTTTTGTAAGGATAATCAATGAATTCGAGACTTACAAAATAATGGTTGGAATCATCGAATTTCGATGTTGAGCATATTCCACAATTAATCTTCATTTAAAAAAAATAATATGATTAAGGCATGAAATCAGTGCTGCTACCACGTGTAACACACAATAACACAAATATCCTGTCACCATGTTTAACTTCAGAAACCAACAAGTCTCTACAACTGCAGCTTGCAACTGTGAGTCTGCGTGAGGAGGCAGCTGCAGCAAGCCTTCCAACCGCAAGTCTACGAGAGTAATGCCATCTGTTGATGCCCCTTTATTTGCTTATTGAGCCTTCAAGTTCAAATTACATGTCTGTGAGAGGAATTCTATATATTGATGCCCCTTTATTTGCTTATTGAACCACACGTTTCGACAGTTCGGGAACTACCACCTCCAAAACAGTGGCATCAAACAATATTTCAACGTCATGTAATTAAGTTTGGTATCTACGATCGATTATGGCGACTTGAAGGTTATGATTAAGGATAATGATTTTCACACACATCTTTTTACTTTCTTCATACCCTTGTTCATTTTGGTTCATTGATATTTTTCAAATCATTTGATCCCATAGCCGGAAATTAAGGAATACGTGAGAGGTAAAAATGGATGTGTGGATAGCACCTCCCATTATTAACTCCCAATGAAAACAACTAATTTCTTTAAAGAAGAATAAAAATAAAAAAACAATAAACAAAAAAAGAAAATAGTTAACCAATTAACATAAAAGTTTAGGTGCATGTGCTTGCCTAAATTTCAGCCATTCGTAGGAGTTGATTTAACCTTCGATCGCACAAAATTTAGAAATATTCCATAAATTAAGGGCCAAATTATTTGATATATTGTGGGAGAAAAAAGAGTTAATTAAAAACAAAACAGTCCAAGTAGCAGCCATTTACCACATTGATGGAAAAATGTTGAGTCCTTATATGACGACATGGGTTCAAATCTTGTCAATGACTAATATAACATCTAATCTAACAAAATCTATCGTTTGACAAAAAAAAAAAAAAAAAACATAACAAAAACAAAGCAGTAGTCACAAATGACTTGACTCTGATACTATGAAGAGAGTTGAGGTTCCACTATAAAATCAATTAACTATACGGGAAATAGCCCAATCTCTTATAAGCACATGCAATGTCCATCATTTCTATGACGTGTGATTCACTCTCAAAAGTTTATGGTTGAGAAAGTCGGTGATCGGAAAAATCTCTGATGCAAGAGTAAGACACTGCGCGGGGCAAAAAAAGAATTGGGTTATTCGTTTAAGAATACTGTGAGAAAATTAAGTCAGATATTTATTAGATTGAATGAAGTGCTGCAATGCAATGATTTTAAGGTTATATTGCGAAGGCTAAGTTTCTATGAGATTGATTTGATTATTGCATTAGTTTGACTTGTTTGAGTTTCAATGAGATTTAAATCTTTTGCTGCAATGTTGTCCAGGAATTTGAAGAAACTTTCAGTAGAATACAATTACAAGTTAACATGAGTTCGAAACATAAAAAATGTCCTAATGTTGATTGTAGCTCACTATTAGTTTTATACAAGCTATGTCAGATTGTTAGGCATCCCAAAGTTTGGCAATTCGGGGTGAGCCATGATAAATCTTGTGTTGTTGTGAATTTGTGTGATATATAGTCAGATTTAAGTTGATTCAAGGTTAATCCAGTTTTTGCATCAACAAAGTTCAATTCCACATGCGTGTAGGCACAAACAATTTCTAATTAGGAGTTAGAATGAATAAGTTACAAGCGTTTTAAGTTGAAAGGCATTTGGTCTTTTGCCAATTGCATGTAAATGGAAATTTCCGAAAGAAGAAAACTGTAATTAAAAGTTCGTATTTTAGAAGTATATGTTTAAACCATTTAGTATTATGGTATAGTGGTATTCATCTTTATTTGAAAGTAAGAGGTTTTAGATTCGATTCTCGTCAAAGATGATTTTGAACCATATTATTGCTAACTCATTATAAGACTTCGTCTACTCCCTCACCCTCTTAATATAAATAATATCATTTGTTAAACAAAAGGTACCTGTTTAAAATATACTCATATTTCTTATGTAATATTTTGAATAAGGTTACTAGGCAAGTTCTAGATAAGTTGCATCGCCGACGCCGAGTCACATATGAGAACTCAACGGACTCCATTTGCATAGTCAGTTGTCATATATCAAATATTATGCTATCAATCATAATATCAGTATCCTTCTCACCCTTAAGTAAGGAAATCAAATTGCTTGAATCAGATTCTATTATCACCCTATTGCAGCCCTCTTCAGCATAAGCTGACAACGCCTCCCTCACTGCCTCTGCCTCCAATGCCAAGCTAGACACAACCACCACCCCTCTACGCCCTCCGCCCCCATTTGAAACCAACCTGCGAGGTTCCTTACCACCCATCCTACTCCACCCGTCGCTGCCTGCTAAGCCCCATCACAATTAACCTTCAATGGGCCAAACTCGGGCTTCATCCACCGGGATTCCACCTCCCTTCCGCGTCCTGGACCCACTCGGCTGCTCGACATCCCTTTCCGGTTGCTGCACCTCCATCCACTCTCTCCATTACTTATTCATCATGCCAGTTGCCTCAATAGGAGGACTAGTCTCCCCTTGTAACACTGCTGCATTTCGACACCTCCAGAGTCACCAACTACGAAAAACAAACATCGATACTCCTCATATTTATCTCTCTTATCGTCAAAAACTTTAAATCTGAAATTGCACCCAATATTCAACTTGAATTTGGGTTTGCTTTGTTTTGAATAATATTTGCAACCAATTCCACTATAATACCTACAATTGTTTTCAATATCAAATGTTTATTAGCCACCTATCCATTGTAGGTAGGGTCTGCCATGTTGGTACAGTATCAAACTCAATGACATCATGCAATAATTACCTTAATATTCTGTTTAGTTACAAATTTGCGCTACCAAACTCGAGAGGAGCAACGATAATAGTCTCTAAATCTAAGATCTTTTCCCTTCTTCCCCAACCTGTCACTCCACCTCCGCGGCCCCGCCATATATGCCGCCTCACAGCCATAATCTCAGAATACATACTACATAGCACAGATATTTGAAAAAAAGATGAGTTTGAACATTTGAATCAGAACCCAACCCGCGCGATCAAACCATCAACCCAAAACCTTCAACGCTGCTCTATTCTAGCATTAGGTACACATCACGCCTTCTTGGTCACTCTTCAAGGCAATCAATCCGGGCTCATCCACACCTTTATATTTTTCGTTGAAAGTTGAAACCCACTGGAATTAATCTAAAGCATTCATAATTCCAACTTGTAAAGTCAATTCATTTACTCTATCTTTCAATCCTAGCCGTTCGTTTTAGGTTTCATTTCATTCACGAGCTGTGAAAAATATTGAAGAAAGTTTTCGTACTGATGATGAAGATCTAAATGAAGTCACAGTTGTGAAACACACAAGGCACTAATTTGAGGAACGGTGTAATTTCCGTTTAATAAACCCTTGGCTATCCACCGGTATGCTGCTTCAGTTGAATGCAGACCATCCCAGCTAATAAACTGTGCAGGGTTCTCACAAAGTACATTTGCCTCTGGAGTGCCACATAGTGCTGATGAGTTGTAATTGTATGGCCCTCCTCCTCCACAGCATGCTTTGGTAGTTTCCCCAGTAAATCCTGCATTTCCACGAATCCAATAATAATTTGGGGTTTGACTAAAATCTGACAATGTCTAAATTCTTGACGGCAAGTTTGGTAACCATTTCGTTAACTAATACATTTTAGAACTGTCGAAAAATCCTCACATTTATTAACATGCATTGTAAACTATTTTGCAATATTAAGAGAGTTGAAGTACCAAATTGGTCTGGAGACTGATGCAGTTCTAGCATGGCATTGTAGTAATCTGCGTAAATGATATTGACATGAGGATGAAGGCTTTGAATCCGCCTTAATTCTATCTGGAGCAGCTTGTTGTGATACTCGGTAAACTTGTTCAACCAGTTTAGACAGCCAGTCGAAGGGTCGTATTCATCCTCATCTGAAGTTTGATATCTTGTTAGAAAAGCAGGAACGCATCCAAATGGAAAGACGCCCGGTACAAGAAGTGTTGAGGCCCCAAGCGCAATTAACTCCTGCAGAGCAATGCAGCCACTGAGGTTCATAGCCAAAACATTATAAAAAAAAACTGCCTTTTGAGCAAAGAAATTATGATTCCAACTCTTACATTGATTGCTGAAGCTATTGCTTCTATCACAAATGGGACATATTTTTCCACCTGTTCTGTACTTTTTCCTGAAAACAATGCATTGTAGTAATCGTTGCCTCCGATCTCTCCCATCAGAACTAGAGCCCGAAAGCAGTTTGTTGCAGTCTGTAAATTACAGATTACTAATCACTTGTACAAGATGAAAGGCTGTTATAGATGATGTACATAGGACTTATACACTGGGAAATTATATATATAGTAAAAGAGAAAAACGTGGTAGTGTTACTTCCACAGTGTTCTTCCTCTTTTGCCCTTCAGCTGCTCTTCAAGTCTAGCTTTTTTTTGTATATTCCACATTAAAAGGACGGCATTGACCCTGGTGTCCAATAGAAACCTCTCGGCTTCTGCCGAAAACACTAAGGGCTGGTTTGGTATTGCTGTGCTTTGAAAAAAAGCTGCTGTGAGAATAAGTGGCTGTGCTGTGAGAATAAGCGGCTGTGAAATAAAGCCAGCAAAGTGTTTGGTAAACTTTTTTGTAAAAGTGCTTTTGGAAACAAAAAGCAGTATCATAGTGTTTGGTAAACTTTTTTGTAAAACAGCTGTGACTGTGTGAAATGACCAAAAAGGGTATATTACTAGATGTGTTATTAATTTAATTTTCTTAACAAATAAAAGTGAATTACTAAATATATTTTATTTTTAGAAGAAAAATATTTATAAACTTTATCTTAAATATTAATTAGTATGACAAACCACGTGGCATGTTGTTCCCGGCACACCTAAAAATTTCTCCCTTCCGTGACACCTTTTTCTTCTTCTCCTTCTTCTTTTTCTTTTCTTTTCTTTTCTTTTGTTTTGGTTTGTCTGCATCTTTCTTTTTCCTTTCTTTTCGAAAACTCCTCCCTTTCTCTCTTCTTCTTCCCCGTGACAACACACACACACACACACAAATACCCACAGTCGCACAACTCAGGGAGAGTCACCATCATCGCCGTTGAACTGCTTCTCTCTCTCTCTTTCTCTCTCCCCTGCTCGCGGTGCCGGAGTACGCCGAGCATCTCCGGCGAATTTTAGCTTGTTTTCCGGTTGGGTAGGCATGGTTTCTCCCTTCTTAGTCTTGTTAGATGTTGGTTAAATGTAGTTACTGAGTTGGGTTCATGAATTTTCAAGGTTTTGGAGTGTTTTTGGCAAGGGTGGAGGTACACCCAATTTTCCGGCGAGTGCGTGTTTTCCGAGGGATTTTCCGGCCACCACAAGCCGTTTCACGGCGAACCCAAGGTATAAAACTACTCCTCTTGGCTAGTGCTTCATTTTGATACCTAGATCGGGGTCTAGGTTGTAGTTTTGACGTGCGAGAGAGTTCTGGAGAAAGGTCGGTATATTTCATTAAACCTGGACACTGTTCACCCGTGTGTGGGTGAAAATAAGCTGCTTTTGGAAGCTACAAATTGCAGCTTCTTGTCATCTCTTGGTTTTGGGCTTTTTTTCACCCTCAACTTTGAAAAAAAGCTGTTTTTTAAAGTTTACCAAACACCAAAAATTTTCATAGCTTTTTTTCATAGGAGCTTTTTTTTTAAGCACCTCAATCCCAAACAGGCCCTAAAAGCCTAGAACGACAGAATTTTCAGTTGCTTTGCAACGGGTTGGCGATTTTGATCCCCATACTCTGCCTCGATATCTTCCATATCTGCTTCGTGATCCCTTCGATCTGCTTCACGTTCTTCTCGCCCCCTCATCATGCACCCAATTTCTCTAGCCTTCAACAGGTAATTAAATCTGACTTCTTCTCAACTACCCAGAAGCTAAATATTTGATTTTTCGCTGTGGTTTGTTACTTTACCGAATTTGGTTGTTGATATTTTGTTTTTTTTAATGGTCCATTTGTGTTCTTTTGGGTTGTATTTTGCTAAAATTTCATAGAATTTGATTTGGCTGCGTAACTGATTGGCTTAAAATTGTTGTGAGATTGAATATTTCTTGAATTTGATCATTAGATTTCCTTTTTTTGGGAAATTGACGTGCTTTTCCCATTCATCGCCTAAACAAACCCATGCTTCCTCCATCTTCGTCTTCTCCTCTCGCAGTTTGCGCTCTTAGTTCTCAATTGAATTCACAGTAAACACCCAGAAACATAAAGGTACGAAAAATTCCTTTTTTTTTATTTTTTATTTTTAAATTTTAGTTTTTATTAATTTATTCGCAAAGGAAATCAGCTGATAGCAATATTGCCAATTAGTTATAGAAGTTGTATATTTTGTATGCAGAAATTCAAAGCACGCAGAGATCTCGAGTCAAAAACAGAGGTACCCATCCCTTTTTGTTCGATTTTTGCTTCGTTTTTATCTCTGTTTTCGTTTTTGGGTAGGATTTTGTGCTTTATAATTGGGTATAATGTGAAAATTTTGAAGCAGCTAAATCTTATTCAATCATGTTTGATTGATTGTTTATCTAGGGTTTCTTCTATTTTGCTTGGTAGGTTTAAATTGATTTGGGTTTATATTTGATTGCGAGTTAACTAATTTTTTATTAGTTGTAAATCATATTGGTTGCATATCATGAAACAATTTCATGTTTGGTTTAAGAGAATAGACTTGATTCAATGAGATTTGGACTCATCAGTTACAACCATCTGAGATAGGCAAGAGTGTTGGCATTCTTTAGAAAAAATTTAGGAGCTACAAAACTATGCTTTAAATTTGAGTTATGTGATTACTATTTTATCTATTCATCTTACTAAGATTTTGGTAAAATTTCAGGGAACTCTTGCACAGTGAAATGACTCCCACCACCAAAAAACGCAACTGCTGCAATTTCGATTGCAGTTCTTGAAGAAAGGTAAAGCTGCTATGTTTCTGTACAAAGTCTTCAATTTTTTATATGGGGTTTCATTTTTTGTGCTTTTTTTTTCTCTCTTGAGAATATTAATATTGTTGTTAGTTATTAAATTCGACTATTGCATAGGTTAAATTTTACTTCAAATTGTAGTAGTTGTCATACAAGTTTATATTTTTGTATAGAATTGCAGACAGTTTGAATTTTGGATGAGAGTTTAGAATATTTATAAGTTGGTTCTGTTGTCGGATCTCCATATAGCAAATTATCCTACTCTGTATTTCAAAAATCGTAGGTTGTCCACTCTAGCTATACAATTCTTCCATGTATGCTTTCACTGATTGATATAAAATCATACATGAATTTTCTCATTCAAATACTATAGCTAATAAACAGATGATATTAATTTGTTCAATACTGATATTTATCAAATTGTTTTAATTAGATTTGGGGTTATTGATGTGTAGAAATCAAATTGTTTTCTCACAGATGATATTAAATTATTAATCAAAGATGATATTCATTATAGTCAAATAAACTCAGTTTGGTTGAATAAATCAGTCATGGAGTTTATTTTCCAAAAACTGTATTAATTTTGTTTTGACTGCAAATTTAATAGCTTTCTTAACATACAGTTTTATCAAATTCGAGTTTTCTCATTTTCAGATTTTCCGCAGACCACATTTTTTCTCTTTGCAGCATTTTTTGTCTTTGAAAAATGTATATCATGTTTTTAACGTTTTGGTTTCTACATGTTACTTTGACTTTTATACTCTCAATACTGCATTTGTAATTTATGCAGTTATCGTTAGTCCAACCTTATATTTCCCATAAGCCTTTGCATGCATTCAGGTCCACCAAGTTCAATTATTATTTCCCAAAAGATAAGTTAAATTATTAATGTTGTTATTTTTGTGGCATTGAAATTGGCCAACCACACAAGCAAATGGGGACAAGAAACCATTAATGACTTTTTTGGTGCAAGACAAGTAACACTCTCAAGTAAAAACAAAAAAAAATGAGAAAAAATGAGGAGAAAAATTGGTAACTGACCTGAAGATGTGTTGCATAAAAGTGACAGCATTTCTTGGAACCAGTCCAGTTGAATTCTTAGAGAGTCGTTTGTAATTTCATTATATACAGCCATTTCTTCAAGAAAGGCAGTGTCCAGCGCAGCGGCTCCTACTACTGCAAAATTCACACCACCTTCAATGTTGTCGGCAGTTTGGTTATGGCTTTCGAGGTAAGGTTGTACTAGTGGAAGTCCCATAGATTCAGCTGCCAAAAAAAGAAATCAAGTAAAAATCAAGTTCAATCAGAAGCTGGTGATGAAAAATGGTTTAGGGTTTAGCGTCGCTAGCTACCAATGAAGTCTATGACTAAACGGCCGTCGGAGCAGCGTCCGGTGGGATGGTGAAAGTAGGTCTCTCCATAAGGAGGGAAGAAAAAGTTGAAAGATTTGTTAGGGGAGCTGTTGTACAAGTTGCCTGTATCGGAAACTGAATCGCCGAAGCTGATGATTGAGCTGTAGCAACCTAGAGCTTGAGGGATGAATGTGACAACTGACATCATGAGGAGGAGGAGGAGCGTCATCAAAATTGCTTCAAATTCCGAACCCATGCATCACGAGTTCATCTCTCTCTCTCTCTCTCTCTCTCTCTCTCTCGTAGCTTCTTAAGCTTGACTTTGATTGCTAGAATGAGTATATTAGAAGTAAAAATTGGTAATTGATAACTGAAAATTAAGGAAGTATACGAGAAGTAAAAATGAATGTGTAGCTAACGCACCTCATAATAAAACTCCGAAATTTTTTGCCAGTTGTGTGTTGACGTTGATTGCTAGAATGACTATAACCACAGGTTTACAGGTGACACTGACATATCACAATTGTGAAACACGAAGAACTAATTGTTGAAGGGAAGTGTTAATGATATTTTAAAATTTCATTTTACAATTTTTAAATGTGTGTTTTTCTTTCTTAATATAGAAAATTTGGAGTGTAAAATGCGATTTTTGGAATACTAATAACAATTCTCTTATTGAAATATAAATGTTAAAGTTGTTGTTTTAATTTCTTTTTAATATATATAATATTGTTTGTTAAAAAAAATTGTTGTTTTAATATTATAAAATATCAAGACAAATACTTGGTGTGTAAGAGGCCAAGAGGCCTGTGAAAGAAGAGTGGTGGAAAATATCTTCAACCAAGGGCTTTCTTTTTATATATATTAGCAGATGAGCACACATTCTGTGTGTGTGAACAATCGTTCATCTTCTTCTACGTTCTCCTAAAGCGTAATTGTTTCAGTTCATTCAAACCATCCAAAAAATATTATGATTTCATTTACGTGTATGAAAAAATGATGGTGAGACAATTTTTCTTAATAAGTGCATATTTTTTTATCTTATGTAAATGTTTCGATGTAAAATTACTATTTTGCCCTTTTTATGTAAATATTATGTATTAAAAGTGAGGACAAAATAGGAAAAAAAAGGAAAAAGTTCAAAAGATACAAAAATACTATTTTGCCCTCCTCATGTCAACATTGTGAATTCAAAAGTGAGGGTAAAATTGAAAAAAAAGGAGCAAAAAGTTGACAAACCCTCCTCCCACTTCTCTTAATAGAACAAAATAGATGAGAGAGAGAGCGCAGAACTGTAAAGAGTGCAACAAGAACTTGTCTGTGGAGTTGAAAACAAGCCTGACTCTAAACATAAAGCCGGTTTAGTTACAAAAAAACACCAACAATCATAAAATGAAGGGAAAGTTTGTATTTTTTCTTCTTCTCTTCCTTGTCAAAGTTTCAACACCACTGCGAGGAATGACGTATTTTCCTTTTAGTAACGCATTGGCTAGCCAACGGTATGGTGCTTCAGTAAAGTGGATACCATCTCAATTGATAAAGTCTGCAGGGTTTTCACAACGCTTGCCTGTGGAGTACCGCATTGTCCCGATCCATGAGCTGTAATTGTATGCCCCTCCTCCTCCACAGCACACTTTCGGAGTTCCCCCGATAAATCCTGCAATCAAAACGAATCCAAATTTTCTTATCGTAAACAGGTTCGCCCGCTTCAGCATTTGGGAAGCTATATATAGGCATTGTTAACGCTTCAAATATATGCCTAATCTTCTGGGTAGAAATAGAATTACACTAAAAATCCACAAGCTATTCAAAGGGTTGCTATGTGTGAGTAAGGACTAAAAGATATGCACATGAAGTTTCAGTTTGTGAGTTTTTAATTACCAATTCGATTAGAATCTTGAATCTTCATCTTTTAACGAAAAATATGCAAAATACTTGGATAGAAATATTGAGGAGTTGAAGTACCAAATGTTCTGGAGAATGATATAAGTGCATCGTAGCATTGTAATAATCTGCATAAATGATGTTAGCATGAGGATGAAGGTTTCGGTTCCAACTTAGTTATATCTGAAGCTGCTCATTGTGACACTCCACAAACTTGTTTAGCCAAACGTGTTATCGACAAATAAATTGAACGTTGACAATGTAGCAATTGTAATTGTCTAAATAATTGACCATTGTATAAGCTAGAGGGGTGTCGTAAACGGCCATGGATCAAGCTTAGTTTACTTTGTTCGTACGAATATTTTAATGTTGAAAGAGATTTCATGAAACCTCACATCCATTTTCCGTTCATTAAACCAATAATAATCATATGATAAAAATGATGTAAATAATCGTATAAGCATGGTGAAGTGCGCACATGCACTGAACGAATAAAGCCTGTAGGTGTGCGGTAAAATGGCTATGGATATTCGTGTTTTTATGTTAGAAGAGCGATCAAGTTCAAAACCATTGTCTCCCGTTCCATTAATAAAAAATAAATAATTATACCCGATAAAGGCGAAGCTACGGCTAATCGTGTATAGGCTTGAGAAGACTATATCCATGGATCAAATCCTTCTTTAATTTTTAGAAGAGATCTCAAATTCAAATATCTTGTTTATTTATCAAACCAGCAATAATTATACGATAAATGGAAGTAACTAATCATATATAAGCTAAATGGTCTTGGTAAATTGCCATGGATCAAGCCCTTGGCAATGTAGCGATAAGTAGCTTCTGTTAAGTGAATTCCATCCCAGTTTACACAGGAAGAAGGATCTTTACAGGCTGTTGATCCGATGTGTCCGCACCTTGCTGAATTATTGAAATTGTATGGTTCTCCTCCTCCGCAGCATGCCCTTAGAGGCCCGCTTTTGAATCCTGTAAAAAATCAATTAAAAAAAAATTACGATATTTAATACAATATATAAAAAAACTAAATATTGTAATTTTGATTCAAGTCAATAATAATTTCAATGAATGATTTTTTGAACAAAAAAAAAAAAAAAAAAGTAATATATAGAACTTACCATAATGTTGAGGGGCGTGATAAAAGGGCATGATTGCAATAAAACTATAGATGAAGTCACAGTTGTGAAACACATAAGGTACTAATTTGCGGAACGGTGTAATTCCCGTTTAATAAACCCTTGGCTATCCACCGGTATGCTGCTTCAGTTGAATGCACACCATCCCAGCTGATAAACTGTGCAGGGTTTTCACAAAGTACATTTGCCTCTGGACTGCCACATAGTGCCGATGAGTTGTAATTGTACGGCCCCCCACCTCCACAGCATGCTTTGGTAGTTTCCCCAGTAAATCCTTCATTTCCATGAATCCAATAATAATTTAGGGTTTGACTAAAATCTTACTATGTTTGAATTCTTGACGACCAGTTTGGTAAACATTTAGTTAACTAATACATTTTAAAACTCTCAAAAAATCCTCACATTTACTAAAACGCATTGTAAAAATTTTGCAATATTAAGGGAGTTGAAGTACCAAATTGGTCTGGAGACTGGTACAGTTGCAGCATGGCATTGTAGTAATCTGCGTAAATGATATTGACATAAGGATGAAGGATTCGAATCCGACTAAGTTCTCTCTGGAGCAGCTCATTGTGATACTCGGAAAACTTGTTCAGCCAGTTTAGACAGCCAGTTAAAGGGTCGTATTCACTCTCATCTGAAGTTTCATATGTTGTTAGATAAGCAGGAATGCAGCCAATTGGAAAGTTTCCGGGTACAACAAGTGTTGAGGCGCCAAAAGCAATCAACTCCTGGAGAGCAATACAGCCATAGAAATTCATAGCCAACAAGATTATAAAAAAGACTGCATTTAGAGCAAAGAAATTATGATTCCAACTCTTACATTGATTGTTGAAGCTATTGCTTCTATCACCAATGGAACATATTTCTCAACCTTTTCTATACTTTTTCCTCCAAGCAATGCGTTGTTGTAATCGTTGCCTCCGATCTCTCCCATAAGAACTAAAGAGCTCGAAAGCAGTTTGTTGCAGTCTGTAAATTAGAGATCACTAATCACTTGTTCCAAATGAAGAACTATTATAGATGATATGCTTATAACTTATACATTGGAAAATATGCAATAATAAAGCACAGTTGACCTAATTTAAATTAAAAAAAAAACAGAACTCTGGTAAATAGAGAACAAGTCTAATACAAACCACGAATTAAGGCCTCTTTTGTAGTCTATTTAGGACTCATTTGAGAAGTGTTTTTAAAGAACTCAAAACGCTTTTAAAGCAAATATTTTTTGAATTAATTCTTAGCAAAAATGCAAGTTAATCCTGAAAAATAACTTCAAGCGCTTTTTGCAAGAATCACTTCAAGTGTTTTTGGAACTCAGAAACTTTTTTTTTTTCTAAAAATTTCTTCAATCATTTAAAAACACTTCTCAAACTAACTCTTAGTAATACTCCTTATTTATTCTATTCAAACATTAAAAGCCGACCAAGTTCAATTTTTAAAGTTATGCACCGAAAAAAATGTTCAAATATTAAAGTTGTTATTTATGTGGCATTGACCGCCAACCACACAAGCAAATGGGGACAAGAAACAATGTCTTTTTGGTTCAAGACAAGTAACACTCTCAAGTAAAAAAATAAAAAAAGAAAAGAAAAAATGAGAAGACAAATTGGTAACTGACCTGAAGATGTGTTGCATAAAAATGACAGCATTTCTTGGAACCAGTCCAGTTGAATTCTTAGAGAGTTGTTTGTAATGTCATTATAAACTCCCATTTCTTCAAGAAAAGCAGTGTCCAGCGCAGTGGATCCTACCACTGCAAAATTCACACCACCTTCAATGTTGTGGACAGTTTGGTTATGGCTTTCGAGGTAAGGTTGCACTAGTGGTAGTCCCATATATTCAGCTGCCAAAAAAAAAAATGAAAGTAAAAATCAAGTTCAATGAGATGCTGGTGATGAAAAGTGGTTGAGGGTTTAATGTCGCTAGCTACCAATGAAGTCTATGATTAAACGACCGTCGGAGCAGCGTCCGACCGGGCGGTGAAAGTAGGTCTCTCCATATGGGGGGAAGAAAAAGTCCAAAGATTTGTTAGGAGAGCTGTTGTACAAGTTGCCCGTATCGGCAATTGAATCGCCGAAGCTGATGATTGAGCTGTAGCAACCTAGAGCTTGAGGGATGAATGTGACAACTGACATCATGAGGAGGAGGAGGAGCGTCATCAAAATTCTCTCTCTCTCTCTCTCTCTCTCTCCCTCTCTCTCTCAAGTAGCTTCTTAAGCTTGACTTCCATCTATCAAAACAGTATTACATATAGACACTGAGGCAGAAATATAGCACGTGACATTATTTAAACCAACAGTCAAACAGTAAGTTAGGTACTGTTAGGTACGGTCATGACCTGAATCTACCCACAAGCATGGTTTCTACATAAGAAATTGGAACCCCACCGAATTTATTGTGTGGAGAAAATTTTCATTGTGATGGGAATACGGATGGTATACTACATGTTTTTTACATAAGTGGTGAAAATTTTTATTTTTTAAGTTATTAATTTTTTAACACATTTTATTATTTGTATAATAACATGTGGTATCCCACCTGTGTACCGGTCACATTGAAAAATCTCTTCATTTTGTGAGGATCATAGGGATTCTTACATCTTAGCCATTCATCATGTATCATGTGGTCGGAAATTATTTGACTTTTTTATTTAAAATTAAATACAAATAGTACCTGATGAAAATTGGTCGTACGATGTAGGATGAACGACTAGAATGTGGGGATAAGATACCCATAAAGTGGATCCGGAGAGGATCATCTTCCTCTGGTCTCCTACACTTTAATTTAACCAATTATTTCTTAAATTTTCATTATTGGCAAATTTTTTCCAAATTTTAATTTTAGTCAATTATTCCTCTGAACTTTTATCATTAACCATATTTCCTTCTAAACTTTAATTTTAATCGATTACCCCTTGAATATTTATAATTGGCCAGTTTCTATTCATGAATTTGTTGAGATGAGTAACTACTTTTCTTATTTGAATTTAAGTCTTCAATTGACATAGGTGAACCGAGATGGTCATGTGAATTAAGTCACACAAAAGGCTAATGAAATGGCATACATAACAACCCCAACATGTTGCTGAAAAAGCAAGACCTTGAAAAAGATTCGTAGTTGTCCACGTTAGTGATAAAATTCAAACAAAAAGTGTATGGAGTGAACTAGCGAATGAGAAGAAGAAGCAAAATTAAAAACAATATGTTGTCCACTATCCTCAGACAATTGCTATGTGTTGTGCACGTAACTAAGATGGATGAAAAATTGGTTGAAAATTTCCAAAATCTAACGTCAAATGGAGAATTTATAAAAAGCTCAAAGGGGCTAAAACTAAAGTTTACGAGGAAAGTGGCCTCATTAAAGTTCGAGAGGGTAATTGACCGAAAGTAAATTTAATGAAAAAAATTTAGCTACTCATTACAAGTTCTGAAGAAAAATCGACAAATACCTGAAGAAATAATAATAAAACTCCGAAATTTTTTGTGAGTTGAGTAGAAGTTAATTGCTGGAATAAGTATAACCACAGGTTTACGGGTGACACCGACATGTTACAATTGTGAAACACACGAGGAACTTACGCGAGGTATGGCGTATTTTCCTTTTAATAACGCATTGGCTAGCCACCGGTACGCTGCTTCAGTAAAGTGGATACCATCCCAATTGATAAACTCTGCTGGGTTTTCACAAGCACTCGCCTGCGGAGTACCACATTGCGTTTAATCGTAAACAGGTTCAGCTTCAGCATTTGGAAACTATGCGTTGTTAAGGGCCTATTGACAAAGCTAAGATTGAGTCGTAACTAAAATAGATGCACATTGTTCTTGCTTTCGAGATAAGATCAAACCAGCAGAAGTCCGAGGGATTGAGCTGCAAAGATAAAGCGAAATCAGAAGCTGATAAAAAATCAGATACTTGTGTGGTGGTTGTAGTTTTAAGATATGATCAGCGGATGATGCTTAACTATACCAATGAAGTCGATGATTAAGCGGCCTTCGGAGCAGCGTCCGAGGTGGTGAAAGTAGGTCTCCCTGTATGGAGGGAAGAAGAAGTGGAAATGCTTGTCATGGGAGCTGATGTACAAGTTTCAGGTATCAGCAAGTGAATCGCCAAAGCTGAAAATTGAATTGAAGCAGCCAAAGGCATGTGGGAAGAAAGTGAAAATTGATATGAGGAGGAAATTCATCCAATAATATGTTTGAAATGACGAATCCATAGAATTGATAGATCTCTCTCGCTGAGTCGAAAGAGAAATTCTTGTGTCCAGACACTCATATAATATGATTTGTATTCCATATAATATATTGAAGAAATTTTGGGTATTTAACTACTATGCATAAATAATGGTATTTTAAGTGTGGATTAGGAAAGCAAGTTCGATCGGAAATTCCGATTTTAACCAAAACAGTTCTAAATTTAGCATCGGGCTGGACGAAATTGCCTACACTATTCATTCTGTTGAAAAGTAAACAAAATGTGATCACATTTATTCAATTGATGTTTGGACGCAAAAAACCTTGACCCACATTATTTTAGAGCTCATTTAAAAATAGTTTTAAAACAACTGAAAGTACTTTTAGATAAATTTTTTTTTTTTTTTTTCAAATGCTGTTTAAGTGTTTCATCGTTCTTGCAAGAAGCATCAGTTTGCACATAGACTGATACTTCTCGCAAAAAAAATAAAACATTTCAACTGTTTTTTTTTTTTTTTTTCAATATTCAGTTGCATTTTTAGAGGGAATTGATTCCACTAACATTTTCTCAAAACTGCTTTTAGCTTTTTAAGAAAACTTCCAAATGAGAGTTTAGTGGAACAAACATGTCAAGGTTCCCTTCGTCCAAACAAAAAAACATGTTTGGGTTCCCAACATAAAGAATGGAATGAAATCACAGAACTTATTGCAATTATTCCGGTTGGGTGAGAATACATTACACAACAAGCAAATACATTGCTTCTATTATTTCAATAGCTCTTATTTAATACAGCAAGCAAAATTTACAACAAAGTACATTGCTTTCAAATTTTCTAACTCTCCGGTTTAGATCTTCCGTTTTGATTCTTTCGACTGCGATCTGTTTACTGAGGATTTGGAGGTCGGCTGTTGGCGGCCGAAACTCGGGATCCCCATTCCAGCAGCTCTTTGCTAGTGTCATCCTTGTGCACAAACACTTCAATAAAGCATAGACTATCCTTGTGCTCCCCTGTTGCCTTCGCAATTGCTTCTGTTAAATCCTCCTCTGTACGTACCTGTATCAAAGCAAGAATAATCATCGTCCCCTGCATCAGATTAGCTATCAGGATTAGGGAAGTTATTTCTTTTATGCTAACCTTGGTAGTCCAGCATTTGCCTTCGCCATTGTGGATGGCATCGACAAGGCCGGTGTAATCCCAGTTCTTAATCACATTGTATGGACCATCGTGAATCTCTACTTCAATTGTGTAGCCTCCGTTGTTGATAAGAAATATAATGGTGTTTTGTCCACATCGGATCATTGTCGAAATGTCCTGTGCGGTTACCTGAAGGGAGACACTATTTACCAACCAAGCGCCATATATCTCTCTCTAAAACATAAACTTTATCGATCGGAAAAATTATAAGGCAATGGTAATTTCTTATCTTTTACCGTTTTAAATGATTAAAACAAAAGAAGAAACTGTTTTGCAGAAAAACTTTAGTTAATTTAAACCATCTCTTATCAATCTTATCATTTACTATTTTTCATGTGTCCTTATTTGACAGTCGCATTCCAGCTCCATGGTACTCTTGATCCTGATATAACTAACCTGGAAACTCCCATCACCAATGCAAGCGATCACACGTTTATCTTTGGCACCCTGAGCATAGCCAAGAGTGGCGCCCACCGACCATCCAATTGATCCATATTGCATCTGAAATTCATACCTGAATAAAAATGATACAACCGGTTGGTAGTCCGTTGCGTAACATGCAAAGTTAATCATATTCGAGAACCACATAAATGAGTTGTCTAAAGGAAACCGCATCATACCCACAATTCTCAGGCAGTCGGAGCTTCTGACAATTGAACCATGAGTCTCCAGTTTCAGCAATTATCGCAGAGTCTCCACTGATAATCTCCTGTAAAAGTTAAATAAATAATTAACAATTAGAAATCTCAATATGAGAAGCACAAACAGAACATAGACAGCTCAAGCATACAAAACAGAACACTCTGCTCCTACCTGAATGTGCTTAAAAAGAATATTGACCCTCAGAGGCTCATCCTTCTCACTCTTCAGAGGGATGCCATGGGGAACAAAGATACGATGGTAATTCTCAACAGCTGTACTGTTTTTCTTTAGCTTCTTGGCCAATGCACTCAAGAAGTCCGCCATGAAAACCCAGCCAAAGGACGGACCATCCCCAATTGTCACACGATTTGGCTGCACAACAATCGCTTTCTCCTTCTTGATCAACAAGGAATACCCCACAGAGCTATAATCATTGAAAATGGGTCCAACAAAAACATAAGCATCAGCAGACTCCACAATCTCACCGCAGAAGGTGGTGCTCACAGCACCCCAATAAGTCCCAATGAAATGCGGGTGGTGCTCGGGCACCAAACCCTTACCAGAGGGCATTACAGTGATCGGGTACCCGCTAGCATCTGCAAACTCCATAAAGGCCTGCTGTGCTTTCGCTACTCTCAACTTGGGGCCACCGACAATCACAGGTTTCACAGCCTTGTTGAGGAAAGCAGCGGTGGCTTCAACTGCTGCCTCCAACCCACATTGGTTGCTTACTTTCGGTGCAAGGAAGAAGGGGACCGGCTCTCTGGAAAATGTGGGATGAGGAATTGCAGGCAGGTTGCAGCTTATGCTTATGTATACAGGCTTGCTTTCTTTCAATGCTGTTGAGATTGCTGTGTCTATCTGCTCATGTGCATCTTCCAAATTGTTCACCACTGCCTGTCACAACAATTTGCACCAAATTCAATATATTTGGAAACACAAAGGTCATATTTATAATTAGGGAAATTTTTAACATGGCCCCCCTGAACTTAAGATCTGATTCTGATTTGCCCTAATATTTCAAAACGTATCACTTTACCCCTACAATTAATCAAATTTTCTGTCAAAAGGAAATAATAAGGACTCCATTGAGAAGTACTTTTTATGAGTGAAAAGCTTGTAGAAAAAATATTTGTGGATTCCAAAAGAATTTGAAATGTTTTTTCTAGATTAACTTATATTGCATTGATTGCAAAAATATTTTCCCTAAAAGCTATTCAGATATGTGAAAGTACTTTTCAAAGAAGCCCTAATTTTGTCTATTTAAGTTTAGGTACGATGCTCAAAACAAAATTAAGAGTAAATTGTAGCAATAATCCTTTAATTTTAACTCAATTGAAGCAATGATCCCTCAACTAAAACTTTATTATTATTGGTATCTTAATTTATCAAAACATACGTACAGTTATAGTCTATCAACTAAAAATTTATTATCAATTGCCCTTTAACTTTAATCCAGAAGAAATGGTACTTTATCTTTAACTTAATTAGAGCAATAATCCCTTAACTTTAACCGAATTGTAGCAATAGTCATTCCAACGTAACTCATTTTGACAAAATTCTGATAAAGTTGACAAAAAATGATCATAGCTACATGTTTAGATGAGTTAAGAGATCCCAATTGTAGCAATTGTCCTTCCAACATAATTTATTTTGACAAAATTCAAACAAAGTTATAACATAATTTAAGATGAGCAGTAATGAATTTTTAGTTAAGAGAGCATTCCTACAATTTACTCTAAAATTAAAAACAGATGGGGCAACTCGGTAAAAAGGCACGAGTTCAAGGGCATTGCTAAATTTTTTTTATTTTTCTAAACCAAGAATATTCTTTTTCCTAGCAAGACTGAAAGCGAGCTTTACCTGATGACATGTGACGGTTTGGAAGCACCGAAGCTCCTGAGTAAAATCGGGCAACCCGATCGTGTGGTGGAGGATCCGGTTCGTGCCGTAATCGTTGGAGTTCGGCCCACCTACTATGCAGATGACCGGCAAGTTCTCGCTGCACGCACCGGCGATCGCGTTCAGCACACTGAGCCCGCCGACAGTGAACGTAACGACGCACGCTCCAACCCCCCTGGCGCGTGCGTAGCCGTCAGCAGCATAACCGGCGTTGAGCTCGTTGCAGCAGCCGATGAGGTTGAGGCCGGGCTCGGCGACCAGGTGATCGAGAAGCGTTAAGTTGAAGTCGCCGGGAACGGAAAAGACATCATGGGCTCCGATTTCGACAAGTCGCCGAGCCAGGTAGCCGCCCAGCGTTCCGCCGGAGGCGGCGGGTAGGACCGGCAGCGGAGCCGCGCCGTTTGTTGAGCCGATATGAGTAGAAGCGTTCATGGATAATTGTAAAATGATGGTTTAGAGTTTGATCAGAGGGATGATTATTACTGTGGTCGTTAGAGAATTGTTTTGGTGGTGTATCTGTATATATACACGGTGGAGTGGAGTTTTAGTGGTGGTTTTGAAACCTGTGGGTGACTTTGTAATATGATTAGTATTAAAACATCTAAAAGTTTTCTTTTTTCAACTTAAAAAATATTTGAAAGTTTTTTATTTTTTATGTAATAATATATTAACTGTTAAGAGCATCTCCAATAAAAAGATATATAATCGAGATGAAAAAATTATATTTCATCTCATTAGTAAATGAGAGTTTTACTCCCATAAGAGATGTAAATGGGAGGTTTTACTTTCTGTTTTTGTGGGCGGGACTCACCCACAAAAGATGTAAAAAGTATATATATATTTATATTTTCCATTTAAGATGTGCATTTTATATCTTGCCATTAGAGAGTTTCTCGATTAGCTAAAAATGTAAAATACACATTTCAATGTACATAGTATTTTTATTAGAAATGCTCTTATATACTTAAATTAAAAGGTGAAAATAAATGGGCATCTTGTAATTATTTACAAAAATTTTAGATTTTAAACATCTCAGTCATAAGTAAATATTTATAATGCTGGACCTTAATATTATGTTTTAGACACAAAAATTTAAGGTTTTGAATACAATAATTATTTATTAGGATTTGAGCAAAACCACTTATCAATGAGCTAATCCTAATAATTTTTTTTCAAATTTATCTTTGACAAAAATTAAATTTAAAACACCATTACTATAAAGATTGTTTAAAGGTGGAGTTTGATCTCTTTTGATTTGGTAATTGGCTGTTTTAGCTTTTGGCTTTGGCTTTTGGCTTTGGTGGTCGGTTTTGAGAGGCTGTGGTTTTAGGCAGTGGGTTTGATTATTTTAATGTCCTTAATCACCACAAAAGTAGGAAAAATTTGGATTCTTTTGGATTGTGATTCGTGACCACTGTTTGAAAAAACAGCAAACCAGAAGCTGCTGATTGCTGGTTTTCAATTTCAATTCCGACGTTTTGTTTCAAATGTCTACGTGAGCAGAGAGAAAAGTTCAGCCTTCTGGTCATTCACAGGAGAAATTTTTCCAACTGCCGGGAACACCATGACACATGGTGTTCCCTCACACATCAAGATTTGACATCTTGAATATCCTTCAATTTTATATTTCAATAAATATAAAAAACTAAATCCTAATGTGTGAAGGAATACCATGTGTCATGGTGTTCCCGGCACATGGAAAAATTTTCCCATTCACAGAGAGATTTTTAATGTGTTAAAAACATGATTAGATATTTTATTTCATAAACTATGTTGTCGTGCGACGAAAAATATCAAAAAAATATGTTCTTATAATCTTACTTGTAAAACTCTACAAAAGACCAAATTTTTAAAATCAAAGTTGCAAACCAAATGTGTAGTTGTAGATAATTAGTTATTAATTAAGTATCGATTAATATATTTTTTTATTTATTAATAACATATTATTTGATTTATAAATTTGATATCTCTAATATTATTCTTACAAAAATGCAAATGTAATCATGAGTTTTCAAAATGTCTTGTCAACCCAATCTTTTTCTTGTATTTTTTTTTCAAGAGAGGTATGGTCCATGTCCTTTCTTTCTTTTTTTCTGTATTTTCTTTTTCAAAATGTATAAGGTGTATGTCTCTTCTCTTTGTATTTCGTTTTTCTTGTTCTATGAGGGGTAAGGTTTATATCCTTCCTAACTTGGTGTAACTTCTTTTTTCCTATCAATAAATTTACCTCGTCCATTGAGGTTTTTCAAAAAAAAAAATGTTACAAATTATTTAACGACAGTTTTACCACTTATTCAGTCACATTTTTCAATTAAATTTTGCCTTGAATTTTTAAGATATGATGCAAAAATAAGCAACGTGTCCTACATGAATTTTGAAAAACATACTAAACTTTACAAACTATTAAAAGTTCTAAGTTGTAGATTTGATTAATTTATTACTTCTATAAGAAGATTTTTTTTTTTTTTATAAACAACTGCATTAGTAAGTTATATTATTAAGAGAATTATTATTAGCACTTCAAAAATCTCATTTGGTACTCCAAACTTACTATAATTAGAAAGAAATATACTTATGAGAAGTGTAGAATGAAATTTTTGAAATACTAATAACAGTTCCCTTCTTAATTGTTAAAAGAAAATAAATTAATAAAGATCAAACTCGAACTACAGTGTATAAGCATAATTATTTTCCGTTATTGTAGTAAAGCAGGGGTTAAGCCAACAAAAACTTTACACAGCATATTTTTCAAATGGCCCATGTACTTTTGTGCTCGGTGTACTAACAAATTTTACTAGATGTACCCGTTGGGGAAATTTAATTAAATGTTTTAAAAATTGTAATTTTCACCATACCGATTGTAAATTGTGGAACGGAAGCAGATATCAGTCTCTAATTTATTTTAAAAAGTTTTGAATAATATGATTACATGGATGTGTGGACTTTTTTTTTTTCCCAGTTTCTCGTACACTCCATTTTATTTTAATTAAAATAACGAACGTAATTAAACAGGGATATATGTACTAAAAATGATGTGTGTTATCATTTCTATATCCACAAAAGAATAATATGTCCCAAAATCAAGGATATTGTATGTTTCTCGGTCACTATTTCCTAATCCTACCAGGATAGGAACGCCATATTAGAGAAGTACCACAACAAATTATGATGTAAAATTGTCAACATAAAAATGTACAAGTGAACTACATTACAAAATTTGTGAACCTAATTAGGTGAGATTTGGCTCACCTAATTAATTAAACTACATTACAAAAGTAGACACATAGTTAACATCAATAGTTAAAAATTCATTGAGCCTAATCTCGCCTAGTTAAATAAACCATATTACAAAAGTAGACACCAATCAAGCTTTCCTATTGGACAACGAGTTAAGGACTCAGTGCCCTAATGCCAGATAGCTGCAGAAAAGCACAAGCCCGAAAACAAAATATGTGCCCCGGCCACACACTCACAATTCAAACTACCTGAGTTCGTTATAGTATTTCCCGTCATACTCCAATCACCCAATAAATTGGTATTCCTAAACGAGTCATTCAAGGTATAACGAACATATCCTGTCTTCACATAGAATCAAGAACATGATCAAAAAGGATAAAAAAAAAGGGCTAATTCGGATAGAGCGATCAAACCAAGAAGTGATTACTAATTTTTCCACATAAAAAGAGTGCAAAATTATTTCCCAATTTATTATTATGAAACTTTAAAGGTACCAATAGAATTCACAGATAATGTTTCTATGATAGCATAGAATTTAGTCGAGTAATAACTAATGAAAATTTCTCAGGAGTAATAGTTAATGAAAATTTCTAATTGCAAACACAAATTTCTTAAATTTAATTAAACCTAATAAATTCGTTGAATTTCTAAGGCTTTCTTTTACATTGTTTGAACAAATCTTCAACAAAAAATCAACACAAAGTGGAAAGATCGAACTAAACAGTGGTCGGAACAAACTGAACAAAACACTATCAAATTACACGCTACGAAACAAATAGTAATTAACAAGGAATCTTCGATGTGAACCACTTCATGATCGAAAAGGGAAGCTTGATCAACGCCAGAGCAAACTCAACAATGATCGTCACGCACAAGCAGCACGGACATATGCAAGTCAACGCCAACCCGACTATCCAGATGACGACGCCAATGACGGAGAGGATGAGAGCGACGAAGGCGAAGGGCAGGCCGAGGAGAAACCCTAGCGGCCTGCATTCGCAATCGTCTCCGCAGCAGCAGCTCATTGATTGTTTTTCTGCTGTTCTTGTTTCTCTTCTACTTCTTTATAGTTGGTAGGTTGTAGAAGGCGATACGGGAAGGCAACTTCGTTTGGTTTGTTGTCGATTGTAGGAAACGATATGACTAAGGAATAGGTATTTGGGGTATATATGTAATACTATTTCACGGAGTTAAACAAGGACTTGTATTCTGCTGCCGCCTTTACACCCTAATCCACAAAGAATTCCTATATATTTTCGGAAAAGTCTGCCGCGTGTAGCCCATCCTGGTCGTTTATTTTTATGGAATTCACAATAACAACGGTTAAGATCAGCTCCTCCACACGATTTGTTTATCTTGCATGTATTTTTTTTTTATTTCATTAAGATGTTACAATGAGGGCATAGAAATAAGAAGCAAATTGGATTTGATTACGTATTTTAAGAGGAAGTTAACTTTTTCGATTCGTTCACTTATCAGTAATGCGAAAATAAAGAATCGGATAATTTTGAAATGGACAAAAATGTAAGGAAAGATAATTAGATTGACACCTCTTCCTACTTAAACAAAATTTTGAAATTGTGTTATTCCATTACGAATTTTGGTAATCTTACTGTGAGTTATATGCAAATAAACGCGAAAAAAGTCATGAAGGGAACACATTATCTTTCTTTTCATTCTCATTACTGATAGTAAACGAGATCTAAAATAATTTCGATTCTCATTCGTTTTAAGTAAGTTGGAGAAAACAAACTTGAGTTCATGGAGTATAACCCATTGCTTTACTTACTTTGACCAAACTCGGGTGGCCAAAAAGAAATGTTGTTTTCGTTTTATACGCAGAGAGATTTGCAAAATAAAATAAAATAATAATAATATAAAAAAAAAAAAAAAAAAAAGCATCTTTGTGATATGCGAAACAAACCAATAATACATTCCCTGGTCATTCTCCTACTTTCCTTGACCAACGAGAGCCTCCTTTTCCGACTCCAACCTCCACATGGACATGCATTTTATTTTGCAAATACAATCATTCAAAGAATCGAATACCTGTTTTAACTCTATTATTTTTCTGCTGTATTAAAGAGTTTTTTTTTTCTTTTTTTTTTTCAAGCGATATTGGGATGAGGAAACTCAGAGTTCTGGGTGGAAAGATATTAGCGTCTAGAAACATTTTTAAAATAGTTAAAAATATTTTTGGTGAAAATATTTTTAGTATAAATCCTTAAACATGCAAGTGAATCCTGAAAAGTGTCTTCCTCAAGAAACACATAACTGGTGCTTCTTACCGTTGCAAGAAGCGTTTTAAGTGCTTTTAGAATCCAAAAACATTTTCTTTAAAAACGCTTTCAATTATTTTAAAAACACTTTCAAATGATTCCGTAAATTGGCATTTTGATGGTCACATCACAGAGCCTATTAATGTACAAATACAATTAGGTGACTATTTAATTATTGATCAGCAAATCATTCTGTGGTTTAGCTTTGAGAGTGAAAAAACTTGAATTACTGACTGCTAACTATTGCTTTGAGAGTGGACAAATATTCCCCTTCCACAGAAAATTACCTTTGAACATGGTTTTGGCTTGTCCAATTGAGCAACATTCTATTCTCCCCCGAAAGCCCGGGCAGTCCGCTTGCGTGAACTCAATGATACACCGGCTGAGTTAGCACCCGTTAATTTGTTCGCCAGGTTCAAAACCGAGCTAGGAGGCTTATCTTCAGGCTCCCCTACAGCTTCAACATCGCCCGCTCTCTTTAGTCGTTGCAGCGAACTTGTCTTCAACCATATGAAGGCTCATCAACCACTATCAGTACCAATCCAGCTACAGGCGGTGTCTTTAGATATCCCGCTTGACTTCATTTTCTCTCTAAGCTCAATTACACTTTCCCATTTCCCAGCGGCTGCTAAAGTATTTGAGAATGCAACATATGCCCCAGGCCGACCATCAGGATTCAACTTAAAAAATTCCTTGGCAGCTATATTTGCCATTCCAACATCACCATGTAATGTGCTTGAACTAAGAAGAGCAGCCCAAACATCGGAATTGGGCTTCTCGGGCATCCCCATTGCAAACTCCCACGCTTGACGCAAACTCCCTGCACGTCCCAAGAGATCAACCATGCAAGCATAATGCTCCATCCTTGGTTTCAACGAGTAGTCCCTATCCATGCTTTCAAAGATCTCAAGGCCTTTGTCAACTAGCCCAGCATGTCCGCAAGCTGATAACGCACTGAGGAATGTGACAAAATTGGGTTCAATTTGGTGTTTCCTTTGCATTATGCTAAAGAACTCAAGTGCTTCGTTAGGATATCCGTTCTTCCCATAACCATCGATCATTGAAGTCCATGAAAACACATTTTTTTGGGGCATGTGGTCAAAAATTCTCCGAGCATCCTCAACTCTTCCGCATTTTGAGTACATGTCAATAAGAGCACTTCCCATCTTTATGTCCAAAAACAATCCAGTCTTCATAAGATGACTTTGGATTTGTTGGCCAACTTCAAACGATGCCAACACCGAGCAAGCTCCAATAACACTAGCAAAGGTCGAGAGATTAGGTTGGAAATTCAACCGTTGCATGTCAATGTAAACGTCAAGTGATCTCCGAGCATACTCAACCGATTTGCTGTAACCTTCAATCATTGCGTTAAATACCACCACATCTTTTTCAACCGTTTTCCTAAATATATCTTCAGCATCTTCCACAGATCCTTGATTCATGTACCCAGAAATCATCGATGTAGAACATATAACATTCTTTTCCAACATCATATCAAACACAGTCCTCGCATAACGGACCTTCCCATTCTTAACGTATGAGTCGACGAGCGCAGTATAAAGTACCTCATCAGGCGCAACATCTGTTCTAATCATCTGGCCATGCACTACTCTTCCTAAACTATGCGGCAATGCGACATCACCAGCACAAGTAGAGGCTCTCAAGATCATCGAAAACGTATACCCATCAAGCTTCTCACCAGATAAAACCAGTCCCCGAACCAAGTTAAGCGATTCTTCTACCTTCCCACGTTTGAGGTATCCACCGATCAAGTAATTATAAGCGGAAAGAGTCTGTGCAGGCAATTCATCAAACACTTGGCGTGCATAAGCCAATGAACCACATTTGAGGTGGAGTATAAGGAGTTTGATGGAAATATTGACATTGGGTCGGAACCCAGATTTGAGAATCCGGGTATGGATCTTTCGGCCATGCGAAGGGTTATCTGAATTGATGAATTGTTGCAGAGCAGATGATAGACCGGTGGCGATTGTCTGGGAGACGGAGCCTCGTGGTGGCGGTAAATTTTGACTTGGCGGGGGAGGCATTTTCTGGTAAATCGACGGTCTGGTTATTGGTACATTTCCATTTTTCATTTGCACAGTTGGATCTCGTTATCTAATTTGGGTTTTGTTTGGGCCAAAAATTCAATGGCAGAAGGTTGGGCTCAATTCTTGCACTAGGCCCAAGAGTGGTGGCCCATAGGCCCATCAACTTCAGCGCAGGCCATTTGTCAAATATGAATAAGAACAGTGGTTTCCACACAAATAACCTCCTCTTATACACGCATACGTGATTTAAAATATCAAAAAAGAACAAATCACAAATGCAGACATAAATAAATAGACGTGCGCAGAAAAAAGAAAGTACGCTAAACTCAAATTTTCAAATAAACAATATTTAGCCTTTGGACTCGTTTGAAAGTGTTTTTCAGTGCTCAAATTGTGTTCATCGATCTCATGTTGTCCTACAAATAGTAAAAGCTGACCTCCCCTTGTATAGATTTGGTGTTCATTAGTTTGACCGTTCTACAAATTGAGATGAGAAAAATGTGGGCTTGTTTCAAAGTGCAGAGAACGAGATGAGATGACCGATGATTTATGCAAGTAAAGTTGCCGCTGTCACCCAATGTATCAAGGCTCAAAGCTTAGTTCCAGATTTGGTGTGCGGGACAAAAAAACAAAAGGCTGATGAAGTATTACGATGACTTACTCTGATGTGTAGTTCTTCTCACTTACTAAGGTAATCCTCTAACTCAAAAGGCTCAAAGCTAATCCCTTTCAACAAATGTGATTAGAGCAGTTGAGTTGGTTCAGTATTAAGTTGAGAATAAATTTCAGGTTGATAAATGGAGGGACATTACATGGGTTTATAAGTAAGTTGGGCTACTTTCTATATTGCCAATTAGTTTTATGTGAAACCTAAACTTTCTTCATAGTATCAAAGAAGGTTGTCCCACATGTGAAGTCAAACGATCACATGCGCTCCATATCATCTCATTTGTATTGTCCACGTGTTAAATTTGAAAATTTGTAAAAAAAAATTAAAAAAAAAATGTGAGGATGCGAGTTGAGAATGAATCTCCCATTAATGGAAGGAAAGACATTGTCTGAGCTTATAATTAAGTAAGTTAAACTACTCCCTAAATTGCCAATGATTTTATGATGGAATCTCAAAGCCAGGTATTTCGATTTTCTGTTGGTACATGTACAATTTATAACATAAACACATTGTCTAAATTAACTATTATATTTGTAAATGGGGCTTTTAGATTTTAGGGTTTCAATAAGATTGTTTTTAGATTTTAACCTGAATGGTTTTAAAAATCTAATATAAGTCCCTATTTTTAAAACTTACCATAGTTAAGTAATTATAGGACATTTATTATTTATAAAATTACCATTCAAAATTCTTTACCCATCCATAATTATGTTTTTTTTTATTTTGTGCTCTAATCGTATTAATGGATAAAAAATTATTCAAAATTTAAATTCTCATTATTAAAAAAATTCAACAACAAAACAAAATCAATTTATACATAACATTCGGTATCTTATTTTATTCATAGGTAGTATCAATACGTAAGTTTTGGTACATAACTTTAGGTACCTTATATTACTTATAGGTACAGACAAGGACGAAGCTAGAAATTTCTTTTAGTAGGGGCATCCCAAAATATATCTAAGAAGACCTTATTATAGGATGTCTTAATACCCAATATGATAATAGGGATGATTTCAAATGATGATGTATCACAAGTCCAATGGTACAAAAATTTCAGTCGAGTAGTGGAAGGTGGCAAAATGATGAGAAAAATATTCCTACATGATAGGCGAGAGAGGGTTTTTTGGTTTGAATGACAGAACAATAGCACTTTTGCTCATATTATGGAGTGAAGTAGTATGAAGGTATGTTGAACATTAAATACATATATTTACTACAAAGATAACACGTGTTTATTATATAACTGAAGTCTGCAATTTAACAAACAAATTACTTGAATGGGGGCATCTGCCCCCAATGAGCCTTGATTGGCTCCATCCATGGGTACAGAAGTATCGATTCGTAAGTTTCGGTAAGAATATATCAGTACATAACTTTCGGTACGAATGTATCGATACAAATATGTCAGTACAAATGTTTTGGTACGTAACTATAGTATCTAAACATACATATTTACGTAATATGCATATACATACATATGGAGAAATTCACACACAATGCAAAATATATGATGATATATGACTGTTCTTATTATGGGAACTTAATAATAACTATCAATGATAAATAACATTTTTATTATTTATGGGAATTAATATTTAACATACAAACAAAAAACTCAATAATTATTACAACCCATTTAATATTAAAAGGTTACAATTAAATGCCAAGGGATTATAATTAGTTTTTAATCTTAGATGAGGTTTTATTCAAAGAGTAATCTTAGGCAAGGATTAGAATAGAATTTTCCGTTTGTAAATCGATCCAAGGGATGTACAAACTTCTTGTTAATTAGTTCGTACCAAATTTGTAGTATATTTTGAATACACTGAAATCGCTTCTTTGATAAATGAACAGATATAAAGTGCTGTAAATCCACCATTGATTAGCAATGTTTTCAATCCAAAAATTAGAGTGCATTTATTTTCATAGATTGTGTATGTATATAGATTACAACAGCTGATTATGTAAAGTCATAGAAGGCAAGTAATAAAGTACAATAACAACAGTAAAGAGAGAGGGAAAGAGTGAATCTTGGAATGCAGCAAATCACGTCCTAATGGCAGTATTTACTGGACCTGTAGTAATCTCTTCAGATCTAATCCAAAAAAAAGAAAAAACAAAGAGAGAGAGAGAGAGAGAGAGAGAGAGCTATATAAGCTGGAAACTGATTAGGGTTTAATGATGTATGTGAGTCAGGTCCTCCAGGACTCACTCTCATCGGGTGCTCTAACTCGCTTAATCCAATGCAACAGTGACGTGGTTGCCATTTCTAGTCCCATGCAAATTAAGTAGAACTGCCACCGTCTTTCATAGTTGATGACACAAGATATATGGATTCTACAATGATTAATTAAATATGAAAGAAATATTAAGAAGATTTTTTCAAAGTGGGATTTTCTAGGATTATTTGCTACATCGTGTTTTTAGCACAATTTTATAATATTTGCATGAGGTTATGTTAAAAAAAATGAGATGATAGAAAATCTATTAAAAATCTTATTTTTTAGAAAACCTCTTTAGCGTTTCACTAGATACGATGATATTGTGAGGGAAACAAGAAGGATTATTGGGTGGAGAACGGAATCTAGCTAGCTAGCTAGGCTAGGCTGTTCAGTGGACTCCAGCTTAGACGAAAACCTCAAGTGGATTATGAAAAGAACAAAAAACTGATCCATAAATAATTACATGTGGGATGGCGTCCTCCGTCAAACGACAAAAAGCATTGGGGGCTAAAGTTTGAGTGCGTACAGTTGATTCCTCAGTAATTTGGTTAGACTAAGCCTCGTGCACATAAACAGTAACTAATCTTGTGCTCGGGAGATTGGTTTGCCCTTCGCGTTTCTTTTATTCTGCAGCTAATGAAAGGGAAGGATTAAAGCTTTCTCCGCCTGAATCTTAATGCTTCCCTATTTTTTATGGGGATGATGGAGGCTTCCTAGTTTTGGTTTCTTTTCCTTCTCCACGCTAGGGTCTGTCTCATATATATTTACATTATACACGCACACACACTGCACAAGGGCTTTAAAATTTGTCCATACATATGTTCTGCTTTTAAGCTCCTAGACAAATTCTTTCGGACCTACCAGGCTTGGCTTTCACAAATCATGGCATATAAACATTTGAGACAGAGAATTTTGGTGCTAGCTAGCTATCTTTTGCAAGATTAGTTTTGAAGACGGTCAGATTCTTGCTATATATATGTATATATAAACTTTACAAGGAACTTTGAGACGTAAACTTTTCAATCTACTATACATATACATGTCACAAGCAAGAATGCATGCGGGCGTGCACATACATGGATTGTACATTATATATTTGATGCATAGCTGGTACTTGGGGCAATTCGTCTGACAGATTGTCAATGTGGTATCATACGGTGGAATGGATTAAAGATCAAGTCAACAATCTAACAGCAAGAAGAAAGCTTTGTAAATTTGGGTTCTGATGTCTGATTTGAGCCTATAATCTGTCATTTTGAAACGCACGGCCTCACAAGTCTAACTTACCACTTTGTCGTAACATATGAAGTTTTTTTTGGCCAAATTGTATCGTTTACTGTGTTTTATCAGCATTCTATGTTTTTAATTTGTTTGTGATATATTTTTATTTATTAAAATTCTCTCTCTCTTTGATCTCCTATAATGTCTAGCTAAGAGGCATTGTATAAATCATCTTTAGGGTTCTAGGGCGTGCTATCCTTCATACTTTTAATTGATAAAATTTGACTTCTTCTCATACTGTTTAATAGATATCAGTGTTTTTGTTCTTTAAAATTATGGTTTGATATATTTTCTTTGCCACGTTGCGTTGCAATGCAGAGAAAGAAATGAATCATCTCAAGGACAAGTCTTTCTGCTGGATTCATGATTCCATATATACATGTATCGTGGCTTCAAACTTCAAACGGTATTGATGCCCCTTACTATATAGTTTAAAAGTACAAATTAGTGTTTGACTTTGTAAATGATGGTTGCCTTTTCCCTGTATAACACCGGAAAGAAGTTTAATTGGATAGTTGAAGGTGCTTCAAGCATAAACACAATAAAAAAATGACTACTGAACAAGAAACATATATGAGCCTACCTACTTGCATTTCCTATTGACTGAGAAAAGAAAAGAAAAAGAAAACAGATAAACCCCTGCAAAGAACCCATAATCTGTACAGCATGCATGCTGTGAGAATCTTCAATTGCGAGAGAGCGAGTTCAACTTCAAGCTTTCTATGTAGAAATTAGAAGACTTTGGTCATTGATCAAACCCTAATGCCTTGACTTCTAAGTGTGACATCATCACTTTATTTGATTTTTTTGGAGAGACGATCTTTATAGAGTGATTTATAATATGAATGGTTCTGATCATAAACATGATATAAATTGGCAGCGAACAACTTTAATTAGGAACACTCCTACTCATCCTTTGAGTAGACAAGTATTATTCTAAGAGGATGAGCTATCATTTTCTGTTGACGATTATAAAACTTAAAAATGTATGTTATGAGCCAAATCCTGTATCCAAGTACTTTTCAACCCTATTATGAAAGAGAAACTTTCTGTTTTTCAGATTTCTTTCCCATCATATTTTGCAAAATGTTACTTCTTTTACTCTTTCGCCTACCATGACACCTGAAAAAGGAACGAAATTAGGTACCTATTGCTCAACTGCTCGTACTTTTTTATTTTGAAACCCATGAATTATGCAGTACTTGTAGTTCTAGTTTCTAGTAACTTCTCTATGCAACGATCGATAATCAACGCTCATAACAAGTTCCTCTAGGTTTCAGCAACATCATTTTCTGGTTTGGAGCACATGCACTCATGTAAAATACACTCAAAACCCAAACATGTGTATGCTAGTGTAGCTAGACTACTGATTTTTGGAATGATGTCTAGGATCAGGACCTCCCGGACTCAATTGCTTCAGGTTGTAATGAGTTCTCTGCGCGTCTTGTTTTCTCAACCAAATGTTCCGTAGTTCCCTAGCGCTTCCGGCCAATGCTTGACTCGACCTGGTTACGTTCCTCTTCTCCAGCTGACTCGGATTTTTTTTACTGGGAGCTGACTCGGATTGAGAGGCCCAGTTTCAGCACTAGAAAATAGCAGCAGCATTAGCACACAGCAGGCACAAAATCTCCATGAAGAATATGTTAATCTATAGAAATATACCATCTAAAGATGTGAAGAAGATGAAGTTGAAGAGTTACAGATATTGATTGTCGTTGAAGGTAGCATATGCTCTGTGCTATATATACAATGTCAGTGATACACATGACACACTCAGACTTCAAACCACCAATATGATCTTTGATACCATAAATTTAAGTAAGTTATGGGAACACAAGTTATGTGGTGTATCATTTCATTGGTTGATATGTTTCACTTTTAATGTATATTAGTAAAAAAAACAAATCGACGTATTGTAATTTAATTGAGACAGTAACGTCTAATAGTTGTGCATATTCCGAATACACTGAAATCGCTCCTTTGATACATGAATATCTATAAAGTGCTGTAAATCCATCATTGATTAGCAATGTTTTCACACCAAAATTAGAGTGCATTTTATTTTCATTCGGATACATTGAAAACAGGTTAACCGCCTGCAATTAATCCCTGATTAAGCAGGACATACTCATACTCGTTCCACCACACATCGATCTATCCCCAAAAAAAAAAAAGAAAAAACAGAGAGAGAGAGAGAGGAGAGAACTATATAAGCTGGAAACTGATTAGGTTTTAATGATGACGTGGGTCAGGCCCTCCAGGACTCACTCGCATCTGGTCGTCGAACTCGCTTGATTTGCGGACAACGTGAGTTGAAGCCCGGAAAGATTTTTGGCTTACGTACTTATTCCTCCTCATGAGAGGCCGAGTTTCTCCACTTCTCGCTGATAAAAGCAAAACCAAAGTAACAATGCACAACAAGAAGCATACACGTTTTGTCATCCTAAAAATTAAGACTACTGCGCAAGTGTTCACTACAATTAAATTTTGTGGGAATTTATAGATTTAGGGTTTACGGTGTGGATATTGTGGATTATTGGTTTTATCTGATTAACTCAGTGGATGAGGTGTAATCAGTTGCTGTCGTGTTATAATTTGTACGTGTGATGAGTTGTCGTTTTTCATTTGCCTGGATCACTAGGTAGGTATCATATAAGTCCAAGCCTGCCATGTATGTATTTGGCCATGCAGATGATGAGGGTTAATTATATAAAGGGGGATCCAAAAGTAACTCCCCTTTTCTGATCTTAATTACGATTGCTGGATCTAAATTATAATGCAAAAGTGACGTGGTTGCAATTCCAATCCCATGCAAACCAAGTAGAACTGCCACCGTCTCTGACAGTTGATAACATAGATGTATGGATTCTTCAATGGTTAATTAGATAACTGATCATGTTTCTGAGGTAAACTAGAAAGATTATTGGATGGAGTATATCTAGATAGCTAGCTAGGCTGATGCTGCTAATGCATTCGTTATCTGTTTATTGGACTCCACCCTGGATGAAAAGACCTGAAAAGGCCTGAAGTGGATTATGGATAAGCCATAAGATAAACATAGATTGAGTACTTAAAGGAGGTGTATTCACAGGGTATTTTTAGATGATTTAGAAAAAGTTGAAAGTTTTAGGGTATTTCATTGGGATTTTAAAGGAGTTATAAAAGTTTATGGAAATTCATGTGTATTTAATTATGATTTTTAAGAAACCACTTAATACTATGGTCTAGTGGTATTCTTTTTACTTGTAAGTGAGAGGTGTGAATTTTACAATGAATATTTTGGTGGATTTGGAGGGGAATTCTAAAATGTATATGCAAGGGTTTAACAAATTCACTGGCATAGTGGTACACAGATCAGTCAAGTTGGCCTTATTCTCTAATTTCACTTCTTATTGGTTTGAGAAACCTTCGGATATTATTTAAGATGCCCTCTTTTAAAATTGTATTCCTTCTTAGTAACTAATAAAATCCACTACCACTTTCCCCTAAAAAATTTGAATTTTTGAGAAAATTCACTAAAAGTCTACATGTCTGTTGAAATTAAAACTCCATAAATTTATATACAACTCCAATAGTGTGCTAAATATATATACATATACATATATATATATATATATATATTATGTTCTGCATTGTCCCTTGATCTAATTTTCTGTCAACAGTAACCTATGGTTATGATAACATCATCAAAGGATCAATCTCAGGGCTCTCTCTGCAGCCTTGTGCTGCAAACCATTGTACAACGTTAACTCTAATATTCAAAGTGATTAACATATACGATCCTAATATTCAAAGGGAAAAAAAAGTCAATCTTCCTAAATAACAATATTAGTCAATATGACCAAAATAAGCCATTTATAGTTCACTAGATTTTCAGCATTACACTTTGTACGTAACTTTCATTGAGTTAAAAATATAGGATGATCAGGGCAAAAAGGAGGGCTACCCTCGTTCTGACTTCTGAGCTTAGGGCCAAACCAAACCCCAAACTTACCTAGAGGTTATATGGGGATAGACAAATAACCGGCCAACTATATATGCCTTAAAGCCTGCCCTGCTCTTGCTTACTTTAAAGAGTAAGGGGCTGGTTCTTAGGTCTTGGTGCCTGCTTTAGCTTGTCGGGGGTAGAAGAATCTGGCTATGCATCACGAATTAGATGGCAGAAGTTCTTCATACTTTAGGCCTATGTGTTTTTGTTATTAGCAGCAAACGTTTTGCAGTAATATATGCCGTTTGTTCTCAAATTTGGCACTTAACAAGCCCCTTGGTCAGCAGTTTTTGGCCGTAGTTTTGAACTTTCTATTTTTTTGTAATAACTTGCTTCCATAACTAACAACGTTGGTTGGTAATTAATTATCATAACAAAACAAACAACAAAAAACTGATCCATAAATAATTACATGTGGGATGGCGTCCTCTATCAAACGACAAAGAAGCACTGTGGGCTAAAGTTTGAGTGCATTCTGTTGATTCCTCAATGGTGTGGTTAGACTACGCCTCGTGCACATAAACAGTTAACTAATCTTGTCCTCAGGACATTTTGGTCTGCCATTTCGCGTTTCTTATATTGCTGCAGCTAATGAAAGGCAGGCTTACAGCTTTGTCCTCTTAAATCTTAATGCTTTCCCTATTTGTTATTGGGCACGATAAAGACTTGCCAATTTTGGTTTCTTTTCTTCTCCACGCTAGCTCTGTCTCATATAGATACAGTACTTTGCACAAGCTTTAAAATTTGTCCAGATACATGTTTGCTTTTAAGCTTCTAGACAAATTCTTGCGGACCTATCATAAATGCTTGGCTTTCACAAATCATGGCATATAAACATTTGATAAGACTGGGAATTTTGTGCTAGCTAGCTATCTTTTGCAAGACTAGTTTTGAATGTGTACATATATGTGTGTGTGTGTGTGTGTGTGTGTAAACATTATAAGGAACTTTGAGAATGCAATGCCAATGTAGGAGAAGACCTGCATATACATTATATATTTGATGCATAGCTGGTACTTGGGGCAATTTATAGGGTCTGAAAGACTGCCAATGTGGTGTCATAGGGCATAATGGACCAAAGACAAGTAAAAAAATATCTGGAAAAAAGAAAGCTATACAAATTTTGATTCTGATGTCTGATTTGGGCCCATGAATTGCCAGTTTAAAACAAACAGCGTGCTATCTTTCATACTTTAAATTAATAAAAATTGGATTATAAAGTCTTTTGTTCTTTAAGATTATCTTTTAATACTTTTTTTTGTCATGTTGTATCACAATGCGGAGAAAGAAATGAATCATCTCAGCCACAAGTCTTCTAGTGGATTCATGATTCCATATACACATGAATCATCTCTACAAACTTCAAAGGGATATATATATATATATATATATATATGTATGCTTCTGTTTTTTTTTGGTTATTGATTCCCACTTACTATATAGTTTAAAAGTACAAAATAGTGTTTGACTCTAATTTAGACATGATGGTTACCTTTTCCATGTCTCTTTTTTGAAATGAAGTTTATATATTTGAAGGTGCTTCAAGCATAAACACATTTTAAAAAAATATGACTAGTGAACAAGATAACAAATATGAGCCTCCCTACTTGCGTTCCCTATTGACTGGGAAAAAGAAAACATATAAACCCTGCAAAGAACCCATAATCCGTACAACATGCATGCTATGAGAATCTTCAATTGCGAGAGAACGAGTTCAACTTCAAGCATCCGTATTTACTATCCGTTGTCACTTCCTAAGATAACAGCATGAATAATGTTTGGCTACTTAAGATCAAGTATAAGTGGAAACTCCTATTCAAAAAAAATTATGTTCGAATCATAGAGTATTGTGTTTATAATCATAACCATTCATATTATGAATCACTCTATAAAGATCATATCTGCTAAAAATGAATTAAAATTAAGGTTGTATAGTCAATCTATTGTAACAAATATATAAACGATTCGCAATACTTTTACAAATTCTAGTCATTTGTTTTTATACAGTTCGATGGCTAAATGACCTTAACTTTAATTAACTTTTTACAAAGATGATCTTTATAATAATTTATAATAGAAACGGTTCTGATTATAAAAATATTATTCTATGAATAGACAACAAATAATTTTGAATAGAAACTCTTACTCATGTTTTGAATAGCTAAATATTATTTTAAGAGCATTAGCTATCGTTTTCGATTCACCAGTATAAAACTTAGTAGGTTCATGTTGTGAGCCAATCCTGTGTCCCAACTCCCAAGTACTTTTCAACCATATTATGAAAGAGACTTTCTGTTTTTCAGATTTCTTTCCCATCATATATTTTGGAAAGTGATACTTCTTTTACTCTTTCCCCTACCATCACACCTGAAAAAGGAACAAATTAGGTAGATACATTGCTCGACTGATGGTACATTTTTTATTTCAAAGACCATGAATTATGCCTTACATATAGTAAACTTCTCTATGCAATGATTGATAATCAACGACCACAAGAAGTTCCTCGAGGTTTCAACAGATTTTCTGGTTTGGAGCACATGCACTCATGTAAAATACACTCAAAACCGAAACATATATATGCTAGTGTAGCTACAGTAGTATTGATTTTTTTAATGATGTCTAGGATCAGGACCTCCCGGACTCAATCGCTTCGGGTTGTAAACAGTTTGCTCCTCCTCCTCGTCTAGTTTTCTCAACCAAACGTTCAGTAGTTCCCTAGCACTTCCGGCCAATGCTTGACTCGACCCGGTTACATTCCTCTTCTCCCCACTCGGATTGAGAGGCCGAGCTTCAGCACTCGAAAATAAAAGCAGCATCAGTACACTGCAGGCACAAAATCTCCAAAGCATTCTTCTATAAATTAAGGGTTTCATAAAAATGATAGGCTTGTAAAGACCATCTGAGAGGGCATATATATAGAGACCATCAAAAGTGTTGGTTTCTGTTATGATAATATTCAAAGTGGGTGGAAAATGGGACCTCACGAAGCCCCGTTGTAATGCTTGTTTTTTTGTGTTTTGTAGTTGAGTTGTTGTACCTTGTGACCCCTTTAGCACTAATCGGAAATAACAAATGCCGACCAACTCTTTGTACTCAAACAATAAGCTGGGGACATTTATACTCAATAAAATTTCATCTCTTACAGCCTCTCAAGCTGTTTGTTTAAGTGATCATTTGCCTTGGGTGCTCTATAACGATAAGGATGATGTTAGAAAGACCATCTTTTTATACCATATTTTCAAGACCGTATGATATGACGGTTGATGGTTGGATTTCTTCTTTAAATCATTAAAAATGGAATTCAACCATCAACCGTCACATCAGGTGGTTTACAAAATATGGTCCAAGAAGATGGTCTACTAAGCATTTTCCTAATGATAACATTGATTAGAGTTTTAAGGCACCTTTTGAAATCAATGGGAGTAGGTTAATTAATTAGGTAGTCAATCCTGGTACTATTCACTTTACCTTTTATTTTGTCCTTATCGTTAAAACTCAGTTTTCAAGCCCTTTTTATTAGTTTTCCTTAATTAATTTGGCCGGCTTTAGTGGGCTAAAAATTTGACCACATGATATTTCGGTTGATGATTCGATTCCTCCTTTAAATCATTGAAAATAGAATCTAACCATCAACTAGCACATCATATGATTTATAAAATATGATTTAAAAATATGGTCTACTAAGCATTTTACTAATGATAACATTGATAAAGGTTTTAAGGCACCTTTTGAAATAAAAGAGGAATAGGTTAACTGATTTGGCCGGCCTTAGTCGGTTAAAAATTAAGACAAGTGAAGCCGCCCGGATTTTTCCATGTCCATATTCTCCTAGTAACTTTCCATGAACGAAGGTCGGTTAAAAATTAAGACAAGTGAAGCCGCCCGGATTTTCCCATGTCCATATTCTCCTAGTAACTTTACATGAACAAAGGAATAGACTAAGGTCCGTAGGTAGTATTACCAATTGATGCCACCCAAAATCCTCAAAGTCTTCGGTTACCTTATGTTGAAGGAATTCCTCCCGTTGCATAGCCAATTTACATAATCATGTGTTGATCTCCGTCTATTTCCTACAGTTGATTGTCTAAACGATATTAGTTTTAATTTATTTATTTTGCCATGCAGTTATATACTGATTCCAATCATAAGCATTAAGTTCCTTAAACCAGTCACGGAGTATTTCGAGGATGAAATGCTCGCCCTTCGAATAGCCAAGTTAATTAGACTAGAAAGAACTGCGTTTACATTAAGAATGGGGATGCAAATTACATGCATCTCCAAGTGTTCTGGGTTTTGTACTTGGAACCCAGAGGGGAACGAAGCATACAAAACAAAGTGATCTTTCATGTGTATATCATTCAGATGCCAATGGTAATTCACAAGTAACATGGAAGAATCTAACCAGAGCACCCGATTGTGTCCTAATAAGAACAGAGTAACTGTATTTAGGAAGGACAATACGAAAGAGCGATGCCAAACTAGATTACAAACGAGGTTTTTGGCTAATCATTTACATCACAATCGTCGTTATTTTTTCACTCCCTATGTATAACTACAAGAGACAGAACATTGATATAGCTCATGCTAGCTTGTGAAGTTGCAAACTCAAGGCCTGATGCATCGCATTTGAGTTTCAGATGGTCCTTCGAGTAGCAGGTTCTCATTGTCCGAACAAAAGCAGGAAAGAGAAAGCGTAAAACGTTCCTGATATTCAAACAACATAGTAAATCATCACTATCAGTATAGCCATAGTCAATTATGAATGCTTTTATAGCAAGCCAACCTGTCATTGCCTGTAAGAATGCTTTCAAATAACAACTGTCGTCGATCTCAAACATGTTTGAAGCTCCTTCGACATCAATTTTGCGGCAAATTTCTGAACTTTATGAATGTAAGTAATTATGAAGGAAAATGCAACTTTATCTCGATGATCAAAACCGAAGACAGAAAAAGAGGAAATTAACATCTAAAACAGCCTGAAGGATATCTTTGCTTCGTAGATGGGATGGTTGAGCATCAGTAGATTATTGTTGTTCACAACAGCTCTAACTAGCAGTTCCTTGGCTTCCTCGTGTTTCTTCCTCAGCATGTTGCATATCTGCAAGTGGGAGAGAGAGAGAGAGAGAGAGAGAGAGATCATTATAACCCATGATATATATAATTTATAATTATATGCTGCATAAATGACCGATGCATAATCAATCGCAATGACACTGCCTTGCAGTCCTAATTCTCTCTATAATTTAACTGAATTCATAGGTTAGGTGTTTGAATTCTTTAATTATAATGCACACAGAATGTCACCGTAAAACAAGTGATAATTTACTCACATCTTCAAGCTCCTTAGCATACGCTTCAGCCTTTTCAACATTTCCGTCATTTTCCATTGCTGAAGGAATATCAAGTTCCATCACATTGATCGCGCAAGGACTACCAAGTCCAGAGGTCGGATGGTCATCTAAGGTGCTGTTAGTCTTGCTCTCCAAATGACTCTCATGAATGTGAACCTAGATCAAACGTACAGAATATTTGAGCAGATAGTTTATCCGGTAAAGGTTTCCACCTATTTTACATTATAGAGACACTTAACAGTCTTTATAAATCATTGATTTTATAGAGTCAGTTGAGATGAAACCTGTTCTGCAACAACTTCTTTTGAAGGTTCTCTGAAATTTCTGCAGGTATTTTTGGAAAAAGAGTGTGATATGTCAGCAGATACCAGTAAACCATTTTACAATACGTAAATAGTAATAGTGTTTTATGCAGCTATTTGCGAAGAAAAATTAGATAGGCTGGAAAAAGATGAATAATATGTTAAATGCGTATATACTAGTAAAAGAGGACCTGGATTCTCTGGGCGACTGAGAAAGGCGCTTTAGAGGCTTTAAGAATGCTAAACCTGAATCTGATCCCTGCAAAATAGCTTCGTGTAAGAAATTGGAAAAGTGCAATAAAATCTTCACTAATCTTTTGGATAGAATAGAACAGAGCTTCAAATAAGAATGTTATAGTCATGATATCATTCCAAAGAGAACTTCAGGAGTTAAAGGAATGGGTTTATAATGGATGACCTCAAATGTTTTTCGCTTCAAGGAAAGGTTTGGTGACATTTGTTTCTCAACAATCTGGGCAGTCTTTGATTCCACATTTCGTTGCACTTCCATGTTTTGCTCTGGACTACTCAGGGATTTCACTTCTTTATGCGGTGTAGCATTCAATGAAACTTTACTGCCACCAATATTCCTACATTTAGAAACATCAAAATATTAAAAATCACAACTAAAACATTTCTGCACAGAAAATAACTGAAGAATAGGAGTAATTATACTCGCACCATACTTTGAAATGTTCAAGGTAGAAAGGTCGGTTTTTTTCTTGGCAGGTTTATCAGGAAAAAGTTTACTCCCTTCAGCTGTAATGATCTTTGTGTTCCTCATAGACTCCAGGCTTGAGAGCATGAATTTAGGATTTACACATGTCTGAGTACTAGGTTTAGTAGTCTTCTCGATTGTGCTGGAAGGATTTGCTTGACAGCTAGAAATCTCCACATGCCTAGAATACACATATTGACAATCAGAAATTTCACTACAAGGTTTTGAGGACCAATAATAATGTTGCTGAACAATGTACGAAGTAAGTTGTCATGTGCCTGAGAAATAAGCAGTCACATCTTTGGATGGGAACATCAGTCGAAAGCCACATTCTCAATGATAAGATATGCAAAGTACAAGATGGAACAAGGTCTTCTATAAATGCTTTACCTCAGATCATGAAAACTTTTTCTCAGTCCACTTCCCAGGACAGTTTCCCTTTCTGTTATTTCTTTGTCAGATGGTCGTGGATTCACAACCAGTTTGGCCCTGTTTGGTACAACATCAGAATTGAGGCCCTCCCTGTTGATAATTACAAAGGAAGGGACACTGCTATTTAGCATCATCAATAGCTTTATTGTATTTTCTATGAACTAAAATGATGTCACCCTTTTTCTTTTTGAGTGATTCATAGTAATACGATGTCAGTGTAAAAACTTTATATATCTATTTATTTAAAACAAAAGGATTACTGGAATATTGTGCCTAGAGTCATCAGCTTATATTACTTTTAAATTTTAACATTACCTTCCAGATATTACATGTTTGGCTTTCATTTCTTTATCAACTAACACAGGAGTATCAGGCAAATTGCTTCCAATTTGTGCACCATGAGCATTAGTAGCCACCCTGTTGAAGATTACCCAAAACAGTTCATAACTTAAATGCCTACTATTCAATTGTTATGGGAAAGTTCACTGTATCACTCACCCTTCAATTGCTGGACGTAGACGCATGGTATCAATCCTTTTGACTCCAGATGAGAGAGGTTTTGCTCCTATTAATGATGGCTGACACATTTGAGATCCAGCTTCTTCCAATCTCTTAGAAACCTTTGAGTGGAATTCTCCACTTTTGCTTTCATTTGTCAGCGTAGCTTTATCAACTGCAGATTCACTGCATCAATAGAGGGAAAATGTAAATGACGAGTTGATACTAAAGCTCAAATGTTTGCTTCGTATCAGAGGTATCTACACAGTTCAAGAGCATACCTGTTATACATACAGCTTAGAGTCTATTCGTTATAAGCAATTTTTTTTTCCAATTACATTATCATAAGCATTTGCAAGTACTTAACTCAAAAATTAAATGGTTCTATGCATTTCTCATAGTTTCAGTAATAGATGCACTTGATTTCTGATTATTGTTGGTTTCTGTATTTTCAAAACCATTTTGACTTGTGACAATTTCTACTTCTTATAGTTCAAAACATAAGTCAGTGACTTGAAGGATGGAATCAATGAAACAAAGGGGGCAGCTATCAATATGCTCAAAGATTTTCTGACCTGCTCTCTGCAGACAAAGGAAGCTTTAAAGTTGAATTTTGGTCATCCTTGATACATTTGATGTTATGTAGTGTCTTCCTTGAGACGAATGTATTGGAATTGTCTTCGAGATCTAAGTTATCTATAGCTGATTCAGCATTCTCAGTCGAGATATCACTGCCTAACTTTGGTTCAGCGTTTTGTGTAGATATGTCACTGCCAGACTTACACCCATCACCATTATTGCTATCTGTATTAGCGATGTTTACTGAAGATGAATCCTTCAAAGGCAAGTCTTCACTATTAGGACCATCCCCTGCTGACATTTTCTCATCAACATCTTCTTTTCCACTTGAAATGGTATTCAAATCTGTGATCTGAAGACAACCATCATTCTTTCCTTCAAAAACGGTACTTCCATTTGAATCAACTCCCCCTACAAGTTGACCAGACAGGTCATCTGTTGCTGGCTTACCATATGGTTCTGTGGCCATCGCCTTCTCAGATAAATGAATTTGCTGATCTGATTCTTCAACACTGTTAGTTACTACTTTTCCTGGAGACCTTGGACCATGTGGAAGTTTCAGATTTTCTGATCTAGGTTTTGATGGGCAATCATCACTGATAGAATTAACCTTGCCCGAAACAACTAATGAAGTATCAACCTTTAAAGGGGCCACTCTCACAGAACCACCATCAAGTGTACTAATCTCTTCAACCAGATCAATTTTAGAGCCCTGAGGTCCTCTTCTATCAGAAAGAAACTCTTTTCTGCTATCTTGATTCTTATTTGAACTTTTTTCACTTTTCGTTAAGCTTGAATCAAGATCGAAATCACCCAACCCACTTCCAAAAAAGAAAGTGTCAGGTTCAAGTACATTTACATTCCTTATGTAATTCAAATAACAAAACAACAAGAAAATGCAGATTGCAGAGCTTACTCATTGAAATCAAAAGAGAATTTAAAGGGGTCTTGTTTCCCTTGACGGTTTCCTTTGGAAGGTTCTTCTTCAGATTTCTCCTTGGTTTTTGCAGCTTTTCTGGGCGGGCTTGAGAAATCAAGGTCTGGCATGTCCATTTTGAAAGACGATATCTTGCCAAAGTCACCATCCAGATTGAAATCCATATCCCTGAACAAAAAGGAGGAAAAGGAACTTTATAAGAGTTGTCTGGGATTTCTAGACTCACACTAGCATACATTTATTGGAGCTGTATCTGTATAACTGGAATAAGAATACTTGAATCCCAATTCTATCCTCCTTCTCAAAACAATTTGCCACATACTACCCTGAGTACCAGATACATCAACAAAACTCATAAAGGTAGATAATTTGCCCATGATAGCACACAAAAGTGTCACATAACTGTCATGCAAACCTCTAAATATAAGGAACCTATTAAATGTTTAGCAAGAAAATCACTTCACAGTACTTACAGCTTCTCAAAGTCAAACACCTTCTTCTTGCCTTTGGAGCCTTTGGAAACTGTATCAAAGCCAAAATCCATTCCGTCATCTTCCATTACTGATATTGATTTCCAGGAGGTGAGAAATTCGTCTCCAATTTCCTCATCTGTTATAAGAGGAACATAGGATCTGATTACATTGTTCACGTCAAATGAAAAATTCAGGCTATTAACTCTCACTCGGACATTCTTCTTGTATACAATGACTTACACAGCAAAGATAAAGGTTGAGGGTAACCAAGAAGATACCTAGAAATGAACTTTTTCCTTTTTGATTAACCGAGGAAGTTTTTGCCTTCTCTGATTCTGCCATAGTCTCAGAGTTGTAGACTTTATTGTAAACCTCTGCAAACATTCAGTAACTGTCACCGCGTATTCCAAAACAGAAAAAGGATTTCAGTCCTTGTCCACATTAAGTATTTTCCATCCTACAAACCGACATTCTTACAAAAAAAATTTAAAGAGGACTGAGAAAATAATAAACTTCATTTTACAAAAACTTGTAATGATCAGTATATCACATAGCAAAGCTAAACATGATACACACAGAATTAAATCCATAGTGTAAAATAAACTGTTAACTGCTGTGCCTTTATTAGGAAAATTCAGTGATTAAGCAGAAAAAAATTAATCAATTGACAATTAAGGACTAAAATCGAAACGATAACCAAAGGATCTAGCCAAAATATAACTCTCGCCTAAATTTGAATAAAAAACGGTTAGCAGTAGGAACAATAGCACATTAGAAAACATGAAATTAGAGATTAACGGAGTAATCTAGATATCAAACATGACTCCGCAGAGAGAGATTTGAAAACTCTACAAATCGAACAGTAATCTACAAGATGAACATATGGAATTCAAATTCGAGCAATTCTACGATCTACCAGAAACTCAACATTAGGCTCAAACAAGAAATCGATTACATTCTACTTGCATGCAATTTTCCGAGAAATAAGCAAAATTTCCTGGAAAATACACGGAATCGATCAAGAAATGCACGAAACGAACATAATGGAGTTCAAAATTCAAGCGATTCTACAAGCTACCAGAAGCTCAACATTAGGCTCAGCAAACAAAGAAATCGATTACATTCTACTTGCATGCAATTTTCCGAGAAAATAAGCAAAATTTCCTGGAAAATACACGGAATCGATCAAGAAATGCAGAAACGAAGGGCCACAGTTCAAAATTCAAGCGGATTTACTCGGTCCAGAAAACATTGCACCGCTCGCGAATCCGAAAAGCCATGTAAAACGAAACGATTAGGTATTGAGAAACTCACCGATTGCAGAGTCGAAAGACGATGAGAGAGAAACTCTGGAGGTGCGAGTTGTGAGAGAGAGCTGGTTGGCAAAATGATCCGACCAACCAAATGTGCGAGTATTTATACTTCTCCAAGTTTGAATAGGCGGGGGAGGATACCTGTGACGTATTAGCGAGCTGTTTTTTTTTTTTTTGTTAAACATAGTAAAAATCTCACTTAGCACCGCCTAGACGTTAGGCGGCTGATCACGTCTTGATTAATGTCTAGATATTTAAAAATTACGAAATAACACTAGACCAGCTGAGGTGCCTGCCTAGACCGTCTAGGCATCCGTCCAGACCCGCCCAAGTACCTACCTAAGTTGCGACTCACGTAGACAGAAAATAAATAACTTTCAATTTGCATTTAATTTTTTTTCAATAAATTGTAAAAAAACTTGTCAAATACTTAAATGAGCACACACTATATGCTTGTTTCCCATGTTTTCATTATGTTCTAATACTTCATAATACATATGTCATTCTATTTTGTAGTTTATGATGAAATTATATATATTTTAAGTATAAACACACTTATTTACACGAAATATAATAGATTTACTTAAATCCTCCTAGTTCACATAGGCGCCTGCCTAGACCCCACCTAACCTCCTAGGCACTAGGCCCCAATCTGCCGCCCGACTAACGCCTATGCGCTAGGTCCCAATCCGCCGCCCGACTAGTGTCTAATGTCTTTTAGAACCTTGATATTAAGCGATGAGAGAGTGGACTAAACCTTATAATAAACTTGTTATAATAATGTGGTTTAACTTCGCTCTTTAACCGCTGATTTGGTGCGCAAATACAAATCGATTAGTCGCCGAGTGCAATGATCCGACACTGGTTTGGCCCCGCTAAATTTGCCACATGGATTTCGGCCCAATTAAAAGGCCCACAGTAATGAGTGGTTGGAATTTTATTTTATTTTATTTTTAGAAAATTAGGGTGGTAGAAACTTGAAAGTGTGACGATCGGCGGAAATGGCATGCAACAATGGCCCTCAAATAAAGTTGACGCTGCGGCATGCTCCACGTCGCTCCTTCAAACACCATCCTCTCGACCAACCACATGGCCTTTTTTTTGGTAGAATATTTGTAGGTATTTATTATAATTATCATCAATCAGTTGATATAATGTACGTGAATATGTGAATTTAAAATAATTATCATTTAATTGTAGAAATCATAATTAAAGTAAAACACGTGTAAGTATCAAAAATATTTTGAATGCACGCAAAGTTTTGTATTTAATTCTTTGTTTTCAAATATCGTTATGCAAAAATGAAAAGAATTCGAGTTCCAAACAATACATTTTCTTTTTTGTATTGTTGGAATTAAGAAATGTAGATTAATTAGTGATGTGAGAGTAATAACTATTCTATATAAATCCCCACACCATAATATGTTGAACAAGAACCCAAACCTCCACCTACCAAGGAAAAGCAACCAAAAATGCAAATCAAAATCATCGAAACCAATGTCATCGTTCCATCTTCGCCACCATTCACCGACGATCACTTCCTCCAACTAACCCACCTCGACAACGACCCCAACCTCCGCGTCACCTTCCGCTACGTCCGCGCCTACCACAATACCAACTCCTCCCCCTCCCCCTCCAACCCCTCCCACGTCATCTCCGCCGCCATCTCCGCCGCTCTGGTCGACTACTACCCTCTCGCCGCCACTATCCGCTCCCGCCCCGATCGCCGCTTCGAGGTCGTTTGCTCCAACGGCCAAGGCGTCCCCCTCATAATCGCCTCCGCCGACTCCACTCTCGATTCTGTCGGATACCTCGATGACCCAGCTGCGGATTTCGTCGAACACTTGGCGCCCGACCCCAACCCGGAAGAGGCAATGTCCACCCCGTGTATGCTGCAACTCACGGTGTTTAACTGCGGCGGGTTCACTCTCGGAGCCGCCATACACCACTCGCTGTGCGACGGAATGGGCGCCACACAGTTCTTCAATGCCGCGGCCGAGTTCGCCCGCGGGGCGACTCGGGCGTCGGTTGAGCCGGTGTGGGACCGAGCGGGGCTGCTGAGACCCAGAGACCCGCCCCGAATCGGCGCACCGGTGCTGCACGAGTGTCTGAGTTTGGACAAGGGGTTCCCGCCATACGGACAGGCGGAGGCGGTGGGGCCGGTTGTTAGGGAGTGCTTTCATGTGAGAGACGAGTGGGTGGAGAAATTCAAGGGGGAGCTGTTGGAGCAGAGTGGGTTGAACTTCACCACTTTCGAAGCTCTCGGTGCTTTTATATGGCGTGCCAAGTAAGTTAAAGTTGCTTTATTTCGTCATACCAAATTAAGAAGTTTTTCAGTATTCCAGTAACATAACCTGGTACATCGAGAAATTTCTCATAAATTTGAACTTTGACCTTCAAAGCGTCTTAATTTCAGATTGTGGCACTTTAATGTCAGAACTTCAAGGCGTCGTAATTTGGTATTGTGTGGTTCAGTTTTAAGACGCTTTGAAATTCCGAGTCAGAATTGCCACAATCTCAAAGTTGTGACTAAAATTAATACTTTGGGTGATGGATGGCATGAAACAGGATTAAAGCCATAGGGCTTCCAAGTGACGAGAAGGTAACATTTGCATACTCAATCAACGTACGAAGACTAGTAACCCCTGCATTACCAGCCAGCTATTGGGGCAACGGCTGCGTACCAATGTACGTGAACCTCACCGCCACAGAACTAACCTCGAAGCCGCTTTCGTCCGTGGCGGATCTGATCAAGAAGAGCAAGAGCAACGCCACGGACGAGTACGTCCGCTCGTTCATCGACTTCCAGGAGCTGCATTACGAGGACGGGATCACGGCGGGGAAGGAAGTTAGCGGGTTCACTGACTGGAGGCACTTGCGCCACTCAAGTGTGGATTTTGGGTGGGGAGGTCCTGTGACTGTGTTGCCACTTTCAAGGAACTTGCTAGGGAGCGTTGAGCCTTGTTTTTTCTTGCCTCCGTCGTCATCGTCGGCGGGTGTGGGGAAGAAGGATGGGTTCAAGGTTTTGGTGACCATGAGGGAGAGTGCTGTGCCGGCTTTTAGAGAGGAGATGGAGAAGTTTGGCTGCCTGGAGGGCGATCTGCTGTCCCGAATTTGATGTCTCATTTGTGTCTCGTTCTTAATTTTTTGACATTCGTCTATTAATTTAACACCAATGTTAACACTGTTAATTTTTTATAAACTAATTGAAAAATTAAAAATTAACAGAGTTAGGTTAGAGTTAAGTGATAGTACACGTGCCAAATAAATAAAGAAGGAGACGTGAAGGAGACACCAGTTCGGGACAGCATACCCGGAGGCCGAGTTTGGGTTGCCTTAATGTTATGCAAGAATACTTTCACTGTGATATGTGCATTATTTTTTGTTATAATAATTCATCATCAATGTAATAATTATGGATCAACTATTACATCCTCTGATTAGGTTTTTGGGTGCTGAAAATACAACCAAAAGAGGTGACAAAACACAGTGAAAATAATGATAAACCACATTAGGTTTTTATTTGGGGTTTTTGAAGCTCTGTATATGGCACCATGTAGGGATGAATAATTGTTGTTCTGTGGTTCGGAATTGACGAGGTGAATTGTCGGCCGCTTCTAGTTTCTAGGTAGCTGCAGCAAGTTATCCCTCGTCTAGGTTTTTAGGGTTTTCTCTGTTAGTCATCTTTGGACTTCTGTTGTTTGACTGTTTGACCTCTTGTGGATGGTCTATTTGAGAATTGAAATCGTTTGATGTGTTTTTTCTTTATGTACTATTTGTAATTGCTGCAGGAAAAATCTTTAATCATACTTTATTTGTATACGTGACATATTTTTTCTGTATGCCGATCATTTTTATGATTATGTAAGACGTAATTTGTCCATTTGAACTTTTATTTTAGAATGTTCTATACCTTGTGACATAAAAAAAACACTGAAAATACAAAGTAGTTCACTCTAAGTGACGAATTACAACTAATTACAATTCATGTTACTTTTTTATCTTTTGTTTGGTATACGACAACACAGAGAGCGAGTAAACATACAAAATACGACAGAAAATCTATCCACTTATCCTTCAGCCTCACAAACCAATAGAAAGCCAGAAACCATGCCAAGCTCCAGAGCCGAAGAATTATACTCACACTCGAACGCATAGTAGTCCCACTCCCTATACACTTCTTCCATGGCGTCCGTACTCGGAAGTTGCTCGACGGCAGCAACTTTGGCCTCCCGACCTCTGTCCTCTAGCACTTACAGGACTTCAATTCCCTCTCTCTCTCTAACCCCAGGTAAACTTTTCCCACCAAACAAAGGAAAACCCAATTGTTTTTTTTTTTTTTTTTCCAGCATTTGGACCATGATTTGGGATTGTTTTCTGCAATTTGATTGAGTACATGAAATACCCAGTTCGTAATTTGGTGTTTGTTGGTGTTTTGATGGGAGATTTGAAGTGGGTTTTTGCTGGATAATGGTTGTGGATTGTTGTTAATTTGAATGGAATTGTGTTTTTGCATTGCAGGGAAGAGTTTTGGGAGGAAGTTTTATGGAGGGATCGGGATTCATGGAAAGAAGAGGTCTCAATTCCATGTGACCAATGTTGCCACTGAAATCAGCCCTTCTGAGCAGGTCTGAATTTTCTTCATCCAATTGCGGTATTTGACAACAAAATTTTGATTGGCTTTGATTGAAAAGTTTGATTACTAATAGATGAAGTTTATATTTTAAATTGGTGGTTCAGTTTTCTATAATGTTGGAGAAAGAAATATTTTTTGCATTCTAGATGTTTGTTGAACCGAAAATTTCGAGAAATAGTTGAAGTTTTTTCATTGGGAGTTATACATGTTATGTAAAAATATAGGTTGTTGAGTTTATGTGTGATTAATTATGGTCTGCCAAATTGTATTCAGGCAAAGAGGGTTGCTGCTAAGGAAAACCAGAGGCCGGTATATCCATTCGCCGCTATTGTAGGACAAGATGAGATGAAACTGTGCCTTCTGCTGAATGTGATTGATCCCAAGATTGGGGGTGTCATGATCATGGGGGATAGAGGAACTGGAAAATCCACAACTGTTAGGTCCTTGGTTGATTTGCTTCCCGAAATTAAGGTAGTTTCTGGCGACCCTTACAACTCGGATCCAGAAGATCCAGAGTCCATGGGAGCGGAAGTTAGAGAGAGCATTGTGAAAGGGGAGCAACTTCCTGTTATCAAGACTAAGATCAACATGGTTGATTTGCCCTTGGGTGCTACGGAAGATAGAGTCTGTGGAACAATTGATATTGAGAAAGCTCTAACCGAGGGTGTCAAGGCATTTGAGCCTGGCCTTCTAGCAAAAGCTAACAGAGGAATTCTTTATGTAGACGAAGTTAATCTCTTGGATGATCATTTAGTTGATGTCCTATTGGATTCTGCTGCCTCTGGATGGAACACAGTGGAGAGAGAGGGTATCTCGATTTCACATCCTGCTCGGTTTATTTTGATTGGCTCGGGCAATCCAGAAGAAGGGGAGCTCAGGCCACAGTTGCTTGACCGTTTTGGGATGCACGCACAGGTTGGAACTGTGAGGGATGCAGAGCTCAGAGTGAAGATTGTGGAGGAGAGAGCTCGATTTGACAAAAATCCCAAAGAATTTCGGGTTTCTTACGAAGCTGAGCAAGAAAAACTTCAGGAACAAATTGGTGCAGCTAGAAGTTATCTTCCATCTGTTCAGATTGATCAGGACCTCAAGGTGAAAATCTCCAAGGTTTGCGCAGAGTTGAATGTCGATGGATTGAGAGGAGACATAGTGACAAACAGGGCTGCAAAAGCCTTGGCTGCTCTTAAGGGAAGGGATAAGGTGACTCCAGAGGATATTGCTACTGTCATCCCTAACTGCTTAAGACATCGTCTTCGGAAGGATCCTTTAGAGTCGATTGACTCTGGTTTACTTGTCATTGAGAAGTTCTATGAGGTTTTTAGCTGAAGGAGATACTGAAAGAGCCCTTTCTTCTGTAATTTTGTTGGTAAGATTGTTTTTGTTTAACATTTTTACTATCCTGCTTTTATACCAGCACATTTAGGTTTCACCATTGATATGTTCTGACTACTGTGTTATTTCAAAACTTAATGGTCTATATTTTCGAGAAGCACGTATATGATACAATTTCTTGCCTATGGTTTCTCCTAATGTATTTACCATTGCACATTGACCTTTCGGTTCATAACTGGATCATTAGAGTTGGCCTTGTACCTTGTATAAGGCGAATCTTCCTGTAGCGGGATGCCACTGTACCATCAAACCAATCACATAGTGCCATGTGTTTTAATTCTTCCACATGACATAGCGTGATTGGCATGACATACCACTACAGTGGTATCTCGTTGTAAGTTTCTCTCCCGTACAGGGCGTAAGATTGTTGCTTTGTCAATGTAATATCTGAGAAAGTAGTAGTTAAAGATAAACAGCCACATTGAAGGTTTCTGGGATTCAACTTGAAAATGCAGATTGCAAAAACATGTAACATCACATGAGTAACAATAAAATGACATTAAAGTCTAGGGCATGGTGGTGCTCCCTGGCCACTCTTCCAGAACTTTGGCCTCCGCTCGAGAAACGCCGGCAGGCCGCTCATACACTGCTGAAGCAGTGCTTATCAGAAGGCCAGCAGTTAGGGCCCATATCACATACACTTCACCATCATCTGCTTCAAAGTCGAAGTAATTTAAGAGATACTTGTCTCCCATCCATTCTCTCTCCTCCTCTCTCCTCTTCTCATCCTTGAGAAACATTTCTAAAGGAGCATAAAAAATTGCCTCCACTTCTGCAGCATTTGGAGCCGGACTAAATGCTTTTATGTCAGAAAGTAGGCCAATTACCGGAACCACAATCACACCATGCTGTAAGATTTGAGGAGTCCGAATCCGAAAGCCATATTAGTGATGAAATTTGAATGAAATTATTTTGTGGGTTGTGATTTTTCTGGTGAAGAAAGAGTTTTGGGATGAATTATCCATTAAAAACGTTTAATTAAAAAATAAATTAGATTATATATACAAGAGTGCAGCTGAGCTAACCGAGTTTACAATGTGATCGAGAACGGAGACGACGTTGACTAGGGAAGGGTCCAGGCCGATCTCCTCCTTGGCCTCCCGGAGGGCGGTTTGCACGTCATCAGCATCCGCTTCCTCTCTTTTCCCACCGGGGAGCGCAACGTCGCCTGCAACCAAACACACCTTCCTTCAGTTATTCTTTACAAATGGATTATGGAGGAACTGGTTCTGCTACCAGGATTTGTTGAGGAGGCTGAGGGCGATCACCAGGGCTGGAAGACAGAGATGAAGATCGTTTCGTGAGAATGACGCGCAGCTCGCCGTCATCCCCTTTGAACAGACACACCAGAACCGCCGCCCGTTTGGTTGCTGAATCGGAGGTGGCGTAACCGGTAGGTGGTGGAGGTGGTTTGACTGATTCTTCAAGTCTGAAATGTTGTGCTAGAGTTTGGAGTCTTAGTTCAGCAGAACCCATTATTTTCTTCGCTCTTTCTGAAAAATAAAAATTGTGGGCTATATATAGAGAATTTATCATATATAATCAAAATTTAACCTTCAATTTCATAAATGTTAATTTTTATAAAATTATTAATTATGGCAATCAAAATACATGAATAGACCTAAATGTCCTAAAAAGAGTACAGCTGAGCTAACCTTGTTTACTGAAAGAGATCATTTCCGAATCTCTTCCACCAAGACCATCGGATCAAGTAATCCGGATCTTTGAAATTTGATCAAACGGCTAAAAACAGAGGTCCCTTTTAAAAGTTATAATAACTTTAGTCGTTGGATCAAATTTCAAAGGTCCAGATCACTTGATCTGGTAGCCTTGGTGGAAGAGATCCAGAGAGGATCTCTATCCCTTGTTTACAATTATGACAAAAAAAAAAAAAAATACACTCAGGGTCGTTTATCATATATCACGTGCAGTTAGTTTTTTATTAGGTACTATTTTTCTTTAATTTTAAATAAATAAATTCAAAATGATTTCTGATCGCATGATATATGATAACACGCCTAGGATGTGAGGATCTCTACGATCTCCACAACTTGGATTTGGATGCGATCCAAATCCATTCATAGCCTACCCTTACTCTAACTCCAACTTTGAACTCAAACTTTGGTCATGTGATGAATGTCATTGTCACCTAAAATTTTAGCCAACAAGATCCTCTTCAGATCCTTTTGGTGAGGATCATGTGAATTCGTAAATCGTGTCTGTTCATCGTACATTGTGCAGTCAGTTTTTATCAGATACTATTTGTATTTAATATTAAATAAAAATATTAAAATGATTTATGACCGTACGATGTATAATGAACGGACTGTAATTTACAGATGCCCAGGATCATCACTCAAAGAGGATTTGGCGAGGATCTAGATGCAAATTAGTACCTAAAATTTATTAATTATTGTGGAATGATTTTAACTCTAGTTTTTTTATAAGGAATTTTTTGTAACTTTGAGTTATTTTATCTTAATTTAATTTTACAAATGTTTTAATTTAAAAAAGGCTTAAATCCTGATAAAATTTTCAAAACCAAACAAATCACGCACACCAACCAACCAATTAACCAATCAAACTTCAATACACTACGAACCAAACTTCAATACACAAACCAATCAACCAAACTTCAATACACATACCAACTAAATATACATTTTATTATTTTGACCATTGGATTTAAATTGCAACTGTTGAATTATTTTTGACAGTCGGATTGAAAAAAAAAACAAATATAAACCGTTAGATCAAAATAAAAATATTACCAAAAAAAATCAGATTTTAATATGGACCGTTGATCATCAACGGTCTTGAAATTGAACGGCTCACAATTGTTTAAAGGAAGATCATATTCATACACTCCAAATTACTTCTCCCACACCTTTTTAATTTTTTTTTTTTAATATTTTTCTATAAAGTGTTAATGGTGTGTAGAAAATATTAAAAAATTAAAAGAGTACGAGAAAAGTAATTTGAAATGTGTAAATATAATCTTCCTTGTTCAAATATTACGGTTAAACAACTGGGGTCCTCTGCCACTTGGAGTCCAGCTGTTGCCCACTTCTCATTTCTTCCACCCGTTTGCTTTATGAAAAGTGGGGCCCCCAAAAATTTGGGTGCTATTAGAAACTCAAATTTGGATTTTAGTTTGACTCCAAGCCAAGTATTTTGTGCTTAGGTCTCACCATTCGATTGCATTTTGGGTTTAGGTCTGCCCTTCGGCATTGACCTTTCGGTTCATAAACTGAATCATTAGAGTTGGCTTTGTACCTTGTATAAGGCGAATACTCCTGTAGCGGGATGCCACTGTAACATCAAATCAATCACACAATATCATGTGTTTTAATCCTTCCACATGACATAGCGTGATTGGCATAACATACCACTACAGTGGTATCCCGTTGTAAGTAAGTTTCTCTCCCGTATAGGGAGTAAGCTTGTTGCTTTGTCAATGTAATATCTGAGAAAGTAGTTGTTAAGGATAAACAGCCACATTGAAGGTTTATAGGATTCAACTTGAAAATGCAGATTGCAAAAACATGTAATATCACATGAGTAACAATAAAATGACATTAAAACCTATGGCATGGTGGTGCTCGCACCACCACGCACCCAGAACTTAGGCCTGCGCTCAAGAAACGCCGGTGGCCTGCTCATACACTGTTGAAGCAGCCCTTATCAGAACGCCGGCAGTTAGAGCCCATATGACATACTCTTTACCATCATCGCTTCAAAGTCGAAGTAATGTAAGAGATACTTGTCTCCCATCCATTCTCTCTCCTCTTCTCTCCTCTTCTCATCCTTGAGAAACATTTCTAAAGGAGCATCGAAAATTGCCTCCACTTCTGCAGCATTTGGAGCCGGACTAAATGCTTTTATGTCAGAAAGTAGGCCAATTACCGGAACCACTGTCATACCGCGCTGTAAGATTGAGGAGGAGTCATAATTAGAATACACGAGTAATCCGTAATCAAAATCAAACTTCTTGTGTTGATTCCAATTACATATACCTAAACATGTTCGAAAAGAGTTATGAGAGTTTCCCCCTTAAAACTTATTTTCTCTCACTTAAAACCCATCCTCTTTGTTTTTTCAGACTTAAACCCCATTTACTAGAGTCCAACTAAGCAAATTTCCTCAACAAGCTTGGTATGTCAGTTTTTATAATTCTCACTGTTCCTAAAATACCCTCATAGAGTGTAACGTGGGTTAAGTTTGACTTATGATTAATAATAAATTTTGCATCAATGCAATTAAATGTCTAGTTAACCTATTGTTTGATTAGGCTTTCTTTTCTCAAATTTTTTTACCAACAATTGTTTTATCGTGAAACTAACCTACCTTATTAGCATGCAATATATAATATAAATAAAAATATTATGGTGTTTTACGTTGAAACATGGGCAAATAATTTGTGTAAAAAAAAATATTATACAAAATAATGGTTGTATTCTTTTTCTTTTCATAGAAAATAATTTACCTATCTATATGTTAGTATTCACTTAGATTAGAAATACTGTAAAAATAATTTACCTACCCCATAGGCGTGATATTGTAAAGAAAAAATGTATATGATTACTTTGGATATTATAATTAATTATATGACAGTATTATTTGTATAAGTAAATTAATAAGTAGATTGGTGAATTAGTATGTAACATCCCACATCGTCCAGTGGTGTGATCCTTATATGTATATTTCCATCCCTACCTAGCACTGAGGCCTTTTGGGAGCTCACTGGCTTCGGGTTCCATGTCCAGTGAGCTCCCAAAAGGCCTCGTGCTAGATAGGGATGATAATAAACATATAAGGATCACACCCCTGGGCGATGTGGGATGTTACAATCCACCCCCCCTTAGAGGCCCGATGTCATCGTCGGCACACACGTGGCCAGGGTGAGGCTCTGATACCAATTGTCACATCCTGGCCCAGGGCGGACCACTTCCTGGACCCGCTCCACCACTGTAGCACGATATTGTCCGCTTTGGGCCTCAACTACGCCTTCACGGTTTTGTTTTTGGGAACTCCAAAGTTAAGTGAGTAGCACGCGAGAGCAATCCCAGGATGGGTCACCCATCAGGAAGTTCTCGTGTGAGTTCCTAGAAACGAAACTGTGAGGGCGTAGTTGGGGCCCAAAGTGGATAATATCGTGCTACGGTGGTGAAGCAGGTCCTAGGAAGTGGTCCGCCCCAGGACGGGGATGTGACAAGTATGTACTACAAAAAATGCTGATAAATTAGCTTGTAATTAACAAAAGAATGTAGGTAAATTAGTGAATTTTTAAAATATAGGTAAATAGTTTGTATCAAAAGAATGTAGATCAATTAGTTTGTATAAAAAAAAATGTAGGTAAATTAGTGAATTTTTAAAATATAGGTAAATAGTTTGTAACACGTGGTTTTATAACAGGAGATCATTGCTCATTGCTAGCATAATTGAAGGTGAGTAATAATAATATTGACATGTTTAGGTGTGGCATAAGCTTGTAAATGTTTTATAAGGATAGGTCATTTATTTGCCAACATGACAGACTATTTGAATTTTTTAGTTTTATTTAGATGTTTAATATGAGATAGGTTTTTGTCTAGACGATAATAGTTTTAAGGATCTATATCTAAACAAGAAGTTTTTTTTTCCAGTCAAAAAATGCTTGCCCCACCCACCTACCCTTCACAACCACCATGAACATTTGAAGATCTTAACCGAAAAGAGTACAGCTGAGCTAACCTTGTTGACAATGTGGTCAAGAACGGTGACAACTTTGACCTAGGGAAGGGTCCAGGCCGATCTCCTCCTTGGCCTCCCGGAGGGCGGTGTCCACGTCATCAGCATCCGCTTCCTCTCTTTTCCCGCCGGGGAGCGCAACGTCTCCTGCAACCAAACACACCCTCTTTCAGTTGTTCTTTACAAATGGTGGAACTGGTCCTACTACAGTAATGAGAAGCGATTTGTTTTGGAGGCAGAGGGTGATCACCAGGGTTGGAAGAGAGTGATGAAGATCGTTTCGTGAGAATGACGCGCAGCTCGCCATCGTCCCCTTTGAACAGACACACCAGAATCGCTGCCCGTTTGGTTGTTGAAGCGGAGGTGGCGGAACCGGTGGGTGGTGGAGGTGGTTTGACTGATTGTTCGAGTCTGAAATTTTGTGCTAGAGTTTGGAGTCTTAGTTCAACAGAACTCATTATTTTATTCAAGGCTTTCTTTCTGAAAAAAGAAGAAGATACTTGTGGGCTATATATACCCTTCCCTTACTCTAACTCCAACAACATTAAATCAACATTAAATTCTAATAAATTTTCAAAACCGAACAAATTACACAAACCAACCAATCATCCAAACAAACTTTAATATACACACCAACCAAATTTTAATACATAAATCAACCAACCAAACTTCAATACACACACCAACCAAATATTTATTTCATTATTTTGACCGTTGGATCTAAATTGCAGCTTTGTGTTGGTATAGAACTAAAACGACGATTTTTTTTTTAGCAAACCATCGATAGTGAGGTAAATAGTATTGCAGGAATGACGACCATTTCCAGTACAAATCGATAGTGAGGTAAATATTAATGCAGGAATGACGATCGTTTCCAATACAAATCGATACGATTCGTTGACAATAATTTATGGGATTGTCTTATTTCTATCTACAACTCTTAGTAACCTTAAAACGGGAATTTTGCTCCACAAAATTTGGTGGCCGTTTGTATACAACTGATGCGGCCCTAATCAAGATACCTGCAGTTAGGCCCCAAATCATGTACTTCTTGTTCTTGGTTTCGTAGTCGAAGAAATGGATCAGAAACTTGTCTCCCATCCACTCCCTCTCCTTTGACGTCCGGTTTTCATCCTGAAGAAAACGTATACAAAATGATCATTAAGAGATCAAAAGACAACTACATAATCTGTAATCGGAGTATGAAACTAAAAAGAGAGAAACCTTGAGGAACATTTCCAAGGGAGCATCGAATACCGCTTCCACTTCAGCAGGATTTGGATCCGGCTTGAATGCTTCCTTCTCATTAAGTATGCCAATAACCGGAACAACCCTTAGCAGATGCTGCACAGAAATCCAAAGGTTAGCTAAATCGAGTTCCTCATCCAAAATAGTCTTTCAGAGCTACAAGTCTGACACCGAAATCTGCATTATACATCGCCCCTAACGCCTATGTACCCTATTTTAGAAGTCATTCAAAGCACTTACTCAACAAATCAGACAAACTACACTGCTCTTCCCCAAGACCAACTTCTCAAATTTTGGACTTGTGTGCAAATTATGGATTTGGAGGGTGTATCTCGATAAATTAAGATGCACATGATTAAAATTAGTCGATATTAAGGACGTGTACTTAACAGATCAACAAGAAGAACGAATGAGTACATTACAAACTAATGGCCGTGTCAGCCAGATAATTCTTAAAGAACACCTCCAATCTACCAATATGATTACTCAGTTTTTCCGAAAACTAATACCCTAAACCTTACATTCAAACTCATTTCGAAATCAAACGAAAAGTATATGATAAGTCCCGAGCCTTTCTTTCTAGTTTCAACTCAACTCAAGTTCCCAACTTTCACCTTCCAATACAAAGAAACTAACGCATCAATCTGCAATTTCGCAAACAACACATAATTCGACTAAACAAGTTCTGTGTCCACTCAAATGCACACATTTGAGCTCAATCAAACTTAAATTTGAAACAAATAGTGATCAAAAGATCAAACATTTATACCTTCGATAAGAATGGTTCAAGGACTGTCACAACATTGACAAGCTTAGGATCCAAACCAATCTCCTCTTTCGCCTCCCTCGTCGCCGTGTCCCCATCGTCCTTGTCCCCCTCCTCTGTTTTCCCACCCGGCAAAGAAACTTCACCTGCAGAAACACAAAACAAAAATTAGAAAAACCAATCTTTCCCATTTCCTTTTTATCAATTTCCCCAATTTTCTCAGGCACCAAACAAAGGGGTAATCAAAACTCCACAAACCCGAGTGAGTGGAAAGCCCCGACGACCGCTTAGTGAGAATGACGCGCAGATCGCCGGCATCCCCTTCAAAGAGACAGACCAAGACGGCGGCTCTTTTGGGTCTGAACTTTTCTAGGTCCCTTGCAACTGGGGTGTCGGATTCGGCAAAACCCACCTGGGACACGACCTTGCCGGCGGTTTCTTCGATTCTTTGCTCCTCAATGTCGTCGTCGGAGGGAAAAGGCGGCGGCTTGTAGAGGCGGAGCTGCTGGGCTAAGACGATGAGTCTCTGTGAGCCTCCGCATGCATTGGGCAGCTCCATGAGTAGTGGCAGGCGGTGGTAATAGCCTTCTGAGGATTGAGATCATGGGCTGCCTTCTGCATATTAATCATAGTAGAAGAAGAATACTAGTGATTGCAGATCGGCGGTTTTTTGTTGGCACACGAGTCACTGAGTCAGCATAGGGCCATAGGCTATGGAAATGGTCCCAAACTTCTCATTTGAGCTGCCTATGTTTTTGGATCTAGATTGGAAAGCCTCTTAAAACTACGATCGTTTAGTCATTAAACTATATAAAAACAGATTAACAAAATTGAAAAAAAGGCATTATGAACCGTCTAAGTATTTTTTGTTTGTTGAACAAACGATATTATCTACATTAAATGGGCTAGCAATAATATGATTTAAATTCACATTTGGCGATAATCGAACCTAAGACTTCTAACTTACAAGTGAAGAGAAATATCACTAGACCGTAGTACTAAAACTAAGGTCGTTTAGTCAATTTATTGTAGCAAATACATAGGTTATTTAGTAGTACGATCTAGTAGTATTTCTCTTCACTTGTGAATGAGATGTCATAAATTTAATTATCGCCGATGGTAAAGTTAAACCACATTATTATGGTAAACCCATTATAAGGATTATCTCACTTTCCCACATTCTTAGTGTAGACACAATCATTTGTTAAAAAAAAAAAAACAACATATATCATAATGTTACATTCGTTCAATGTCTGGTTTGTGCACAAATCGAACCAGCCGCCCCCTAGCTAGTATACCGAGCCGTAGTGCTTAAAATAATGGTTGGAAAGGGATCCGGAGAGGATCCCTTCCACTAAGTACTTCTCATCAACTAATTTGGACTCTTGAAATTTGATCCAACGACTACAAACAAAGACACACTTTAAAAGTTATAATAACTTTAACCATTAGATTAAATTTCAAAAGTCTGAATTGTTTGATGAAGAAAATTTGGTGGAAGGAATCTCGAGAATCCTTTCCACAATGCTGCACGTAAAGAGCAATAATATCAAGTGGTCTCCTCCCGCATGCAATATACCGTCTAAAGTTGCAGCAAGACAGTAGTACCGATACATTGTACCCAACTTCTTTTTCTTTACTCCTCTGTCGCAACTCAGCTGCGCATGCCGTCCTTTTGGTACAAACTAATTTCAGTGCTGACTGTTGTAGTCCTCGATCACAAGAGCCTCGGTTGAATACATTATCTCATACAGAACAAGCATTATACCTTCCAACCTTCCGTGTATATGCTATTATGGTGCAATACATATTGATCTTAGCAATTAGGGCTCACATCTTCTGGCGATTCCTTGATTGCACTGATATTGTTATCAATTTTACTACTTAGGGTCATAAATGGTGTGATTAGGTAAATAATCAGCGTGAATTTTATGACGAATAAAATTCAATTTAGAGAGTTTGCTAACATTTATATACATTTTACTCATAGTGATATTTTTTCGATATAAGATAATTTGCATTTGATCGATAGTTTCTAAACTCTAACTAAGAGAAATTCTTCAGTCCGGAGACCAAACCAAGTGGCTCATACGGGCCCACACACAAAAATCATCCGTTATCCCACTTCCTTATTTTTTCATGTTTACCTGGCTCTATTTGTGTCCCACCTCCATCTCACACAACACCAATGACCCATCATCAACAGTGGTCTCAGACAAGAACCTCTCCTAATCTAGAGTTTAGAGGGTCCCATCGAAAAGGTGATGTGTCTAGTTGACTAGCTTTTGAGGGCAAGAGTTGCTTGCTTAACAAGCAAATGGAGACATGAACTCCTCCCAAGAAGAAACCAGACCAAACCAACACATGATTGACAGTAGTGTCCCTTTTGTTTGTGGAATTTTTACTATCTTGTCTATCTTTACCACTGTAGGGTTTTACTTGTGACCAGCTTTCTGAAAATCCACCAAGAAAAAAACAATCTGACTCAAACTCGATAGTTAATTGCAGCATATCAGGTTAATTAAGAGGTGTGACATTTGCATGATCAAGTCAGCAAGTAATTAGAACTAGAGTTGGCGCCAATATTCCTGTTTCATGCAGGAGTTTGGAGCTGAACAAGTAGGAAACAATTTAGAAACCCTACTTTTCTGCATTAATGTTATGCTTAGCTTTTAAAAGGCTATCTTTATGATCTCTTTTACTTCCTCAGACTGTGTCATGCCTTCTTTATCAAACATATCTCTCGTTTCATAGCTCGAAAATTTAGAGTACGTAAATATTGCATGGTGTGTGATGAGTTTAACAGTTAGATGTGCGCTGAAAGATCCGAGAGAATTGAATGGATGAATCTGAGCAACTTTGAAAGCACTGTATAATGTACATGTATATATAGGACTTTTCACCCCTATATCGCTGGACTATTTGCACTAGTGTCTTCCATAAGAGAGAGAGAGAGAGAGAGAGAGAGAGAGAGAGAGAGAGAGAGAGAGAGAGAGAGAAAGTTACAACAAAGAGAATCAAAGAATGCGAAAGAAGAGAATGAAGATTATCACCATGTTCAAGACTTGATGGCTATTTCAAAATCAGCATTCAAGCAACAGCAGGTCGACAATACGAGATATGGAAAGATTGTGAGAGTTCACGGACGCCACATTGTCCGATCCATGGCAAGAAAAGACCGTCGCAGCAATGTTTACACTTTGAAAGGTCCGAGAGACAGGAGGTTCCGGCTGTCACCTCATACTGCTATACAGTTCTATGATGTTCAAGACCGCCTTGGCCATGACCGCCCAAGTAAAGCCATTGATTGGCTCATTGAGAAGTCCAAAGCAGCAATTGAAGCACTCTCTGGGTCTGAACAACCTTGCCAATATTACTATGATTGCACTAATAGTAATGTTTTAGGTCAGCAGACTGAGCAAGAAATTGGAGAACAAAGCAAGCATCAGTTTTGGAATCACCCGGAAAGCAATAGGGAGCTGGGAACAATGAGCAATGGGAGTCCCATGAACAATGTCAACAATTTTAAAGAACCGGTTTTCGATCCTCACCAATTAAGTTCATTGAACTATGCTGAACAAGCCCTCGATCCCACATCAAGTTTATCGGATTCCAAAGTCACGGAGATGGGATGGTTTCAAAGTTTGGTGGCTTGGAATTATAATGCAGGTGATGGAGGAAAAATTTGTCCTTACAATTCATCGCATGTATCTCTTCAATAGCCATATATCTTGTCACAAGTTTTATTTGCTTCAAGTCTTTTGAATTGTATTTTTAGTTAATTTTACAAAACACTGTTTCCATTGAAATCCTAGTCTATCTAAATCGGATTGAGTTACATTTTTCAGTTATTTTTTGTCTGTCTTCTTCTTTTTCTTTCCATTAAATTTTTTGTCCAATCTAAACTACTAAGAGAGGAATTCGAAGTTGGAGTAGAAGGTAGAGAACAGTTCTAATTAACTTGACCGAAGTTCAAACCCAAGTCCCCTTCCCATTACCTTGTTTCTTTAAGATTTGGAACCTAAAACTTGGGGGCATGGAAGAGCCAACTAGGCAACAAGCCGTAGGAAAGATTACAAGAAAATTGTGATAAGAAAATATATTGAAATAATATTCTTCTAATAAGCACGTAGACAATTAGGCTAAGGTGTGGGTATCTCATACTTTTTTAAGGAGATTCAAGCCTATTGTGGTTTGAAAAAATCCACGAATCAGTGCAATAGTCCAACAAATCGTTGTGTGACGCAAACCTATTGCATGAAAGGAAGAGTCCAAAGCTACATCACACGAACACCCTTCTTTGTCCGGTAAGTAATAACAGAAAAGATGGAAATAGAGATAATAATTGTTGTAGAAAAAGTTGGGTAGTGGGACAATGAATAAAAAAGATGACGGAGAAAATGCTACTAATTATAGATTTATTATCATCCGTAGTGAGTAGGGTAACAAACACGTAACAAGGAAAGAGTTATAAGAGCTAATTTTCCACTAACAACAAATAATGCGGTTATAATTAATTAACTTGTTTAATATTAAAAATGTACAAACACCAACAACCTATGGCCTTGCCAATAAAAAAGATAGATGGACAGCCAATTATTAAAGGCATTAGTGAGCATTAGAGCAATCTAATCTTTAATTATGAAAACTTCATAAAACAACTGTATTTTCCATTTGTAGGTGCAGAGTCATGTCAACTAATGTGTGAATTATTAGTTACAAGGAAGACTAATGAAATTTTTTAAAAATTTTGAGTTTTAATGATAAAGACAAAATAAATAGTAAAATGAATAATACCAGGATTGACTTTTTAGTATAAAAATGTGATTTTTCGTTGAAATGAACAATATTAAGAACTTTTCGTTAAAGTTCCCTTAATTCTATCCTCTTTTGTAGGCCAAGGACGTAGAATTTAATGAAACATATACTAGCCTTTTGAGCTTACTTAAAAAGACTTCAAGAGATTCTCGCATATTTGTTAGTATCTCTTATCTTACGTTAATACTAACAAGGGATATATTATAGCACTATAAAATTCCCCTCAGTTTTGTTTTAAAGATCGTTCTTATCGCGTTAAGTGCTCGTCTGGATTTACGCAGAAATTTATGAATCGTGCATCAACAAGAACTGCTGTTATTAAGAATGACACTTGGATTGGGAGTTAACCACAAGCACACCCTTACCAACTAAACCAACTCTCGTTGGCAAAATAACTCTCCTAATTTTTACACTTCACTCAAAATCTAATGGACTGAATCGAGGAAAAAGGGGACCTTGAACTTCAGAAAATGAATAATTAAAGAACACAAAGTAGTTCAAAGAGCAAAGATTTGCAGCAACACAAGTCATTTAAACATGCTGGTGAAAAATCTGAAAGACAACAACCAGAGTACTTTCTAATTACAGCGTGCGAAAGCACAGAATAATCCACCCCCAACAAATATTTTGTCTATTTACAGTATAAATAGAATATTATTTTTCTTTCAAATATACATTAATATGAAGAACAGAGGGAAAAAAAAGAAGAAAGAATCATAGAAGGATGTTCTGATCAGCCCTAAATCCAGGTCCTGCTCGAAAATCCGTTACTGCACGCGCAAGCACATTACTTCCACACCACTCCATGTACAAGAATCAGAAATGACCGCGTATTTTAAAGAAAAATGGCTCTTCCCTCACTTTTCTGCAGTTTGAATCCATAAGATACTCAAGACATTCTTATTTAGTTTCTACCATTGGATCAGAACCACCAACAAAGTCGATATTCATTTCGGAGTGTTTTTTTCTTCAGTTTTAATGCCCTCTGCACTTGCCGCTGTTTTTTCTTCGACAGCTGAGTAAGACAATCTCCGAGCCTTTGTAGTTGCCTTACCATTTGACGAAGGAAGTTTAACTATAACCGAAGATTTTGGCGTTGGTGAATTTATGTTCTTACCAATTGGGCTTGCTTGCTTACTCTGCACTTTCCTTGGGCTAGGTGACTGCACACGGCTTTCCCAGGGGCGAGCAGCAATCCAGCGGTCCTTCCAGCTCCAACCCCAATTAGCTTTACTGAGTTCATAATTACCCAAGATTTGGCTCTGACTGCAGTTGGCCCTCCACTACAAATCATGGAATATGTTTTCCATGTCAATTGGTTCAAGGGTCAAATCAACAAATAAAGGACAAACATGAGAAAATAGTATACCTGATGAGAAAATGCATATGCCATAGCCCGCTCACGTTTAACTGCTGCTTCTTCTCTTTGATATATCCTTGCAAGAACTTCATCCATTGTTTCAGAGCCACCACACCATTCCGCCTGTCACCCATTAAGACAACTAATCAATGTTACTATGAAATCAAGCATGTGGCTGATGAGATGATAGTTCTGTAGCACGATTACACCAAGATTATGAAGAAACTTAAAGAATCCTACTATAAATAAATTTCAAGTCCGGCAAGCTAACAGATATGGAAGCTGCTGGTCTCACCTCTATGTCATGAAGCTTTGCCTCAAGTTTTTGCTGACTCTCTATTTTCTTCTGCTTGATCCGTCCTTCTGTTACCATACAGAGTCGGCGAGCTTTAACCTCATCTTGTATTTTACTCCACGAATGAAGATAGCCCAATGTAGTCGTAGCTTGCTTAGTAATAGGAAAAGCTTGGGTCATTAGTTGCAATTTTACAATCCCTTTCAAACGGCGTAAAGCTTTTCTAGCCTGCAATTGGTGAAAGAAAATCTTAGGAACCTAAAAAACCATCGTAACAAAAAGTTCTCCTTCATGCATGAATGCCTAAATTGCTCTCCATCTAGCATGAATGGGAAAAAAAAAAAAAATTCAATGTAATAACATCAGTCAACTTTGTTACCAATTCCTCATTGCTCATCAAGATTCGAACTAAACACCATTCACTAAATAAGAAGAATGCAAAACCAAAGACATAAAACAAAATTTCACAGAATCACTGTGTAAAGAACACAAACAGCATCAAAATTTTATATATTTATACACTTTAGTGCACATATACATACAGCATATGCACGGAAAGCAGTTTGAATCCGAATTGCAGCTATATCCTCAATTGGCAATCCAAGATTTTGACCATTCGCAGAACTAGACTTTTTCAATTTTATGGAACTTGATTTTCCATGAGCTGACGATCCCTGTCAGAAAAGTAATGGCGGGTGAGAAATTACAATTTCATACTAACATCAGTCTTGCGACATCACGTATAAATTCCTAGCCTTTGCTGCTAGTAGCAAGCTACCACTAAAGCATAAACCACACATTCACTCATATGACTCGATTTAGCTTAAATTTTTTTGTTCATGAAGTAAAACGGTAGTATAACTCAGGTATACTATGCCAGCAGCAGTTGGAGAATTGGAATCCTAAACCTTCATACACTACATTTAAGATTTCCAAATTCCTAACCCGATTTCCTTCTTTATTTTGAAACAAAAGAGATATTTTAACGTCACTTGATTTCAAATTTTCAGTTGTTGGTCAATACTAATTACTGATTGATATGTAAGATCAAATGCTCCAGAACTGTATTTCAATTTCGGAATAAAACAAATATAATGATAAGTAGGATAAACTTTACAGTTGCAAATTGCATATCGTTACCAATAGCTAAACAATGTAAAGCAATTTCAGGCTCTATACCTTCAACCGTTTTGAATTGCCATCCTTTGCTTTGTTTAAGCCGATTAACACCTTAAACCAACGCCCGGAACCCATACCTGATAGTGAAACTCTGTATCCAATTTAACATAACCCTACCAGTTAAATACAATCACCATCAACATTTAAGCAACAACAAGGATTTAACTTTGAGCATGCAAAAATTGTAATTTTCTTTGTCCTCTGAAATCAATCCAATTGTGTTAATGCTTAAGCATACATTATCCAATAGCAAACTGAGAAAACCACAATATGCTAACTGTCGACCAAACTACATAACCTCACAGTACTGCCTATTCACTCTCATTTATTCCTTCTGCACTCTCTTTCGTCCCTTGATTCTCCTTCGATGCTTATTCAATCCGAAGGCTAGAACAGGAACGGAGGAGTGCATGACTAGAAAATGAAAGCGCGAAAATCACTTCTCTAAACGAAAACCAATTGAAGTCAAATGCAAGACACAACCATATTTCTAGGAAATTATCAGAGTGTAAACTGACTTCCATACCAATCTGCTATCTATAAAAACCCCTTATGCATTTAACAACCAGATACCACCCATATCTCCCAAATGCACAGAAGGGCTGTCCTCAAATCATATTATCAACTCAAAAAGTAAGGCAAACAATGCAAAACCAAAGAAAACAGCATCTGGGTAAGACTCCCATACCAGAGAAGCAGCTTGAAATCTCCAAGAAAACAGTTTTCTTTTTTGTTTCCGGGAAATGGGTGCTCACTGCTCAAGATTTTGGAGGAAAAAGGAGGTTGTTGTAAAAGAAGAAGTAAGGAAGAAGCAAAACCCCTGAGAAAGGTAGGAGAGAGAGGAGAGAGAGAGAGAATGATTAAAAGGTGGGTGTGGTGGAATGTAGATTGCCATGGCCCATCACTCTCTCACAATTTTTTTTTAAATTAAATTAAAAATCTTGCAAAATACAAAATTACAAATCTTTCATATAATATAAAAATGAATCTTGTACTTTTGTTTTATTTAATTTTCTCACACCTCAATCATAGGCTCAACTAACGCTATTACAACTCACCGTGTGGGGTGGGAGTGGTGGTTTGGGGAATGAGATTTATTTTGGATTTTTATGTTTAAAGTAAGTAAATTAAGAGATTCGAATTGTTCAAATTTTTAGATTTTTGTGAAGTAAGTTAGTGAGATGGACTAATAAGGATCGTAATATTGAAATTGAGTGATCCAAATTTTTCATTCCACAAACTCTAGACACAAAGATCTGGAGTAGATCCCAATTCGTGGTTTGTAGGATTTGAAACTTCAACAAAAGCAGGCTACAGCGATGGCACAACAAACCAATATTGTCAATATCATCACGGTCTGATTGAGATGTGCTGCCTTTCTATTTCTCTGAATTTCGTCATCAAGCTTCAATCTTTACCAAAATTAGAAAATAAAGGTTAAAACTTTCTTCATTTTGTTAAAAATTATGCAATCCTTTTACAATACTCCAGACTATCCAGCGCATAAATCATCACCTTATCATACAATGCACGTTTTTCACTATCTTAAAAAGTGTGGGTGACTAAGAAGGTTCATGCAATGCAAATTTTACCTGTTGAGGTTGTTTGGGAATTCGGCAGGATTCCAATTGAAGCTGGGGATTGGATGTGAAGTTGGAAAATTTGGTAGGAGATGTGATATTTTTGTTTCCTGGTGATTTCAGTATAATTGGAGAGAAACAAAGGTAGCTCCACATGCTTCTACAACCCCTTTTTTGTGGCTTAGCACTCTTTTAGTGTGTTAAACAAGTTTATGGTCAGATTAATTTTTAAGAAAATTTTGCTTTATTAAAAATCTGAAATATCGCTATTGTGACTTAACTGGATTCATCTATCTTATTATCAACAATTGTCGTTTATGAGAATTGAATTCAAGATCCCTTAAAAAGCAAGTGAAAATTGAAAGATGCAAGACCAAATGGTCATTTGCTATTACATACATCTACTACTCTTCATGGACCTCTTCTTAAGACTTGATTTACTCAGACCTAATTATGTTAAAATGGTTTGTTCGAGATTGTATTAAATACATGTAAGTATTGTAACCAATCCCAATTCTTATATGCCAACTTTATACTGAATTATAGCCAACAAACGGCAAACTTGATGAGAAAAATACACTCTTCTTTAGACTTGATTTACTTAATCCTAATTATGGTAGAATGGTTTGTTCGAGATTGTATTATACACATACAAGTATTGTAGCCAATCCCAATTCTCATATGCCAATTTTATACTGAATTAGCCAACAAATGGCAAACTCAATGAGAAAAATACTAATTAAAAATGTAAAATCAGACAATTGGTCCCGACAAGGCTCAAACTTGTGACCTTCATCTCATAAGAGCCACGCTCTAACCAACTGAGCCAAGGGACCAATTACATTTTTTAATTTTTTCTAAACTTTATTTAAGAATTAATTAAGTGCTAATCACCATACGTACGTTTCTTAATGCCAAATTGCTAAGTTTACTTGTGATCTTTATGTTTATGTTTTTATTTACAGTCTGAATTATATTTTCTGTAACATTTAGATATTGGCTACAATGAAAAGCCTATTTTGCTGTAATAATATTTGGTGTTTACCACCAACAACTATCTTATACGTACCATCCGATAACAGTGGTAAGAAGAACATGTAAAGTTTGAGTTTGATTAGTCATGAAAATGCTAGCTTAAGACCATCCGATAACAATGGTAAGAACATAAACCAGCAGCAGTGATATGGGGTACAGAATATATGCTAGAATGCATGTCCACAATGGGAACCTTCTGCTGAAGCTTGCAGAAAGACCAACCGCTATCGAAATAATTAAAACAACTAAAACTTCAGCAGCCACATCCCATGATAAATTGCGTATGTAAACAAGAGCCAAAAATATGACCAACCCCACAATATTGTTCATGAATGCCGCGTTGTAAATCTGCAGAGAACAGTTCAAATGTCAGATGATATTGATCATATGGAGTTGCAGTGCTGTGTTTATGGGAAGTATTAGGGACGGACTTTTGGAGTATAAATCAGGGAGAAATAAGTGTTTGACATCATTAGACGCTCAAGTGTGTGAAGTAGTTAGAACAATATATTTGAGTTTATGGAGAGAAACAGACCTCAGAAAGTGTCAAAGAGATGGCATTCTCCGTCTTTTCTTTGGCAGACGATATAGACATTAGCGCCACTCTGTAATTTGTAGCCAAGGGTATCACAACATACGAGGTCGTGAAAGAAGGGATGCTTGCAGCAGTGGAAAACTCTTGGAGACCTACCATGAGGGGCATTGAAAGAAAAGCCGTTATGGCAGTTCCTAGAATAATTAGAAAAGCGGCCTTCAGGAGATTCATCCACGATGTATCAGCACCCCTAGTCTTCTTTTTCTTAGAGATCAGCGGTGTCTGCTGATCTTCCATAGATGTCTCATTCTGCAAGTGCAGTTTAATGACCCGAATGAAAATCTTGTTTTTCTAAGCATTCAAACATAGTCCTATCAGGCAAATGCGGGTGTAAGAGCAGATGTGCTCATCCCTTATGCAGGTAATTTCAAGTCCCTCTTCCCGATGTTTACATTAGTTAAAGTAAAATAATGCTTGTGTAAAAAAAAAAAAAACTTGTCCTACCGGGGCAGAATTTATACCTTGGAATTATTTCTTCTGAAAAGCGATCTATGTTCATTATCTTTACCGTTGGCAGGGGCCTTATCTGGATTAATCCATTTTGAGAGTCCGTTCACAAACTCCGTCTCAGCTATTTGAGCGTCGCCAGAGAGATCAAATTGCTTCATCACTTCTTCTGCATAATCATCATCATCCAGACCTATTGCTTCTATTTGTATTCCTAGGATCAATGCTCTAAGTTCATCTGCTGATATGTATGTGTTATGATTCTTGTCTATTCTATGGAACAGCCTGCAAATAAATTTAGAAAACGACTAAATGATGAGATCATGGCATTTCAGCGGTTCAGGTGGAGTGAACTAAAAACAGAAACCGGGTACTTACTCTTTTATACTGGATTCATTAGCGTTTCCGTCTACTGTCAGAAGACCCAGCAGAATTTTCGGTATGTATTTACGCATCAAATATTCAAGCCTTCTGCTCTGAATCCATGGTTGAAAGAACTGCATAATTGCTTTCTATCAGTTAAGAAGTTCACGAATACAACATTTCGAACTTTTGTACTTTGTTCATCGTTTCTTAAACAATCAAAAGTCTTTCTCGGATTCTTATTATTTCAGTATGTTAATTATTTCATCTTTCATCAAACTTTTACTATCATCTAAGTATCGCCGAGGCAGATTTAATGTTCTTGAAGTTGTGTTACCTGGTAGATGATGTAAGTGGCAAGGATTGCAGATGCAATCAGTAGAGAAATTAAGATCACAACTCGAACCGCTGTGGTTGAAGTCAAGATTTTTGCCAGTTGAAGAACGAGAAATGGAATCAACGAGAGCATCATGATTCTTGCAGTATCTCGGGTTTCGACATCCGTTCTTACACCAGAACCTGCACAACCATGTTTACTTACACATGAAGTTATCATATTTTAGACCTTTCTCTCAGTGAGTGTTGATTAGTGTTTGTGGAGATCAGAGAAGAAGTAAACCAGTTAAACTGAAGGGGTTCTTATTTTCTGACTTTGATGAAGTTTGAGAATCCGAGAGGTCGGAGCTACCGAAAGCAACAACAGAACCCCAAATTAGGGTAAGAATCATGATTGTTGATCCTGCAAGCATGCTCATGTTCATTTTTGCCATTTCCTCCGCAGTTTCTGTAGTTGCTGTAATTCCAGTTACTGAGGAACAAAATGTGAATTGTCGTTATGAATTTACAAGACATAATACATGTCAAATGTATTACTTTGATTTAAAAGTTAAGACCAAAACTTCTGAACTTTTCTCCAAATAGTCAAGCAATTACTAGAGAAGTCAAAATCATTTAAACTATGCAAGTGGGCTTTTACCACATAGATGGAAAGGTGTTGAGCTCTTGCATGACGACGTGGGTTCAAATTCAATCGGTGACTAATCTAACAAAATATATCATATGACAAAATAAATTATTTAAACTATGAATCTTTAATATTCATTCACACTCTCAACACGCTCGTCGTGTTAAATATATAGAGGTGAGCAACTGAGCCACAAAATTAAACACATGAGTTGTTGAGATCAACTATTCAACACATGAGTATAGTTTTAATACCATCTATATATATAGAGAGAGAGAGAGAGAGAGAGAGAGAGAGAGAGGTGAGCAACTGGGCCACAAGACCCAATATAATTAAACTTTTATGTAAAACTTTAATTCCTCGAAGTTAGATACCTCCCAATATATAAGATTATGGTCATCACAGTTTAGGTACTTTTTTTTTTTTTTTTCCCGTAAATTTTCAAAACTCTCTCTCTTATTTTACCTGCTCTGATATTTTTATTTTTGTTGACATGGTAACATGGTCGGGGATTTGCAGAGTTGTTACCTTTTGAATTCATTGTATATACCTGATTAAATAAAAAAGAGAGAATAGACTCTAAATATATTATTGTTTTAAATAACTATTATTTCCTTTATTGTATTCAGAAAAAATATGAAGCTAAGAAAAATGAACCAAGCTGGCAACATTGACTAATAAAATAGTCTCCAACTTTTTGATGGATGAAGACTCAATCTTTGATGACTTACATTTTTTATAATTAGTGCAATTTCGCTAATTAATAACTATTAATGCCAGTGAGAAATACGGACTATTCAGGGTTTTTCTTATTCTTCAAAATGGGGCTTTAATTGTCTATTTCTATGAAATGAAGAACAATATAGGGGAGAGGAAGACGATCGATGAACTAATAACAAACAATACAAGCTGAGGTTTGAGAAGAAATTAAGGATCTTACCAAGAACCACTCCAACTTGTGGAATCAAGCCAAGCAGGTGGAAAGCACTAGCACCAAAGATACCAGTCCCAAACAATTCAAAGAAGATTTCAGATCCTCTTGAAACGTAATGATCTGCGAGTGAGAGCAAGACCTCGTAAACGATTATCAGAAAAAGCAAGCCCCAAACTGAAGTTGCACAAGGCAAGAAGCCATAACTTGGTTCACAAGTCACAGAATCTGCTTTAAGATTCAGAGCTTTGACGAACGAAGATTGGCTTGTTTCGTCGTTTATTCCATCGGATATAAGACTGGAGTCTCTAACAACCCGGCCGCTTCCTAAATGGACTAGTTGGAGGACCAGAAAAATGATGAACAGAGCTGGTCTTGACATATCCAGAGACATACAGCTTTGTAATGAAAAACTATTACAAATGAGAAGGAAACTTGGTGCTTGATTAGGTTTAAATGGAGATCAATACTATGCAAGTTGTGACATCAGACAAAAATAGGCAAAAAAAAAAAAGCAAGTTGTTTGACATTAGCAAATCCCTGTCTAGATTTTGAACAATAAGAACGAAGGATAATGTGGCAGGTTTGCAGAAAATGCTGCCTGCTGACTAATTGGATTTTTTAAATAATTTAACCAAATATTCTATACACTTGCCCCACTATCCCATCAACCGTTGCATAGTTTTGGATATAAGTAATGAAACTATTTAAATACAAATGCACACACTAATGAATAAATTGAATAGTTTATTGAATTATGTATATATAAGTTATGTCAGTTGGTTATGACAATTTACTTCTTACACTTAAATATTAAATTTTTCTTCTAATAAATTACATTAGTTTAAAATATATATCATCTTATGATTCTTATCATTCAAAATAACCACAATGTAGAAACAAATTAATAACTGTAAAAATATCAATGTAATAAAAAAAATTAATCCATATGAAGATTCACCAGTGAGCTGTAGTATTGGCAGGTCTCTTTCATTACCCTAATTGTCCGCGGAATCTACTAAGATTTTTCAATGCCAACTCGTAATTTAAAAAAATGGTTAAAGAACGTGGGCTGCGGACTGCATTGTGCATCGTAGACGTGGATTAATTTTAAATAAAGTTAATGTTCCACTATAAAACTAATTAGTTATATAAAGAGTAGTCCAACCTCTTATACACATGCCCCGTGGAGAGCGTGTGATCATTTAACTTCACATGTAAGACAACTTGCTCTAATACCATAAAGAAAATTGATGTTCTACCATAAAACCAATTGGTATTAGAGAAGTAGTACAATCTTTTATAAGCTCAGCCAAGGTCCCTCATCCCATTAATGTGGGACTCATTCTCAATAGATTTTTGGAGAAGCAATAGCTTGCTTTCTAATTTTTTTTTTTTTCCTTCATTAGCATGAGGATCTTTGTATCTGTTTGGACTCGATTTTACATTATCGGCCCGAGTAATTGAGGCTGTTGAATGAGCAGAATATTAGATCGTTGAATAACAAAGTGGTTGAAATGATTTTTAGTTATTATTGAGAAATAATACTGTGATTTTAATCATGATATTATCTTTTAATAATATATTAAATTATTTGGGGTAAAGTACAAAAAACTACCTAAACTATTGGTGTCACGACACTTTCATACCTCATCTTTAGAATTTGGTCCAATGTCATACCTTCCGTTACTTGGCCGTGAATTTTTCAATTAAATACTGACGTGGCTTGATTCGGGGCCCACTTTCTATTAAAAAATTATTAAAATATTATTAAAAACTAAAATAAAAAATTATTTAATATTTTTTAAATATTAAAAGAAAAGTTTTTTTTTAAAAAAAAAAAAAAAACCCTAAGTTTGTCCCTTCCCCCCCTCTCTCTTTTCCCCCATCTTCATCTTCTTCCCTGCTTACTCTTCAACAACTAAAAAAAAAAAAACAAGTCCAGTTCATCCCTGCAACCCAGAAGAAGAAACAGAAAAGAAAAAAAAAAAAAAAAAACTGTCCAGTTCGTCACCGCAACCCAGAAGAAGAAGAAGAAGAAGAAAAAAATAAAAATAAAACCTGTCCAGTTCGTCCCCGCAACCCAAAAGAAGAAGAAAAAGGAAGAAGAAGAAGCGGAAAAAAAAAAAAATAAATAAACATGTCCAGTTCGTCCTCGCAACCCAGAAGAAGAAGGAAGAAAAGGAAAAAAAAAAAAAAAACAGTCCAGTTCGTCCTCGCAACCCAAAAGAAGAAGAAGAAGGAAGAAGAATGAAGAAGAAGAAGAAGAAGAAGAAAAGAAAAAGAAAAAAAAACCAGTCCAGTTCCCTGCAACCCAGAAGAAGAAGAAGGAAAAAAAAAAAGAAAAAGAAAAAAAAAAAAAAAAAAAACATGCCCAGTTCATCCCCACTACCCAGAAGAAGGAAGAAGAGGAAAAAAAAAAAAAAAAAACCAGTCCAGTTCGTCCTCGCAACCCAGTAGAAGAAGAAGAAGAAAAAATAAATAAATAAAAATAAAAAAAAACCAGTTTTACCCCCCCCCCCAAAAAAAAAACCAATCCCCCAACCCGCAACCCAAAAAAAAAAAAAAACCAAACCCAGTTCCTCCCCCTGCCAACCCCAAATCCACCACTCTCACCCCATCACGAAGGTTTCCCGATTTCATCTCAATGAGATCTAGGTTTTTTCCTAGTTTTTATTTTTTCTTGGATTGCAGATAGTGGTTGCGAGTTTAGGGAAGACGGGAAGGGGGAAGAAAGGAAGGAGGGTCGGGGAAATCACGACACCATTTATTTTATCTTTTTTTTGTTTTTTCGGGTTGCTAGTTGGGCACAGGTGGGGGGAGAAGAGGGGGGCAAAGGGGGGAAGACAAACTGAGAGTGGGTGAGGGGGGAAGACAAATTTGGTTTTTTTTTTTTTTTCCTTCTTTTTTCTGGGTTGCAGGAAGGGGGCTGAAAGGGGAAAAAAGATGAAGATGGGGGAGAAGAGAGAGAAGGGAGAAAGGGGACATGGGTTTTTTAATATTATTTTTAAAATTTTTAATTTTCTTTATTATTTTAATATTTAAAATTTATTAAATGATTTTTTTTTGTTTTTAATAATATTTTAATAGAAAGTGGGTCCCGGATCAAGCCACGTCAGCATTTAATTGAGAAATTCACGCCAAGCTAACAAAATGTATAACATTGGCACAAATTCATAAGATGAGGTATGACATTGTCAATTTTAAAAGATGAGGTATAAAAGTGTCGTGACACCAATAGTTGAGGTAGTTTTTTGTACTTTACCCAATTATTTGAACCTAATATTTGTCTAAATCCCAATTGATTTGAATAATGGTGGAATATGGAGATATGCATGATATCAGATAATGAAGCATTTAAGACAGGATGATAATATGACTTCACTTAGAAGCTGCTAATGGAATTGGATTATGAACTGATTATTATCCATTTAAAATATGGTGATAAGTAGTAAAAAAATGAATTTGAAATTCATTTAGACGGGGATGAGGATGCACGCAACAATAGGGTAAAAGATGATGCTTTGGGTGATGATAAGAAGCCTAGGTAAGCTAGGCTTTTGGTGATGATGTGATTCCTAGATAGGCTTTTTATTTTGTTTGAAAAGTCACGAATGGGAAGGATAGATGACATACGGATCAGTCTTTCTTCCTAGAGATTTTACCCTCTTCCCTTTTCTTCCCACCAACACATCTTCAATTTCGATAAACAGCACTGTGAAGGCAACCGACAACATCTTCATTTGGATAGACAACATTGGAGCCGTACAACACTACTTCAAGACTGACTGATTATTTATCCAAGTCTCGGTCAACAAGGATTTCCGAGTTCTTGTTGGTAGAGGTCATCTTATCAGCCTTCTTGGCAAAGTGAGGTGTTACCAGGTTATTACATTCGGCATATTGAAAGCTGAATTTGAAATTGAATTTCACAGGATTAGCAGCCTTATCTTCAGACTCTAGAACCCGAAGGCCGAGATGTGTTCCTTCCTCGGCCACAGTCGCAAGATTAGGATGTCAACAATGCGCTCGACGCCACATCAACATATTAAACTCCCCAGCCAAACTCAGCTGACGAGTTGGCACGCCCCGCACACAACCGAATGACGTAATTAGTTTATTAATTACTTGGTATGTGCATCACGTATGCTAGGTAGTTTTTAGGATCAATAGTATCGCATGCATATGACAAGAGATTTGGACTAATATAAAGATAACCAATGACTACAACAGTCTTCTTTTTTCATTAGCAAAGCGGTATCTTAAATTATTTTAACATTTACGGTATTTTAAGTTACTCTAATTTATAGATATATTTGCTGTAACATTTAGATGGCTACAATGAAAAGCGTATTTTGCTGTAATAATATTTGGTAGTCGCGATACTGCTGGCTTAATACCATCCGATAACAGTGGTAAGAACATAAACCAGCAGCAGTGATATTGGGTACAAAATGTATGCTAGAACGCTTGTCCAAAATGGGAATTTTCTGCTGAAGCTGGCAGAAAAACCAACCGCTGTCGAAATAAGTAAAACAACTAAAACTTCAGCAGCCACGTCCCATGATAAATTTCGTATGTAAACGAGCGCCAAAAATATGACCAACCCCACAATGTTGTTCATGAACGCCGCTGTGTAAATCTGCAGAAAACAATTCAAACGTTAGTTTATATTGATCATATGGGGTTGCATTGTTGTGTTTTGCTCACGGAAAGTATTAGGGACTAAATTTTGATGTATAAATCGGGAGAATAAGTGTTTGACATCATTAGACGCTCAAGCGTGTGATAGTAGTTAAAACAATATATTTGAGTTTATGGAGAGAAACAGACCTCGGAAAGTGTTAAAGAGATGGCATCCTCCGTCTTCTCTTTGGCAGACGTTACTGACATTAGCACCAGCCTGTAGTTTGTAGCCAAGGGTATCACAACATACGAGGCGGCGAAAGAAGGGATGCTTGCAGCAGTGGAAAATTCTCGGAGACTTACCATGAGGGGCATTGAAAGAAAAACCGTTATGCCAGTTCCTAGAATAATTAGAAAAGCAGCCTTCAGGAGATTCATCCACGATGTATCAGCACCCTTAGTCACATTTTTCTTAGAGATCAGCGGCGTAAGCTGATCTTCCATAGATTTCTCATTCTGCAAGTGCAGTTTAATGACCCGGATGAAACTCTAGTTTTTATAAGCATTCAAATTAGTCCTATCAGGCAAATGCGGGCGTTATAGCAGATGTGCTCCTCCCCTATGCAGGTAATTTCAAGTCCCTCTCTCCAGGGTTCACATTAGTTTAAAGTAAAATATTGCTCGTGTAAAAAATATGTATTAGTATAGTCCTACCGGGGCTGAATTATACCTTGGAATTATTTCTTCTGAAAAGCGATCTATGTTCATGACCTTTATCGTTGGCAGGGGGCTTAGCTGGATTAATCCATTTTGAGATTCCATTCACAAACTCCATCTCAGCTATTTGAGCGTCACCAGAGAGATCAAATTGCTTCATCACTTCTGCTGCATAATCATCGTCATCCAGACCTATTTCTTCTATTTGTATTCCTAGGATCAATGCTCTAAGTTCATCTGATGATATGTTTTTGTTATGATTCTTGTCTATTTTATGGAACAGCCTGCAAATAAATTTAGAAAATGACTAAATGATAAGATCATACCATTTCAGTGATTTAGGTGGAGTGAACTAAAAATAGAAACCGGGTACTTACCCTTTTATAATAGATACATTAGGTTTTCCGCCTACTGTCATAAGACTTGGCAATATGTTTTTCGGTATGTACTTACGCAGCAAATATTCAAGCCTTCTGCTCTGAATCCATGGTTGAAAGAACTGCAAAATTTTGTTCTGTCAGTTCAGAAGTTCACGAATACAACATTTCTAACTTATGTAATGTGTTCATCATTGCTAAAACAATCAGTCTTTTTCGAATTCTTATTAAGTTATTTCATCATTCATAGACAATAAATCGAACTTTTACTATCATCTAAGTATCGCCGAGCAGATTTTATATTCTTGAAGTTGTGTTACCTGGTAAATGAAGTAAGTGGCAAGGAATGCAGATGCAATCAGTAGAGAAATTAAGATCACAACTCGAACCGCTGTAGTTGAAGTCAAGATTTTTGCCAGCTGAAGAATGAGATATGGGATCAACGAGAACATCATGATTCTTGCAGTATCTCGGGTTTCGACATCCGTTCTTACACCAGAACCTGCACAACCATGTTTACTTACACATCAAGTTTTCATATTTTACAGCTCTTTCTTTCTGTGAGTGTTGATTATTGTTTGTGAAGATTAGAGAAGTAACCAGTTAAACTGAAAGGTTTCTTATTTTCTGGATTTGATGAAGTTTGAGAATCCGAGAGGTCAGAGCTACCGAAAGCAACATCAAGTAAACCAGTCAAACTGAAGGGTTTCTTATTTTCTGGATTTGATAAAGTTTGAGAATCCGAGAGGTCGGAGCTACCAAAAGCAACAACAGAACCCCAAATTAGGGTAAGAATCATGATTGATGATCCTGCAAGCATGCTCATGCTCATTTCTGCCATTTCCTCCACAGTTTCTGTAGTTGCTGTAACTCCAATTACTGGGGAACAAAATGTGAATTTCTGTCATGAATTTACAAAATATAATACATATCATGCATATTTCTACTTTGATTTAAAAGTTACAACCAAAACTTCTAAACATTTCTCCAAATAGTCAAGCAATTACTAGGCAAGTCAAAATCATACTATTAATCCTCTAATACTCATTCACGCTCTTAATATGCCTTGTCACCTGTAAGGTTACTTAAATTTAACACGTGAACAATACATATTAAACGCCTGCGTATAGTTTGCTCTGATGCCATAATATATTATGGTCATCACAAATTAGGTACTTTTTCTTTTGTAATTTTCCAAAATTCTCTGTCTTCTTTGTACCTGCTCTTCATATTTTTATGGTCGCGAAACAATTATAAAATGACAAACTATGAAGCTATGCACCTAGATTTATAGCATAATAAACTTTATAGAGGAGAGGAAGTCGATCGATGAGGTAATAACAAACAATACATGCTGAGGCTTGAGAAGAAATTAGGGATCTTACCAAGAACCATTCCAACTTGTGGAATCAAACCAAGCAGGTGGAAAGCACTAGCACCAAAGACACCAGTCCCAAACAATTCAAAGAAGATTTCAGATCCTCTTGAAACATACTGATCTGCGAGGGAGAGCAAGACCTCGTAGACGATTACTAGAAAAAGAAGCCCCCAAACTGAAGTTGCACAAGGCAAGAAGCCAAAAATTGGTTCACAAGTCACAGAATCTTCTTTAAGATTCAGTGAGTCGAGGATCGAAGATTGGCTTATTTCGTCGTTTGTTCCATTGGATACAAGACCGGAGTCTCTAACAATCCGGCCGCTTCCTAAATGGACCAGTTGGAGGACCAGAAAAATGATGAACAGAGCTGGTCTTGACATATCGAGAGACACTTAGCTTTGTAATGAAAATATGTCAATGAGAAGGAAACATGGGGCTTGGTTAATTAGGTTTAAATGGAGATCGATACCATGCAAGTTGTGACATCAGAAAAAAATGGATAAAAAAGAAAATATCAAACAAGTTATCTGACATAAGCAAAATCCATCTTTTCCTTCCTCTAAATTTTGAACAAGTAAGAACAAGAGTTGGTAATGTATAGAATGTGGCAGGTTTACAGAAACAACTACCTATTTGGATTTTTAAACAGTTTGACCAAATTTACTTCTATACTTGCTCCACAATGACATTAATTATTGCATACATTTTGGATATAAGTAATGAAACTCTCTAAATATAAATGCACACATTAACAAATACCTTGACTAGTCTACTGTATTGTGCGTATACAAGTTAGGTTAGTTTGTCTCAAATATCAAGTTTTTCTTTCCGGTAAATTAGAGTAGTTTAAAATATGTATCATCGGAGTAACGAAATATATTATATTGATGACAAGCATAACAAGTATTAGCCCCAGGAGATTCATGTGAAGATTCATAAGAGAGCTTTAGTATTCGTACGTAGGTCTCTTTCATTATCTTAGCTGTCTACGGAATCTGAGTTACTTAATCAAAGTACTAGGGTTTTTCAATGCTAACTTTTAATTAAAAAAAAATATGGTTATAGATCTAAACATGGGCTGCAAAGTGGTAGAGGTGGGTTGAATTTTGGTGAAGCAAAAGCTTGTTTTCTAGGTTCCCGACAACTATAATAGTCTTCTTTTTCTTATCATATGCATGGGATACAAAGGTCCTCGTATCCCATGCTGATGCAGTGCATGGGGAACAAATATATTTAAGGATGTAGTGACTTCTCACTTCTCAAAATCTTTGTGACCTTCTCTTTTAATTGAATTGCCTATCATACTCTTAAATATTTAGTATACCAATGCTTTGTAATTTCCCTATTTAAAGGGCTCCATATGTATTCTTAAAGTAGTGAAATTAGTGAATTAAAGTTAATCTAAGAAGAGAGTGAGTTTTCTCCTCCTTAAAATCAAGTGTGAGACTTGGTCATGTCGAGTGAATCTACGATTAGCGACGTGAGTGAATTCATTGCCCCTGGTCGAGTGCTTCCCGGGTTCCATCTCCGTAGAGATGTGAGTGATTCCGTCCCCCCTGGTTGAGCGATTCCCATGTTACTACCCCTTGTCTTTTCGAGACCTTGGTCTTTTCTGCATCAAGTGGCATCAGAGCAAGTTCTCTGCTGCGGAGTTAAAAGGAAAAAAAATGGTGTTGTTGATTCTACACTTCTTCAAATTTCAGTTCTCTTTGTCCGATTCACCCAAAAGGTTACCTATCATTGGAAAGGTCTAGGAGTCCACTTTCCAACAGAACAGACAGTGCCTCAATCAAATTTTTTTGCAGCAATTCGATAGCAAATAGTGAAAGGTGTACGTTTTGTGCAAAATCTGCAAGGCGCGGTTTCTTTTTCAACGAAGAGATATACCAGCATCTTGTTCCAATGAATAATATTCAGGTAAATGAAAGCCACTCTAGTATGTTATTTATGGAGGAAGATCTGTTTTATTCCCAAAGAATTGATTGGAATTTACCTCCACTATATGCTGAGTATTCGGAGGATGGTGTTTTGATGATTCCTATCCAAACAGTTGCTAACGTTGAAGTGAATGTTGAAGAACATGCTTTGATAGATATTTGCAGCTTGGAAAGTTCAGAATATGAAGGATTTGGATTTTTTCAAGATGAGAAGATTGATAGTCCAATGTTAAGTTCATCAATAATCTACATGCATGTAAAATTGTGGTCACGGCCAAGTGATGAAGGAGCTGTTCGAATTTGCTTTTTAATTCTCCAGCACATTGTTAAAGATCAAGTTTTGGGGACATTACAACCAATGGCATATCATTGGGAAGGTCGAAAACCTAAATTCAAATCAAGATTAAAAAGATACACAAACCCAAGGACGAGATTTTTGGAGAAGAGTAGAATGATGCAGTGCATGGGGAACAAATATATTTAAGGCTTTAGTGACTTCTCATCTCTCAAAACGTTTGTGACCTCTTTTAATTGAATTGCCTAGTAACTATCTTACTCTTAAATATTTAGTATACCAATGCTTTGTAATTTCCCTATTTAAGGGGCTCCATATGTATCCTTAAAGTAGTGAAATTAGTGAATTAAAGTTAATCTAAGAAGAGAGTGAGTTTTCTCCTCCTTAAAATCAAGTGTGAGACTTGGTTGTGTCGAGTGAATTCATGATTAGCGACGTGTTGGAGAGATGGAGAGTTTATATTGATCATTTGCTCACGGATAGTATTAGGGAGTAAATTTTGATGTATAAATCGGGAGAAATAAGTGTTTGACATCATTAGACGCTCAAAGTGTGTGAAGTAGTTAAAATAATATATTTGAGTTTATGGAGAGAAACAGACCTCAGAAAGTGTTAAGGAGATGGCATTCTCCGTCTTGTCTTTGACAGACGATACAGACATTGGCGCCACTCTGTAATTTGTAGCCGAGGGTATCACAACATACGAGGTCGTGAAAGAAGGGATGCTTGCAGCAGTGGAAAACTCTTGGAGACTTACCATGAGGGGCATTGAAAGAAAAACCGTTATGGCAGTTCCTAGAATAATTAGAAAAGCAGCCTTCGGGAGATTCATCCACGATGTATCAGCACCCCTAGTCTTCTTTTTCTTAGAGATCAGCGGTGTCTGCTGATCTTCCATAGATGTCTCATTCTGCAAGTGCAGTTTAATGACCCGGATGAAAATCTTGTTTTTCTAAGCATTCAAATATAGTCCTATCAGGCAAATGCGGGCGTAAGAGCAGGTGTGCTCATCCCTCGTGCAGGTAATTTCAAGTCCCTCTTCCCGATGTTTACATTAGTTAAAGTAAAATATTGCTTGTATAAAAAAAAATACTTATAGTCCTACCGGGGCTGAATTTATACCTTGGAATTATTTCTTCTGAAAAGCGAACTATGTTCATTATCTTTACCGTTGGCAGGGGTCTTATCTAGATTAATCCATTTTGAGAGTCCATTCACAAACTCCGTCTCAGCTATTTGAGCGTCGCCAGAGGGATCAAATTGCTTCATCACTTCTTAGTTCTTCTGCATAATCATCATCATCCAGACCTATTTCTTCTATTTGTATTCCTAGGATCAATGCTCTAAGTTCATCTGCTGATATGTATGTGTTACGATTCTTGTCTATTCTATGAACAGCCTGCAAATAAATTTAGAAAACGACTAAATGATGAGAACATGGCATTTCAGCCATTCAGGTGGAGTGAACTAAAAACAGAAACCGAGTACTTACTCTTTAATACTGGATTCATTAGCGTTTCCGTCTACTGTCAGAAGACTCGACAGTATCTTTGGTATGTATTTACGCATCAAATATTCAAGCCTTCTGCTCTGAATCCATGGTTGAAAGAACCGCATAATTGTTTTCTATCAGTTAAGAAGTTCAGGACTACAACATTTCTAACTTTTGTACTTTGTTCATCGTTGCTTAAACAATCAAAAGTCTTTCTCGGATTCTTATTATTTCAGTACGTTAATTATTACATCTTTCATACACAATAAGTCAAATTTTACTATCATATAAGTATTGCCGAGGCAGATTTTATATTCTTGAAGTTGTGTTACCTGGTAGATGATGTAAGTGGCAAGGATTGCAGATGCAATCAGTAGAGAAATTAAGATCACAACTCGAACTGCTGTGGTTGAAGTCAAGATTTTTGCCAGTTGAAGAAAGAGATATGGGATCAACGAGAGCATCATGATTCTTGCACTATCTCGGGTTTCGACATCAGCTCTTACACCAGAACCTGCACAACTATGTTTACTTACACATTAAGTTATCATATTTTAGACCTCTCTCTCAGTGAGTGTTGATTAGTGTTTGTGGAGATCAGAGAAGAAGTGAACCAGTTAAACTGAAGGGGTTCTTATTTTCTGGATTTGATGAAGTTTGAGAATCCGAGAGGTCGGAGCTACCGAAAGCAACAACAGAACCCCAAATTAGGGTAAGAATCATGATTGTTTGCTCATGTTCATTTCTCCCATTTCCTCCGCAGTTTCTGTACTTGCTGTAATTCCAGTTACTGAGGAACAAAATGTGAATTGTCGTCATGAATTTACAAGACATAATACAGGTCAAAACGTAATACTTTGATTTAAAAGTTGAAACCAAAACTTCTGAACTGTTCTCCAAATAGTCAAGCAATTACTAGGCAAGTCAAAATCATTTAAAATGAAAAAACATTTTTACTCTAAAATGTCATTCCTGGTACTATTTATTTACAACATTTTCTATTTTTTTGATTAAAACTTAAAGTTTTCAAATATTTTTCATTAGTTTTTATTTTAAACTATGAATCTTTAATACTCATTCACACTCTTAACACGCCTTGTCATGTTAAATATATAGAGGTAAGCAGCTGAGCCACAAAATTAAGCGCATGAGTTGTTGAGATCTACGATTCAACACGAGTACATTCTCTATTCTGATACCATATATATATATGTATTTATATAAAGGTGAGCAACTGAGCCACAAAATGGAGACCCAATATAATTAAACTTTTACGTAAAGCTTTAATTCCTCGAAGTTAGATTCCTCCCAATAAGATTATGGTCATCAGAGTTTAGGTACTTTTTTTTTTTTTTTTCACGTAAATTTTCAAAATTCTCTCTCTTATTTTACCTGCTCTGACATGGTCCGGGATTTGCAGAGTTGTTACTTTTGAAGGAACCGGATCCTATCTGAAATCAAAGAAATTGAGCTTAAGAATCAAATGATTCAGACCTTTGAAATTTAATTTAACAACTACAATTATTATAACTTTAGATGATTTTTTATTTTTAGCCGTTGGATCAAATTTTAATAGTTTGAATCATTTGATGAGTAGGCTTAGTTCTTTTAGGTTTGTAAGGAATCCGGTTCCCCTTTTGAATTCATTGTATATACCTGATTAAATAAAAAAAGATAGAATAGATTGTAAATATATATTATATTAGGGAACTGTTATTAGCACTCCAAAAATCTCATTCTACATCCCTCACAAATGTATTTTTCTTTTTAATTATAAAAAATTTGGAATGCCAACTATTATTTCCTTTTTTTTTTTTTGGGTAAAAGTAACTATTCTTTCCTTTATTGTATTCGGAACAAATATTAAGCTAAGAAAAATGAACCAAGCTGGCAACATTGACTAATAAAATAGTCTCCAACTTCTTGATGGATGAATATGCATGGGGGATGATTAACATTGACTATCGACCCATTAGACCATCTCCAATGGTGACTTATAATCTAAAATTTTCTCTCCCCCCCCTCCCCGCAAAAATCCACTCCAACCCATGACCCAAAATTAACCTAAAACCTAAAACTCATTTGAGGGTCAAATACCAACACAGTTTTAGGCCACAAAGTAAAATGGGCCCCACCAACTGAGACTGAAACCGGAGCTGTGACGCTCAGTTCCTTTCCCCTACTCACCTACGTGTTGCACGCGCTAGGCATTTTTAGAAAACCAACATGGCCACATGGGGGTGTTCCCCCGCCTGTAAGTGCAATAAGTAGCCCAACGGCTACTTTTTATAATCCAACGGCTACGTTTAAATGGGCCGTTGGTTAATCCAACGGTCCAGGTTCAAATTATTATTTTTTTAGTTTTATATTTATGTATTTATTGAATCCAACGGCTTAGATCGAATATAATTAAATATAACGGTAAAAATTAAGATCTAACGGTCCAAATTTAAATCCAACGGCTAGAATAATTTTAAAATTTTATTTAACTTAAAATTCAAGCAAAAACTCTATAAATACCTATGTATTTGTTCAAACATCCACACAAAACTCACTTTTCTTCTACAATTCTTTCAATTTTTCTTTATACTATTTCTTCTCATTTCCAAAATTTTCAAGATGGCAAAAGAGCATGTTAGAGGTCGTAATTGGACCTTTGACGAAGATATTGCTTTATGTTGAGCATGGATTTTGGTTATCAAAGATGGTGCGGTCGACACCAATCAAAATAGAAAGGTTTTGTGGGGTAAAATCGTTGATAAGTTCCATGAAAACTCCAACGCCGGTCGAAGGGAAGTTGGTGGTGTTTATGATCGGTGGAAGATTATCAACAAAGCGTGCACTTTGTGGAAGGGAAGTTTGGAGAGAGTCATGGTTGACATGCTTAGTGGAAGGGGCGCCTCAGAAATTGTGAGTTTCTTTGTTGATATTTTAGTTGTCATGTACATAATAGTATTTTGCAATTAATTGTTTTTATGTATTTGTTGCATAGGGTGACAAAGCAATGGTAATTTACAAAACAAGAACTACACCAAAAAATCAAGCTTTTAAGTTGCATCATGCAAGAACATCCTCAAGGATTGTCCGAGGTGGGGAACCGATGCGAATCAACAATGTAGAAGATTATTTCATAATGAAGCCCCACCCCCAAATGATGTCAATGAAGGTGTGAATTTTGTAGACAATGAAGGTGTCGACCAAATGAGCCCAACTTCTTCTTTTCCAAGGCCCCCGGGTAGAGATAAGCAAAAGGAAGTAAAGAGAAAAGGGAAGTCCCAAGATCTAATACGTGCAAAATTTGCTAGCGAAATGGCAAGAATGAACGAAAACCAGTGCCGTCGACAAGAAGAATCGGACCAAATGTTTTTGGCTATGAAGGAACAAGGGGATAGGAAGCAAGAAAGGTACAAAACTAATTTGATAATAGAGGACCTCGATAAATACACTCTAGAGAGGAAGAAATACTTACGTGGTAAGCAAAAGGAAATTTTACGAAGGAATGCCACAAGAAGTATATTTCAAGATGATGATTCATCTCAAGACTATCACCCAAGTCCATCACCAAGTCAAGATGGTGGATATCATTATTAAGTTTATGTAGTCTATGAGTTTTCGATTGTATTAAGTTTATGTGATTTACTAATTGTCTTTTTTTTTTTTTTTTTTTTTTTTTTAAGTTTATGTGGTTTATCATGATTTTCATGTATTAATTTAGTGATTTTTCAAAATTTAAATATTTTTAGGTTAAAATGTTCATAAAATTAATTTAGGATAGTCTACATAATTTTTTTTAAAAGGTTAATTTTAAAAAAATTAGCCTTAATTCATTCTTTGATAATATTGGGCTAAAATTTTAGGCCAGAAGGGTTGGAGTATAAAAACTGTTTATGGGCTAAAACCTAAATTTTATGGGCTAAATATTTTTAGGTTTTAGGTCACCATTGGAGATGCTCTTAGAGTAATTTATCATACTACTAACTCAAGACTCCATCTTTGATGACTTACATTTTTTATAAATAGTGTAATTCCGCTAATTAATACATGTTAATGTCAGTGAGAAATACTTGGACTATTTAGGGTTTTTCTTATTCTTCAAAATGGTGCTTTAATTGTCTATTTATGAAATGGAGAACAATATAGAGGAGAGGAAGACGATCGATGAACTAATAACAAACAATACAAGCTGAGGTTTGAGAAGAAATTAAGGATCTTACCAAGAACCACTCCAACTTGTGGAATCAAGCCAAGCAGGTGGAAAGCAGTAGCACCGAAGATACCAGTCCCAAACAATTCAAAGAAGATTTCAGATCCTCTTGAAACGTAATGATCTGCGAGGGAGAGCAAGACCTCGTAGACGATTATCAGAAAAAGAAGCCCCCGAACTGAAGTTGCACAAGGCAAGAAGCCATAAATTGGTTCACAAGTCACAGAATCTGCCTTAAGATTCAGAGCTTTGATGATCGAAGATTGGCTTGTTTCGTCGTTTATTCCATCGGATATAAGAGCGGAGTCTCTAACAATCCGGCCGCTTCCTAAATGGACTAGTTGGAGGACCAGAAAAATGATGAACAGAGCTGGTCTTGACATATCCAGAGACACTTAGCTTTGTAATGAATAATTATTACAAATGAGAAACTTGGTGCTTGATTAGGTTTAAATGGAGATCAATTCCATGCAAGTTGTGACATCAGACAAAAATGGGCATAAAAATCAAGCAAGTTGTTGACATTAGCAAATCCCTTTTTTCCTTCGTCTAGATTTTGAACAGTAGGAACAGAAGTTAGTAATTTATAGAATGTGGCAGGTTTGCAGAAAAAGCTACCTGCTACCTAATTGGATTTTCTAATAATTTGACCAAATATATTCCTATATAGTTGGCCCACAATGCCATCAACCATTGCATCGTTTTGGATATAAGTAATGAAACTCTTTAAATATAAACGCACATATTAATGAGTAAATTTAGTCTATCGAAGTATGCGTATATAAGTTAAGTCAGTTGATCATGACAACGTACTTCTTTCATTAAATTTTGAATTTTCCTTCCAATAAATTAGAGTAGTTTAAACTACGTATCATCTTATGACTCTTCTCATTTGAAATAACCACGATGTAAAAAAGAATTAATAATATAGCCTAGCTGCAAATACAAATCCATATGAAGATTCACCAGTGAGCTGTAGTATAGGCAGGTCTCTTTCATTATCCTAATTGTCTGCGGAATCTGAATTAATTAATCAAAGTACTAAGATTCTTCAATGCCACCTTGTAATTTAAACAAAGGTTAAAGATCCAAACGTGCTGCAGACTGCAGAGTGGCAGAGGTGGGTTGAATTTTGGTGAAGCAATAGCTTGTTTTCTAGTTTTTCCTTCCTTCATCAGTATGAGGGCCTTTGTATCCCATGCATATGACAAGAGATATGGACTAAAATAAAGATAATCAATGACTACAATACTCTTATTTTCCCGTTAACAAAGTGGTATTTTAAATTACTTTAACATTTACGGTATTTTAAAAGTTTATGTTTTTATTTACAGTCCGAAGTATATTTGCAGTAACATTTAGATATTGGTTACAATGAAAAGCATATTTTGCTAGTCACGAAACTGTTGGCTTAAGACCATCCGATAACAGTGGTAAGAACATAAACCAGCAGCAGTGATAGAGGGTACAGAATGTATGCTAGAATGCTTGTCCAAAATGGGAACTTCCTGCTGAAGCTGGTAGAAAGACCAACTGCTGTCGAAATAAGTAAAACAACTAAAACATCAGCAGCCACGTCCCATGATAAATTGCGTATATAAACAAGGGCCAAAAATATGACCATCCCCACAATGTTGTTCATGAACGCGGCGTTGTAAATCTGCAGAGAACAGTTCAAATGTCAGATGATATTGATCATATGGAGTTTTAGTGTTGTGTTTTGGCTCATGGAAAGTATTAGGGACGGACCTTTGGAATATAAATCGGGGAGAAGTAAGTGTTTGACATCATTAGACGCTCAAGTGTGTGAAAGTAGTTAAAACAATATATTTGAGTTTATGGAGAGAAACAGACCTCAGAAAGTGTTAAAGAGATGGCATTCTCCGTCTTCTCTTTGGCAGACGTTACTGACATTAGCGCCAGTCTGTAGTTTGTAGCCAAGGGTATCACAACATACGAGACCGTGAAAGAAGGGATGCTTGCAGCAGTGGAAAACTTTCGGAGACTTTCCATGAGGGGCAGTTGAAAGAAAAACCGTCATGGCAGTTCCTAGAATAATTAGAAAAGCAGCCTTCAGGAGATTCATCCACGATGTAGTAGCACCCTTAGTCTCCTTTTTCTTAGAGATCAGTGGCGTAAGCTGATCTTCTATAGATTTCTCATTCTGCAAGTGCAGTTTAATGACCCGGATGAAACTCTAGTTTTTCTAAGAATGCAAATTAGTCCTATCAGGCAAATTAATGCGGGCGTCATAGCAGATGTGCTCCTCCCCTATGCAGGTAATTTAAGGTCCCTGTCTCCAGGGTTCACATTAGCTTAAAGTAAAATATTGCTTTTGTATAAAAAATATACTAGTAGTCCTACCGGGGCTGAATTGTACCTTGGAATTATTTCTTCTGAAAAGCGATCTATGTTCATGACCTTTACCGTTGGCAGGGGGCTTAGCTAGATTAATCCATTTTGAGATTCCATTCACAAACTCCGTCTCATCTATTTGAGCGTCGCCAGAGAGATCAAATTGCTTCATCACTTCTGCTACATAATCATCGTCATCCAGACCTATTTCGTTTATTTTCATTCCTAGGATCAATGCTCTAAGCTCATCTGCTGAAATATATGCGTTATGATTCTTGTCTATTCTGTGGAACAGCCTGCAAATAAATTTAGAAAACGACTAAATGATGAGATCATGGCATTTCAGCGATTCAGGTGGAGTAAACTAAAAATAGAAACCGGGTACTTACTCTTTTATACTGGATACATTAGGGTTTCCGCCTACTCTCATAAGACTCGCCAGTATGCTTTTTGGTATGTATTTACGCATCAAATATTCAAGCCTTCTGCTTTGAATCCATGGTTGAAAGAACTGCATAATTTTTTTTCTCAGTTAAGAAGTTCACGAATACAACATTTCGAACTTATGTATTGTGTTCACCATTGCTTAAACAATCAGTCTTTTTCGGGTTCTTATTAAGTTATTTCATCTTTCATACACAATAAATCGAACTTTTACAATCATCTAAGTATTGCCGAGCAGATTTTATATTCTTGAAGTTGTGTTACCTGGTAAATGAAGTAAGTGGCAAGGAATGCAGATGCAATCAGTAGAGAAATTAAGATCACAACTCGAACCGCTGTAGTTGAAGTCAAGATTTTTGCCAGCTGAAGAATGAGATATGGGATCAACGAGAGCATCATGATTCTTGCACTATCTCGGGCTTCGATATCAGTTCTTACACCAGAACCTGCACAGCCATGTTTACTTACACATGAAGTTATCATATTTTAGACCTCCTTCTGTCAGTGAGTGAACTAGTGTTTGTGGAGATTAGAGAAGTAAACCAGTTAAACTGAAGGGTTTCTTATTTTCTGGATTTGATGAAGTTTGAGAATCCGAGAGGTCGGAGCTACCGAAAGCAACAACAGAACCCCAAATTAGGGTAAGAATCATGATTGTTGATCCTGCAAGCATGCTCATGTTCATTTCTGCCATTTCCTCCGCAGTTTCTGTACTTGCTGTAATTCCAGTTACTGAGGAACAAAATGTGAATTGTCGTCATGAATTTACAAGACATAATACAAGTCATGAATTTACAAGACATAATACAGTTTTTGTAGTTGCTGTAACTCCAATTACTGGAGAACCACTACTACAAAACCATTTATTAGTGTCGCTATGATAACCGACAAGAAACGTATACTACTGTCGGCTTTTAAGCAAAATCCGACAAAAAATAGATGCAGTGGCGGATATAATAAGCAACAGAATTACCAGCGTCAAGAAATGAATTTTCTGACAGAAAATTCTCTAAAACCGACAGAAATTGTGTCGAATATAACCGACAGAATATATATATTTATAATAATAAATAAGAATTTCTGTTGGATAAAACCGACAGAAAATACTAAAACCGCCAGAACTTCTGTCGGCTATAACCGACAGAGAGTTTATTAATAAGAATAAATAAAAGAATTCTTGTTGGCTAAAACCGACAGCAATTATATTAATACTAAAAAAAAATATAATCCACTTTCTGCATTTTCCATATCCCTTGCATTCACCATCCTAAACCTCGCCGGAGCTTGATCTCGAAAACCTCAGGGCCCTTAAAGTCTTAGACAAGGGAGCAATGGGCACCGTTTTCTTAGGCCACGACCCGTCATCCGACCCCTCCGCTCGTCGCCCGTTCGCTCTCAAAGTCGTCGACAAGTCCGCCCTTCATTCCAAGCTAGACGCCGAGCGCCACGCCCGTTAGGAAATCCAGGTCCTGACCAGACTATCCAACCCAAACCCTCACCCGTTTCTACCCTCCATCATGGGGTCGTTCGAGTCAGATGAGTTCATGGGATGGGTTGTCTCTTACTGCCCCGTATTTAAGGTGTCTCGAGCAGCATCAACACCATAATGTTGTGCTAACTGTTCTGAGCGACAACATTCGCTCGTAGCACCACCACCAACAACATCCAACCCACTAAAACAAACAACACAAAATTATTCAAGTTTTTCAATCACCTCTTGGCCAGGTAATTACTAACTACTAACAAATTTTAGCAAGTTTAAATTCGTACCCACAGTTCCCCAAAATCTACGACATGTGACCTGTAAGTTTGTAATTGAAATCACACATTCCACTTTTCGGGAAAGTCAGAAAAAACATGGACACTCGAAAGCAATGAAAACTAGATACCAATTTATGTTAGTTATAACCGACATGATTTGTTTGATATCCGCCACTAAATATCAGCCAGGACTTTATGTCAGATATAACCGACAGGATTTTTCTAATATCCGCCACTAATTAAATGATGTGTCGGATATAATTTATCCAACAGAATTTTTCTAATATCCACCATCATCATCCGCCACCTAAAGCTAATATTATAGTAGTGAACAAAATGTGAATTTCTGTCATCAATTTACAAATATAATACATGTCATGTGTATTACTACTTTGATTTAAAGCTTAAGACCAAAACTTCTGAACATTTCTCCAAATAGTCAAGCATTTACTCAGCAAGTCAAAATCATTTAAACTACTAATCTATTGAGAATGAGTCTCACATTGATGGAATGAGGGACTTTGCATGGGCTTATAAGTAAGTTGGACTACCCCTCATATTGCCAATTGATTCATGATGGAACCTCAACTTTCTTCATGTTATCAAAGCAACTTGTCTCAAGTGTGAAGCCAAACGACCACACGCGCTCCATGTCACCCCATTGTGTTGTTGACGTGTTAGTCTTGAAAATTTGCTAAACATGAGGGGGCGTGTTGAGAATGAGTCTCACATTGATGGGACCTTGAATGAGCTTATAAGTAAGTTGGGCTACTCTCCATGTTGCCAATTGGTTTTATAGTGAAACCTCAAGTTTCTTCACTCTAATACTCATTCACACTCTCAACACTTCTCGTCACGTGTAAGGTTATTTAAATTTAATTAACGCGTGAACAATACATATTCAACACGTGAGTTGTTAATATCAACAATTCAACACATGCGTATAGTTTGCTCTGATGCAATGTATTATGGTCATTACAATTTAGGTACTCTATTTTATTTTTTATTTTTTGTAATTTTTCAAAATTCTCTCTCTTCTTTAGGCTCCATGTCTGGTGTTCCTTAAAATGTGTCTCATTTGTCTCATTGCTAATATGTTGACACATGTCCTTTAACTTAACTTAAAACTTAACTCTGTTAACTTTATTTATTTAACATTTAAATTTAAAAAAATCCAAAATAATAAAAAACTGTTGGGTTAACAAGGTGAGCAAACCCAAATAGGATTCTTCACCTTCTTTTACGTGGCTGTTGAGTGAACAAACTTCTCTGTTCAAGCTTTCTAGTAGAAAGTGAAATTAATGAGCAAGCTTCTGCGTCCCAACTGAAAGGTGAACAAGGAACTCCATGCTATGAATCATATATATTTGACAAAAAAAAAAAGTATACCCAAATAGGATTCTTCACCTTCTTTTACATGGTTGTTGAGTGAACAAACTTCTCTGTTCAAGCTTTCTAATAGAAAGTGAAATTAATGAGCAAGCTTCTGCGTCCCAACTGAAAGGTGATCAAGGAACTCCATGCTATGAATCATATATATATATATTTGACAAAAAAAAAAAGTATATATATACACTTATTGAACCATTTATAATTTTCTTGCCGAAATATTCATATATAAATTTGACTCTTATATTGTACTTTTCATTTTTCCTTAAGGACGTGGACGAAAAAGATAATCCCAGTGAAGCCAATGGAACAAAAGAATGAACTTTACTTTGTTTTTAGAGTGAAATTCGTTTGACACCAAGCACCTGCAAGAGCTTTCATTTAGTCACAAATCAGTTCTTGCATTTAAAGGACATATATAGTACTATAGTTTTGGTTTTGTGTAACTCAATCAACTCAACTATGAATGATGATTTCATATTTGTTATAATCTCACTCGCCTCAAACTGAAATATTGAATACTACAGTTCTAGTTTTGTTTATAGTGAAAAATGGAGCTTTGTATTTTCTGCACGAGAATAACAACAGCAACATACACACAATCGATAATTACTAAAGCCCTCAGTTTGCCTACTCAACTCTTTATTCAGTAAGCAGTAGTCCCACTGCTTCAAATCGTTTTTGTCTTCATTAATCCTTGTTCACCTTGGCAACTCAACACCCATGGAAAGAAAATGAAGAATTCTATTTCAAATATGGCTTTTCATATGCTTCACCGGTATTATCTTCTCCGACCATGTCCTTAAGGAAAAATGAAAAATACAATATATAAGAGTCAAATTTACATATGAATATTTCAGCAAGAAAATTATAAATGGTTCGATTATATATATATATATATATATATATATCCATACCTTATTCAGTGTATATATATTTGACAAAAACATATATATATATATATATATATATATAAGTGTGTCAATATATATACATATACACACATATCCAGGGACAAAGAAGCTTGTTCATTAGTCTCACTTTCTACCAGAGAGCTTGAACAGAGAAGTTTGTTCACTCAACAGCCACGTAAAAGAAGGTGAAGAATCATATTTGTGTTTACTCACCTCGTTAACCCAACAGTTTTTTATTATTTTGGATTTTTTTATAAATTTAAATGTTAAATAAATAAAGTTAATAGAGTTAAGTTTTAAGTTAAGTTAAAGGACACATGTCAACATATTAGCAATGAGACACAAATGAGACACATTTTTGGGACACCAGACCTGGAGCCTCTTCTTTATACCTGCTCTTCAAATTTTTATGGTCGGGAAACAATTATAAAATGACAGACTATGAAGCTGTACACCTGGATTTATAATTTAACTCGCTAATTAATTAAGTAGGCCACCTCACTATCCCCCATTAGAGCATTTTATCATACTGTTGCTAACTCAAGACTCAACCTTTGATGACTTACATTTTTTTTATAATTAGTGCAGTTCCCCTAATTGACATCTGTTAACGTCAGTGAGAAATACTCGGACGATTTAGGCTTATTCTTCTTCAAAATGGTGCTTTAATTGTCAATTACGATGAAATGAAGAACAATGTAGCATAATAGACTTTATAGACGAGAGGAAGACGATCGATGAGCTAATAACAAACGATACATGCTGAGGCTTGAGAAGAAATTAAAGAGCTTACCAAGAACCATTCCAACTTGTGGAATCAAGCCAAGCATGTGGAAAGCACTAGCACCAAAGACACCAGTCCCAAACAATTCAAAGAAGATACCAGATCCTCTTGAAACATAATGATCTGCAAGGGAGAGCAAGACCTCGTAGACGATAACCAGAAAAAGAAGCCCCCAAACTGAAGTTGCACAAGGCAAGAATCCATACGTTGCTTCACAAGTCACATAATCTGCTTTAAGATTCAGTGCTTCGAGGATCGATGATTGGCTTATTACGTCGTTTATTCCATATGATACAAGACCGGAGTCTCTAACAATCCGGCCGCTTCCTAAATGGACCAGTTGGAGGACCAGAAATATAATGAACAAAGCTGGTCTTGACATATCCAGAGACACTTAGCTTTGTAATGAAAATATGTGAATGAGGAAACTTGGTACTTGATTAGGTTTATATGGAGAGCGATACCGTGCAAGTTGTGGCATCAGACAAAATGGGCAAAAAAATCAAGCAAGTTGTCTGACATAAGCAAAATCCATCCTTTCCTTCCTCTAAATTTACAAGTAAGAACAAAAGTTATTAAATTCATAGAATGCGGCAGTTTTACAGAAACAGCTACCTACCTATTTGGATTTTTTTAAACAACTTGACCAAACATATTCTTCTATACTTGCTCCACAATGACATTAATTATTGCATAGTTTTGGATATAAGTAATGAAAGTCTCTAAATATAAATGCACACGTTAACGGATACGTTGACTAGTCTATTGTATTATGCGTATACAAGTTAGGTCAATCTCTCAAATATCAAGATTTTATTTCTAATAAATTAGAATAGTTTAAAATATGTATCGTCTTATGACTCTTATATCATTTAAAATGATCACGTGGTAACTAAAGATTTTATATTGATGACAAGCATAACAAGTATTAGCCCGAAGAGATTCATACGAAGATTCATCATAGAGCTTTAGTATTCGTAGGCCTCTTTCATTATCCTAACTATCTACGGAATCTGAGTTGGTGAATCAAATTAGATTTTTAATGAATTGGATTTGGCTACTGCAAATTCAGCAGCAGTTGTTGCTTACACCCAATTCCGGGTGAACATATGTCTAAATTTTGATTTTTTTTAATCAAAACTCCGATACGTGTCCAGTCAGGATTGGGTGTAAGCAGTAGTGAAGTTAAATCCTTTTTCAATGCCAACTTTTAATTTAAAAAACATGGTTAACGATCCAAACGTGAGCTGCAGAGTGGTACAGGTGGGGTTGAATTTTGGTGAAAAAACAGCTTGTTTCTATTTTTTTTATTTCTTCATCAGTACGAGGATCCTTGTATCCATGCATATAACGAGAACTGGACTAATCTAAAGATAATCAATGACTACAATAGTCTTCTTTTTCTGTTAACACTGTGATATTTTAAATTACTTTCACTTATTCCCGAGAACTAGTGGAACCTGCGTAGTACTTGGGAACGAATTTTAAGCTCTTATTTCATACGACACATTTTAGATTCGATTATTAACGCTGATGAATTACACGATAGTATAGTCATCAAAAAATTAAAATGCCTCTTGAGTATAAAAAGGTAAATTACAATAGCACAGCCACCCACTAGCCCCTTTTCAAAACAGAAAAAGCATATGCATGAATGATATCTTTCTGTCAACCTAATGCTGCAACAAGAACCACATGTCCACATGGTCAAGCGTTGAATAGTCATTATATACAAACTTTGGGGTCTAAATCATTTAATACCAAACTTGGACCGTTGACTCTACATAGGAAAATTACAGATGTCAGCATGTGTGATGCGGTGTCGTGTAAAGTTGGTTTTGATCAATAAGCAAGCAAACCGAAAAGCTAAATTAACTCCATCATCCCTGAGTTCGTGTGCAATTCGATGGCTTACCAAGAACCCTCCTCCAATGGCGAAGCCGCGATGAGAGGCAGTTCGATGGGGAAGGAAGGAATGGGATGTCGTCAAGGATGACTTCTTTTGTGGAAGAAAGAATTCCCTTTGGATCACATCCGGACCCAAATTATAGGGATTCCAAAGATCCTCACATCAGTCGGAAATCATTTGATTTTTTTATTTAAAATTAAATATAAATAATATCTGACTAAAACTATTCACACGATGTACAATAAACAATTAAGATGTGGAGACCCCTAGAATTCTCACAAAGTAGATTTGGAGATGATCCTCTTCCAAAAGAATTAAACTTGTAAAGACACAATTTTGCAGACAATTTTGAATTGGGTTATATCCTCACCATAAATCCTTTGGGGGTAATTATGAAGCAAAAAATAATTTAAAAAATTCTAGACCTGACACGTGAACTTTACAGCCAAAAGACGAGAATATCCTTGTTAAATACTATTTTGTAATTTATGTCAAAAAAGGTAGGACTACTACATATTAAACATTTTGTTTATAAGATATCACACAAATGACTTTCATTATACAAACTAACATTCTTGGAGGTGAAGATGCTCCCGCAACAAACCCGACCGTGAAGTTGCATCCGGATTCCGGCAGACGGTGAAATCTTTCATGGTCTATACACATAGGAGCAGGGCATGCAATCTCCTCATAACTGTTATACAGAACTAACTTTTATACTTCTTCGCTACTGCTTTGGCTAACGGACTTCAAAATGTTGAACTTGCAGAGTGGGCAGGTGGCATTGATCTGTAACCATTTGTCTATGCAGGTGCAGTGAAAGTGGTGACAGCAAGGAAGTTCACGCAGTTCAATTCCATCTTCGTAGGCACAAAGGCAGATGCAACATTCCTAAGATTAACACAAATAACGTAATAAGCACACTTGGTGATTTGGTGTAGGGTTAATTTGGCAATGAGAAACTGAAACCCCGGATCTGGTGTCCCAGACTTCATACACATGACTTGAAAGGCTCAATTGCTGAACAAGTGCATGTATGAATTCCAGTTGGTAATACAAAAACCTATTTCCGCATGCCATTTAAAAACAATTAACTATTTTACGAGACTTTTCTAGTAACAAGATATCAAGAATGTATCATGGAACTTACAGCATCCTCTGGGGAGAGAACATTTTCGGTAGGTGTAGTAGTGTCGCATTCAGTCATTACTCCGCCAAAAGATTCTTGGATCTCACCATTAACTTTGTCAAAATCAGGTATCTTGCGGAACTTGTACTTTGGCAAACGATCGATCTCTTCCTTTGTTGCTCCTTCCTGTCCAGAAACAAAAAATGACCAGGAAATTAGGGACAGACAGTATTTAACAGCATATAAGTGGTTTAAGGACAGACAGTATTTAACTGCATATAAGCGGAAGGAAGGTATAAAGTTCTCACAGATTCTGTTAATGAAATTCAATACTTCTCCTAAAAAAGTAAACGACTCATACACAGAAACCGTGCAAGATAACAACTCATACACAGAAACTGTGCAAGATATGATAGTCAAAATTTGACAAATAAAAGCAAAGGCACTGTAAATCTCCAAGAGCAGAAAATCACTGCTAGACAATGTCTTCACATGGCATGTTTAGATCTTAACTCAGAATCCCAGTGGGGATTGGAGATAATTTCCTATCCGAAAGTTTTAGTGCATTCAATTGCACCAGACAACAGAAACATTACAATATAATCTTAGTTTGCCTCATATATAGCCTTGACTCTTGAGGCTCGAGAAGATAAGAGGCGTAATGTTGTGCAATAGACATTCACCAGTCAAAGTAGATCTTATGTCCATACGACAAGCGACAAATTTATTCAAGTGGCATCATAAAATCACTGATTATCAAGCACCCTTAATGTACGGAATAAACTCAAACATTTCCTATAAGCACATACCTGATCTGTCACAACATACAAGATGGCAATGATGCAGGGGAGACAGAAGCAAACGGCAATACCAACGAGAGATGCAAGAACAACGCAGATGACTACAAAAACAACATCCAACGCAAGAAAAGTGATACATATCCTGCAAAAGAAACCCATATTTTATAAGCCTACAAAGTCAACAGCATGCGCAGAAAGGACTTGAAAGAAAACAGAAGCAAAAAGGGACAATTAGCTCAAACAAACCAGTATAACTGGGGAGATTCCTCTGTCAAATTTTCACCGCCAGCAGTCACCCAGTAGAACCCAAGAATCCACCAGATAAACGAAAATACCGTATTCGCAGACTCCAAATTCTTTGCAACACTGCCACATCAAACCATCAATCAATCTCAGTCAAAACAATTTCTTCCATTGGAAAATGGGTTCTTTCCTAGAGGCCAAAATCCAATCCAAAATTCCCAAATTTAACAATTTTCACCCAAAAACAGACAATGCAACAACTACGGTACTACAAACAGTAACAGTTAATACTCAAAACCCCAGTTCAAGTTCTCAATTAACCCTAAAACCAAAAAGTTCATAATTTCAAAAGAGAAAAAGAGAAAGGGAAAAACCTGGTGGCAGTGTAATCTGTGCTCTGCTCAACTCCATAGTCCTCAGCATCATCACTCCCAGACCCAGATGAACTTTCCCACGCAGAACTCGCTTCCGCCCCCGCCGCCGCTTGACCTCCGCGCCTCCTCCGCTTGCACTCCACGACCACGCAGACCATATGCACCAGGCACTGAAACGCGTACCCGCCAATCCAAGTCCTCAAAGGCACGGAAGGCTCCTCTTTCCAGCTCAGCGACAGCACCCCGACGGCAAGTCCCAGGAGCCCAGCGTTCCACAATAGGTCCAAAACGATAATCGGCCGCGAGTAGGCCCAGTCGCTCTGGCGATCCTCCACCTGCTCCGCCGCTGCCTCACGGACTCTAACCGACGGCTCTCGCAGCATCATCCGGCGGCTGCTCGCGCGTCGCAAGAACCGAGCTGCGCCACGGAGAGGATGCGGCGGCCGACGTATGAGTCTCCGGCTCCGGACGATGTTGTCCGCTATAGAGTGGCCTAAAAGCGGCGACGAGGCGTCGGAGGGAGAGGGTTGATATTGGTTTGAGCTCAACATTTTTTTTTTTCAATTTTACTGAATTTCGAAGCTAATTGAATTGGGGATTTTCCATTTGATCTGGAAAAGTGAAATTTAGGGTTAGAGTGTGGGGGATCGAATTGAAAGATTGGATTTTTTGGGATCGGAAAATTTGGTGAGCGTTTTGTATCGTGGTAATGAAGAACACACTTTGAAGACGAATCACATGGGGTTTTGGCAACCGTTAAATAAGACGGACGAGTTGACGTACGCGCGGGACTACCGAAGCATATTTTGTTTTATTTTGTTGTAAATAGGAAAAAGAGAACAGGAAATTAATTTTGGATAATTTTGCCATTTTGTCATTTATTAGAGAGGCAAAAGGATATAGTCAAGTGGTATTTTATAGATTTCATAGTACACATCCACTTGTTCCCCGCATATCAACGATGTCACACGCTGAAGAGGGAAAAGAATCTTCTTTCATATCTCTTCCATCAAATCCTATTAATTAATAAATTCGAACTTTTAAAATTTGGTCAAACAGATAAAAAAATGAAACCTTTTTAAAAATTATATTAACTTTAGCCGTTAAATCAAATTTCAAGAGTCTAAATTTATTGATTGGTAGAATTTAGTAAAAGAAATCCAGATATGATGCCTTTCCGAAACATAGTAAAATTATCAGACATTTTAACATGATTTAAACTAAAGAGATAGTACATCAATACAAACTTGATTGTAAAAATTGAGGCACACTATTCATAGCCTACGTGGGTAGGCCTAAGTTCGCAACAACCTTTTAAATCTTCAACGATTTCAATCAACAATATATCGCATATTTGAACAAACTTTTATTAACGCATTTGAAAATGCTATTAAAATATCTGAAAACGTTTTTATTAATAATGTTTTTGGAACCAAAATTATTTTCTTAAAAAACTCCAGTTATTTTCAAAACGTTTCCAAACGAACCCTCTATATATATAAGGAGAAAGTAAAGAGGTAATTGGCAAAACTTAAAAATGGCAAAAGAAGCAATTTCCATCAGTCAGTATGAGTCCTTATAAATTCATAACATTCAATGATAAAAACAAAGTCAAACTAGCAGTATTATAAATCCACTGAAAGCATACATTCACCAACGCACGGATAGATTCCCGGAGCTGTCTCGGAACCCTGCATATTTTTTCGACGACAGATGGAAATACTCAGAGCGTTAATCCGGTCGCCCCATTCTTGTTAGACAAAGCTCCAGACGAACATAATAAGTAGCGTTAATCAACAACGAATCTACATTATAATCAGCTTGCTCGATGAAACAAAACTTGTTTCTAACTCGTTTCATAGAGAGGAATTCAGCACATCACGTACTCATCTGCGTTTTCCTGGGGCGCATCCATGTCTCTCTCACCATCGTGATTTCCCAAAGTTGTCTCACGGTGCAGCTATCTGTAACCCCTTCCCCTTCCACGTCCACCCCACCCTCTGCCTCTGCTCCTTCCACCACCGCCGCTCCTTCCCCCGCTTCTTCCACCTTGAGATAAACCTTCAAATGCTCTATTAACAAGCTGATTTTGTAATCCGCCACCACGCCCCTTTTTTGAAGGCGTATTTCCGGATCCATTGGAAAAATTAGCAGGTCGTTTTGCTCTGCACCAGTAGGTTTAAACCATATAAGAATGGATCCTTTAACTATGCAATAGGATAAAAATGTTGATTTCACAGCATGTTATACCTTCCTTTCAAGATTCAAGGTGCATCTCGTATGGATAAAGACTAAGCTTTTAAATGTAGATGTCTACGGATATACAAATGGTCAGGAAGTGCGAAAATATTGACAAGTATAGATGTCTGTTAAAATTCAAGATTGTGACTAAAAGAATTAGGTGTTTTGAGTTTTTTTTCTCCGAGCCACAAAATTGAAATAAATGAACTGCGCACTTTATTCTTTGCACAAGCAATTGAGGAAAATGTATGTTGAACTAATGACGCCAAAAGTCTGACATCACATAAATCAAAAACTATTCTTCAAACCAATGAGAGTATAACACAAAAAAACAAAATATAGGTTCAAGAATTTTACTCTTACCCTGCAACAGGTGTACTAGAGGGCACAGCGGGTTTTGTTGCTTCTTTCCAAGACAGGTTGATGCTCTTGTCTCCAATGAATGAGGGTGTTTTTGAATGTAGAGTCTACATTGTTTCAAATCATTTAAACATCAGTTCTAAAAGATCATGAAAAAATGATCATCCATCCAAAATTCTCAAACGGTTGCCCTCACCTTTGTCATTGCCAATATGTTATTGCAGGTTCGCAACCCAGTTGTAGTATTCTGCTTTTCAGTTTTCTGTGCACCATAAAATCATTGTTTAAGATAACTGCTAACAGAAACGGTTCACAAAACTGTGAAATGACCATGAAATTAACTCACAATGGTATCCTTTGCTTCGTCAGATTTTGCAGCTGCCATCGCTTTGTTCTTTTCAGCCATTCCCTGTGTTAATTTCTTCATGGTGGCCCTAGTTAGCTCCTCAACGTAACTCAACCTGCAGAGTCAATCATAATATTTCCAGTTATAGTCTTATAGAGGTGTGGCCACTTGATTCTCCACTTTTCAGAGAAATTTATCAGATATCAGTAATTTGCAAGTCTTCAATTTCAGCCATAGACTTCTCCTTGATATGGGGGCTACTACCCTCAGCATAAGCTTTAACCAGCCTCAACCTCTCTTACGAAAAAACACCCCCATTTCACAACCGGAGTTAAGGGCTAAGTATATTGGATGCATATTGACAAGAAAAGAGGATAATATAAGCCAGATGAAGGAACAGGAAGACCTAGGATTTAGAAGAGCATGAGTTATTCGGCATATTTTGATTCCTACATATACACTCATGTGGTACTTCATTCTATAAACTAGAATAAGTAATAAAATATACAAGGAGAAAAACAGGGAAAAAGAAAGACCAACCTCTCAGTAAACTCCTTATATTGCTCTGAAAAGTCCTCACCAAGTCTATCTGATGGTTGCCCAGTCACTATCTTGTAACCGCATAGACTGTTAGTAGCATTAGGAACCTATATGGTAAAGAAATCAAGTAAGCACAAAACAATGTTTATTCATAGTAGTATTGACAAGGGAGGTTGACTGGAAATCAAATTACCTTGTGAGCAAGATGGTGAAACGTGTACAATAAGCATTCTACATAAGTGAAGTTAAACTCATCCCCGGTCTTTCTCCGAGGCATGTTTTTCTGCAAGGAAAAAATAGAATAAAAATGTGAGTTAACTTGCAACAAGATAATAAACCAAAAAAAATGACTCAAAATGGCTTGTTATCCAGACCTGAAACAAATAAAAAAGCTGATACTGTCCAAACACTGAATGTGAATACATCAATTCTAATAAGTTTTTTAAGGTGCAATTGAGGTTCACCTCACAGCAATGCACCTTGTAATAAATGAATATTACAAGGTCTGAAATTGACTATTACTGTTGAATAATAATTAATACAAATAATACATATTTAAATAATTTTTAATTAATAACTTGAGTCCCAAAAGGCTTGTTTTTCATCTTGTCAGAATTTAAACACCTCGCATTAGGCATTTACATTTATAAACACCGACTGCAATAGTGGAGAGTATTTTAAAGGTCGGATCTTCACACACATAGTCCAATCATCCGATAATTTTGAATATACAAACTGATGTCATTACCGATTAAAAAAATTGTACCTTTAACAACTGAACAACAGAAGGAAGGATCTGACGAGAATCTTGTGGTGCTGTGAAAGGTGAAACTTCTGCAAGGGCTTTGAGCAAATCTAGCCTTCTTTCATCAGGAAGCTGACAAAAAAAAAACGTAGTTTGAATAAGAATCTGACAATCTTTCCCATTACAATAAAACACTATAAAGAAAGCACAGCATAATATAAATATTGTCACAGTCATAGAAAGAAACAGATAAAATTGAAATGAATTTAAAACTTTATTTTTATCATCAATAAAAGGCTTGCATGTACCGCACTCCCCATGCTATTTACTTAATCCTATATTCCATATTGTCCTTGTTTTCATTTCAGAATGTAATGATCATTTCTCAGAGTCCTCATAACAATGTAGACAAGTGCGAAGAAAGTATGACTACTTACAACCTAGAAAAACTTCTGGATTCATATGGAAATAAAGACATCAACTATTTGATCTAAACACTGCTTTAGTAATTGAGTAGTTGAGTCAAGAAAAAGAAATAAAACAAGATTAGGAGACCAATAGCAGAAAGGATAAATCATCCCAGATTCCGATGGAACATTTCATACAAAAACCAATCAAGGAAACAAATATATAGAAAAATATTCTATCCCAATGTTTAATTATATATATCAGTTTGTAAGAAAAATCTAAACATTTTCATTTGTTTTGGCCAATACTGGCTCAATTTATGGAACTATATAGAAATAAAACTCTTCAGATTACCAAGAAACTTGACATGCATACTAGGATAATATACCAATTCAGTGGAAATGATGATGTTACCTTGTCCGAAACAGGAAGGATGTGTTTGTCCAGATAATTTAGGAATTTGCTGCTTGACGCACCCCTCTATATGAAATATGAATAAACATGGTTGGTACTTGATTCCCAGAAATATACACATCAAAAGCACAAGGAAAAATCTATGATAATTAGAGGCCATACCACAACAAATGGCAGAGCCATGAATAGGCAGGATATCAACCTATCAATATGATCAGCATCTGAAACCTGCATCCCAACCATTTTGTTGTTAAGTTACCGAAAGAACCATAGTGATTAAAATGAATACATTGATATTAAAAGAGGAAGCAGAATATACATTGTGGAAGCATCTTTTCCAACAGCGTCACTTTTGTTTCCTTCTAGCCTAAATGGACAATATCATATCTAAGGGTGGCTTACGTTAACAAGACACTGGTGGTCATTATAATTTGAAATAATATTCTAACTCAAACTTTCAAGCCTACAACATGCATGGTTATAGATACCTGATACTTTAAGAAACTGATAGATATCAAGCTTCCGATGAATCTATATATCTTGAAAAACAAATACTAGTAGACTACCCCAGCCCCAAAAACCACCTGTTAATCTACTGGTTTGATTACAGGTCTAATGGGATCCTATGAATACTAGATAACTAAGTAAAGCTTCGCCTGTTTACCATTGACAGATTTGTTGCTCATCCCAATGAAAAAGGGAAAAGTACACAAACTTATCACTTAACAAATCTTGAGCATGCAGTCAATATTATGATGAGAAAGCTGGTAAGAAGTCTCAAGAATAAGAACTACATACACATTGAATCAAATGACTACGCTAAGCACAACAAATGAAGAGCCTCATCTTAGCTTGGCCAAATTCTTTAACAGAAGATTAATTCCATACGATGTCACCCAAGAATAAATAAAATTAGCAACCAAAAAAAAAAACTTCCAAGGAGCTAAACCAAGCCGGAAAAAAGTAATCATCAACATTACTATACAGTATATACTCATATATATATATTCAACACTCATGGGTTGATATTGGTTCAGGTATGATACAATCATAAAATAGTAATCAAAACACAAAGTCAATGCATCAGATATAATGATGATAAAATAAATGCAAGCATCTTATGAAATAACAGAGCAATATCAAAAACGCTTATTTCTGCATTACTCATCGTGAGTACATTTTGTATATTCAGCTTGGTCAGAAGCTTCTATTCTTTACCCTTAAATCAACACAATAAAACAAGTGCTTACATTGAATTGGGCATCTAAATCAGCTTGTCCTTCAATAATTCCAATAAGTTCTTTCATGCGTTCAGCAGGCGCTTTCTCCCCAAATATGCTCAAACTTTTTAAGAAGTCCATAAACATTCTAAACTCGGCACCAGTCACATCTTCCAGACTCTGCAATTGAACTCAATTGTATAAGTCATATACAACCTTTCAACAGAAAAGTAAAATAAAATTGAAGAGATAATAATTATAAATGCCCATGGTTTTTCTTTTAACTAAAGGTAACATGAGGGGAAGAGAACAGCCTATAAATTTACTAAATAGATGCGACAGAGCATCATGCCACACTTCAAAATAATACATTCATAGGAACTTAAGTACACAGTTCCAAGACTCTAAATAAACATGCGCATGAAGACAATTGGCACAGCATTCATGTACATACCTTTTTTACCAAATCAGTAATATGCCTTTCCATCTCTTCCTGAGGCTTCAAAAGCTCAGCTTTAATAGGAAATACCTACAATTTTGATCATTCAACATCCAGTTATCTTAAGAGATACATGATAATAATCGTATTGGACATTCGACAAAGTGGTCTTCTCACCTTATCTCTAATGAAGCTTAAAACCTTCTCCCGAATGAACTCATCTGTGCTTGGTTCATCAACACTCCCAATGTGCTTGAATAATGCTGTCAAAGAAGCTGTGCATAGAAGAAGATGAAATACTTTATGAAAGAGATAGATTTCAATGATCCAAGATGTATCAGGTGTTGAACTTAAGGCTAGTAAAAACACATAAATCTGCATAAAATGTGTACATTTGTACACATAAACATATTTACTTATAAATAAAAATGCCAACTTAAAATCTGATGTAATCATACATCAGTTAATTTGTAATCATGCCCTAACAGTTAATTTGTACTAAACGTATAATCTATGATGATTCACCATCAGTTAGTTTGAAGATCACAAATATACCTTTAACATCTTGCCTCAAAAGAGCCATAAGTGCTTTATGCACAGCATCACGCTCCACAAATTCCTCTAAAAAGCATCAACAAAGGCCAACATCACTCGTATAACACAACCACCATACTCCCAGAATCACAATTCCCAACAAAGAATGGAAACAAAAAAAATTACCAGATGCAAGGAGCTGCACAAGAATGTCTACAATTTTCGCAATATGTTCAGGCGTATCCTTGCAGAACAAGGGAAGGCCCCGAATAGCTTGTACTCGTACCTGCACATTACATTGATGATCCGAACTAAATAGTTGAACTGAATATTAAAACCAGCAAGACCCCAAATAAGAATAACATGCAAAGGCATGTTATAAATTGCTTCAAATGTCACAACAAACTAATTCAAGACATAAACTTTTTCGACAGGGATCTAACTCTTCCATAAATAAATAAAAACTCAACAATTCTCCAGTTACCAAATATAGCTAGGGCATCAAAAAATGCAATGAGTGCAAGTAATCACGACTGGGTATACAGATATGAACTAACCCCGAGCTCTTCTTCTTCAATCAAATCGAGGTGCGTATCGATGGCGGGCTGCGAAAGTTCGGGGAAGAACTTGAAGAACCTCGGAATAAGCTGGGCAGCCAGCTGCTTGGCCTTGACACTGGTCTTGGCCGCATTGATAATCCCCTGGTAATCCTTAACATTCTGAATTACAAACAAACAAACAAAAATCGCAAAACATTAAAACCCTAGAAACCAAAATTTCAAAAAGTATAAAATATGAAAGGATGCTGGAAGGAAATTGGCGGGGCGTGGGGCACCTGGGACTTCTCCTTGGACTCGTTCAGTCGTTCGCCGAACTCGTAAAGCTTCTCGATGTGATTGGCCTCGTCGGAGGGGTCAGCCATTGAAGCTGCTCTTCTGGCTCTCTGAAGAAGCTGAGGCGAAATTTGGAACAAAAAATTGAACTATTATTATATTACGCAAAGGTATTCGAAATTTCATAGTTATTATTTTGGAATTCGAAAGAGAGCTTACTGGTTTTTGGCTCTGGAGTGTAGAGAGAGAAAGTAGAGAGAGAGAGTGACCGAAGAAGAAGAAGAAGAAAACGAAGAAGAAGACGAACGACGAAGAGAGGGTTTGATGGGGAAGGGAAAAAGACGGGGGCCGAGCTTCCCCTCTATGCCGTTTACTTTGTAGTCATACGACGACGTCTCGTCGGGCCCTTTTGGGCTTCTCACCGAGAAAGCAAAAAACAGCGTTTCTCCTAATGCTCAAAACGCACCGTCTTACTCCTAACGAATGAACATCTAAAGATGCTCTTACAGCATGTCCGTTTTCTTGCAAACGAGTTGAAAACTTGTATATGAAGTTTTTGAGAAATTGAGTCCGTTCAAATATTAAGTTTATTTTCCTCATCTAATCAACATGGCTATTGAACTTTGTTAATTGCATGATTCACTACAATTTGTTTCATACAATATGTAAATGAGATAGTTTTGATCAGGAAAAAAACTTTTGCACATCTCTTTCCCTTCTGCACGCCCCTTTCTATTTTTGGCCCTTAGATTTGAGCTAAAGTTTATTTTTGTGCGAAAATCAACCTCTTTTGACTAACACCATGAAGAGGTAATTTGAGCAATCATCCTTGAACTGTAGCTCAAATCGAGTTTTGGTATCTGAACTAAAAATCCATGAATATTGGCCTCTAAACTTATTATAATGCAGAGCAATGGTTTTTTTGGCTAACTTCGTAGAACTTTCATCCAAAATAAAAGATTTAAAGGAACAAAAAATGGATGAAAATTCTAATAAAGTTGACAAAATGACCATTGCCCCACATTATAACAAGTTCAGAAACCAATACTTACGAATTTTTAGTTCATGGACCAACGCTCCGATTAGGCCAAAGTTAAGAAATTATTGCTCCAAGTTTCTCCACCATGTATTTTTTTTTGGACAAATTTATCCACCATGTATAATCATGACAATTTACGTGAACTTCAATACTAGGCTTTGTTAAAACAATTCTCACAAAATTCAAGGCACAAATCAGTATGAAACATGGTATCCCCTATGGGGATTTCTCACAAGTACAACACCCTTTTGCAAAAATCAAATTAATCCTCCTTTATTGACAAAGCTCCTTCTATCACTGCTAGTAAGACAAATTTCTTTCCGTAGGAGAAATCACAGAATCGGCATTTCTAATGCTTGCAAGACATCCTTGAACTCAAAATCGTGTGTTTGTTTGTTGAACCGTTCAACCAGCTTATACCTCATGTCGTTCAAATAAAATGATTGGGTGGTCTCCACAAGCCATTTTGCCTCCGAGTCAGTGAGTTTGCTGGGGAGTACGACATCCCCTCGAATAAGCACCATGTCCTTGCTTTCTGCAAATTCGTTGTAGAAAGTTACAGCGAAGTAGGGAGAAGCTTGAGTTCCCCTCGCCTTGTAATCTTCAAGACCAGTGAAAATCATGTGTGGCATCTGTACTGCAAGAGAGTTTTGAATCAAAACTTGATACGACAAGGCATTATCCAACTGTTTAGTTATTTTAATTGGAAAAAAGTTTCTTCAAACTCTTTAATTTTATAATCTAATGAGCAAGTTCTCTACTGATATGCAAGATTGCAAAATGTCACTCGTCTCGAGAGGTCCCACCTATGCTCTTCTTTGATGTTGCCACTCAGCATTGAGCAATGACAACATCAACTATGGGCATAGATAACTCTTGACATATTAATGACATAAACTAACAAAAGCAAGTTAAGTAGTCCTATACTGGCGCGTTGTTGCTTCTACATAACATTTACAATGTTTGGTAGCGAATGTAAGACATGCTAAAGTGATCACTAGAAAGAGTGGTAAATAGAATGGCTAGAGGCCAAACCTTGAGCAAACATTGTGGTATAACCATTTCCTCTCCACAAGGGAATGACAAAATACCGGCTGCCATGATAAACAAGTTGAAAGTTAAAACAACGGAAAGATGAAAGAAAGCAAAGGAAGACAATCATTACGTAAACTGATTACCAATCTGCCGCTCTATGCTCCAACAGGTGATATAGTTTTGCATTCATGGATGCACCGATATGACCTCTTCCTAGGTGAAACTATAAAAGACAACCCGTCTAAACATAAATGATACTAGAAAACAATCTTGCAACGGAAGCCACATCTAGTGAGACACTAAAGAAATGATAAGCAAGATCAATCGCAAATGCACATGATGCATGATAAGCGTAAATTTTAGCTCATGAGGATATCATGAAAATCAGTTTAGAAAAAGACTTTAACACTGTGGCCTCAAGCAGCAGACAGCTTAGATTTAACACACAGCCAATTCATATTAAGGGACAAGATAGATACAATGTAGTGGCTCGAATCTCCTTGCACCCGTGTTCGAATCCTCCTCCGGTAAGTTAGAGTAGTTCAGAATAATATCACATTATCCCAAAAAAAATAAAAACAGTAACAAAAATGTGAGCTTGAAATCTTCAAGAACGAAACTTTAAAGCTATGACAAAGCAAGAAATTCTACAGCTACAAGTACTGAGAAGCTTAAAGTCTTATCTTTTTTTACCAATTCGATCAAATTATAGAATATTATAGCAAATGAAACAAGCTTCTGCAACAATCTAATTAATCGAAAGAAAAGCAAATCAATCAAATTAAGAAAAAGAAGGCAAAACCCAGTTCAAAAAACCACAGATAAACTAAACTTGTACAGTAAAATGTAACATTTGGAGGCACAGAAAAGCAAGGAAACTGAGAGGCTTACATCGTCCCAAGCCGAAGCGATGTCCTCGGCCGAGCGATCTTTCACCCTCTCGACATCAATAATGGAATCCAACGGCTTAGCCTTCAAGGGATTGAACCCATTAGCAAAACTCGAAGCCCTGAAGAAACCCAGCGAACCCCATTTCAGAAATCCTCCCGGAAACGATTGCTGTTGTGGGTTTTGGCGATTTTGTTGCAGGGTCAGAGTTGTGAAGGAGTGTTTGTGCACAGCGCCAGCAGAAGAAGAAGAATGGCCGATGAGGTTTGAAGCTGGAAGCGTAAAGATCCTGGAAGCTCTTCGCATTTTAGAAGATTTTCAAGTGCTCGGACTTCGGAGTAAAGAGCTAATTTGGATTGTGATTGCTGCTGGAGAGCTAGAAACATCCAGGACTTTTATCAAACACCTTCGTCGGGACGAGAAATACAAATAAGAGTCGAAGCTGAACGAAGTGGCGGTGGATGGGCCGACAGGTTTCGATGCGTAAGCCCAGGTAGGAGTTGGATCTCATCCCCGATTCAAATGGTGGAGATCATAGAGGTCTTTACATCTTACTAATTCATCGTGCATCATGCGGTTAGAAGTAATTTAATTTTTTTATTTAAAATTAAACATAAATAGTACCTGACGTAAAATGATTGTACGATATACGATAAACGGTTAAAACGTGGAAATTCCTAAGATTCCTACAAAATAGATCCGAAGAGAATCCTCTTCCGCCCAAGTAAGCTCAAGCAATTGCCACGTGTCTTGTTGACTATCTAATGAAGTTAACACATCGTCATCTACTTCTTAGACTTCTACTGGCATTTTGAGGACTTTATACTTGAAGTATGGATAGTATCAATAATAGAAATAATAAGTGGATAGTCGATAATATGTTGATATGTTTGTTCATATTATGTAGAAAAAGGTATGTAGGCTAAAAATTATATTTGTTATTGATACATGAATGTGGAAAAATGAAAGAGAATGCAAATGGAAGAGAATGCTTATGGAAGAGAATGCTTATTTTTTCATTATCTTTCTCTACAAGATTACAAGGATATATATACATGATACAAATGTGTAGGTAGGACAAGGTAGCCGTCCTAGTGTGTAGGTAGGACAAGGTAGGACGGCTATAGAGGACAAGGTAGCCGTCCTAGTGTGTAGGTAGGACAAGGTAGGACGGCTGTAGGACGGCTTGACGGCTGTAGGACGGCTTGACGGCTGTAGGACGGCTAGTGTGTAGGTAGGACAAGGTAGGACGGCTGTAGGACGGATTGACGGCTGTAGGACGGCTTATTCTTCCAATAATAATATTATATACAATTACACAAGGACTCCAACCATATTCCTTATTTGTCTAACACTCCCCCTCAAGTTGGAGAGTGGATGTCAAGAACTCCCAACTTGCGTAACATACCCGAAAACTTTTCTTTCCCAAGAGGTTTGGTAAACAAGTCTGCCAACTGTTGTGCCGTACCCACATGCTTGGTCTCTATTGTGCCATCTACAATCTTATCTCGTATAAAGTGACAATCCATCTCAATGTGACGAGTTCGTTCATGAAAAACAGGATTGGCAGCTATATGTAACGCTGCTTGATTATCACAAAATAAAATGGAAGGACCATCCAAAGGAATGTTCAAATCCTTCAACAAAAAACGAAGCCAAACTATCTCGCAACAAGCACCTGCCATGGCCCTATATTCCGCCTCTGCTGAAGAGAGCGAAACGATTTTCTGTCGTTTCGTCCGCTAAGAAATCAAAGAACCGCCCAAGAATACACAATACCCAGTAGTCGAACGGCGAGTGATAGGGCAACCTGCCCAATCAGAATCACAAAACGCAGTTAACTTGGTCTGGTTGTCAGAACGAAATAATAAACCTTGACCTGGAGTAGCCTTCAAATAACGAACAATACGAAGCGCAGCATCCATATGAGATATCCTTGGCTCGTGCATAAAACGGCTTAGAACATGCACAGAATAGGTGATATCCGGCCGAGTGATAGTGAGATATATTAACCGACCTACTAATCGTCGATACTTTTCAGAATCCTTGAGAAGTTCTCCTTTATCAGATAATTTTGTGTCATCCATAGGAAAAGCAATGGGTCGTGCTCCCAAAAAACCATAGTCCTTGAGAATATCTAATGCATACTTGCGTTGAGAAATATAAATCCCTTGTTTGGAACGAGAAACCTCAATACCCAAAAAATATTTTAAATCACCAAGGTCTTTTATCCGAAAATGATCACGGAGAAAAGACTTCAGAGAATTAATGGCACTAGCATCATTGCCTGTAATCACAATATCATCCACATAAATGAGCAAAGCTGTGAAAGAAATACCAGACTTTTTAGTGAACAATGAATAGTCAGCTTTGGATTGTTGAAAACCGGCAGAAATGATGGCACTAGTGAATTTGGCAAACCATTGGCGAGAAGCCTGCTTAAGACCATAAAGTGACTTGTGAAGGCGACACACAAGATTCTCCCCCTGTCGCCGAAGACCAGGAGGAGGAGACATATAGATTTCTTCATGTAAGTCACCATGTAAGAAAGCATTATTAACATCAAGCTGATGAAGAGACCAAGACTGACTAGCAGCAAGAGCAAGAAGACAACGCACCGTAATCATCTTAGCAGTAGGAGAAAAAGTGTCATGATAATCAATACCTTCAGCCTGAGTGAAGCCTTTAGCAACCAAACGAGCTTTGTAGCGGTCAATAGAGCCGTCGAAATTGTGCTTGAGTTTGTACACCCACTTACAACCAATGGGAATTTTGCCAGGGGACAAGGAAGTTAAAGTCCAAGTACCATTAGCATGAAAAACTTGAAGCTCCTCAGTCATAGCACGTTGCCAATTGGGGTCAGTGGTAGCCTCGGCAAAGGAGGAAGGCTCCATAGTCCGATTGACAGAGTTAATGTAAGAAAAATGCCTAGGAGAGTAACGGTGATAAGAGAGAAAATTACAAAGTGGATATCGCGTACCTTGTGTAGAACCGGGTTGCGAAGTCGAAGATGGGTGGGATGGCAGAATCACCTGCGAGCAAACGTAGTCTTTTAAATAGGATGGAGGTTTATGGGCACGGGAAGAGGTGCGGGAAAGGGGATGATTGGTAGGTAGTGGGGGGGTAGGGATGTCCGTGGGTAAAAGGGTGAAAGGTAAGGAAGTAGCGGGGGGGGGGGGAAGGAGGGGATGCCGAGAGGGCAGGGGCATGGGGAGGAACGGGTAATGGGGCAGCAAGGGAATCTGTGGGAGGCGTGGAAGGGGAGGAAGGTGGAGGAGGGTGAGGCGTCGGGGCAGGAAGGGGTGGGTTATATGTAAAGTCCAGAGGGGGTGGGATGGGTAGGGTAGGCGAAGAGGATGGGATAGGAGGGTGAGAAACGGCATAAGGGAAAGTACTTTCGTGAAAGATGACGTCTCGACTAGTGAAAATGCGGTGATTGTCGAGATCGTAAAGGGTATAGGCCTTTTGTCTATGAGGATAACCGAGAAAAATGCAACGATGAGCCCGAGGGGAAATTTGGTGGTGGGAGTGACAAAGGTGGCATATGCCAGACAACCAAAGACGCGGAAGTGGTCATAAGATGGGGTTTTCGAAAAGAGAACCTCAAATGGGGATTTATGATGGAGAAGACGGGTAGGGAGACGATTGATGAGATAAGTAGCGGTAAGAACACATTCCCCTCAAAACTTGATAGGAAGATGGGATTGAAAACGAAGGGCGCGAGCGGTTTCAAGAAGATGACGATGTTTTCTTTCAACAACGCCATTTTGTTGGGGGGTATAAACACAAGAAGTTTGTAAAAGCACCCCATGATCAGAGAAAAAACTACGAAGAGATAAAAATTCACCACCATTGTCAGTACGAATGCATTGGATGGTAGTGCGAAATTGGGTAGTGACATAAGCAAAAAAATCCTTAATTAATTGTTGAGTGTCGGATTTATGTTTCATGAGGAAGATCCACGTAAAGCGAGAAAAATCATCCACAATGGTTAAGAAATAATTAGCTCCAGAAAGAGAAGATTGACGATTCGGGCCCCAAATATCACAATGAATTAAAGCAAAAGGGAAAGTTGATGAAATTGAACTCAAAGGAAAAGGTTGACGAGTTTGTTTTGCCAACGGACAAACATCACAAATATGACTAGAATCAAAAGTGCAATTAAGAGAGCTAGATGATAAAGCTTGCAAACGAGTGGAGGAGGGGTGACCAAGACGTCTATGCCAGAGGGAGGAGGGGATGGTAATGATGTTGCAGAGAGGTTGACGGGTGGGGAGAGAAGAGGTAAGGGCCACAAGGTAATACAGATCGCCACGTCGCTTACCCACACCAATCATCGCATTCGAAACCAAGTCCTGCAAAACACACCAAGAAGGAAAGAAGGTTATGGAACACGATAATCCATCTGTAAGTTTACCAACCGATAAAAGGTCCACTCGGAAATTAGGGACACATAAAACATCCTTCAAAGTAACTGAGGAATTTAAAGGAAGAGTGCCGGTAAAAGTAATGGGAGCGGAAGCACCACTAGGCAAAGAAACAGGCGGCAAATGTGAAGGAGAACGATTAACCAAACATGAAGCGGAAGAAGTAATATGATCCGTAGTACCACTGTCAAGAATCCATTGACCATGACGAGAGGTGACAGGTAACAAACCTTGGGCAAAATCAGTAGTAAGCACGGCATTGACCTGAGGAGGGGTGGTGGTGTCACGTAGAGCAGCTAGAACACGGGAGTGCTGCTCGGCAGAGAGGTCAGGCATGGCAAGCTGCAAGTCATGCAAAGTGGGCTGGGTCCCGTGCACTTGGTGGGTCGCTGGAGTACAAGAGGAGGCGGGGGCCTGGGTGCCTTGCACGTGATGTGCCTGGTGAAATTATGGGGCCGGGAAGCAGAAAACCGTGGCTGCTGGGGAGGACTGGAAGGTGCATGGCTGCGGGAAGAACTGGAAGCAGTGGCACGGCGCGGTGGTCGCCACGGTTGGCCATGGAGGGGATGGCCAACGGGATAGCCATGAAGTTTATGGCAGGTGTCTCGGGTATGATAATCAAAATTGCAGTAGGTGCAGTGGAGGGGAGGACGAGCAGAGGAGGGACGGGACGGGCCACGAACAGCCATGGGAACGGCAGAGAAAGCTGCCGAAAAAAAAATTAGGGCTAGGGTTATAAACCTGCTCTGTATACCATGTAGAAAAAGGTATGTAGGCTAAAAATTATATTTGTTATTGATACATGAATGTGGAAAAATGAAAGAGAATGCAAATGGAAGAGAATGCTTATGGAAGAGAATGCAAATGGAAGAGAATGCTTATTTTTTCATTATCTTTCTCTACAAGATTACAAGGATATATATACATGATACAAATGTGTAGGTAGGACAAGGTAGCCGTCCTAGTGTGTAGGTAGGACAAGGTAGGACGGCTGTAGGACGGCTTGACGGCTGTAGGACGGCTAGTGTGTAGGTAGGACAAGGTAGGACGGCTGTAGGACGACTTATTCTTCCAATAATAATATTATATACAATTACACAAGGACTCCAACCATATTCCTTATTTGTCTAACATATTAAGTACTTGAATGTGTCATGTGATCAGATAAATTTTATCTAAAATTCACTCATATTTTCTCAAAAAAACTCTCAAGACTAGACTAATTATATTTGAGTCACATTTGATCTTATAAATCGTAACCAACCTAAAAAAGAATGACGTCAGTCAAATTCTTGTTCTCTCTAAAAAAAAAAAAAAAAAAGCTAATATTTAATGTTCGTCAAAACTAGAGAGCAATCTTTGAGTAAAATTACTCAAATGGCTAAAACTATAAATAACATTTTTGTCATTTGAAGTGGTGAAAATTTTATATTACAACGAAAGAGAAGCACTTAGAAGCTCACATTTCCTGGGAATTAAGAAATGAAACAATACTTGGATCAAAAAAAGAAAAAAAAAAGAAAAGGAAATAATACAATGGGCAAGCTATTAACATGCAGTAATATGTACTATTGCCTTCGTTCTATAGGTTCTTCTGAAATGCCTTCAGTTTCCGGCGGCGTCACGCATTCAATTTCCCGCGGCGACATCAAGGCCTGGGGATGATCAGGAATGTTGGAAGCGACCGTGTTGTTCCACCTTAAACGGAGAACTCCATTCTTCTACATTAGGGAAAGGTGGAAACTCCTTTGGGGGAAAAAGACTTCGTTTAATATATCCTGTTATTCTAACTGTTCTCTTCCAAATACTTTCGTCACTTGGACTCGGACTTGCATTGCCCTGCTCCATTTTTCGGTCTCCAAACTTCCTCAGCAAGATAACAAGAGAGATTAGGAAACAAAATGTGGAAGTAACGCCGGTAATAATATAGAGGCCGGAGAAATTCTTGAGGTTCAAGCTTTCCGGTATATCTGAAGTCGCATTTCTTGAACACTCTTCTTCCTTTGGAGCCAACCACTTATGTTGTAGCTCCTTCAGTTCTCCATGTTCCAATAGCTTTAGAATGACCCTAGTGAAATCCCTCGCTATTGGGGAGCCTTTCTGGAATGCCTGCATGATAAACACGAAATCAATTCTGTTAGTTTCGTAGAACTACTTATGTTGAGGGAAGTGATTTCAGCACACCATTATATGGTAATTTATTGTTCTTTGGATTGAATAAACCAAAGGAGAATAAGTTGGCAAAAACAAACAACGGTGTGCAGAAACCGTTTCCCTAATGTTGAATAGTAAGAAGATGTGCTGTATGCAATGTATTCACTACTTACAAAGGTGAAACCTCCGAATCTGTAGGTTGGCGCAGTTCTAATGTATCCCTTACAGTTCTGTTTGATGAGTACTTCTGCAAATGGGAGTTCAAGAAAGACAGCAGATAAACTTTTGCTCTTGAAATCGTCCACGTTGTGTTGGGGGTCTATTTCTATGATGTTTGCGTTTCTGAATCCAATAACATTAAGCATGTAGTTCCTGACAAGTGAATCTGCAGTTGACCCAACTCTTGCATCGGTTCTCTTCAGCATTTCGATGTCTATTACGTTTGGTTCTATCCGTTTGATGGTAAGCATTGAAGAAAGATTAGCAGTGTAGCTTGAGCTTAGGATCAATACAACAAAAAGCCACTCTATAACAACTACTCGTGCTAAGTTGTTATAAAGAAATCTATTGGAGTTTTCTTTTAAATACAATTGCTATTTCTACTTCAAGTTTATCCCTCGGCATTTCACAGTAATATGAGTGAATGTGATACCTATACAAAAATTAGACAGTCTGGAATTGATACTAATAATGCTATTGTGACAATAGTGTGAGTTCAATACTATCGAGAGTTATACTTTAGAGCCTACTAATTTATAAGTATTACACTCGTGAGTTTAATATATTAAACTCATAAATTGGTATTAAACCATGTACGGGGCTTGACACCTGCCTAGTGCCAGAAGGTCAAGGAAGTTGGTGACATATTGACAGGGGAGCCGGCAACCGAAGCCTCGGTGAAGGCGGCAGTAACTATAACGGTCCTAAGGTAGCGAAATTTCTTGTTGGTTAAGTTCTAACCCACACAACACTCGTAATAATTATCTTATAGAGAGACACGGTGAACTAAACATACCTGTGAAAATGCATTCCATCACACTCAAATTTTCTTGCCTACCGTGAAAATTACACTCCTATACGAGCTCAATATATTGAGACCACGCTCACTTTTCCGGACCTACTGTGGAAGGTCTAAAGGATCGCTTAAACCTATTGCAGACTATTATTACACGAATAAAAATTCAAAAAAAAAAAAAAAAAAAAAGAGACCTAAAACAAAAAAGCAGAAACATGTACTGCCTGCCGCTGCCAGTGCCTCACTATTGCAAGCACGCGCACCAATCCCACAACTTTCGCCCCCGATCCAACCCTAAACCAATCAAAGCCATGAGAGCCGTCGTCCAGCGCGTCGCCTCCGCCAGCGTCGAGGTCAGTGAGTCCACACTCCCCACATCCACATTCACCCCTAATTTCGATCTGGTATACTGTATATTATTTATTATCCGACGCCTCAACTGCGTAAGATAGCAAATTGCAGGTGGAAGGGCGCATCGTGTCGGAGATTGGGCCGGGCCTCCTCGTCCTTGTCGGCCTCCATGACTCCGATTCCACCTCCGACGCCGACTACATGTCCGTACTCGCTGCTAAATTAATTTTTCTCTCAATTTTTATTTATTTTATTTTATTAGAATACTAATTAGTGAAAAATTTTCAGATGCCGGAAGGTCTTGAATATGAGGTTGTTCCCAAATGAAAGCACCGGCAGAGGATGGGACCAAAACGTAATTTCCCTCTTTTTTCATGAATTTAACTGAATTAACGGTTTCTATGCTGCTTTTTATTTATTTACTTTACTTCTTATTTACGTTTTCAGGTAATGCAGAGAAATTATGAAGTCCTACTTGGTAATTCAGCTAAATGTTTTTTTTTAGAAACATATAAATTACTATTTTTCAATCAATTATTTTCGTGAGGGCGAGCCTTGGCGCAATGAAAGGTTGCTCCTTTGTGACCGAAAGGTTACTGGGTTCGAGTCGTGAAAATAACGTATTTGCAAAACAAGGGTAAGACTACGTACAATAGACATTCCCCGACCATTGCAAAGCAGGGAGCCCTGTTGGCTTAGTAGGCTTAGTGAAAATTGAGCAATGCTGGACCAAACGGTCATATGTTATCCATATATGTGTACTTGTGAACTCTAATGCTGCAGTGAGAATGTGACAGTGAGTCAGTTTACATTGTACGGAATCTTGAAGGGCAACAAGCCGGATTTTCATGTGGCGATGCCGCCTCAGAAAGCGAAGCCCTTTCATGCTTCTGTGGTTGAGAGCTTCAGAAATTCCTACAAACCTGATGCAGTCAAAGGTGATGTCTCGTAACTCGAAAGTTCTGCTGTACGTTTGATGTATTGCATACATTGTCAAATAAACGGCTTGATCTCGCTTAACGGATTGAGAGTTCTCGCTGCGTTCTGTTATCTTTGGTTCAGAATTTTCGAGTTTTGGCTCTTTCTTTTTGAATGTGTTCGATTTGTTGATCTCTTTTGTTTCTTTGATTGGATGTGCAGATGGTGTGTTTGGAGCAATGATGAAGGTTAATTTGGTGAATGACGGACCAGTCACAATGCAGATCGACTCACAGTCCCCCAAGTGAGTGTACTCCCCTGGTGTTTCCGGTGTTTTCCTTCACCGTGTTTGCATTCGACTGAACTTAATTTTGCTAACAATCATCTCAGGAACTCGAATGATGTGAGCGAAGAACAATCATGATTTCGTCAATTGCCTCAAGTGAAGATTTAGCAATGGACTCGGAATTTGAATATCTAGGATTAATATTTGACTTTCTTGATTGATCTCTGGTTTTCCATCACCGTGTTTATACATTCTTGGTTTTCTTTTTGATCTCCGGCGAACGATCTCACTACAATTCTACAGCCTGACACTGATTTATCCTAGAACAAAAGTAGGTGGAAATGAAGGTTTAGGGCGGACCATAAAACACAAAGCGCGCGGCACATTCCTTAGTTCTTGTTAAGCTTTCACCGGGCGCTATTCGCAGCTGACCTGAAAAACGCGGAAACAAGCAAAGCTCAGATATCGGTTCTTCAGACAAAAAATTACAGTTACTGTAGGTTAGGATCAGAATCTTTCCTGATAAACAGACGTGATCAAGATTCAAGTTTAGCCAATAAGCGTATAAATACTAGAGCTTTTGAATCGGGTTACCTGTAAGATATTATGACTTTGCTGATACTATCGTAGCTGCTGTAAATAGTGCTTCCTTTCCAAGTGACGAGATCTCCATGCGCCTAAACCATGTTTTGGTAATAATACGTGGTTAAAACTTATAAATAAAAAGCCTACGTGCTTAAACTTACTGTTTATAACAGACGTGCGAAGGAAAACTAACGAAAAATTAAAAAAAAAAAAATTTTAGTTTTAATGAAAAATGACAAATAAATGTGTAGTGAATAGTACTAGGAAAATGTAAAAATCTGATTTTTCGTTAAAAGTGAATAGTACTGGGAGTGTTTCGTTAAAACTTTCCATGTGCGTAGGAAATAAAGAAACAAACAAGTAAAAACGGATTCTGATTCAGAACTTACTTGTCTGCTGCCTTCATATTTTTGAATGCTGATATTATATTCTCGCATATTTCAACAAGTAAGTCACTACTTGTTTCTTCATCGGAAGCAGAGGCGTCTCCAACCAGACGATTTTCACATGGCAGCGACAAATGAGCCTGAAAAGGACTTAGAAAGTTTTAAGAAACTTACGGTTAAAGTTTAAGACATGCTACTCTGATTGACTTAACATCGTAAGTCTCATAGCATAAGATAAAAAGCCATTTGGTGTGTTAATTTATCGTAGGATTAAATACTGGTGCATGCTCGTGCACACATACACGTACATAGTATGTCTTCTTAGCCATCCAATCAGATATAAATGTATATCGACTCATCCCAGTTGTCCAAATGTCATCCAACTGGGAAACAAGACCTCATCTAAGGCCTTTTCAGACAATTTTGGGTCATTTCGCTTGCACAATGCCCTCTAAACGCCATCGACTGCATTAACACCATGTAATCAATGGCACATGGTAATAGGCAATGTTCGGTAGTCCCACAAGAAAAGACAAGCTATATCTACGTGGTACATACCATCCATAGACGAACACTTCTGTAACCAATGCACACAGACATATACACAGGCGCACACACAATAAGAATGTTAAGGAAAAATGACATCACATCCTTTGAAGAATTAACCAAAACATCGCCCTGGAATGAATAAAGAGAATAATCACCTGAAATCCATGTGCTAAAAGCAACTGTACTACTTGTGTCCTAATCTTCTTTCTGGTACTTTTTGCACCGGTGATATTTGAAAAGCACTTCAATGCTCCGTTGAAAGATGCATCATCATCTGGAGGACCATTTGACCTACGAGTGCGAATGGAAGGCTACGACATGTAGAATACAATTAAGTGAGGACATTAACAGACAACAGGCAATATAACAAATAAAAGTAATGCCAGGACAAAATAAACGCACTCTGAAAACTTACCTTAGCAATATATTTCCACAAGTACTGAACAACTATCTTAAGCTTCCATTTAGGTTCATCCAAAACCTGCAAATGCAACCTCATAAAACAAACAAGGAATAAGAACTCGGGGCCAACTTATAAAAAATTGTTACACATTAATACTGAAGGTTAGAAATTAATGAAATACAAGACCCTTAACAAACTCAAAGAAATTGCTAATGATGCACCAAGTGCACATGAACCCAATTACACTTGAAGATAGAACAGCGGCCATGCTATAAGCACCAAGAACAATGTTTGTAAAGCATCAGATTTCAGTAAACAGCTATACAAATGAACTCCCCCTGTCAAAATTTAACAGATGAATGGAACTCCTTAGGTGCGAAATCAACGGTACTGGCTGCCACCTATGGTAGGGATTCAGAAACATAGAAAACCACAAATGGGAGAGGGTGAGGGATAGCAATTAAAACAATTTAAACCTGGAGAAATGGGTCAAGAATCTCTTTATTGTACGTTAGTTCCTCCAAAATCATCTCCAACAGAGGAGTTCTGCACCAAATGTGAAAAGTGTTTTTGCATAAAAAAAATATTAAAATGAAAGATGATATATAAGCAGAGAGAGAGAGAGAGAGCAACTACCGTTCAATCAAGAAAACAAACTAGTACCTGATGCCATCAGCTCTGATAGTAGAACCTTGCGTATCTGCACTCTGCATGGATACATCAAGCTCCATTATCTGAAAAGTCCAAAATGAGTGACAATTCTGAAATTCATCATACAAAACCTCCATAAAAACATTTCTAAGGGGCTTACAATTAATAGAAACTTCTGCGTGGCTATGCAGGTATTCTTTCCTATCTCGAGTAAAGCGATTGCAGGACCAGTATCAAAATTTTCAGCAGGTTGTGCCATAGGGTTCTCTGAACATATCAGATCATCAGTGAATCCAGCATGGGTTTGATACAGGTTACACATAATGGTCAAGCAATCCTTCATCAAGCTTGAGTGGTTTACTTTCCTTGACACCTTCAAAAGATACTTTTGAGGGTAAGAGTTGTGGTATAAGAATCAATTAATGTATCGGCAATGTGAAACGGGCTCTTCAGTATTCATGGCTTGAAAGAGAGAGAATACCAGAAGCATGTTGAGTAACGACTCTCTCAGAACTACCCAGTTCGTGGTTTCTGCATACAATAAGGAGCAACTTAAAACTTCCAGAAAGCTAGAGGTACATGACATAACAGATAAGAAGATATCAATTTACCTTTATAGATACAGTTACATGGTAGAAAATCCCATTCCAAAACATTAATTAGGTATTGAAACAATAGCATCTTTGCCAAGGACTGCAACAAAAGATCAAATAAGACCAAAAAAAGATGGGCAAATTCGCTTACCCAGGGAAGCAAGACTAAGCAGGTTAAGTAAGTCTATATCATTAAACTACCAAAAACATAAAACTCAATCAAAACCCAAAACCACGGATTGAATGAAAGCTCAAGAACGATACGGTCATATTATGCTCTCTGATCATTTTATCAGACATATTCAAAGAAAATGCGAATTCAAAATCTTCTCTTATACATTTTCTATGATCTTACTGCAAGTAAACTAACCTTTGTTTCTGATGCTTGGAAGTTTGCTTCACCAGTTGCATCAACAAGTTCTCGTATCAAAAGTTGGAAACTCTGCAGTTGGCAAGAGAACACTTCAATCAAGGTGAAATTGCAAGAGATGAGCTTACCAAAACGAAGATAAGATTCCAACGGGAGCTCCAAAACAAAATATATAAAATCAGGTGGAAATGTCATCAATCACTAGGATCTTAAACATAATAAAGTGAACTAGCTTTTCACACAAAAACTATAATTATGATCCAAAAATCTAACTCACATATGAGTCAACTGGTCTCCCGGAGTTATTAGCAGCTCCCTTTTCGTTACAAACGATTTCAGAGCTGAAGGCGAATGGAAACCAAGCCTAACAAGCACACAGAAATGGCGTTTAATTGATACAAGATGAGTCAGTCCAACATATCAAACAGATGGGGAGAAGATAAAGTCTTAGTACCTCTTCAACCACGATTAATACAGGTAAGCTACTGGATGATTTTGATTTATCTGCATCATAAGAATATACTCGAGGGAAACGCTAAAAAAAATACAGGAAGAGTAAATTTGTAAGAAACTTTGCACCATCTGATTGTATAAAAATACAAATTGAATATTAACGTGAGCATTGGGCACCTTATCTAAATGGAGAAGATTGCCTCAAACATGGTACTGTCCAACAAATGGCACGAACAGAAATTGGTTATTTGGGCAAAGATATATCGGAAACATCGATTATAATAAACAAAAAAAATCCATCTTTCGGGAAAATTTATGCCTATAAACCTATAAACAAGGTAATTTCCTCTAAAGATCCAATATTTTCCCTTCTTTTTGAATGTAAACAGAGAGAGAGACTAGGTAGGTGGAGTTCCATCTTTCGGTACAATGGAAGCAGCACGAACGGCTTCGAGAAAAGTGATTCCTGTTCACCAATTTCCAAATAAACAAGCAACGATTGAAAAACGCCCAAAAATGTTGGAAGAAAAAATACAGATAAAACGGTGTGATTCCCTTTATAATATAGAACAGAGTTGAAGCAACTGATAGAGGAACCAATTTTAGTTCCCCAACTTCATTTTCTTGACGAATTTTCTCAGCAGCCAAACAGGCAATTATCAACAAAAAGGGAACAACAGAATTAAGACTTACTATCCTCGTAGGCGTCCTGATTGTCTTTAGCTTCGGAAGACCCGAGGATCGCTAATATTTTCTCTTCGATTCCTCCCACGTTTCTCGTACTGCCGGGCTTCTCCATCTTTTCCTCTGCCAGAATTTCGAAACCCTAATCCGCATTGAGTTTATGTTCCCGCCAAAAAACCCACGCAGACGGAGACGGACTGACGCCGTTTGTGTTTGGAACGAAAGAGAAATTTGAAAAAAAATAGAATTCCGTTGCCGGGACTTGAACCCGGGTCTTTCGGGTGAGAGCCGAATATCCTGACCAACTAGACTACAACGGAGGACTTGGTAGTTCATTTAAAGAATTAGTTTTAGAATTAAGACAAAGTTTGGATCTTTAGTGCTTTGCTTGTATAGAAACTTTACTTCGTAAAGACTAATGTTGTTCATGTGTTTCATATTTTTCTTTCTATTTTACCAACCAAAGTTTAAATTCTTTTTTTTATAGCTAATTTTCCTGAAGACATATAACCCTTTTTTTTTCATGTTCTAATTTAAGACTAGAAAATATAGCCACAAGAGCACTAGAGATCAAGAAATATAGTCATGCTCAAACCTAACTCAAGTGGCTAAAATCTTACAAGTCTACAAATTTGGGTTAAAGGTTCGAGTGTTTCCGCAATTCATCTATTTTTCAAATTTTCCGCGTAAAAGAGGAGCAATGGAGGGAGGGAGATGGATAGAAGAAACAGCGAGAATGTAAATTTAAATGTGAAAATAACTTAAAAATTCTTCCATTTTTTATGTTTTTAGTTTTTCTCCATATATATTTCTTCTTTACCCCTCTTACTACCATTTTTCCACACCCTTTTTTATCTCATTTATTTTCTCTTGCCTTTATCACTATTAAAAAAATAATAATAATAAAAAAAAAGAAGCTAGATGAGCCTTAGTTAAGTTTACTAGCCTTCATGCACGCGTCACGCGCGTGTAGAAGGCATTTTTTGAATCACGGCGTGCTACGCGCGACTTACACGTTTTAAATGTATTTATATGCTTAGATTGACAAAAGAACAGTCAAATATTTGAAGTAAATAAATAATCTTAGATCATGCTTGAAGAAACCCCTCATAAACCAATTAAAGCAGCTGAATTCACATAATAAAATCGGTCTCTATTGAATTTATATTAAGAATAGAGAAAATAATATTTAATAAATAACTGATTGAATCACATTATTGTTAGTCCATTGTGAGGCTAAGCCCACCCTCCCTCCCACTTAATGTAGATAATATCGTTTGTTAAAAAAAAAAAAATCATTTGACAACTAATTTAATCACATTATTATCCGCGTACGAAAAACCTTTTTTATAACTGGCATTACACACCTCTTAAGATGTTTTGAACGTGTTTAAAAAAAGATAAAATATTATTTAATGAATAATTGATTGAATCATATTATTGCTAGCCTATTATGAGGTTTTAATTATTAAAAAAAAACTGTACAAAAAATTAATTATTAAAAAACACTGTTAAAATGATGAAAATACCCCTGCCACATTTGATGCATTATTTTGGGTTGCTTTTGAAGTTTTTTGTTTAAGGGGCATTTTTGTCTAACTATTTTTGTGAAGTTTGTGACACCAAAAATACTGTTCATTGGGCCCTTGGCTAGTTGGCTTTATATAAAGATGATTGATTTAAGCAAGTAAATGACTCCAGCATTCCTCAAAATAAATATGGTGAACTGCGCAGAACACAATATATATGAAAGAAAACTTGTGTGTTTATCTGTCGTTCAAAGGCTCTTTGGTAACTACATTTTCTAGTACATGAGATAAGATAGGAATAATAATACAGTGGAGCAATGGAGGAAGGAGGAGATGGAAGAAGGAAGGAAAAATCTGAACTTGAAAGTGAAACAACGTAAACATTCTTTCAATTTTTAGGTTTTTAGCTTTTATGCATATACATTTCTTATTCACCGGTCCTACTACCAGACAAGCCTCAATTAAGTTAGGTTTATGATCGATTCAGCACTTAAATAATGCCTGGTCTTTTGAGCTGAGACATCCTAACTTCCTCCAAGTTGGGTACAAGCAGAACCCAAATCTTTATGATCAATGACAATGATGTTTACCACCTTCAACCTCAATAAAAGAAAGCAATTTCTGGGCAGAGAAATGATGCGATCGAATAAAGTCGTAATCTGTATATTACTACTTCCTCAAAAAAAAGAAATATCTGTGCATTACAACCTTCAGCAGCTACGAGATTAATCAATGAGTTTCTTTTGGGTCAAATCAATCGATGAATTATTGAATATTTAAAATTGCACTACCTACTTTCTCTTCAACCACTAAATATGCTAGTTATATATTTTCTCGAACCGATATCATCGACCAACACAGATAAAACCCTACAACGTATATATATCACAATATCAATTGGGTTTCGAGTTATGGCAGACCCAATTTCTTGACCTGATCTTTAAAGATTTGCAGAAAATTATTGAAGCATTTAATTCTGTCCAGCAATAAAGCTATATTGTTTCACCGCCAAAGGAGGCTAATTATTGGAAGCAGCTCTGCTTAATTAGTTTGTTTCAACCTTTCTGTAATTAGGGTTTCTTACAGAAGACAGTATGGTCCATGGATGCATATTTTACATCTGGAAGTAAATAATACACAGAAGTGTGCGGAAGAATATTTGAGAACGTTTCTTGCAAGTTGCAATAATCCAACTTGTTCTTAACTTTGTTGGTTAGGCAGGCTAGCCGACCCACTGGATATGCGTGGTCCAGTTTATGCTATACATGAATTTGTTGCTTAAAACGCCGAGACCGGGCTACTGTTTCCTCCTAATTATTGATATATCTCATTTAGAATACATATCATGTGGTCGATGCACAAAATCGGATCAACATAAGCAAGACTCATAATCACACAAATATTGTGTTTGTGTGTGGTTCAATTTGAATTGGGCTACGTCTACGTATATAGTAGTTTATAATTCACTGTAAATATAATTGTAAATTTTACATTCAAGCCTTTGAGAAAGTAAAACCTCGAGAGAAAGAGATAATATGGTGTGAATATAAGTCCCAAATAAGAGAATTGAGAAAATAAAATACAATATATAAGCATATAGTTTCATCCTAATAACACTGAGACATTGTGATAAAACTCAATGTCTGGCAATAGGTAGGTTTGCAACTCGGGCAGGTTAGATGGTAACCCAACCCTAACCCAACATTCCTAATTTGGGTTTGGGTTCAGGTTAATTCGGGTTCGGGTTTAAATTGGGTTCAGGTTTGCCCAACCTTATCAATTTCAATCTTGTAACACATTATTTTATAAGATAAATCTCAAATTTTGAATCAAATAACATCATAAATATTTTAAAATCAATTTTACATACACAATACCAACGTTTTAACCAAAAGAAACGTAAAATCAACAAAATCATTTATTGCTTCAAATGAAAACCAAACAACAAACTTCGAGTAGCTTATATAATATGAAATGGGACGGGTAATATGTCCATGAGCAATTTGGGCTAGAAATGCGGTTGGGATTTGGTTGGCATGGACGGGCAAAGCATCAGCCCAACCCAACCCAACCCAATAATTAATAGGGTTGAGGTTGGGCTGGGTTTGGACGGGTTTTTCCTTTATTTTAAACCGCTCTATTGAGTTTGAAATCGGGTTGGCATGGGCAGATTCAGGTTGACCCAACCCAAGTTGCACCCTTAGCAATGAGTGATTAAGTTGGAATAATATTGGTATGGTTAGGAACTGAAGATTTGACATGCTGTAATTGGAAGGTAGAATCCTCCTTATATATAGAAAAAATGGAAGGTAGAAGCCTCCTTATACATAGAAAAAATGGGTGGGTAAAATCATTATTTGTTGTGCATGAAACCGAGACGCTAACTAATGGTCTACAATGTGTGTTAACTATCATATATGTGTCGAATAATTAATTTTGGACACCCTACAACCCGTTGATGTATATCCCTATTTCACTTCAGGTAAGTCCTTCTATTATTTGTGGAGTTCATGTGTGAAGAGAACTGGGCCAACTCGACCAACGCATATGTTAAGAGATTAGTGTTGCTATCATTTTTAACCTTGGTTTAGCTCAATAACTTTCATGTGCATTTTGCAGGTTCTGCCATGTCCACATTTATGTTTGACATCTGCTTCAGTAGCTAGCATTGAATTCTCTTCCCTTGCAAGCCACCCCTTTTACAACATATATATCCATCAATGAGAACACTGTCGACGAATCAAAACCTACCAGTCTAATGCTAGGGAGATTAAATTTGTAGATCAAATTTTGTAAATTAAACAACATGGAAGTTGATGATTGAGTTATTTCTTATTGGTGTTGATTAACATGATTATTTCTTATTGGTGATACATCATTTAGTCTGCAAATTTAGTCTACTAATCTTACTCAACCAACAATATCAGTCATTTAATTATCACCGGCCTATTAAAGGAGAGGTGAAGGGTGGCATTAACGCATTAATGTCTTAGTGTTTGGAGGACCTATTAAAGTTCCATAGAAAAGCATTAATGCATTCAAAAATGGTGGCGATGGGTGTGCTGATCGTAACGTTGGGTTTGCTGCTTCCTTTGCTCTCAGGAGCAGTCGACATTGGCCGAGTGAGGGAAGTCGCTGCTCGGAACAACGTAACATGTGTCTTAGTGTTTGGAGATTCAAGTGTTGATCCTGGCAACAACAATGTTCTACCGACCTTCCTGAAGGGCAACTTCCTTCCTTATGGGAAAGACTTCTTAAATGGCCTCCCTACTGGAAGGTTCTCTAATGGAAGACTTGCCACAGATTTTATTGGTACGTAACACAGTTTTAATTCATAATTAGTCACATTATGACTAATTTACTTGTATTTCATATGTTGTGTTTATTCAATTACCTTGCATGTTTCCGATTTACGATCAATTACCAGCGGATGCCCTTGGTTACACAAAAATAATCCCAGCATTTCTTGACACCAATTTGAAGTTGCAAGATCTGCCGCATGGTGTTAGTTTCGCATCAGCTGGTTCCGGCTATGATGATTTGACCGCCAACATTTCGGTAACTGACTATGGAATACTTTTTAATGAGAAATTTTAGTGTGACGGTCACATAATCACAAGTGAAAACTAATGTATATCAATTTTCTTTTTGTTGATTGAACAGAGTGTATTGTCTCTTCCCAGACAGCTGAAGTATTTTTTGCATTACAAAGTCAAGCTGATAAAATTGGTAGGTCAGAAGAAGGCTGAGGATATTATTAGAACTGCTGTACTCGTATTGAGTATGGGCACAAATGACTTTGTCCAAAATTACTACTTGGACCCAACTCGACCCAAGCAGTTCAGTGTTGAAGAGTACCAAAATTACTTGGTCTCTTGCATGGCTAATGGCATTCAGGTCCTCTTCTTTAATCTCCTAATCTTCGGCCCTAACTAAAATGTTTGAATTCATAAAATCCCTACGAAATGGTTTCGACACACCTGTTTTCTCCTTCTGCATACATTTCTTTTCATCTTGGCCTTTGAATTCAATCAATCAAGGTAAAGTAAAGTAAGAGACACAAAGAGAGGTGTGCAAAAAGAGAAAAACTGCGTACACATATCTGTAATCTGTATTGTTAAACATTTTTTAGGTTTATTTTTGGTGCAGCAAATGGAGAGGATAGGAGCGACAAGATTGGTTGTGGTTGGGGTTCCACCATTGGGGTGCATGCCACTAGTGAAAACGCTAATGGACGTGACAGCATGTGCTGAAAATTACAACAAAGTGGCATTCTCGTTGGGTTCCAGGATACAAAAGAAATTGGAGGCCATAACCAAAACATCCAGAATGAAAATTGGTTTTGTTGATGCTTATGGTATTATACAAAATGCCATAAATAACCCAAAATTATATGGTCAGTCAATTTTTCTGCTTACTATTTATTCATAAATTTATTAAAAATAAGTAATTCGTATCTGATTTGACACCTGATTTGACACGTTACTTGACACCAGATAATGGAGACAAGTCCAAATTCTGTGTTATAACTAAAAGAAACTAAAAAGTTTTGTGAAAACTGGCAGATTTGGCTGAAACTTCAAAAGGATGCTGCGGGACTGGAGCCATAGAATTTGGAGATTCATGCCGGGGACTAGAGACATGCACTGACCCAGCAAAGTACGTATACTGGGATGCTGTTCATCCAACTGAAAAAATGTACAAAATCATTGCTGACAAGGCTCTCGAAACTCTTTCCGAAGCACTCTTCGTATAAGAGAATTTGGCGGGGTACACAGTGATGTATGCACAAGAAATCAGTTGGTGATTCTTAAATTGTATCGATTGTTGTCAAAAGAATTTAAGTACCAGAGTTGAAGGTTCGAGTAATTTGTTTTACTCACGTGAGTAATTGTGATAATCATTTCACGTAATAATCATTTCCTGGTCCAACATAACGCAATTTTTTCACAATATAACCGTGACACGTATGCTTGCATTTTATTTTGCACTCACTTGGGTTATAAGATCTTCATGAACGACTATGGTAATTGATCAATTATAGTCCTTGATGACACGACCAATTGTAGAGCGGAATGCTAGTTTAAACAAGTTCTAACTAGTATGCTTTCTGTGTGGGGTGCAGTGAAGCCCAAAAAACGTACTTATCTGGATTATCTGGATTTAGGACGTACAAATGCACTGAAATTGTACAAATAGAACACTTCTTATTTTTCATTCTTTATTTGTGGATAAATAGATAATATATCATTAATGAGATTAATATTCATGCTTTACATATCAATTTGCAATTTTAATGTGAGGTAAAAACAAAAAAAATAAAAAAAAAAAAAAAAATAAAAATTGTAATCTAACGCAATGTGCTGGTCTATCATTGCCATTGGAGAGAATTGCCAGCACCGTTCCTACGCAAAAGCTGATGTGCATAACTGTACTATAGCTGCACAAACTTATTTGCTATATTTATTAATAATTTGATTTAGAACATCTAATAGAAAAATATTATAAAAGCTTTATTCAGTTTTATATTCTTTTAAGTTTAGAGTCGTTGACTACACCTTTCGGCCTGATCTTAGGCCCTGACTCATCCTTCGTGAATGAATCTTACAAAGGAATCCTTAGGTTTTCGAGGGCATTAATCCTCACCAATGTTTGTGTTAATCAAGCCGACATTCTCACTCCTGCTTTGTCACCGCTACTCGTGCAAGTGCTTCTCTCTAAGCGGAACCCTCCCTAACGAAGCATTTTTACATCCCACAAGGATTTTTGCCCCGTGTTATTTTGACGGTTGTCTAGTCCTTCATTAAATTAATAATAGGATAAGTGCGAGACAATTTATTAGTTAGTGTGGAATCCACATTTACAGCATACATACCACAACTATTCACATATGGAGCATTGACTTCTCAACGATCTCAACTATAATGCTTTGTTTTCTAAAACGACAACTCCTTGTCACATAGTTTGATCCCAATAGTGACAGTGTAGCTTTTATGAAGTTCATAAATTGGTCTCACGTATGCCACATCGTCATTATAATGAAAGCTTATACAATCAAATAAATAGAAGACATACTTTTTCAATTTTAAAATCTCATGATGTAATATGCGAAATTAAAGCTTTGTGGCATTTTTCAAATATTATGCAAAACATGAAGTGTGTAAAATGTAGTTAGATCTTTTCTACTTTATGAAGTAGGGATAATTGAATTTGAATACAAATATGACACAATGTCCTAGCCAACTAAACGTTTAGGTCTTAAAAAGACAATATCAAGTTGAAGCTTGAGGGAGCGCATGACATCCTAGCACAAGTGAAAAATCAGCGAGAGTTGCCAAACAACTTACGCTTTGCAAGAATATGTTATCCTTTTGCCATCAACAGAAGCAAAGAGAAGTGATCAAAGTCAAACCCCTTGGCTCTGAATACATTTCTAACACGCCTAATTCAAATGCACCCACGGATTTTGATAAATATTCCACTCCAAATCATGTTCGTACGCCGCATCTACATAACAACATCCCTAGCTTGCTTTGATCTTCTGCAAATCAAACCTCCCCTTTTGTCATCGGCCCTTATTGTTTTTATTCTCGCTAGCTAGCTATTATATTATTATTCTAAGTGAAGCGTGCGGCTAGTTTAGGACATTGATAGCTTGTATTTGTGCATCTACTGGTTAATCAAGCTGGCATTTCTTGGGCTCTAAGATATGCCAGCTTATTGCAAAAAATGAATATCACAAGGTTGGATACCGTGGCATTTCTTGGATACCATGTTCACTGCCATTTCTGGGTTCCTTGGACGGGACTGGATTAGTCCAAGAAATGAATATCACAAGGTTGGATTGGATGGAGTTTTACAATTATTTAACAATTATATTTTCCATGTAAATTTCAAATGACCCTCTTTGAAGTTTTTTCGATTATAAAATAATGTTCTTTTGGAAATGTCTTCAAGTAAATTAGTATAGGGCAGCACTTTTGGACTTTACAATTTTGCAGTCTCTTCTCTGTGTGGTAAAAAGATTTTAAAACTCTCATATTATATCTTTTTTCAAGGGTACACAAGAATTTACTTGTGAAATCAGTAGCTTCAGGTCAAAGGGATCTGATTTGCAACAAGAATTAATTAATTATGTTCAGATGGGATATTTTTGCTAATTAATCCTCAAATGATCCAAATCCCTTTCCACCTGACTCTGCCAAGTGCCATCTATATATGATATTATATTGTCTCAGTTGAGTCCTAAAATACAATTCTGAATACTGCAGCCATCTGTCTGCAATTATTTTCAAAGAGTACCTTAAGGAAAAAAATGATTTTATAGTAGGTTTTTAGGATTGTTTAGAAGCGAGAGGTGTAAGCGTGCCACTATAAAAACTCAACTTTATACTCTATCCAGCTTTCAATTCGTCTTCTTCTTTGTTTCTTATGTAATCTTCATGAATTTGTGGAAGGTCTTGACAATAGAAAACCCTAAGTGCATAGAATCTACATCGATAAAGCCGCACAAATGATTAGAACACCACAAAAGTCGATGTGGGAGACTTAATAATGAATCCCACATTTTATTAAACTCTTAAACTCCTGAAATCCTCCATGCATTTAGCAGCTGGATTGAGCTACAAGTTTCCAGGCCCTTCATTAAAAGCTTAGCTGTTCACGCGTCTCTCTTTAGTCCTTTATATTGCCCATTCTTTCAATCTCTTCTCTCCCCTCATATCGACTTCAAATTGTGTGAATATGACTGTACATAGTGATATTCATGCAGAAAAGCCAGCATCTGAAGATATTCATGCAGAAAAGCCAGCATCTGAAGCTATAGTACTAGAGAACGTGTGGGCGAGCTTTATCGGTGTGGATGGACCGAAAAACGCAACAGAATTGTCTCAATCCTGGGAAGATATGCCTCCTCTTGATGGGAGAGAAGGTTCAATGGAAGTTCTACAAAGGCTACCAAGTCTAGGTAGGTGGATATCAATGGGAACTGAGGCCTGGGAGGAGCTTCTGGACAGTGTTGTTGGTCCTGCACAAAATACGGAGCAGTCTTGCAATGACAAGTTAGAAGGCAATGGAGCTACAAATTCGGAATGTGAAGCAAAGGTCGAGAGAGCAAAGAAAGTGGAAATTGTGAAGCACTACCGCGGAGTTAGGAGGCGGCCGTGGGGCAAGTATGCAGCAGAGATTAGGGACTCAACAAGAAAAGGGGACTAGGGTTTGGCTTGGGACTTTTAAGACTGCTGAGGAGGCCGCTTTGGCTTATGACAAGGCTGCTTTGAGAATTAGAGGCTCAAAGGCACATCTTAACTTCCCCCTTGAAACAGTTGCAAAGGCTATGGGATTGGATTGCTTCAGCATTTCTTCATCCTCAATCGGTTCGAATCCTCGGAAGAGAGGGTTGAGCGATTGGGAAGAAAATGTTGAGGAAAGAAAACCATGCAGTGAAGAGGAAGGCAAGCATTCATAAGATGTGTTATCATGAATTTGATGTATTTGAGTTCCAAGACCTGGGAAGTGACTACTTGGACAGTTTGCTGTCTTCTTTTTGAAGAACATGATGTGTAACTTCCATTCAAACTAGCCTTACAGAAAGAGAAAGCAATTTCTATTTAAAAAAATAGCAAAACATTATATACTTACATACAATTTCTCGTGGAATCTGCATACATTAATCAACAATTATAGTGTGCCTTGTTAAGATTTTAATAAAGGATAGTGACTCGCCAACTTAAGACACATCAGCAGGTGTGTTAGGATTTTATACAAAAGGTTTCCATGTTATAACCACTCTTGTAATTTACTTTTTCCAGATTTTCAAAGAGTTTTATATTATTTAATTATTTTACTATTCTTAGTTCGAGAGATTGGTGGGTAATTCAAGTAGACCAAATTTATAGATTAAATTTTGTAAATTAGATGATAAGTCAATGAGTAGATTATTACTTAAGTGTTGATTAACTTACCTAATTTTTTAGGGTACTGCTAGAAAGACTAAATTTGTCGACAAAATTATTATTTGTCATCAATAGGAATGAGCATATTTATCAATGTTTAAGTAATAGCCTAATTATTAATTTCCATGTCATTTAATTTTCAAATTTTTTCTACAATCTACTTAGCATTACTCTACCATCAAAAGGATATCTCTGAGCTGGCTTAAGATGGAGAGGCAAATAAAATGAAAACGTTGAATGATGATAGACTTTTTACAAAAAATGGTTATGAGATTGCTATAACTCTTCATTTTAATTTTTGAGCTTTAAAATTAATAGAAATGATCTATGAAATTGTCTACTGTCAATTATTTTGGTTTTTTGTGAAAAAATTTCTTTTAAATTGAAGAAATCACCCGTTCAAGAGGAAAAGTTGATTTGACAAAAAAACACCTTTAATTTAACGGAGGTTTCTCACTGAAAGACCAAAATGGACAATCTCATAAACCACAATTTTAAATTTCAAAAATTAAAATGAAGAATTATGTAAATCTCAAAAATCATCTAAGATAAAAAGCGAAAGGAAAAGGACAATTTGTGGTTACTCCTCGGGGAGTAGTGTACCCAATATGCTGACTTGGAGACGTGGAACAATAAGATAATAACACCTGTCCATCTCAAATCTGCTAACACATAGCCAATCAGCCTTTATCCTTTTTGCCAAACACATTCTATTCTGCTATCCAAACACGTCTTCTCCCTCACCAAATTTCTACCAGCCTTTCATGAGTTCCATCCCATTATCCCAAGCCACCGTCCTTTCCCACCACCACCAAGCCCACCCACCCTCCTCCCACCGCTGACTGCACCCCGCAGTGAGATTGCGGCGACAAAATTTGGGAGGATTACGGATTGGGGTATCTCGGTTAAGGAATCGACGTCGGCTTGGCGAGTGAGCTTGAAGCTTGCACATGATGCCGGAGCCGTCGAGGTCACGGGGTGGGGTTGACGAAGGTTGGAAGAGGATAGGGTTGTTCAGATTTGACATGGCAGAGGTAATAGGAGGAAGAAGAGGGCTGTTTGGTTCTCAACATAGCAAAAATTTGATACGGAATTAAAAGGGACAGCTGTTCCCATTTCACAGGGCCATGTCATTTGGTCAGGAATTAGACACTCTCGGGGGAGGACCCATGTATTTTTCAAAAGAACATAACACGTCAGAAAGTATTCGGAAGGACAAAAAGGTTCCCACGTGGTAATTTAGAATAATGTTATTCATATCATGTTTTTATATAGTATTTTCATATTACCTTAGGCGACATCTGATGTTAATAGTCACATTATTTAAAAATTTTGTAAAATCCAAGGAAATGAAAAAGAAAGACTCATCGTATACCACAATCATCATTTAATTAACTAGTTTTTCTTAATTATTAGTTTATTAAATAATAAACTAAATTTAAAAATTTAATTAATTTAAATGATGTGATTGTTCACATTAAATATCATCAAAAATAATATAAAAATGTGATACGAAAATATTATATGAATAATCAGATACCAAGTTCAAATTCTCCATCTCAACTTTTAACCCTCAAGTATATCTACTTTCACATGTTGAAGATGAACCATCTTTTTTCAATTATTAAAAGAAAACAAAATAAAGCAAACCCACTCCGCAACCGACCTTGAATTTTTAATTTATTTACTTTTCTCTCTTCCCTGTTCAAAGTCAAGCCGTGCTATGAACCTGGTCAGCTTATCCAAAAGACATTTCACATTTCTTTTTCTTAATAACAAAATTTTAAATTGTACGGTCAATGGATGGTCTACATGAACTGCTCTTCTTCTAGTTGAAAATAAAAAGGAGGTTGATTTGCTGATTAGAAAATTTGGTCCCTGCAAGGGATAAGTCTATTTGCTTTGAATATGAGATTAGATTATTGTCAATCTAAGTTACGTGTAAGTTTTTGGGTTCAACTTGCAATAGAATGGAACAAATTAATGTGAGAGAACCAATGTGAGATTAGGTTGGATTGATTGACCAAATTGGCAATTAGTCTTACAAAAATTAGATAGAGAGGTTCATGTGTGTCTACCCACCAACCAAAATAGTGGTCCATTTGACAAGTGAGAAATGCTAAAGAGATTCAAAAGTGGAAACACTTCATGAGCTTTCTGTCATCTTATATTTTTAATACAATATTTTATAACGTTGACACATGAATTGACGTTCAATTACGAGGTGATCAATGATTCATGAAAAATACTTTGAAAGAGTTTCCTTTACATTTCTCCAAGACACTATTTAGTATGTAAAAATTGTCCCATAGTCCATGCAACACTACAAAATATAAGCCCAGAGACTGATTTTTAAGGGACTGATATGAACAGTCCTCTTCATTTTCACATTAGGTACTGGACAAGATGATAATTAATTCTCACTGAGTGTTCCACAAATTGTAGGTAAATTGTCTTAGTAGATGAGAAATGTTAAGAGGAATCTCTCACAAGTGGGACTCTTTGTCACATCCAGTTTAACGTCAATTCTTATACCAACATTATTAAACATTGTGCAAAAAATATGAGGTAAAAGAGATTTCATGAAGGTCCCGCTTTTAAGAGTTATTTTAGCATTTCTTCTTGCATCCACCTGCCTCATCAAAATTGTGAAGCTCAAAGAGAGAAAACCAAAAGAATGTATGTATCTATACAAAATAAGCTCCAACTCATTCAATTATATTACAAAACCAATAAAATTCACTTCTTGCAGTACATTTGTATACCCTTTTTTCTTTCTTTGGCAGTGAATTATATTGTTACTGTTTGTGTTGGCAAAGCAAAAGAGAATAACTAGCCAATGAAAGAAAAATTACAAACTTTCCCAGACACCTCTTAAGAACTCTGCGTTCTATAAAATGAAACTTAATGTCCTAATGTTTAGTAACCCGAAGTTTGTAAGTAAAAAAGAAGAAGAAGATTTCTAGAAGATCTGACCCTCCATATTTTGTACCTCCACGGTACTTAATTTACTCTCAGATTCTGATATTGGCGTCCCAACTGAAGGCATACTAGAACTTCCACTTGAGTCTGAAGTAGTAATACTGCTTTTACTATTTAAGCTGCAAGGTATACTAAAACTTGGCCTGAATCTATGAACTGATGATGTTGGTGGAGATGATGCAGCCACAATTTCAGCTGGGAAATTAAGCATGGCCTTAGTACCACGCATTCGAAAAGCTGCTCGATCGTATGCCAAGGCAGCTTCTTCGGCTGTGTTAAATGTTCCTAGCCATACACGCGCACCTTGTCTTGCAGAGTCACGGATTTCAGCTGCGTACTTGCCCCACGGACGCCTCCTCACGCCTCTATAGTGCTTTTTGCCGACGTTCTTGGTGGGTTCGAGGCGATTTGGTTGACGATGGATGTGGTGCCTCTGTGGCAATAGTGAGGGGGTGAGAGACGTGGCTTCATTTAGGACTTGGTATATGACCATGTCTTGTGAGTCATTCTCATTCAATGGGAGCTCATTTTGTTGTGAGGAGGCTAAAGCCATAGCTTCCTTAGCCAGTTCTTCCTCCCCAAGTTGCCTTCTCATCCCTGTAAGGAGCCTTCTGAAATCTGGCAAGAACAGGTATTGAAGATAGTGGCTTATAGGCACAAGACTTGTATTTAACTTTGGACTAAACGGAGGAGGGAACGTGGGGTCAAAGAATTTTCATTGGCACGAGGATCGTGATGGAAATCAACAAAAAGAAAATTAAATATTGGACTAGTCTTCCACCCCTTGATGTTGATGGTGCACAACTCTTGCCCTTGGCTTCCTTCTGATATTACAAATCATACCAAGCATAATAACTAAAATTTCCATTTAGTAATTCAGGGAAATTGGTACGAAGGTCGATGCCCCAAAGATGGGTTTAAGGGGTGATATTTGCCATAAACTTGTTATGCTTCATAATCTCAAAATATGCCTTGAGCAGACATATGTGGGATAATAAGCACTTGCAACTTTCGCATCATCACTGTGAAACTAACTAAGGTTGATTTGTGTTAAATTTGGACTTAGATAAATTAGTTAGAGCAATATGTTTTCATTATGTACTCAAATTTGAATTTCTTTTAGTAGTTTAAATTAATCTAGTGCAGGCTTGTCGCTTGTAACACAAATCTTATAACCTCTCTCACAACATGCATGCGTAACACATACCTTATTCACTCTATTTTTTTGTCGGGTCCGTCAGTTGTGCCAAAATCATGTATTTTTTTTCATGGTAAATTAGGTTAAACTGCAAATTGAGCTAAACGGTAAACATAAGCAAATGGATGCTAACTTAGTAATTCAATTGCAAGACTTGGCTTGTTGTTATGGGCAATGGGTTGGTAAAGTCAACAATGTGACTGTCTAGGCAAGGAAAGTGTGAAAGACGTTTCTTGGTGGAATTTTGGGATGACGATGATCAAATTTGATTTTGGATTCATACACATCGCAACTTCAACTTTTCTTCTGTATATGACGTCGTGACGGTCGTAATATTATAACTTTTTTAGGTCGTGGGTCGTGTTATTAACCCAATCTGGTCCATAGCTTGACTTTTCAACAATTTGTTTAAAATTATAATTAAGAATTGTCCAAGACTTCAAATCAATAGCAACCACAAAGAGTTCTAAAATTTTTGCGAATGTTGATGAAGATGGAGGTCCTAATCAAAGACTTAGAATAACACATGCGTTGAAATTAAATACTTTTGGAAAGATCTATAAATAAGGCAATGGAAAGGTGAATAATGATTTTGGTGTCACCAATTCAACAAAAATATTTAGACAAAAATATCCTCAAGCTAAAAAACTTCAAAGGCATCTCAAAATAATGCATCAAATAAGGTAGGGCCATTTTTGTCATTTTGACAGTTTTTTTTAATTAGTACATCATAATAGGCTAGTAATAATGTGATTCAATTTGTCTATTTTTAAACACTTTCAAAATATTTTAAGAGATGTGTAATGCCGGCTATAAAAAAAAGGTCATTCACACGCATATAATAATGTGATTAAATTAGTTGTCAAATGATTATTTTTTTTTTAACAAATGATATTATCTACATTAAGGGGGAGGGGAGTGGGTTTAGCCTTACAATAGGCTAGCAATAATGTGTTCAATAAGTTGTTTATTAAATATTATTTTTTCTATTTTAAACATGTTCAAAACATCTTAAGAGACATGTAATGCCGGTTATAAAAAAAGTATTTTGCACGCGGATAATAATGTGATTAAATTAATTGTCAAATGATTGTTCTTTTAACAAACAATATTACTTACACTAAGGGGGAGATGGTGGGCTTAGCCTCACAATGAGTTAGTAATAATGTGATTCAATCAATTGTTTATTAAATATTATTTTCTCTATTCTTAATGTAAATTATGTAGAGACCGATTTTATAATGTGAATTCAGCTGCTTTAATTGGTTTATGAAGGGTTTCTTCTAGCATGATCTAAGATTATTCATTTACGTCAAATATTTGAATTTCCTTTTGTCAATTTACACATATAAATACATTTAAAATGCGTAAGTTGAGAGTAGCATGTCGTGATTCAAAAAATGTCTTCTGCACGAGCGTGAGCATGTGCATGAAGGCTAATTATGTTTTATGGTAGTGGGAATAAATTTGGGTAGTACTACTCACACATCATTTTTTACCTCCCATACATTTTTATTAATTTTTGTCTATTGATATATTCTTTGATTCATTCGGTCTAACAGTCAAAAATTAAGAGGGATGTGTGTGAAATAAAAATGAATGAGTGGATAACATTATCCATAATTTATTCTTACACCTATTATTAAGGGTATATTTACTAGTAAGGATTGTATTTTGTAAGGTCTTCTATAGTGGGGGAGTGTGATCTCAATAATATGGAATTCAGACTCCTATAGTGAGTCATAAAATATGGAAAAAATAATAATAGATGGATCTACATTTTAATATATAAAACCCACCATTATCAAACTCACATCACTGTGACAATAATATAATACTAATCAAACTCGCAGTCAGTGACTAAGGCAGGATTTGAACTCACAAAGTCATGATAAAGAAGTAGATGTAGGAAAATTTTGTTATTTAGATAAATGGTAAATTGCCAATTTAGTCCTTGAATTATTACCTTGTGAAAATTAGGTCTCTCAACTATTTTTTTTTTTAAATCAGTCATTGAATTATAAAAATTTGTCAATTACATCTCTAATATTAAACTCGAAGCTACTATATTCAATTTTTTGTCAATTTAAGTTACATTAATTGCATATGATACACATTGGAGGGTAGATTGGTAGTTTTTATAAAGAAATAGTGTATGGAGTTAACTTTGAAGGGTAATTGTTAGTTTTTCATAAGAAATAATGTAAGTTAACTTTGGAGGGTAAAGTAGACGTTAAGTTTGCAACCAATATGAAATGTTAAGGGCTTATAGCGAGGAAATGACGGTATTACACTCTAAATTGTGTCAAATTACTTAAGTTGACAAAAAAATTAGCAATTTTTAATGAATTTAGGAACTTATTTTATAGAAAAAATAATTCAAGGACTTAATTTTCACTGAAATGATAGTTCAGGGACTAAATTGACACTTCACCCTTAGATACATAATTCATTAATGATTTTTGTAATTTGAACTCGTCGTTATACGATATTGTTGGCTCTAAAAATTACAAAACCTACGTGGCGCGCAGGCCGAGCAACTAATAAGCTAACTACGTCCTTCGGTTGAATGCGGGGCGTGCCAACTCGTCGGCCAAGGAGTAAAATTTGATGATGTCGCGTTGGGCGCTCTGTTGACTTCTATATCTTGCGATTGCGACCGAGGAAGGAACGCTCTCGGTCTCTGGGTTCTATAGCCTGAAGACAAGGCTACTAATTCTACGGAGTTCACAAATCGTCGGAGCCTGATTCGGTCATTGTGATTATATTCGTAAGAGTATAAGCACGCCGAATCGAGACCAAACTATATGGGCACAGGTACTCAAATGTGATATATGTCTTGATGGTAAACGTAGTTCGACCGTCAGAATGCCGAACCCTGAAACTTACTTACGAGTATCCAATCATAAAATCACTCGGCGTCCAATGCGCCGAGTAATGCAATTCGTAACACCCAACTATGCCGGAATGGCTAGTGAGATGACCTCTACCAACAAAGGTTCGAAAACCCTTCTCGGCCGAGACTTAGATAGATAATTGGTCGACCTCGACGCAGTGCTGTTTATCCAAACTGAAGGTGTTTCTCAGTCGGCTGATTCTGCGACAGCAGTGCTGTTTATCCAAACTGAAGATGCTCGCCGAGTGCTTCCACAGTGCTGTTTATCCAAACTGAAGGTGTGTCGGCAGGAAAAGAAAAGGGAAAATCTCAAGGTGTTTGAGAGGTTTTGCGTAGGGCAATTGTATGCTGATTTTGAAGGCCCTTTCTATTGCGTGATTTCTTGTATTTATAGCACCCCATTCCTTGAGACCAATTCGCATTCTGATTCGGATTGGGAGTCCTTGTCCCATTTCACCTCAAACTCGAACAAACCTACTCCTACTGGGATTCTGAATTTTCCTTCCTTTCGAGGCTTTATTCCTTGCCGGTCGAGAATCCCGGTCGAACCAGGACTTCCTTGACCTTTTCTATTTATCCGGACTACTTAGGATAGGATTTGGCCGACCCAGCCAACTGGCCCGGGATTTATTATTCGGCCCATAGTATTTGTCATTACCTTGAGCCAAGCACATCCTGCTGCTCGGCCCAACAATAATATTTTGGACCCAAACAGATATCATTATCAATAATGTCATTATTTATTTCAACGTATACAACCAAGTTATAACCATATAGTGATCTTAACAGTATAATACCATACTTTTTTGCCGTTTAAGCAGCCACGCCCACGACCTTTAATTTGACTGCCACAAGCAAATACACCAACTTTTGTGAAAGATTATTGATCAATCCATTCAATTGATTAAACTGACTGGTATCTATGGAACTCACTGGTAAGTACTTAAATATTATAAAAAAAATAAGTGGTTCCACATCGATTTTGGGCCTACAGCTTAACAAATTAATGAGATTACCTCGGGATTTTTCATTTCATACTCAATTCTTCACATCCTAATTTTTTTTATGGTAAGCAAGCATGCCCTAAGAGCATTCACCGTTACATATGATGTTCGAATCTACAGTTCCCCAATATCGTTTGTGTATTAAAACAATTCCGAGAGTAAAGCTCTCTCATTCAGTTTTTACACTGGAGTTTTAAACGGATCATTTCCACTTGGCAGCTGAATCTGATCCTACCTTTTCGTCATTCTCTCATCTCGGCAAATTCTTCCTTCCTCCAGTTTCTATTTTTCTATAATCTCAATCACAATGGTTGAGTTGAGGATTCTCTCTTTTTTTTGTCCCAACAATAGATCGAGTGCATAACTGCAACAACAAATTCATGCATATGCAAGAAATTTGTAGTTCAAATGATTAAGAATATATATCACACGCTTAAGGTCTTGCGTTCTCAGTGTTACTTGTATAAACAATAATAAGAAGGAAAGAGGGAAGTAAAAACAAAAGTTATTTTTCAAAATTTTAAAAAGGAGATTTTGAAGTACTGAAAATTGAAATTCAAGGTATTATGGAATCTCTTAATGTTGATCGGTTGAGAAAATAGGGCAGGCATAAGCTTAAGTATAGTAGGGATGGGCGTTGCTTAAGTAAGTTTGAATATTTGGCCGGAATCGGCAACCGAACTGACGTCTTCGACAACTAAAGTTCAAGAACCAAGATGGACTTATCATCAGAGGTGGATCTATTAAGGGAACTGAGTTGACCACCCCAAAGCTCACACAATACGCTGTGAGGACCTTCAAAAACCACTCAAGTCTGGGCTGTGGTTGGGGAGAAGAGCAACCATAGATTGCATTGAAGGTTCTGCAAAGACAAGGAGAAAGAAGAAGGCTCTATTTTTTTTTTTTAAATGACTTGGCTAAAATGACATTGATTTGAGCCAAGTCATTTTAAAAAAAAAAAAAAAACTAATGAAAAGGGTTTGGAAACTTTAAATTTTAACGATAAGGACAAAATAAAGGATAAAATGAATAATATTATAGTTGATTTTTTAATGTAAAAATATAATTTCTCGTTAAAATAAATAGTATCCAAAATTTTTCTTTAAAGTTCCTTGAAAAAGAGCAGAACCACGTAAGAAAGACTTTGATCCACGTGAGAGAGCATAACCAACATCTCACTATTTATTAAAAAAAAATAAAAAATAAAAAAAATAAGAAGCACAAATCCCAAACGACTTTTGAGTAAAATCAGGCACAAATTCCAATTTCTCTTCATCCAACCTAATCCCATTTCACTTTACCAAAACTAATTCCCAATTGGCTATCAACCTATCCTTGTTCCCCACCCCACCAACCACCAACCACCGAAAGCCACGACCACCGACATTGAAACACCTGTTTGGCAAGCTCTTTCTCCAAGGATCTAATGTTAAAATTATGGATTCGTCATTATTATTAAAATCCTCCACTTATACGTTTTGATTCACCTAAGGTCATCTTCAGCCATGGTTCCAATGGATCATTTTATCCCGCAATAGCCCAAAACTCATCTTCAACAAGCGGGCTTCCCTAAACTCTAGTATGCACCTGAGCAGGCTAAAGAGTTAACATGCGTGCAAAATATAGCAAGCCCTTTAGCCAGGGCAAAATTTTGTGTGAATCCCACGTAGGCCCATTTTTCTATCATCTTTATCTATATATTTTGTTTAAATGTTTAATATTAAAAAAATTTGATACATGTCACTTAGTATATGGTTGTTGGGAGACTTTTAGGTCGAGCTGAACTTGGGTTTTGACAAATATATTTTTACTTCCCCTGGTTTGTTTACATACCAAGTCTCTGAATACCTCGTAAGAATTACCGTATCTTAAGAAGTATTCTAGTTGGATCAATGACTTAAAGATAATGTGATTAAGAAAATAATGGTTTGCTTTACTGAGGCGTGCTGTGGAAGCTAGAAGTTTACCAGTTTAGCGTGAGAAAGAACTTGTGCATGGTTGCATGGTTTTGAAAGATGAATAATTTGGGTTTCCTAAGGGTCTGAGGATGTCGATAGTGGCTTAGAAAATTCAAAGGAAACATAAAGGAACCCTTAAAACACTAGAAAGATGATTTCCTTAATGATCCAAGACTGCCTGCACTTAGAGAAAGATCTCCCCACTTGGTGCGATGCAATCCTCTATCTTATCCGTTTTCTCTCTATTGTGTTATGTAATGTTCCTCGCTTACGTTGTGTCTCATATACCTTTTTTTAGGATAATGATAACTTTCCTGGGTTTCCATTACGGAATCCTTTGGTTTCCCCGTTTCTTCCTGTTTTGTCTAAGTCTTCCTCTCTTTATTCCTCAGCGCAGCTATGACTTTTCCTATTAGCGTAACATTGATGGACGTTGTTGTTCCCATGAAAATTGTATTGCACACCTGGTTTAGACTACATTCTTCCTTAGTCAGCCTTCCAGAGGCGCTGCTTCTGACAACCTGCCCTTTTGTTTTTCTTCATCGTTCTTCTGCATGAGTTAAGAAGGGAAATACCCCTTCTTTCTTCATTAATGGACGCCTTGCACTAGGCTCTCACTTGAACTTGATATTTTGGATTCTAGTTTCTTCCTAACTGGATTAGTTAGTTTGCTAACACTATGTTTGGATGAGGAAAATAAACTTGGAATTTAGGTAAAAGTCAGAATTTATAAATTGACATACACTAATTCCCTTGTTTGGATTCATAAATATAGAAATTTAGAATTTCCACGTGGAAAAAAAAAATTGGAATTTGGGACCTTCAAATCCCAAGTTTAAATTCCATGTAAACAAGTGTCATTTTCCAATTTCTATGATTGAGAGTTTAGAAATAACAAATTCCGTATTGAATTCCATTGTTCTTTTAGGTTAACTAAACAAAAAAATTCACAAATTCTAAAAATTAAAATCCCATCATTTTAATTTCTGTCATTTTAAAATTCCTTAATAATCTTAAACTTCTTTTTCCAAACATAGTGTAAGAGAAAAAGGATTTTGGTTTGTTCTCTCCCAAACTTACCTACTTGGGATTCAAAGATTGTAGGCTTGGATCTTTGATGCTCCCAAGAAGCCCAAAGTCCTCCATAATCTTGATTTCACACATGCACGATAATCTTCTGTGATCGTCCACACCACAATCCACTCAGCAAGCCCGGACGCATAGTTTGGGCTCATTTTAACATGTATTATAGTTAGCATGGTTTGTCTGTGATGCAATGTCGTGACAAGGTTTGAAATGGTGAATATGCATAGGCTTGTACAGGCCTGGCGCGATTATACGTACACACTTTCTTCCCATAAATTATTACTTTATTAGCATGGCATGATTGTAAATATTTTTGATTTTGCATCTTTGTGTGTATTTAATCTTAGCTCGAGGTATTTCACGGACAATCCGGCTTTGAGACGTTATTGGGCTTGCATGTGATATTTTTGGACCACCAACAATGGTTAAAGGGTATTCTTCTTCACTTATAAGTGAAAGATCTTTAGGTTTGATTCTCGCTAAAGACGAATTCGAACGAAATTATTTGGCTGATCGACTGTGAGGCTTGGCCAAATCTCCACCTCTTAGTGTAGATAATATTTTATGTATTAAAAAACAAAATTATTATTGACACTCCAAAAAACTCGTAACCCAAGCTAAGTTCTAGTATGCTTCAGTGCACAACACATATATAATATAACTATAAGCCATGGGTTAACATGGGATCAAATCCAAAAGTTAGCTGATTGTGTATTTATAAAAGTTTAAGAGGAGAAAAGTTCTAGCTCAATAGTATTACTACTTCTATCCGATTGAAGAGTTTCCGAGTTCGAATCTATCTTCATAAATTTAATAAAAACAAAATAACATGACAATAAAATAGTTTATGATGAAGGCGGCATTACCTTAACTAATTTTCAAGTAAATATGTGTTGTTGATCTGCCCACTCATAAGTAATGGGACCGAACATGGGAGCATGATCAACTTTGACAAAAGAGAAAATTAAAACTATAGATGTTAGAAGTAAAGGAGTAGTTTGCCTTCCACGTTGGATCTTTCATGGCCTTTCACTTTTCACTTGGTTGAACTGCTCTGCATCTACAATCGTATAAAACATAGAGCAAGTCTCAGTCAAAAAATCACTAATAAGTAGTAAGCCACAAACAACTTTGAATCCTTCATCCCAAAACTGGACCCAAACTGAATTATTTGTATCGTAACACATCAGAAATATAAGTGTCAATGAAGGCGAATCTGGTTAGGATTCTCTTTCTTCCTGTGGTTAGGCTAGGTTTATTTGTCCTAATTGTATTTGTATACTTGGACTCCAAGTCATAGACTTATATATTGATGTAACAATACAATCATTCAATTCACATACTTCTACAATAAGATTCCCTCACAACAAGCTATTTCAGTCTACCTCACTTCTTCTGACCACTACAAATATTAACCATAATTCGGTCACATATCAAAATCGACAATTTGACATGATAACACATATGACAAAACTTTGAATACGAAAAACACAATGTATAAATATGATGATAGGATACAAGTTCACATCAAACAGACAAGTAGTTTCGCCAAACACTTGCTCGACCTTGTTACAACTTAATTTGCTATGTACATGCCCATTATCATACACAACCAATTTTTGAACAAGATAGGAAAAGAGAATGCAATTATTGTATTATATTTACCTTGAACATTGTCGTAACTGTGGAAATTGTTCAACGAGCTGTATCGTTGAAAGTTATGGTGATTTTGCCTTTGGTTCATCACCTGCCTCTGTGCGTTCACAGGACGCTGCTGTTGTTGTTGTTGTTGTGGTTGACGATGATGATAAGGTGTATAACGGTCATCATGTCTTTGAGTAATAGTTGATCTCCTGTGGGCTTCCAAAGAAAAATCACCAAAATTTGGGCCAATTTGAGCTGCCCCTACTGATACTAATGCTCTTTGCTGTTCTTGCCCAACAGAAGGGTCAAAAACCACTTGACCTCTTCCTTGCCCATTCATATGAGGCCCTATATTAGGGGGTCCTTCAAATTGCGTAGGCCTTTGGTACTGAAACGTAGGGGTGGACATCAAACCGACTGACCCAAACTGTTCTGAAGAAGAACCGAGGCCGACTACTCTTCGTTGGTCTGGTGCTTCTTGCTTGGCCAAAACAACTCCATGACGAAAGCCTCTCCCTTGCCTTAATACTTGTTGCCCTTGTGACATTTCAGTGGCCTCATGCCCTTGAAATAGATTAGTATAAGTGCCATTATTAGAACGATCAATTGCTAAACTTTGAATAGCATAACCATAATTCAGAGAACTTCCATATATAGGTATCACTCCTTCCACATCATCTGCGATATTGCCACTATTGTTGTTATTCTCTTGGCCCAAAGCAAGTGGCTCCTCCTCCATTGTGGATGCAGCCAAGGCCGAAGCCTTTTGTTCTTCATTCAATGCGTTCCTAAGCAGTTCATTCTCTCTTTCTAATTTTCTGTACTTTCCTAGAGGTCCGTTCACAGGGTCTTGGTTCCACATATAGGCTTCCCATATGAAAGATTGTACGGCCGCACCCCTGTGATTTTGGTCTTCTAGTTGCTTAAGCAACTTTGTCATGTTGCTAACGCCAAATATTCTGTGCACTGCTTTAAAATCTTCATCTTTGTTTGTGAAGTAAGGAGCCATAGCGCAATCCTCTTCGCACCTCTTCCTTTGGTGTCGGCATGCCGCACATGCATGGCGGCCAGCAACTAGTTCCCCTGCAGAACTACTGCTACCCATTGACATACTTATATAATAAACCTGTACAAATATTAGCTTCGAGTATGTAAAATCTTTATTTTGTTACAGAAGAACAAGAAAAAGAGAAAGAAAAGCACGTGAGAGAGACCAGCAGGGTGAAAGCCGTATATATATAGGGGAGGAAGAAGACGAAGAGCAGAGGGTGTTGTAGTGAAGAATGAATCACGAAGGCAGTGGTGAAATTAGGTTAGGACTTTTTATATGTATACTTCAAGCCAAAATCTACATGTACCAAAAAATCTACCTAATTTGGTAAAACAATCCATTGCAATTATAATTCATTTATTTACATTCTATTCTGTATCTACCATAAGATTTTCTCGAATCTCACTTACGCATAATCCTTATATATCTAGCTAATCATAGCCGTTTATGTTATTGCCAAAAAAATAATTGTTGATCGTTGATCAATGGGTGATATTCATTCTTGCAATTTAATGAAATTTCACCATCGGATAAATAGTGAGACGATTCAATCGTCTATTCTTTTGTATTAGGGTAAGTGTTATGTACAACATAGGATTTTATCAGTATGGCTGGTCATAATATTTTGATACGCTTGCCAATATAGAAGACAATGGGTATAAATTCTTCTATTATATTTTACTAGGTTATAATAAGGTTTACCTGCTTTTTTGTTTTTTTTTGTTTTTTTTTTTTTTTTCGAGAGAGAGAGAAAGGCTAAAGCCCAACAAGAGAGAGCCTAAGAAAAGAACCGAGTCAAAAAGGCAGACTAGGCAGTGGTAAAATTAGGGTAAGATTTTTATATGTTTACTTCAAGCCAAAATCTATATGTGAAAATCTCCCTTAATTGATTTTATGTGAAAAAATCTACCGCTAATTAGAACTCAGTTACGTGTGCTTTTGTTCCGTGTCTACTATAAGATTGTCTGAAAATTTTACTTACACATAATCCTCATGTATTAAGCTAATTATAGCCGTTCGTTTTATCAACCTAAAATCTTATTTATCAACGATAAACAGGTGGTATTTATCCTTGTAATCTAATTAAATTTCATCATCTTATAACGAGCGAAATTAAGCAATCAATCGCCTACCTTTTTGTATTAAAAGATACGGTACATATAACATTGTATTTGACTGAATGTGAGGTCATAATCTATAGTCGTAATATTATGATCCCATAAAGAAGATGGGTATGTGAATTCTTCCTTTATAATTTTTTACTAGGTTATTGTTAGGCTTGACTAGTATCCCATCAAATTTAATCACATAATCTGCTAAAATTGAATATTATGCAGGTGGCTTTCTACTATAATAGTGAAGACGAGTGTTTTTCTTGTACCACGGCAGGGGTTCGAACCTCGTCGGCTCTCTAATCTAACATCTAATCTAACAAATATATCGTTTGACAAAAAAAAAAAAAAAATTGAATATTATATTTAAAAGTAGGAGAAATTAGACATAAAGTCAAAATTATATTTTGGAAGAGGTGTGATATCCACACACCCCATTTTACTTCTCACACACCCTTCTAATTTTCAGCCGTCGGATCAGATGAATTAAAGAAAATCAACGGACAAAAATTAACAAGGAGTGTGTAAGAAGTAATTTGGGATGTGTGGATAGCACATCCCTTTTGGAAAGAGACAAAAAAATTTATGTATTCCATAGAAGGATGAAATTTATCCATGTGGCACGTGATATCATGATTATTAACTTAAATTTAATTGCCTTTGTATTTATAATTTTACCCCTCTATATTTGACCATGAGTTTCTATCTCCTTATTTTTCTTTCTCTCCTCTTTTTTTCTTTGGTACTTCTCTATTTTTTGTTCTCCTCCTTCTTCATACCTCTCTCTTTATCTCTCTCTCCTCCTTCTTTGTCCTTCTCTCCCCCTACTTCTTCTTCATAATTCGCTTTCCTCCTCTTTTTTTGCGTATTGTTCTCTAGATTTTAACAGTGTTTGTTCTTTTATGAGAACCGTTAGATTTTTTTATTATAGTATTTTGTTTTTTGAAGTATTTGATTTCGAGGTTTTGAAGGTTTGGATGCATTTGAAACTGATCTTGCATAAATGTTGGAATTTTGAAATAGATCTTGTAGAAGTGTTGAAATTTTGAGACTGATCTTGTATAAGTACATGAATTTTGAAATTGATCTTGCAAAATTGTTGGAATTTTGAAACTGATCTTGCACAACTACTAGAATTTAAAACTAATTTTGGAGAAATTATTTTTACATATCTAAAATCAGTTTGAAGTTTTTATAGATAGTGTGGTTTTCGACAAGTCTATTGGGGGTTTAGTTGGAATTTAAAAATTTTGGTTTGCTTGTTCTTTTTTCTAGGTTTGTTGGGTTTGAGATTTTGTCTCTCCTTAAAATGATTCAAAGCTAGTGGAGTTTTATGAAATGTATTTTGTGTTTTTATATCCATAGCTTTCATATTCAAATTTTAAATTGAGACAATATATATATATATATATAACTTTAGACAAAGGGAGTAATGTATTTTGGCGCTTTACCACTTTTGTAGAAAGGTGTTTCCTTGCATGATGGTATGAGTTTGAACTTCATATTGGCTAATCTAATATCTAATCTAACAAACTTTATCGTTTGATAAAAAAAAAAAACAAATGTATTTAGCTTCTTTATGTGTCTTTAAATGAAAATATTACGGGTTTAGCCTCCAAAAGCCAATTTGAAAAATAATCGTAAGTTTGGAAACAGTGCAGGGCCTTCGGACTGAATCCCGGATGTTTGTACTTTGGACTGAGATAGGCATATAAATGGATGGAGGGTGGGTTTCTTGGCCTGCTGAGCTTCGGTAATCCAAACCTAACCAAATCAAACATGGTCATTGATCCGGGGTCAAGAACAAGAGAAAGTACAGCAATCAATTTTTCGATTTTTTAATTTCCAACTGAATCAAAACCCTAAATAATTTGCATTAGAAATTACAAAACCCAATTACTTTTTTAAAAATCATTATTTGCCTCCTCTTAGGACACATGTGTACGTATATTCTCCCATCACTTGAAATCCCAAAACATTTGTCGTCCTCAGCTGTGTATTCCCTAACCATGAATATTAAGCCACCACTACTTCCACTAAGATACGAATTACAGCATTGACATTCTTAGCTACCATTCATATAAGAAATGGTATTAACTTATTTATGTTTGTTTGTGAGAAAGTGGTGTTATAATTTAATATTTCCACAAATTGTTGAGAACCCTGGTAAAGAACCCATAAGAAACATCGATATGGTAAATATTTGTTTTTGTGAAATTTTAAATTCTAAACTTTGATTTTAATTTTAGTGTTTGTGATTGTCAATTACACTGGATTTATGTTGCATTATCTTATATGAACCTTTTCTCAAAACCAATTGTTTATTCTGAAAATAAAACTGCTGTGAACGTGGTGGGAATTGCAATTCAACTTTCTGACTTCTATTACTTATAAGCTTTTTAGTATCCCAAAACAATTAATTTAGATCGTGCTTCTTCTTATTAATTAAATGTATAACGTAAGAGTCGTCCAAGTTTGGATTGTGTTTCCTCTTATTTGAAGTAAAACATATCCTAATTTAGTACAAATGCAAATATGTTTAACAAGTAGTCAATGCAAAACTAATCAAGTTAGGTAGGTGCTTCTCAATTTCCAAGGAGGATGTATCCATGATTCGCGGATTAACAATAACAACGATTAATAATGCATAGATTGGTTTATAAAATGAAAATTGATCTCAACAATATTGGCCTTCCAAGTGAGAATGTTCAGCCACTTTCATATAGATAATCCTATCTAGCTAGTTTAGGATTGTCTCTTAGATTAATTGAACAAATGATATTAACTACACTAATGAGAAGAGACATGGGTTTACATCACAATGGGCTAACAATAATATGGTTTAGATTTGTTTTTGGCAAGAATTAAACCTAAGACCTCTCACACAAGTGAAGAGCACTGACATAACACGATGAAAAACAAAGATGTATAATTTTCAGTACTATGAAACTCAATGCACCATCCCGGCCAACTCTTGATAAGGAAAAAACGTCATCTCGATGAGAAATAAAGCCCACAATGGATCGAATACAAATAGACTTTCCAGCAACATTCGAAATCAAAGGCATTTTCAATCTCTCACTCACTCCCCAACTCCAAATTTTCTGTGCCAATTTAGAAACAAGTTAAGCATGTTTAACTTGGTCTTCAAATGTATATAGGATTTATATATTGGTAAATCATGTGCACCAAGATGAAGCATTTAAGCTTATCATGTTGTGTATTTACTACATGCACGTTAGCATTTAGTGAATGCTGTTGGCGCATTTTTTGCTAAGACACACATACCCATTTCATGTTGCATATTAGACTAATACACCCCATTTATTGTAATCATGTGCGAGTGCAACATAAAAAAGAACTTACTCAGAGCCTTGCTTCCAATTGGGGTGGAAGGTACTAACTGAATGGTGGAGTTACTGGTTAATAATTAGCATGGCCTTGTTGTATGTAGAACATATATGGCCTAATATTGCATTGAATAACAGTTTGACAAGCGCAAATTTAGTAGCAAAGTTCAATCATTGCATATTTCATTTGAGCCAACAACCCGTTATTCTGAAGAAAAAAAATAACATCGTGATCAGGACATATGCTGTGAATGATGGGCATTTTTAGCTGAATTCTTTCGTTTACTATCCTAAAACAGAATTCTAACATTTGAAGATATTTTAAGTATTTTACTTTTTCGAATTTTGCTTCCTATTAAGTTTTCTAGCAAGTCTAGGGTTGAGATACATTATAAAAGCGTCCTTTCGTGGTACTAGGGTTTGTTATCTTATTTTATTCCAACAATATAAATTTGAGGTTCTCTCAAATTCCTATACGATTTCTGATTGCTAGTGGATGGTTCATGGCTTTTGATTTCCCTATTTAATTTATCACGTTGCATCTGTTATAGTATAGTTAACCAACTTAATTAAAAATGAGAAATATATCTTTTATTGGGTTCTTTGGCAAAGTAAGATGTGTTTATTTAGATTATAAATCTGAATCCATCATGTTTATTATATAGGGTAAATTGTCGTTTGACTCTCTGAACTTTTACTTCAGTTAAAATTGATCCCCTAAACTATTTTTTTGGTAAACTAACCCCCCGAACTATTTGAAATAAGCCAATTAACCCCTTATTGTTAAATTCCGTCCATTATTCTGTCAAATTCAAGGGCAAATTAGTCTTTTACCATTAATTCTTACATGCCACTTATAACCACCAATAAAAATATGACATGTGGACACATAATAATGTGTAATGACAATATGAAATGATCCTTATGTAAACGTTTCGTTTCTTTATGTTTCTTACTATGTTATAAGTTTTTGAATTATTCTGTGTCCACGTGTCATTATTTTATTGGTGGTTATAACTGACAAGTAAGAATTGATTATAAAAGACTAATTTGCCCTTGAATTTGACGGAATAGTGGATGGAATCTAACGGCGGGTTAATTGGCTGCTTTTAAATAGTTCAGGGGGTTAATTTACCAAAAAAATAGTTCAGATGGTCAATTTCAACAGGGGTAATAGTTTAGGGGATCAAACCACAGTTTACCATATTATATATGTGACCTATATTCACAGTTTTACAATAAAATAAGTCCGGTAAGAAAACATTACTCTTTAAACCAAAGACTTAAGATAGCTACGTTTACATGTTTAATTCATTGTTCTTAATGAAGCCATGGTTCATGGTTATATATGACCAAATTAAAATATGGAACTTGGAACCGTGATGGGGTTGTAGTGATCATGGATTCATCATGATGATAATTGTCTATATAGGATACAGCTAGGCTCGATCTAGTTCATCAATAGCTTCAAATTTGGTCCAGACAAATTGGTGGGAAGAAACAAGCAATCTGATTGAAAAGAGAAACAGACACAAATATAGGAATTGAATCAATAATTACAATAGACAGGCGTACGTACAGAGAGGGGAGCACAAGTTGAAATTAAAGCGGGGGGATGGGGTAGTGCATTGGTACACAGAGAGGAGAGGATTCACCATAATAATTAACAATTGCAGACGTTGCACGTTTGCATCAGACTTTCAGAAAGTGTAATATATATGTATTGAGTCCAAAGTGCCAAAAAGCTACGTACTACATACGAGTCTTAATGAAGTCTCAACTGGTTGTACCACACACGTCGACTTCAGTTACTCTAAATATGTGATGCCTTCTTCTTTCCTAGTTTCTGCATACTTTTCTGTCCGTCCCCCCAAAACTCACTTATATGCATGCAGTCACACTCACTCACACTCTTAGAGGTCGTGGTCCCATTTTGATCGATCTATAAATACGTACGTTATGGGCATGGGGATAGATATGGATCAAGTGGTACTAATTATTATTCTCAAATGTTGGCCAGTCAATGGTTTTGATTTGCTGGTTTTGTTCTGTATCCAATCTTATATGTTTTTTTTTATGAAAGTGAATTGAATCTTGAACATTTTCCAATCAATGTACATTGGGGTTTAGGCATTAGTAGTCAAGTATTATGAATAGCATATATATGAAATATATTAGCTACCATGAGAGGTCTAATTATTTGTTGGATGAAAATTCAACCTTTTTTCACAATCTAAACTGTAGTCGTTTTCAGACATCCACCTTTTATTAGGAATTTAAGCACTCCCTCTCCATAGACCCTCCACCCTTTAAAATCCACCATGCATGGTTCCCACCTAAAGTAATACTCTACTAGCCTCTACCACACACGAATGTCTGTGGCAATTAACCTTTTTAATTTAAAATTTTTGTTTTACTATTTTTAAATTTATTTACAAATTTTTAATTAAAAAAATTCTACAAAAAACAAAGGAAGAATAAATAAACACCATAACATGGTTCGAATATATTCATTTAAAACATGTATTTAGTCTCTATTTTGAGTTATATGGCTATATTCATTGTTCTTCTCTATAATATTAAAGTGAGGGCATTGTAGGGAGATTGAAAGCTTCATATTGTAGAGAGACTGTAATAATTTATAATTATTCTTGGTCCTGTCTTAAGGAAACACATCTCCATATAACTATAATTCTTGCTTCCAGTTGGAATTTGATGCTTTCTTTTTGCACAACTCAACACAAATAGTTTCAGTCGATTGATTTTTCATATTGACCTCGGGTGGCATATATGGCAGATTTGATAGAAAAAAATGAAAGCTATTCAACACCTTTATATGCACAACGGGGCAATGGGCATCAAGGAACGTCGTCTTGGAGTACAAGTAAAGAAAATATATATGTGCAAGAAATAAAATACTCGACGCACAAAAATTTCTATTTAGGAAATACAACACACATTAAGGATAAATAAGTCAAATAAATAATGTAATAACCTTCCTAAAATTATAAATTAATTTGATCCCAACTTTATAACTTTGTAGAGATTTTACTGTATAACTAGAATGCAATGTGAATATATATATTAGTTCAAATGTGCATGTTTACACAAATTCTGATCAGTACTTTTAGTCAATTCATTATAAATTTCAAAAGGGCTTAACTTCACCATTAAGTCAAAGTATGTGATCCATTCCATTGTGTTACTCAAATGGTGGATATTCACATGTTCGGTACGAAGACTAACACTATAACGCAACAAAAGTAACAAGACAAAGAACTGTATCCAATGTCACATGAAACGGAATGTGAAATCCATAACGAGACACTCTCCAAGTCTATTCGACCTCAAAACGCCAAAGTTGTCCTATTATGTTATATCACAACATAACAATGTGTTAAACAATATTATTAATTAATTAGAAATCTCACATTTATGAATTTCTTTTTGGGTATGACCGTCTCACTGTCACGATATGTTACATCTATATCATAACTCGTAATTTATTTACTGATACCTTAAAATATACACATGTAACCAAGGTTTTAAAAGACGCTAGGCGCTAGTCAGGCGGCAGGCTGGGGCCTAGCGCTTAGGTGGCTAGGTGGGACCTAGGCAGACTAGGGATTTAAGTAAATCTATTATATTTCATATAAATAAATGTCTACTTATACTTAAAATATATATAATTTCATTATAAACTACAAAATAGTATAACATATATATTATGAAGTATTGGAATATAATGAAAACATGGGGACCAAGGTTATAACGTGTGTTCATTTTAAGTATGCAATAAGTTTCTTACAAGTTATTGAAAAAAATAAAATACAAAATGAAAGTTATCTATTTTCTGTCTAAGTGAGTTTCAACCTAGGCGGGTCTGGACAGGCTATGCGGATGCCTAGCGGTCTAGGCGGGCACCTCAGCAGGTCTAGGCGCCCTTTCTTAATTTTCGAATGCCTAAGCATAATCCGGGTGCTAGCCAACCGTCTATAGCCATATAACTCACCCATGTTATCTTACTCAAAATAATAGTGGAATATATTTCTAATATGTATTTTTGTTCTTAAGGAAGAAATATTTAAGTTTACAAAGACTTTTAAAAGAAGAAATTACGATAATTAAGACTTCTAACCATAATAGAATACAAATCCTATTTACAATTACAATAGGTAATATGGTAAGTCAACTTTAGCATAAAAGGGGCTCCGTTCGAATTCAAGGTGCAAATCTCTTATTGTCAAACCTTGACTCGAAAACATTTTGATTTTTAAGACACAGATATGAACAAAAGTATGGATTACACATTTTCTTTGTTTTAATTAGCAGAATTCCAAGACCGTTTTAAAGAGAGTTTCAACCATCCCAGGGTTCCAGCGCAAAGCTTTGTTAGGGCTTGAGGTCCCATAATGATTTTGTTAGCATGTCGGAATCGAACCGACACTACGTAGACTAAAATCCTAACACACTTTCCTCTCTCTGTATGTGTGCATGGGGAATTGGACACGCATAGCATAGTCCACACACAATAACACATAGATATGCTGCATGCTTTGATCATCTTCCCCCAATACCCATGCTGCAGTATTATGTGTATTTGACTATGTCTCTGACTTTTGCAAACTACATTATGTACATATCCACAGGAAAAACGCTAGCAAATTTCATTGTATAAGTTAATTGTATGCTTATATAGTAGACATGTCCACACTTTAATATCTTTAATGAAGCAATATATCAATCATTTTTCTGATGAGATTTTTTTTTTTTTTTTTGCTTCAAAGATATATATGTAATAACCCTCAATCTGAGCTAGGTCAAGTGTAGAGTACTCTAGGTATAAGTTCGAAATCCATCAATATAACGAGAAATTTTTAGTTGTGACGGGAACACAAATGGTATACCACGTGTTTTAATAGGAGTGGTGGGAAATTTTATTTTTTAAGTTATTAACTTTTTAGCACATATCTCACCATTTGTATAGTGACACGTGGTGTACCACCTGTATATCGGTCACACTGAAAAATCTCTTCAATATAACATATAATCTCCCTCTCTGTAGATATATATATATATAAGAATGCGAAGGAAACTCTTTTGAAGGGAGACTCTTCATATATTTTCTATCACATCATAATTTAATGTTAATTTCCGTGCTAATATTATAAAATATTATGAAAAAAATATAAGTGATGGAGTTTAAAGAGTATAAAGAGTTTCATTTTTAAGAAAATTTTCTTAGCATTTCCCTATATATTAATAACATCTCCTAATATATGTGTGTTCTTGATTTGCACAGATGGATCTAGTTGTTAAAAGACAAAAGAGCTCAGTACCCAACAAAATTCAAATCACCCCAAACAGCGCCATCGAGTTATGATTCAGTATCTCTCTGTGATTAAGTACTATTTCTTTGGTTGTTTCACTTGATAACTATCGACAAACAAATGCCAGCTGAGACTCAATATTGCATTTAATCGTGTAGACAAGTATGAACCCTAGTCCACAAACAAAAAAGAGGTTTCGCGTGAGATTAATCGTGCCTGCTTTAATGTTCAGCAAGCACTTTTAGAAAGTATACCTTAGGAATTGGTCTAATGGCCATGGATCATTAAGATTAAATTAATAATCAGTCAAACACCCTTTTCTTGGCAGGAAATTAACTAGTCAAAGGTTAGATATTATCAAAGCGCTCCTTGCTTTCACGTGTGAATTTTGTTAATCACTCAAATTAGTTACATAACGTATATTATATATAACATGAAACATGTCATAAGATAAATATTTTTTTTAACAATTATCATTCATAAAATTTAAACTCATCGTAAAATATGTGGTATATGAAAATTTTAACATTATAAGTTGACCTGTTCAAGTTATTTATACGTTTTAGTACTGTTTGACAAGTATTGTAGAGATCAGTCATGTTGCTTTTTTATTTTTCTAGGCATAACCAATCGAAATGATTGCTGAGGAAGTTTTCTTCTCTACTGATCAGTCTACTGACCCATCAGCTGATGAAGCTAAAACCAGGAAGTGGGGCAAGCACTACAGTCACGTCGCAGCACTTTAACCTTCCCTTGCCTCCAGCATTTTTCTGTAATGGCCATTTTCAATGTGTGTGATATTCTGTTATGGAATTTATTGTTTTTTATTTTAGAATTTTGAGAAAACAATTTTAGAGTCGTATTTCATGTTTACTTTGGTGTTTGAGGGTGAATTTAGAATAGATGGATAAAGATTGATCCTTCGAGCATTTAGGCGAAAATCACTCACGAATTGGAGTTGAAATAAAAAAGTTACGAGCACCAAAGATGATGGGCATTTTAGTCTTTTACAATTAGTATGAATAGTAATTTTTAGAAATAGAAAGTTTACCATGTTGGAAAGTCAACCTAGAAATCTAGCGCACAAACTCGCGATCTCTCACCAACTTGTTTTTCCTTCAGGATTTTTTTCGACATAAATTTTGGCCATCTCCGACAGAACTGGTTGACACGAACATCGTCAAATTGAAGCTCTCACTTTCCTCTATAATACTCAACCAAAAATCACCTGAATAAACCACCACTGATAGCGTGAGGCTGTGAAGTTCTAGGCTTCTAGGGCTCCAACAACTCTTTTCCCTTTACAAATCCATATGTATTCAATCAAGTATTTAATGAATCCATGGAAGTCTATGGGTACTCAATCAGGTTTTTAAAAGAGTTAATAAAAATTCATAAGGAATCCAAGTGTATTCATTCCGAATTTTAAAAGTTGTTCATAAAACTTTATGTAATTCAATTATGATTTGAATTTAAAGTATTTTAAAAGATTAAATATTTTGGAGGGATTTTATAGTGTCTTTTATGCTTTAAAAATTCAGGCATATCCCTAATATTTTTAATGATTTCACCTAAATTTGACATGGAGTCTATGGAACTCCATTAAATTTCAGAAATTTATAACTCTTTTAAAATCTTTCAAAATCTTAATTGAATACAACTCCTTAGTTTTTAGTTTTAAAGGAATGAAAACTAAAATATAAAAACAAAATGGTTATGAAACGACTCCTAAATTACTAAATAATATAGGTACATATTTTTCATGCACCTTACCGTCTTATATTTTTCTTATTATGCGGATTTGAGAAATTAGAAGAACCTAGAGAGTTTCAACTAATTTCAAAAAAAAATTATATTAACAATGACAATAAATAAATAAATGCCCTCGAGTCAATCCAAAAGCCTACGTTACTTTTGTTCAAAATAAACCCAATATGAGATATGCAATTACTATTACACGACTCACACCACCGCTTTCCGGTTAAACCCTACAAATTACATTACATTGCATGCTCCCTTCTCCCTTTGCCTTGACTTTCAAACACCCCTCCCCTCCCCTATTTATTCCCACAACCACCTTTCCCATTAGAATAATCTCAACATCTCACTTCCACCCTCTTCACCTCTCCCAGGCCAATTAATTCCCCACGCACTGCAAAGCAAAACCCCAAACAATTGATCAGAGCAAGCAGGATTCCTCTCTTTACAAATCTCAAAAGACAAAAAGTTAAGGGAGACAAACTGGTCAGAACAGTCCTCACTTCTCTCTCTCTCTCTGTGATGAAGATTCTAATTAAGCCCCCAGCAGGTATTATTTTCTAAGTTCCCTGCTTTTCGTCCCGGGGGGATTTGGGTTTGTAATACTTTTCAGAGTTTTAGAGAACAAGCATTATTTCATGCATCATCTTTTCACTTGCTAGTATTAAATCTAAATTCTAAAAGAAGGGATGGGTTGAGAGTAGTACTTTCTTTTTTTTAATTTCACCCCACACAAATTTATTTTCATTTCCTTTCTTGTTTATCTTTCTAGCAGGCGATTCCTGTTGTGGGTTCTGCCCATTTTATATATAAATCAAATTATATTTGTTTGATTTATATAATTTCTCATCAGTTTGTATCCTATTTTTTATATTTTCTTTGGGACGTGGGAAGGGACTAGGATTCTCTCTCCTTCTCTTTCTATTCCCTCCCCTCACATTCTCTATTTTGACTTTCTTCTTTTGTAAAAAATTAATATAAGATGTTGACGTAGTTTAACCATGAACGTTCAAATTGGAGGGGAAAGAAGGGAAAGGAAAAAAAAAAGACGAAAGAATCCTGCTCCGTGGGGGAAGGGCTAGTGTTTATTTATTGTACAAGTTTAAATTAATAAACAACAGAAATATTGAACTCACAGGAGTAGGTGATGAGACTATAAGAAGTGATGCTCTGGTGGGCTAAGGAGAAAAACAAACAGCAGAAAAGGATTTCTCCTTCCCTTTTGGTTGGCTATACCCATAGCTTCCTAGCTACTGTAATATCTAGCTAGTTTTCTCTGTCTCGCTATCCCTCCCTTTGGTCGTCATCGTCATCATGGCTTCATCAAACAGACACTGGCCAAGCATGTTCAAGTCCAAGCCTGCTGATTGCAGCACGCACCACCAATGGCAGCATGACATCAGCCCTTCTCTCGTCTCAAACAGCTGCCACCAACCCTCCTCCTTCTCCTCAGGTAACTCCCCAAATTCCTATTTCATCACTCACTTCTTCATAACCGTCTTCAACACTTTATGTTAAAACTCTTTTCAATATTTTATAATTATTTTTCACTAAATCTGCACTCAAGTTCAAATCTCTTTTCTGTGTATAATAATAGTTTTTTTAATTATCCATATGATATGCATAATTTGTTACTAATTATTATATATGTTTTAGTTTACGTACATTTACATTTTTGATTAATTATGTGAATGTAACAGTGGGAGGGTGTGAAGAACGCAATCCGGAGCCAAAACCTAGATGGAACCCAAAGCCGGAGCAAATTCGCATACTCGAAGCAATCTTCAACTCCGGGGTGGTGAATCCTCCGAGGGATGAGATCAGGAAGATTAGGGCTCAGCTGCAAGAGTACGGTCAAGTGGGAGACGCCAATGTGTTCTATTGGTTCCAAAACCGAAAGTCAAGAAGCAAGCACAAGCTCCGCAACCTCCACAACTCATCCAAGCAACAACAAACCCATCATCGCCACACCCATCTTCCTATCTCCACGCCCGTCTCCGCAGCCACCACTCTCAATGTCATCAATGCCGCCGCCCCTTCGTCGTCCTCCTCGTCCTCTGAAAAATCATCCCCCAAAGCACCAAACAACAAGGCTTTCTCCATGGGGTTCTCCACTCATGATGTCTCAATCAACTCTCCAATTGCTTCTGTGAACCAAAGCACTAACTTTTTCCAGCCTCACCATCCTCACCACAACGAGGTCTTGCCTGAATCGCCGTTCTTTTTTCCGGTGCATCAGGGCAACATTAATCCTAATTTGACACAAGGGTTTTGCTTTTCTGAGCTGGTTAATGTGGATCATGTTCCAAATCATGAGCAAACTAATAATAATAACATTGGGCCTTGCACTAGTCTCCTGCTGAGTGAGATCATGAACCATGGGGGAATATCAGGGAAAGAATATCACCATCAGGAAGATCAGATCAAGGCCATGAAGAATGTGGATAATCAGCAGCACCTGAATTACAATATCAATGTCACCACATCTCCAACTACTGCTGCTGCTGCTTCTACTGCTTCTACTGTTGCTGTTCCAACCCCCATGTTTCACAACATTCAAGGTAGATTAACTGAAAATTTCATGTTTTGCTAAATAGATCTCCATATGCGATAATGCACATAAGAAATTTGTCTAAATTAAGTCCTTGTCTAAGGGAAATGCTCTAATCTGCAACCAATTTATCCATTTTTGTCGAAATAATAGCGGTATTCCATGTACGTTAAATAATAATATAGTGCTAGACTACAGCACTTACACACACACACATATGTATATATTATTGATACATAATACCAAAATGTATCAAAGTGGGATTGATTTATGATGGGTTTGTATTTTGGGATGAAGGTGATTGCCATGTTTGTAATGTATTACGTATGGAAGGGAGGGTAGTTTTGTCTTTATGTTCGGCAAGAAACTTTTAGCTTGCTAGGTTTTTGCGTTTGGGGTTACGATGGACGTGTGCATGGGTTTTGATTGACCAGTCTGTTCTATAACGTGTTTGGGTTTGGATTGGACTAATTACTACCCGGACAATACCGGACTGTTCACGTACATACGCCTTTCAGATCATGAGATCGGACTGATGAAACGACGTGGCATACTGTGTGATTGTGTGACTTAATGTGGTGGTGTTTGGAGTTTTGGACAGGTAGTGTTGGCGAAGCGGGTGCAATGGCTCCGGGAGGTCCGGCGAAATCAACGGTGTTCATAAACGACGTCGCATTCGAGGTGGGTGCGGGTCCCTTCAACGTGCGTGAGGCTTTCGGGGATGACGCCGTTCTCATTCACTCCTCCGGTCAGCCCGTTCTCACCAATGAGTGGGGTCTCACCCTCCACCCTCTCCACCATGGCTCTTTCTATTACCTGGTATACTAATTTCACACTTAATTTTTCTTTATTTTTTTATTTCTTTATGCTAGTTATTTTTTTAACCTTAATATGTTATTTGGTTCCTTTCTATGTATTTTCCCAAATTAAAACAATGTGATAAAGTAGAGATTTAGGTTTAGGCGAGTTAGCTATATCGTTGTATTTCTCCTTATTGAAGTTCGAATTCTGCTCGTAGTTTATAAGAATTAGTTTGGACTATCTTATTGTTTGAAAGGTTGTTCTTTTGTGATCAAAATGTCACGTATTTGAATCGTGAAAATAGTCTTTTTACAAAGTAAATGTAAAGTTGTATACGATAGACATCCCCCCAACCCTTGTAAAGTTACGAGTCTTATTAGCTTAGAGTCGCCCTTTTTATCTTATTGTCTAAAAAAAGTGATTTAAATTTGTTTTGCTTCTTTATTTGTTGCTATCCAGCTATACCACTGTAATGTGTGTGTATGTTTATATTTATTTTATCTATGCTTGCTAGTTGATGATCATTAATGTTTTTTTTTTGGGATTGCAGATATAGAAGAGGTGGAAGCAAGCTAGAAGAGACGGGCCTCGGTTCTGTGTGTCTTTTCTATATATATGTCTTCTTTAATCTGCGTTAGGGTTTGCAATATTATAAGATAGGGCTTCATTCCGTTTTGTGGATCTAGGGTTATTTCAGAGTTTGTGGACCTATTTATGTACTATTAGTGTACCTGTTTCTGGTTATATAAACGATGATTATATATATTTACCTGTGGGGTGTGTTTTTTCTATGAAAGTTTTAACCTGCACATCATGCTCATGTGCATGCAGGAAAACTCAAATTCAAATGAATGATATCATCCTCACAATTTTCTGCTACTTTTCGACTCAGTTTCTTTTAGTTGAAGGAATCCAGATGTCTGATACTTTTCAATTGTTTAACCTTGTTCTGAATCTTCCACCCAAAATTTAGATCTAACTGCCACGCTACGATAATCAACTGTCCAACAATATTTGGCTAAAGAGAACTGTGGTCATATGTATTGCTTTGCCAAAATTGTAAACTGAGAGATGTATGATATTTAGATGAAAAAAGTTGATCATAAATTAAATTAGTAGGAATTGCAACCAATTGTGCAGACCAAAAGTATATAAATTAGTAATGAATTGAACTAGTATATCTAGCTAGCCAGGTCATAGGGTCAAATATGGCCTTGCCGTAGGCGCACTCAATGGTAGTTTTACATATTTAACCTCGAACTCTGTCACGTCCTACTCAAAAAATACCCCTTAAATTTATATATTTGTATTGATATGCTCTAGTAGTGTTACATATTTAACCTATTACACATTTATATATAATAATAAATAAAAATTTAGAATAATAAAACTATGTGATCATGTTTTTGATATACACAAAAATTTGCTTGCTCGAGCGCACCTTTCTTACCACATTGATATTCGTTAACCATCCAGTATATGCACTGTTAATTCTATGTTGATGTGTCATCGTTTGTTCATGAAAAACTTAGGGCATGCGTACTTACTATAAGGAGAAACTTAGGGCTTCCTAAGAAAAATAAATTAAGATGAAAAAAAAGGTGATCATGAGTGGTATTTAATATATAACATTCATACACCTATATATGCTGCCAAGTTCTTGATCCGGTGCGCTATATGTGTGCGTAGATCATATGCATACATGTGTATATTTATGTATGAATGAATACACACAGCATAATGAGATTAGGGCTTTTTAATGGATCCGCACATACAGAAAGTGAGCAGGGTGCCTTTCAGCTTCGGCAATACTTGGATACAATAGATCATCACCATTTAAAAACATATATATACACATCTTGCATCGACAATCCATATCAATCAGAATCAGAGGGCCTGAGCAGAAACGGAAAAGTATTAATGTTTGACAAACACCCGGCACAACCCACAGCTGTGTGTTTAATTTCTTCCACATGCATTCTTTTGCTGTATGTACATGCTTTCCAGTCGATGATCATCAGGAGAAGGCAAGGCAGATTGTAAGAGGATCATCGCCGGATCTTTTAGTAGAGAGATTTTTTAGTGTGATTGATACACGAAATGATACATTATGTGCTACTATATAAATAGTGAGATATATATGTTAAAAAGTTAATAACTTAAAAAATAAAAATTTCCACCACTTACATAAAAACAAATAGTGTACTCTCGTTATAATGAAAAATTTCTTCTCTTTGTGAGAATCATGGGAATCCTCCAATCACATCCGTTTATCGTGTGGCCATTTTTTGTCAGGTACTGTTTATATACAATTTTAAATAAAAAAATTATAATAATTTTTTACCGCATAATATAAGATAAACGAATATGTTTAGAGGATCCACATCCTTCCGAATTAAGGAGAGCTAGCTCTAGGTCAACTATTTTTTAGTGGTGCAGATTTGTTACGTGCAAATTTGCAATCTCAGAGGCCAATAGTATATGTAGCTAGTGTTATTACTTGGATTTGATTGAGTGATATGTTTCGATTAGATATATCAAAGACCTGCAGGTCTGGCTAAATTCCTTCCCCCTATAGGATATAGCTACATGAGGCTAGACTTACCCCGTCACATACACTAGTCACTTGTACTTATTTTTTGCATGAACTATCACGTATGATGTGGAAAAAGATCGACACTTACTACACAGGAGGGGGTGGAAAGGGATTTTAAAGCATGGTGGTGGAAGAAGGAAGAAGAAATCATGAAATATCTGATCATCAGTTGCTTTCTGTTTCAATGTATCCAGGGTTTCTGGGAGGGATGGTTGTTGGAGGACTGCACGATTTTTTATCAACGGTTCGTGTTCATTGATCTCCCGGATTTTCAGGAAGAAGATATTGTGAGGATCCAAATCCGATCTACCCCTGCAGTAATCTGCATTTACATGCCCCCACGAGTGGGTGAAGAGTGAAGACTGAAGAGAATTGGGACTGTTCTTACATGCTCCCGGCCGGAATTGCATCCCATCCGGATTAATTTTGTGAGAATCATAAGAATTTCCACATCTTAACTATTTATCGTATATAGTGCGATTAGAAATTATTTAATTTTTTTTGTTTAAAATTAAACACAAATAATATTTAACGAAAACTGACCACACAATGTACAATGATTTGATAAAATATAGAAATTCCTAAAATCCTCACAAAAAATGATTTTCTTCCCCGGCCCCAACCCTTCGTATGTGATTTGAAGGTTTCATGTAAATAATTAATCCGGAAATTGACGTGAAACAAGAGCGGTTAGATTTTTTTTTTTTTTTTTTTTGTTTAAAAAACTTCTAGTAACCAACTTTGAATTCTACACCTTGTTTCACTTTGTCATTCGAACTTTTAATTTTGATTTTCATGTCCGTTCAATTTTTAAATTGCATTGATATATAATTGAGATCGCCAATTTCATCAAATTTATCTTTAAGTTGCAAAACAGATGACCCGCTAAAAGATGAAGAGTTGGAGGAATTTGAATGAATTTTATAGCGCTTCTTACACTTTAGAAAATTATGCATCTTTCCCCTTAAATTTCTAATGATTTCACCCAAAATTCATATAGAGTTTACGAAACTCTATTAAACTCTACAAATTTATAACTCTTATAAATCTTTCAAAATATCAACCGAATACAACCCCTAAATCAATATTTTAATTGAATGTTATATTTTTTTTTCCATGTCATTGCCACATTACCTATTAGCTTAATAAAAATCGCTTTAGCTTTTAATCAGGACCCTTATATGTAAATGGATCAAAGGGCTAACAAGGAGTGTAAAAATATTTGTCCATGATCCTAACACTTTGTTATGATTTAAAACTTATATAATAAACCTCAAATTAATCATGTGTCTGTTAGAAATGGTCATGAATACGCGGAAGTAACCAATTATTTTGTCTTTCATAAATCTGAGAAATCACGTATCTTATTGGACATCATTTTTCAAAATTTTTTTGGTTGGATGTTTATCGAATGAGTATTACTCATACCAAAAGAAACTCAAATTTGAAATGGTAAACATTGAATTTTATAAAGTTGATAGTCGTAAGAGACTAGAAGAGTTGACCTTTCTCCTAATATGGTTCCAAGTTCCAGCAACAACAAAAAATAAGTATATGGTGTTGAATCCAAATAAGATTATACATTTCCACAAGAATTTTGGTGTCTATATTTTCTGTAATAACAATTGGACCCTTCGCCTTCATGTTATGAGAAAATTGTAATAATGATTCTTCAACTTTAACATAATTGGTTTAATGGTTTCTCAACTAAAAATCTATGATCATTGATCCCTTAATTCATCAAAACGTGCAACTATGATCATTTTCCTCAACTCCATTAGAATTTCGTCAAAATAAGTTATGTTGGAAGGACAATTGCTACAGTTGGATTAAAGTTGAAGGACAATTTCTCCTATTAGGTAAAGTTGAGAGACCATTGCAACAATTTTTCTTATGTGGTTTTCCATATTTGCCGCTTAATTTAGCCTCACGTGCTATGCACATGACTCACCTTGACCGAAGTTCTGACAGTGTTGACGAAAATGACTATATATGCACGTTTTGATGAGTTAAGGAACCAATAGTTATGGATTTTTAGTTGGGGACCATCCAATTGTGTTAAAGTTGAGGGATCATTGCTACAATTTCCTCTCATGTTTTAAATAAAAGAAACAACAACTTACTACAATCTAGTGGTGTTCCTATTTACTTGTAAGTGAAAAGTCTTAAGTTCAATTCTCGCCAAAGGCAAATTTGAACCTCATTATTGTTAGCCCATTATGAGGCTAAACTCACTCTCTCCCTCTTTAACGTTCCAAATAAATAACACGATTTAAATAAAAAGGGACTAGCCGGTAATTTCACTATAGCAGTCATTCTTATAGTGGACATAAAGATTCACAGAGACATTTTAACCTCTTCCTGACTACTATCGTGTGATTCATCAACATTAAGAATAAAATGCAAAACGTACCATGTCGAATACAAACTTTTTTGTCCCCAACTGCCTAGCAAGTGGTTTCACACATTATACATACTAAAAACCGATTGAGCCCGACACTATTCAGCAACAGTGAAAGAGCGGAAATACCCTCGGGTTTCTTCTTTGTTTTAACTAAAACACTATTATCATCCTCGTTACATTTACTCATTCTCGAATACAAAGGAGCAAACACATGTCGGCATAACAATACAATTTCTTTAGTTGGTGCGACCAAAGGTACAAAGGTTGAGAGCTTTTAATTGGGACCGGGGGTCGTTAATCATTCCAGCTTGCTTTGGTTGGGTTGCCGTCTTCATCCTCCATTTTGCTATATATTTCTCTCAGAATCTAACAAAACCCATTCACCCCATAACTCACATACACACCTCCACCGCCATGATTCTTCATTATTTATAAACTAATTGCCAAAAACCCATCGAACCCATCATCCCAAAACTCCCTCTCATTCCTTCCAAATCGAAAGAAAAAGACAAAACCCAAGAACAAAAAGACGACAAAGATTCAGCCCATTTTTGCAGTAATTGAATTTTGGGGAAGGAGATGGGGGCGTACAGAGCGGACGACGATTACGATTACTTGTTCAAGGTGGTGCTGATCGGCGACTCTGGCGTCGGAAAATCGAACCTTTTGTCCCGGTTCACGAGGAACGAGTTCAGCCTCGAATCCAAGTCCACCATTGGCGTCGAGTTCGCCACCAGAAGCATTCGGGTCGACGATAAGGTTGTCAAGGCCCAGATTTGGGACACCGCCGGCCAGGAAAGGTTCGGATCCACATTCTCTGTTTTTTTATAATTCTCTAGTTTTTTATTAGATCTTGGAATTCACATTCTCGTGTTTTTTTCTTGGGTTTTCTTGGTTGGTGTTGTTTGGCTTATATTATATTGCACGGATTTGATAATCTTGCTTCTGGATCGAAGAAGGATTATTTTTTACAAGTCTGTTTGTTTGATGGGTGTTGTTTGGTTGCGGAGAATGCCGAGGAAGATATCATGAAATTGTTAATGAAAATGTTGAAGTTTTCATTTCCCATTGTTTTAGTTAGCTGAGCTGAATTTTACTCCGTTTGTATTTGTTTTTGGAATCGGTCTCGAACAATCTTCGTGAAGTATGACAACCATGATGCAATGCTAATTCTCTGCTTGAACTTCTGGTTTGCTTGTATTAGTAGAATGCAACAATACACAGTTTCCGGCGTTTTTACATTTGTAGTTTGTTGATTTAGCTCTGTTGCTTTGTGGAGTGTTGTTTAGACAAGTATCCTATACTTAATTAGAACAATGTTTGGCTAGATGAGTAGGAACTCCTACTCAAAACTCCTTCTTGTTTGAATCACATAGCTTTGTGCTTATGATCAAAACCATCCATATTATAAATCACACTGTAAAGATCATCTCTGTAAAAAATGAATTAAAACTAAGGTCGTTTTGTTAATCTATTTTAGCAAATACATAGACGGTTGGTAATGCTTTTACCTATTCCGTTAATTTTTTATATAGTTCAATGACTAAACGAACTTAGTTTTAATTCAATTTTTACAGAGGGGATCTTTATAGAGTGATTTATAATATGAACGAATCTGATTATAAAAACGGAGTTCTATGAATCGACAACGAATAAGTTTGAGTAGGAACTCGTACTCTTTCTTTGAGTAAGCAAATATTGTTCACTTAATTAGGTCACATTTCACTCTGCTATAATTTTCGGGTTTAGCGCAGTTTACTGCATTTCGAGATTACTAGGTAAGGTGGTTGTTCTAGCTACGTCACAAATTGACATGTCATTACGGTTGTTAAACCATCGTAATCATACAAGTTCAAACATTTTGTCCTTCATTTAATAGATTTGTATGTTGTTTGTTGTGGTGTAAACTAATCCCGGCCAGTGTTAATATCTCACATTGCGTTTTGCTTTTCTTTTGTTAAAGGTATCGTGCAATCACAAGCGCATACTATCGAGGCGCGGTTGGGGCATTACTTGTCTATGACGTTACTCGTCATGTTACATTTGAGAATGTGGAGAGATGGCTGAAGGAGCTTCGCGATCACACAGATGCCAACATTGTGATCATGCTAGTGGGAAACAAGGGAGATCTGCGTCACCTGCGAGCTGTTTCCACTGATGACGCTAAGGCGTTTGCTGAACGAGAGAACACCTTTTTCATGGAAACGTCTGCCCTCGAGTCTATGAACGTCGACAATGCTTTCACCGAAGTGCTGACCCAAATCTACCGCGTTATGAGCCGGAAGGCCCTTGACATTGGGGATGACCCAGCAGCCTTGCCCAAAGGACAAACAATCAATGTCGGGGGAAAGGACGACGTATCAGCTGTGAAGCAAGTCGGGTGTTGCTCTACGTAAAATTTGCCGGAATTTTTCGAGTGCCTTTTGACGTTCTATCGGGCGAGGTCATGTCCATACACAGAGGTTGACCTGACTCCACGACATTGCTTTCTCGACAGGATATTAACTCTTTGAACACTATGCTTCAGATGCTCGAAAGCTTGTCTATGTTTAGCGCAAAATTTAGGATGTTAAGGATATGTTCTTGTTTTTTCCTTTGATTCGATTTGAACTACTTGCTTCCCCTTGTGTAATTATTCTTTCTTGGTTGAGTTTTATATAAAGTTTGGTTGTTTTTGAGCTGAAAGTGGGCATTCCTTCCGTGAGCGTCGGAAAACGATTAACTTTGCCCCATCTCAAGCACAAGAACTGAAAACTAGAAATTCAAAACGAAATGGTGATTAATCAGGTTCCAAAAGTTTTCCTTCGTTTCACAAATTTCGTGATTGCTATGGTTTCCACCATCTTCATCGTTGAATTCGGATGAAAAATCGAATTCTCCCGGCAATATTGCTTCCTCAAAGTTCGATTTATAGAGCAATAAGTGGAAGAAGTTTGGTAGGGGAACAAACTAAAACAGCCACAGCCAAATGACTCTTGACAAAGATTGTACACATATTCACAGCCATAGTATCTAAGAACACTCCACAGAATGCTCAAGCCGCGCCGCACCGCACCGATCCGATGTACCGAACCAGCTCCTTAGAGACGTGACATCTGCATTTATCAGTAGATCGTGGATCAGTAACTTTAACAAGAAGTGTTGGAAAACAATCAAAACGCAACAGCGCTCCGTTTGTCTTCCTCACAGATGCAGACATGTAATTCTTGTCGGGGCTCGTCTGGAAGTACTTCTCTAGAAAGCGCCTTGAATGTTTTAGAACTTGTTTGAATGTACTTTTAAAATAACCAAAAGGACTTTCAGTTATTTTAAAAGCAAATGCAAACAAGTACATTAAGTGCTTTCTAGGAAGTGTTTCTGCATGAACAAGCTAGGTGTTTTTACGGAAATAGATTGTCAGAAGCGCTTTTGGTTATCTGAAAACGGTTGCTTTATATTCAGCTAGATTATACAACTAACAATAGCTTAATATTTTAGTCCAATTTAAGCCAAATGAATCACAATCCAACAATTCAAACCACTGAATTTCCCAAAAATATCATATCCAATCCGAGTCCCGACCTATTGATTTAAAATTGAAATTACCCAAAATTGAAATTAAAATTACACAGAGGAAGACAAGCTCACCAGGAACTGGGGGAGAGGTGAGGCTCATGGGCGTCGAGCTTCCTCGGATTCGTCGGGAGGAGGAGGAGGAGGAGAATCGTCGTGGCGGCCGACGGAGGGCAGAGGATTACCGCCCTTGATGAACCAACCGAGGGCGAAAAAGGAAGCTCCAGCGAGAATGGCGGTGCCCCAGGCGTGAGAGTACCATTTGCTGTACTGCCTGATGGCGAACTTCCACTGCTCCCGAAGCGTCGCCGCGTCTGGGATTTGAGGGTCGGGCGGGTTTGGGAAGCGGACCTTTTCGCCCGAGAAACTCCTGCTGGGTTTGCTAGTATGGGCGGTGTTGTTAATCTCAGAAGGAGGAACGTTTTGAGGTGTATCGGGTTTGGGTTCAGTCATGGCTCTGGTGAATCGGTGCCTCCGGTTTTGATTGTGTTTCTGGCTTCGCTCAAGAGTATGCCTATATTCCGTCGTTTTGCCACCTGTCCAATTGAACAGGTGGCTCACTCTCGCATCTGATGAACTAGGTTGGACCGGTTAACCAATATCGACAAAATTAAACTCGTTTAGAAGTGTTTTTAAAATAATTAAAGTAAAAATTCAATTGAATTTGAAAAAAACACTTTAAAAAGCTTCTTGCAAAACACATTAATGTTTTATGCCAAAAACACACATCTGGTACTTCTTCAAAAACATTTAAAATGTTTTTAAAACAACAAAAATTTCACCAAAAACACTTTCAATTTCTTTTAAAACATCTCCAAACAAACCGTATATCAACTACATAAGATTAATAACATTAATATTATCTAAACGTGGCAAGTAATTGCAAAAATGACGTCATACTGCGTGGCGAGCAACTGCCAAGCTACTCTTTTGACAAGATGAACATTTTTTGCAATTCTACAAATAAGAGCAAGGAAAACTAACGAAAAGAACTTGAAAATTTTAAGTTTTAACAAACATTACAAAAAAGTGTTGTAAATGAATATTACTATGATTGACTTCTTAAAGTAAAAATTTGATTTTTTGTTAAAATAAATAGTATTGAGAGTTTCTCGTTAAAGTTTCCATAAAAGTAGCTCTTACACCAAATAATACCAGCATAAAACCGAATAAAATAAAAAATACAAAAAATCTTATACTTTTGTAAACTGCTTTTAGAGAAAGCCGATTAAAATTACGCCCCCAATGGATAAGCACTTCAATTTTCAAATTGCCCAATGATTGTTTTACACAGTAAATATTCCAAAAGTCACTAAGTGGTTTAAAAATTCAACGGGGTTCTACCTACATAATTTTTCCACAATAAAATTCTAACAGCAGCATGAGTTTGTTTTGCTTCAAGTTGATCATTTGCGGGCTTCAACCTTCTTCTGTTCTCTAGCTGAAACAATTGGGAGTTGAGCAATTACAGTCCCTGAAGATCCAGAACAAGAGAAATCGACACGAAAAAAAAGAAAAAACGGAACAAAGCAACAAGCAATAAGTTGTGCTGGTCTCAGAAACATTACCAGCTTTTTCTTCTTCTCTATTTTAGCAGCTTCCGCCCTTTGCTCTCGTATAAGCGCCAAACGCTCTGCATGATCAACAAAATGATATCAACAAGAAATTCCAAACTATAGCAGTGAAAGTGCAAATCCAGCCCATAGGAGCCTCTTGTTCTTCTCTAAAGAACCCATATCTAACAAGCCTTTTCAGCAGTAAAATGTGCAGCAAAAAATATTGACGCCATTGTAACTCGACAACAAAAATTACGAGGCAAGCTGCAAGCCAATCCATACGTCAGCTAACAACCGTGTCTTGAATCAGAGAGATTCTAACATGTAGCCGGTTGTATATCCCCTTAGTGTCTCTCTCATCACGTGAATGTGCGATGAGAGGGACACTAATAGTTACTCTTTGCAAACCATAATCACGACAAAATACCTAAATCTTTCCTTGCTTGTTCAGTTTTTCCCTGTTCTAGCAGCCTCATATATCTCTCGCGGGCTCTCTGTTTCTCCAATTCTTCTCTGAAAACAAACGAACAAAAATTGAGGATGTCAAAACCGATTAGGATAAAAGAAGAAATACGAATAGAACTTATAATCCACGGACAAACCTTTCACGCCTTGAGAGTTCAGTTGTCGTTCCCATCTGTAGAGAAAATAACAAATATTACTCTTTCACAAAATCCACTATCAGAATTCACAGCCATTGTCAAAGTAAATTGCAGAACTTACATCAACGTCTCGAGCTTTCATGGTCTTCGGCTTTACCAAATTCGGATTTTCAATCTCAATAATCCCTTGGATCCCCTTCTTCTTCTGATAAACATTATTTGGCAGCACATTTTTAATCAAAAAGACATTTTGTGTATGAAAAGTTCATAATAGATCAAGATCTTTTCTTTATTTATTCTTATGCCATTATTTTATTATTATAGTAGGGTTCACAATGATGTTGACATTTCTGTCTGGAAATACATTATTTTACATGATACTATTCAACTTATGCCAATTTGCTGCCAGCTCTTTATGCTTCCATCATGTTATCGATGTTATGCAACTCTTCTTCTGTCAAGTTGTTTCAGTATTGTTTATCGCCTTCGATTAGTTATGCATCTCTTTCTCTATCTTCTTTTACTTTGTAGTACCTTTCTGCTGTTTCTTTGAAATTTTAAGGCTTCCAGTAAGGCTGATGATTGATTCTTGTCTTACTGTAAATATACATTTCTTCTTCTTCTGCTACTAATACCATATCTTACCTAAAATCCTCAAACTCATCTAAGGCTAACATTTGGATCCCTCGAAATCTTAAAATATTTTTGTATTAAAGAGTCCACATGTGTGGGGAGATAGAGGATAATCTAAATGACTCTTCATTAATCATGACTATATGCCTAGCTTTCTCCTTGTGAATATGTGCATACCAATCTGGAGGATTAGTAATAAAACTTATGCAAATTTCTTACTATTTTTCTAAATAGTCTGTGACTTCTTTTATTCTATACAAGTATTGAGTGATAGTATCTTACCCCTTCTTAATAGTTTGTAAATTGGATTTCATTTGGAAAATAATGCTAGTTCTAGAAACAGTTGAGAACTGTTCTTTCAACCTAATCCACAAATCTTTAGAACTAGAGCTACCAATTGCACATGACATAGCAACAGATGAAAGTGTAGCAGTAATTAATCGCATAATGGCAAGATCATATGCATCTTCCAGACAACAAAAGCATCACTTTCCACAAAAGAATAAGAGTCAGTAGAGTTTATACTAAAGTCACTAGATTGAGAGGTGTGCTGAACCGGACAAGGATTAGATACATCTACAAATCCCATGACACAATTATTTTCCAGCATGAGCTGCGATTGGAAGTGCCAATTTAGGTAGTTCAAGTCATCAAGTTACACACTCACTGAAATTGGAACTAAAGGACTCAGGGCCGTAATTGGAGATTTAAGAATTTGAAGTTGTGATGCAGTCTTCGTGAAATAGAATGCGATCAACAAAGCTTGATTCTGTAAGAAAATGTCACTAAAGATTCGTCACAAGCACCTGGTGTGCACAAATTGAGAAGATGCAGAAGATCGGTCGAAGATCAAGATCAACCAAAACCTAGATTGAGAGGGTTTCAAGAAGATGAGCTGAATTGCAGTGGCAAAAACCACAATTCAAAGAAGACGAATACCAAATCTTGGTGAGCGGAAGCAGAGAAAAGGATAGAAAGATCACGCGTAAGCTACGAAGGCAATCAATACCATGTTAACCAATATATGATGAAGATCTTGATGAACATAGCGAGAGAAAAAGACAGGGAAATTGAGGGAACTGAATATTCTTATTATGTTTTCTTAACAACCAAGTAATACATGGGAAGTAGTGTTTATACTTGTCTTAGAACAAACTTATCTAACCACCTAACTAATCAAACCATATAATCTCAGTACAAGGGGGCACACTCTTAACCGTCAATACTTAAACTCTATGAAACTTTACTAATTTAAGCCAAGCAGCGCATGCAGCTTCTCCACAAAACTGTCAATATAGGAGTTCTCAAGCCCTTTACCGGAAAGAAACTCCCTCCACTTTGCATGGTTTCTCCTCACTTCCTTTCCCACCTCGCTCTCCTCATCCATCACATCTCTCACAGCCTTGCAAACACCCTCCTTCGTAAAAACCCCATCTTCCTCTCCTTTCTCAACCTCCACTCCAACTCTCAGATCACGACCCATCACTCTTGCAATGGCTAGCTGATCCGCCACGTTTGGCAGCAGAACAAGCTGGCACTCGCTCACCAGCCCCTCCATCAACGACGATGGACCGCAATGCGTCACGAAGCACCCAACAGAAGGGTGCTTCAACATCAATGGCTGCTGCACCCAACCCCAACTCACAACCCCTCTTCCTTTTACCCTCCCTTCAAACCCTTCCGGCAACGCTGACTCGATCGCTTCAACTCCCATCGGCGGCTTCAGTGCAGCGAAGAAGGGTAAACCCGTGAGCTCAAAACCCAACAACAATTCTTGAAACTGATCAATTTTCAGAACGCATTCAGTTCCAAACGCACAGTATATCACGCTTTTGGCTTCGAACCTTTCAAGCCATTTTGCCCACTTCTCGTCCAACTCTGTAGTCGGAGTCTCTGGCACCACCGGCCCTGCGAGAAGCACCGGCTTTCTCAATTGGGTTTCAAGATAATCGCAGTACTTCCCTTCCATCTCCCTACAAGTCCTGAAAGCCACCGCGTCACAGTCTTTCAAGGAGATGTTTAGGCGCTCGATTAATTTCATCCCACTGCCGAACTCCTTCAGCAGGAATGGCGCCAGCATTCGAGCTTCGTGTGCTGGTAGCTTGATTGAAGATGGTGGAAAAGATGGCGGCGGGTTGATAAGTTCGTTGATAAGATCATCTTCCGTCAACACCGATTTCTCCATTAGTACTTTTCTTTCTGGGCTTCTCACATAACCCACAATTGCAGGACTAATAATGATATAGTATATAGATTTAATGCCTGTACCTAGCTGACGTAACAATTTTGGCAACCATGGCGTGAAGTCGAAGAAAACAAAATTAGGGTTTAGTTCACAAATTAATTGCAGGATTGCTGGCTGAGTGAGGTCCATGGCGTCCATGAGGAGAGAGTTGGAAGGGAAAGGGACATCGTTTGTGGTTTCGGCGCCCGGCAGAAGGCCGTCGACATGAGGGACGGTGATGGGGATGAAGGATATGAGATGAGGGTGGAGGTTTAAAGCTTGTAATTTTTGCTGGGTTTTGGTTGGTACGAAGAAGGAGATTCTGTGGCCTCTTTCGGCTAGCTTGTTGGAGAGGTGGAGGTAGGGGGTTAAGTGTCCCATGGCAAACCATGGATACATTGCAATGTGAAGGGATGGCAATGGCTGGTAATTACTCATGCTTGAAGCAAAGGGCAAGGGCTACGGTTTGTAGTAATACTTGAGATCGATTGTGGTTTTGATTTGTTTCTCAGGTCACTTTAAATGCAGGAAATGAAGCATTGTGCATACACCGATCGACAGCCGCACACCACTTGCAGAAGACGACGTGGTTCAATTATTGGATATATCAAATTAGGGTAATGGAAGGGAGACTAAAATTTTAAACCAAATCATGTAGTGGTTGATAATTGAATTATAGATAATGTAAGGGAATAAATACGGTCCTTATATAAAATATGGATGGCTTCTCTTTTATCAAAATCATGCATTTATCTATTTTAATCACTGTTTTAAAAATCTCTGCTTAGCCGTAAGCGGTTGGTCATCATCTGGATTAATTCTTAGGCTTTTGAAAATAAACTGTCTAGGCGTCTGCCTACCCCGTCTAGAGTCACCTAGGTCGAGACGCTCACTTAGACAGAAATCAATAACTTTCATTTTGTATTATATTATAATATTTTATAATCTAAATGTCATTTTATTTTACAATTTATATATTACCAATAAAATTATGTATCTTTTAAATATAAGCAAACACTTATTATACAATACATGATAAATTAATTATTTAAATCCGTCTAGTTCGTCGATGCCTCCGCCTTGACCTCGTCTAGACCACCTAACCGCCTGGACAATAGGCCCAATGACAGAACCAGTAACAAGGCTAGGGTGATTAGCATAGGAAGAATTTTAATTGTTTGAGTTTAAAAATATTAATAATTTGAATAATTTTATTATTTTTAATTATTATGATCCATCTAATAAATAAAAATTCTGAACACTAAAACTATTTTTAAGAAAAGTAAGAGTTAATAAATGTTGCCAAAAGTATTCTGAAATAAACATGGTTTTTGCAATAACTTGAATTTATTAAAGTAGTCTTAATACAACTCATGAACAATGGGTATGTACCTTTAGTAGCTGGTAACTCCCACCAATATGTCCTTTACCTTTAAATAATATTTGTTGTTTCTTGTGCTTTGCTAGTTGATGGGAATGGATCCCTTTCCCTAGTTGATGTGTATGTCTTAACTAAAACCGAAATTTAATAATATAAATTATGTCGTAAAACAGTAGATGTTTACTTAAAGAATTAAATAATAGGTCATTCCATTGTCTAAAGCTTGCTGCACACTACTCCTATTTTCTATATAAGTACAAACTTCACACAACATAAGTAAGAAGTTCATGAAAGAGGAAGAGATATAAGAGAGGAAGAGGCGATGAGATAATAGAGAGAGTTATTTTTGTACTTTCATTATTCTAAATTATAATGAAAGCATCACTGCTGTCCTGAGGACGTACTCTAGTCACACTAACTGTAAAGGAACCTCGTAAATTTTGTATCTTGTTTCATTTATTCCACTGCACACACCGTCAATTTTATAATACGTTATCAGCACGAGAAGCTCTCGTGTCAGTGGAAAGCACAACGCCACAAATCATGTTCACCTCTGTTGCCTGGAATCTCACAGATAAGAAAATCTTTTCATTTCATCTTAAAATCTTTGTACTACTGATTTTTCGAAGCAAATATATATATGTTGTTGTATGACTGTATATCATCCTTTGCAAAAACAAAAAAGTACATACTCAAAATTCGGAGAGAATCTAACCATGTAAACAGCCTCGGAACTCCAACTTGCAGACATCAGATTAAAATACTTTCTTCTTCAAAGTTGTTCGTCCGTCCAGTACCTACAACATATCAATTTTTTAGAAAATTCCAACGGTGCGATCATCGCAGATGCCTGAAATATCAAACCAGTTTCTAATTTCCGCAAAAAATTGGATAGGCACCTTATGAGTACCAAAACTCCATTTCGGTAGCTCAGATCGAAATTGTTTCTTCACAAAAGTTGTTCGATATCCTTTTATCCATATCATACTAAAATTTGAGCTAAATTTAATACTTTGATCTTCCCATAAGTTGTAGACACTCTTGACTCTAAAACTTATGGGAACCGTTTCGACTTTTTCGAAACTCACTGGAGGAGGAACACCAATTGTAACTTATTGTTACTATTAGTTCCTGAGTAACTAAAATGACTTAGAGTTGTGAAATGAAAACAAAAATAAAAAGGGCAATGGGGCCAATGCTTTGGAAAGGTACGGTTTCCAAAAAAAAAAAAAAAACTAATGAAAATGACTTTAAAACTTTGAGTTTTAACGATAAGGACAAAAAAAAAGAAAAAAAGAAACTAATGAAAATGACTTTAAAACTTTGAGTTTTAACGATAAGGACAAAATAAATGGGAAATTGAATAGTACCAGGATTGACATTTTAGTATAAAAATATGGTTTTTCGTTAAAGTGAACAGTACCTCTAGCTTTTCGTTAAAACTCTAAAAAAAAAAAAAAAGCTTTGGAAAGGTACGTCGCACCATGTGAAAGAAAACAAAAAGCAAAGGTTTTTTTATGAAATTGTGCAGCATGTGAATGAATAAGAAAATAATAATAAATAAAAAAGGTAAAAGTTTTTGGATGGTGTTACACCATCTGAAAAAAAAAAGAAGGAAAAATATATATATATTTATTTATGTGAATGATGTTGGCTTAAAATTCTTTCACAAGTTCTATTTACTTTAAAGCAATTTATTTACCATGGACGGTTTTACCGCCTACTGCTTTAAGTTTTGATTTATGTGAATGGTGCTGAATTAAAGCCATTATCACAAACTTTATTTACTTATATGCAATTTATTTACTATAACTAGAATTACCGTCTATTGCTTTAATTTATTTGTTGGAGAGGTGGAGGTAGGGGGTTAAGTGTCCCATGGCAAACCATGGATACATTGCAATGTGAAGGGATAGCAATGGCTGGTAATTACTCATACTTGAAGCAAAGGGCATAGGCTACGGTTTGTAATAATCCTTGAGATCGATTGTGGTTTTGATTTGTTTCCCAGGTCACTTTAAATGGAGGACATGAAGCACTGTGCATGCACCGATCGACAGCTGCACAACACTTGCAGAAGACGACGTGGTTCAATTATTGGATATATCAAATGAGGGTAATGGAAAGGAGGCTAAAATTTTAAACCAAATCATGTATTTGTTGATAATTGAATTATAAATAATGCAAGGGGTCCTTATATAAAATATGGATGGCTTCTCATTTTTCAAAATCATGCATATATCTATTTTAATCATTGTTCTAAAAATCTCTGTCTAGCCGTAAGCGGTTGGTTATCGTCCGGATTAATCCTTATGCTTTTAAAAATAAACTATCTAGGCGTCGTCTGCCTACCCTGGCTAGACTCACCTAGGTTGCGACGCTCACTTAGACAGAAATCAATAACTTTCATTTTGTATTATATTATAATACTTTATAATCTATATGTCATTTTATTTTGCAATTTATATATTACCAATAAAATTATGTATCTTTTAAGTATAAGTAAACACTTATTATACTATACATGATAAATTAATTACTTAAATCCGTTTAGTTCGTCTAGGTCTCCTCCTTGACCTCGCCTAGGCCACTTAACTCCCTAGGAACTAGGCCCAACGGCAGAACCATTAACAAGGCTAGGGTGGGTTCTAGCATAGAAAGAATTTTAATTGTTTGAGTTTAAAATATTAATAATTTGGACTATTTTATTATTTTTAATTGTTATAGTCCGGGTAATAAATAAAAATTCTGAACACTAAGACTATTTTTAAATGAATTAATAAATGTTGCCAAAAGTATTCTGAAATAAACATGGTTTTTGCAACAACTTGAATTTATTAAAGTAGTCTTAATACTACTCATGAATAAGGATAAGGATTGTATGTCCTTCTACTTTTCGTGCCTTTCGTACCTTACTGTTTGGTATGATCATAATTAAATTACATCAATATTTTATATTATTTTTTTATAAAGATAATAAAATAAAAATAAATAGTAATATAAAATGTTGATGTAATTTAACAGTGACCATATAAATAAAAAAACATGAAAAGATACGGAAAGTGGGAGGGCAGATATGGGTCCGTAGCTTTAGTGGCTGCCACCTTCCACCAATATGCCCTTTTGCTTTAAATATATTTGTTGTTTCCTTTGCTTTGGTAGTTGATGGGAAAGGATCCCCTTCCCAAGTTGATGCGTCTGTCTTGCTGTCTTAACTAAAACCGAAATTTAATAATGTAAATTACAAATTACACACACCATTAGAGAATAAAATATAAGAAAAACTAATAAAAAAGATTTAAAAATTTTAAGTTTTAATGATTAGGACAAAATAAAAGGTAAAGTAAATAGTACTATAATTGACTTTTTAGTGTAAAAATTTGGTATTTTGTTAAAATAAACAGTATCGAGAGCTTTTTATTAAAATTCCCTAAAATATAATTATTTCTTTGTTCTATCATAACAAAAAATTAAAGTAAGTAACGTAATTTCATCAAACAAAATTTTACTATTTTTGTTTAGAGTAATGCTATATCCACTTCAATATCTTATCTCTCTACCCACCTTATATTTCTCCTATCATAAAAAATGAAAATACACATAAACTCTATCCTCACCTACCATTATCTCCAAAAATAACCCTTGCTTAAAAAAAATTATAATTTAAAGAACAATTATTATTAAACAAAATTGTTCGAAAATCCCAAATTACAATCCGGGTTCTAATTGTGGAGGTGGAGAGGTTTATGATAAATTTTTCTTTTTTATTTTACAGAGCTTTAATGAAAAGAGTTTATACCAACTATTTTTTTAACAAAAGACTACCCATCACTATTATTTAATGAAATGAACTTGAGATTTAATGAAACGGACAAAAGCAAACATATGACAGGTCCAAAAAAATTAAATTCCGCGGGCTGAAATAAAACCCTACATGCAACATCAAATCTTTCTTCCTGCTTTGTGTCCGTAACAGAGGTTAACCCAAATCTGTTAACCCAACTTCACATTATTTACGAAATTGCCATCGAGCAGAAAACTGTCAAATAATCTCCAAAGGAGGAGAATCGTCGTGGCGGCCGACAGAGGGCAGAGGATTACCGCCCTTGATCAACCAATCGAGGGCGAAAAAGGAAGCTCCAGCGAGAATGGCGGTGCCCCAGGCGTGAGAGTACCATCTGCTGTACTGCCTGATGGCGAACTTCCACCGCTCCCGAAGCGTTGCCCCGTCTGGGATTTCCGGGTCGGGCGGGTTCGGGAAGCGGACCTTTTGGCCCGAGAAACTACTGCTGGGTTTGCTAGTATGGGCGTTGTTGTTAATCTCGGAAGGAGGAACGTTTTGAGGTGTATCGCGTTTGGGTTCGGTCATGGCTCTGGTGAGTCGGTGCCTCCGGTTTTGTTTGTGTTTCCGGCTTTGCCCAAGAGGGAAGAGTGTTCTTTTTCTCTTATATATTCCGTCGTTTGCCACCTGTTCAGGTGGCTCACTCTCGCATCTGATGAACTAGGTTGGACCGGCTAACCAATATTGACATGAATTAGTTTGTTTAGAAGTGATTTTACAATAACTAAAGTGAAAATTCAATTGAGTTTGAAAAAACACTTTAAAATGCTCCTTGCAAAACACTTTAATACTTTATGCAAAAACTACATATTTGGTGGTTCTTCAAAAACACTTATAATGCTTTTAGAACCAAAATAATTTCATTAAAAATATTTTTAATCATTTTAAAAACACTTCCAAATGAGTTATATATTAACAACATATGATCGATAACATTAATATTATCTGAAAGTGACTAAGTAATTGTAAAAATGACGTCATCCTTATCCTGAGAATCCTCAAATTGTGTCCATTTATCGTATATCCTTATCTTGGGAATCCTTAATTTGTGACCGTTAATCGTATATTGTGCTACCAATTTTCATCATGTACTATTCATATTTAATTTAAAATAAAAGTATTTAAAATGATTTCTAGCTGCACGATATATGATGAACGGACACGATCTGAGAATTCTCAGAATTCTCACAAAGAGAATCCGAAAAGGATCCTCATTCTTGCCAAGCTATACCCTTTTGAGAAGATGAACGTTTTTTGCAAGTTTACTAATTAGAGTAGCTCTTGCACCAAATAAGATTAGCATAAAACCGAATAAAATCAAAAATACAAAAAATCTTACTTTTGTAAACTGCTTTTAAAAAAAAGCCGAATAAAATTACGCCTCCAATGGATAGGCACTACAATTGTCAAATTGCCCAATGAATGTTTTACACAGTAAGTATTCCAAAAGTTACTAAAAGGTTTAAAAAATCCAATGGGTAGTTACCTGCATAATTTTTCCATTAAACAATAAAATTCTAACAGCAGCATGACTTTGTTTTGCTTCAAGTTGATCATTTGCGGGCTTCAACCTTCTTCTGTTCTTTGGCTTAAACAATTGGGAGTTGAACAATTACAGTGTTTGAAGATCCAGAACAAGAGAAATCGACACGAAAAATAGAAGAAAAAACGGAACAAAGAAACAAGCAACAAGTTGTGCTGGTCTCAGAAACATTACCAGCTTTTTCTTCTTCTCTCTTTTTAGCAGCTTCCGCCCTTTGCTCTCGTATAAGCGCTAAACGCTCTGCATGATCAACAAAATGATATCAATAAGAATTTCAAAACTATAGCTGTGAAAGTGCAAATCCAGCCCATAGGAGCCTCTTGTTCTTCTCTAAAGAACCCATATCTAACAACTTTTCAGCAGTAAAATGTGCAGCCAAAAATATTGACGGGATTGTAACTCGACAACAAAAATTACAAGGCAAGCTGCAAGCCAATCCATAAGTCAGCTAACAACCGTGTCCTGAATCAGAGAGATTCTAACATGTAGCCGATTGTATATCCCTTCATTAGTATCTCTCTCATCACCTGAATGTGTCACGTGATGAGAGAGATACTAATAGGTACTCTTTACAAACAATAATCATGACAAAATACCTAAATCTTTCCTTGCTCGTTCAGTTTTTGCATGTTCTTGCAGCCTCATATATCTCTCGCGGGCTCTCTATTTCTCCAATTCTTCTCTGAAAACAAATTTACAAAAATTGAGGATGTCAAAACCGATTAGGATAAAAGAAGAAATACGAATAGAACTTATAATCCACAGACAAACCTTTCAAGCCTTGAGAGTTCAGTTGTCCTTCCCATCTGTAGAGAAAATAACAAATATTACTCTTTCACAAAATCCACTATCAGAATTCACAGCCATTGTCAAAGTAAATTGCAGAACTTACATCAACGTCTCGAGCTTTCATGGTCTTCAGCTTTACCAAATTCGGATTTTCAATCTCAATAATCCCTTGGATCCCCTTCTTCTTCTGATAACATTATTTGGCAACACAAAAAAGAAGATTCACATTTACTACTTGCTCATTAAAACAGTATAAACCAACCAAAAAATACAAAAACTTTCGATATAGATGACAGTTCATGTTCACTAACCTCCTCATGTCCTTCGGATTCATCTCCAGACTCTTCTTCGGAACTTGCCACGAAATCTACTTCAACTTCATCACGCTCAGCTTCCCGCTAAGGAAAACAACAAATTAACTTTCTTAAACCGAAAAATCAATAGTTTCGTATCACCATATAGAATGTGAGTGTGAGAGGGACAAACCTTTGAAAAAGTCCGCGGACGGCTTGAGGTACCAGCAACTGCAAATTTATAAATACAACAACAAAGATGTCAGAATTGCTTAATTTTGACAAGAATTTTATTCACTTCTGCGAATCAAACAAACCAACCAAAACAATCAAAATTCATATCAATTACCTAAATTCAAAGTCAAATCGTTTTCATGTTCTAAAAAAATTGTAATATCAAACAAACCAACAATCAAAATTCAAATAATTTCAATTCAATCACTCATAAAACACAACTTGGTCAAACTACACCAGTACAATTTGTCAACTCAACGAGCCCAAGGGCCATAATCCTCTGTGTGGTTACCGAGAAAACCCCAAAAAGTTGGAGGGAAAGCAAAATTTAAATAACAAACTGGTTACTCAATAAATAAATAAATAGAAGAGTTTTAACGAAAATGGTCTGACACTATTCATTCTTAATCAAAAAGATATTTTGTGTATGAAATGGCCATAATGGATTAAGTTTTTTTCTCTATTTACTCTTATGCCATTATTTTATTATTGTAGCGGGGTCCACAATGATGTTGACATTTATGTCTAGAAATACATTATTTTACATGATACTATTCAACTTATGCTAATTTGCTACCAGCTCTTTATGCTTCCATCATGTTGTTGATGTTATGCAGCTCTTCTTCTGTCAAGTTGTTCCAGTATTGTTCATCGCCTTCAATTAAATATGCATCTCTTTCTCTATCTTCTTTTACTTTGTAGTACATTTTTGTTGTTTCTTCTTTGAAATTTTGAGGCTTTCAGTATGGCTGATGACTGATTCTTGTCTTACTGTAAATATACATTTCTTCTTCTTCTGCTATTAATAACATATCATATCTAAAATCCTCAAACTCATCTAAGGCTAACATTTGAATCCCTCGAAATCTTAAAATATTTTTGTATGAAGGAGTCCACATGTGTGGGGAGATAGAGGATAGTCTAAATAACTCATCATTAATCATGGCTATATGCCTAGCTTTCTCCTTGTGCATATGTGCATACCAATCTAGAGGACAAGTAATAATACTTATGCAAATTTCTTTCTATTTTTCTAGATGGTGTCTGACTTCTTTTATTCTATACAGGTATTGAGTGATAGTATCTAAGCCTTTCTTAATAGTTTGTAAATTGGATTTCATTTGGAAAATAATGCTAGTTCTAGAAACAGTTGAGAACTATTCTTTCAACCTAATCCACATTCTTTAGAAGTAATTATTTGCATAATGGCACAATCATGCATCTTTCAGACAACAAAAGTATCACTTTCCACAAAAGAATAAGAGTCGGTAGAGTTTATACTACAGTCACCGGATTGAGAGGTGTGCTGAGTCGGACATGGATAAGATACATCTACAAATACCATGACACAATTATTTTCCAGCATGAGCTGCAATTGGAAATGCCAATTTAGGTAATTCAAGTTATCAAGTTACACACTCACTGAAGTTGGAACTGAAGGAATCAGGGCCGTAATTGGAGATTGAAGAATCTGAAGTTGTGATGCAGTCATCGTGAAACAGAATGCGATCAACAAAGCTTGATTCTGTAAGAAAATGTCACTAAAGATTCGTTACAAGCACCTGGTGTGCACAAATTGAGAAGAGGCAGAAGAAGATCGATGGAATATCAAGATCAACCAAACCCTAGATTGTGAGGGTTTCAAGAAGACGAGCTGAATTGCAGTGGCAAAAACCACGATTCAGAGACGACGAATACCAAATCTTGGTGAGCGGAAGCAGACAAAAGGATCGAAAGATCACTTGTAAGCTACGAAGGCAATCAATGCAATGTTAACCAATATATGATGAAGATCTTGATGAACACAGAGAGAGAAAGAGCTCAGAACTTTAGAGAGAAAAAGACAGGGAATTTGAGGGAACTGAACATTCTTATAATGTTTTCTTAACAACCAAGTGATACATAGGAAGTAGTGTTTATACTTCTCTGAGAACAAACTTATCTAACCACCTAACTAATAAAGCTTATAATCTCAGTACAAGGGGGCACACTCTTAACCTTCAATACTTATACTCTATCAAACTTTACTGTTTTAAGCCAAGCAGCGCATGCAGCTTCTCCACAAAACTGTCAATGTAGGAGTTCTCAAGCCCTTTACTGGAAAGGAGCTCCCTCCACTTTGAATGTGTCACGTGATGAGAGAAATGCTAATAAGTTCTCTTTGCAAACAATAATCACAACGAAATACCTAAATCTTTCCTTGCTTGTTCAGTTTTTCCCTGTTCTTGCAGCCTCATATATCTCTCGCGGGCTCTCTGTTTCTCCAATTCTTCTCTGAAAACAAATGAACAAAAATTGAGGATGTCAAAACCGATTAGGATAAAAGAAGAAATACGAATAGAACTTATAATCCACGGACAAACCTTTCACGCCTTGAGAGTTCGGTTGTCCTTCCCATCTGTAGAGCAAATAACAAATATTACTCCTTCACAAAATTCACTGTCAGAATTCACAGCTATTGTCAAAGTAAATTGCAGAACTTACATCAACGTCTCGAGCTTTCACGGTCTTCGACTTTACCAAATTCGGATTTTGAATCTCAATAATCCCTTGGATCCCCTTCTTCTTCTGATAACATTAATTGCCAACACAAAAAAAAAAGATCCACATTTATTACTTACTCATTAAAATCGTATAAACCAACCAAAAAATACAAAAACTTTCTACATAGATGACAGTTCATGTTCACTAACCTCCTCATGTCCTTCGGATTCATCTCCAGACTCCTCTTCGGAACTTGCCACGAAATCTACTTCAACTTCATCACGCTCAGCTTCTCGCTAAGGAAAACAGCAAATTAACTTTCTTAAACCGAAAAGTTTCGTATCACCAATATGCGAGTGTGAGAGGGACAAACCTTTGAAAAAGTCTGCGGACGGCTTGAGGTACCAGCAACTGCAAATTTATAAATACAACAACAAAGAAGTCAAGATTGCTTAATTTTGACAAGAATTTTAATCACTTTCTGCGAATCAAACAAAAAATCCAAAACAATCAAAATTCATATCAATTACCTAAATTCAAAGTCAAATCGTTTTCATGCTCTAAAAAAATTGTAATATCAAACAAACCAACAATAAAAATTCAAATAATTTCAATTCAATCACTCATAAACACACAACATGGTCAAACAACACCAGTACAATTTGTCAATTCAACGAGCCCAAGGGCCATAATCCGCTGTTTGGTTACCGAGAAAACCCCAGAAAGTTGGAGGGAAAGCAAATTTTAAACAACAAACTGGTTACTCAATAAAATAAAAAATAAAATAAAAAGCTAAAAATTAAGGAGTGTTTGTCTTACGAAGATCTTCGGGATTGGAGAACTGCCGATGGCCGGTGGGCTTGCTCTTGTACTTCCCCCTTCCCATCGTCTGAATTCAAACAGAAGAGGAAACGGCACAGGAAAATTCCGGTTCAAACTCTGCACCAAAAAGAATCGGAAATTTTGGTGGATTATGGCAATGATTTGAGGACTGGAGTTTCGATGAAATTCGACAGTGAAATCGAAAAACCCTAGTCGATTCGTCCCAGGAATATCGAAGGACAAAGGGGTTTGTGAGCGGCGTGTTATGGAGGGAAATCCGTCTTTAACATGTACGCTGCTTTCGGTTTTATTGACTTTTACTCTGCACTTCAAAATTTTAACTGTACACTTCAAAATTTTTATATTTTAAAGAAAATTAGAATCTTACTATTTTTCTATATCATTTAGATTAAACATATATGCCTTTTTAAAATTTGATTAAAATACTTTGATCAATAGTCACCTATTATTATTATATTTTTTTAAATTAAAATAATTTTTAAATTTATCATTTTATCTGCATGATACACTCTTCATTATTTAGTAGAAATATTAGTAATTAAATTATATTTTCTCTTCTTCCATATATGTTTTTTCGATCACAGTTTTTTTTTTTTTTTTTTTCAAATAGTTGGTGATCAACATAAAAGCCCCGTGTAATTTTTTCAATTTTTCTATGAAATTATTATTATTATTTTTTTGCTGTTTTTTTTAAGTATAGTTGTTGAAGAATTATTATTAGGTACAATACATTACGTATATATTATCTGCAGGTACGTTTGAATTTACAAAAATCATTAATTGGTACGTTTATTTACAATTTTGGTACGTTTGATTTGATACATATTATTAATATTGGTGCATTATTTTTATTTTGGTACGTTTAATTTTGTACACATTGTGTATTGGTATGTTTATATTATTCTAAATCCTATTTTCTCTTAACGTACTAAAAGAAAAACTTATTTCGGTATGTTTGATTTTGTGGGATTTAAAAATATTTTAAACTATTTTAGAAAGAAAATATCTTAAATCGTATATAATTATTGTTAAATTGTAGTATTATTGTGAAAATAAATTGAATCTAACCAACTTTCTTTTTTTTTACAATGATCTCTAACGGATGAGAGTATAATCAAAATGCTAGATTATAGGAAATTTGTTACAATATAATGTGCATATAGCACGAAAATTATGACCAAAAAAATGTTTAATCAAATCATAAAAGGCATGGATGTTTGATCTTAAGATTATTCCGTACATTTTAACTCCCTTTTTTTTTTATGGACATGATTGACCACGTTAAATTCCGTACATTTTAACTCCTTTTTATTTTTATTTTTTATAGACATGATTAACCACGTTAAATTCTTAAAACCTGTAATTTGTTACCTCCATGTTAGTGAGCCTAATGTATTTTTACTGTTCACCATAAGCTTATGAAACGAATGTGATGTGGATTTAGTTATTGCATTTGTGTTTTTACATGGCAAATGAGCTTTATTCAACATCTGAGACACAACATTATTTGATGGATGTCCTAATCTACTATGCCAAGTGGATGAAAGAACAAGTTGACCAAGATGTGTTTGAGCTAGTGACGTGGATTTGGTTGTTACAGAATTGGATGAAGCAAGTGGGATGGGATATAATCCATTACTGCACAACCCTTTGTAGAGAATCCTTTATGTGGCCTTGTCCTAAATTCAGAAACAAAGTGCATCAAAGATGAGCCAACAGTTGTTGTCTAAGCAGACTTTAAGCAGTATGCATAGCCTGCATAGATGGTTGCTGAGATTGATATTGTTGGGATGACATTGAATATCCTGGCATTGAATAAGATTGACCATATGAAGATGGCATCTATGCATACTTGGACTGAGAACGAGAGCCAACATAATCGGGTCTTTTGTCATTGTAGAAACAGTACCATGCAGTATGGTTATTTTTGCCACATACATGACAACGAGATCTCTTAGGAGGTTTGGAACCACAAAACGGAGCAGTATGTCCTTCAGCATTGCATAACCGACAAGTTTGAATTGGGGGTGCAGATGAATTGCTATAGCACTGAGCTGAAAGATCTTGAGTCCTAATTAAATCCTTTCTCATAACTGACAAGTTTGAATGGTCTTGAGTCCTAATTAAATCCTTTTCCCTTTATTTCGTTGCCATAAACAGGTTTGTAACCCCCAGAAATGAAAGATGATTAACTAGAAGATTTTTGAAGCCAATTCCATTGGATGCAGAAGAAGCAGTACCAGCAACCATAGCAGAGAGAATTGTGCAGTTGAAGAGCTATCAACAAATGCTTCTTCAGCAAGCAACTGTGATCTCAACACTTTAATGCTAAAAACACTCTCAGCACCCCAAATAACACACCAAAAACTATTATATTCAGGTGGCAGACCATTCAGAGCAAGAATTACAATGTCCTCATCAGTGTAATAAACTCCCGCTGCAGTCAGATAGTCTCTGACTTCTTTTATTCTATACAGGTATTGAGTGATAGTATCTAAGCCTTTCTTAATAGTTTGTAAGTTGGATTTCATTTGGAAAATAATGCTAGTTCTAGAAACAGTTGAGAACTGTTCTTTCAACCTAATCCACATTCTTTAGAACTCGAGCTACCAATTGCACATGACATAGCAACAGGTGAAAGTGTAGAAGTAATTAATTGCATAATGGCACGATCATGCATCTTCCAGACAATAAAAGCATCACTTTCCACAAAAGAATAAGAGTCGGTAGAGTTTATACTAAAGTCACCGGATTGAGAGGTGTGCTGAGTCGGACATGGATAAGATACATCTACAAATCCCATGACACAATTATTTTCCAGCATGAGCTGCAATTGGAAGTGCCAATTTAGGTAATTCAAGTCATCAAGTTACACACTCACTGAAGTTGAAACTGAAGGAATCAGGGCCGTAACTGGAGATTGAAGAATCTGAAGTTGTGATGCAGTCACCGTCGTGAAACAGAATGCGATCAACAAAGCTTGATTCTGTAAGAAAGTGTCACTGAGGTTTCGTCACAAATACCTGGTGTGCACAAATTGAGAAGATGCAGAAGAAGACCAGTCGAATATCAAGATCAACCAAACCCTAGATTGAGAGAGTTTCAAGAAGACGAGCTGAATTGCAGTGGCAAAAACCGTGATTCAGAGAAGACGAATACCAAATCTTGGTGAGCAGAAGCAGAGAAAAGGATCGAAAGATCACTCGTAAGCTACGAAGGCAATCAATACCATGTTAACCAACATATGATGAAGATCTTGATGAACACAGAAAGAGAAAAAGGGAGGGAAATTGAGGGAACTGAATATTCTTATTATGTTTTCTTAGCAACCAAGTAATACATAGGAAGTAGTGTTTATACTTCTCTGAGAACAAACTTATCTGACCACCTAACTAATCAAGCTTATAATCTTAGTACAAGGGGGCACACTCTTAACCTTCAATACTTATACTCTATCAAACTTTACTGTTTTAAGCCAAGCAGCGCATGCAGCTTCTCCACAAAACTGTCAATGTAGGAGTTCTCAAGCCCTTTACTGGAAAGAACCTCCCTCAACTTTGCATGGTTTCTCCTCACTTCCTTCCCCACCTCGCTCTCCGCATCCATCACATCTCTCACAGCCTTGCAAACACCCTCCTTCGTAAAAACCCCATCTTCCTCTCCTTTCTCTACCTCCACTCCAACTCTCAGATCACGACCCATCACTCTTGCAATGGCTATCTGATCCGCCACGTTCGGCAGCAGAACAAGCTGGCACTCGCTCACCAGCCCCTCCATCAACGACGATGAACCACAATGCGTCACGAAGCACCCCACAGAAGGGTGCTTCAATATCAATGGTTGTTGCACCCAACCCCAACTCACAACCCCTCTTCCTTTTACCCTCCCTTCAAACCCTTCCGGCAACGCTGACTTGATCGCTTCAACTCCCATCGGCGGCTTCAGTGCAGCGAAGAAGGGTAAACCCGTGAGCTCAAAACCCAACAACAATTCTTGAAACTGATCAATTTTCAGAACGCATTCAGATCCAAATGCACAGTATATCACGCTTTTGGCTTCGAACCTTTCAAGCCATTTTGCCCACTTCACGTCCAACTCTGTAGTCGGGGTCTCTGGCACCAACGGCCCTGCGAGAAGCACCGGCTTTCTCAATTGGGTTTCAAGATAATCGCAGTACTTCCCTTCCATCTCCCTACAAGCCCTGAAAGCCGCCGCGTCGCAGTCGTTCAAGGAGATGATTTGGCGCTCGATGAATTTCTTCCCGCTGCCGAACTCCTTCAGCAGGAATGGCGCCAGCATTCGAGCTTCGTGTGCTGGTAGCTTGATTGAAGATGGTGGAAAAGATGGCGGCGGGTTGACAAGATCGTTGATAAGATCATCTTCCGTCAACACCGATTTCTCCATTAGTACTTTTCTTTCTGGGCTTCTCACATAACCCACAAATGCAGGACTAATAATGATGTAGTTTATAGATTTAATGCCTGTACCTAGCTGACGTAATAATTTTGGCAACCATGGCGTGAAGTCGAAGAAAACAAAATTAGGGTTTAGTTCACAGATTGCTTGCAGGATTGCTGGCTGAGTGAGGTCCATGGCGTCCATAAGGAGAGAGTAGGAAGGGAAAGGGACATCGTTTGTGGTTTCGGCGCCCAGCGGAAGGCCGTCGACGTGAGGGACGGTGATGGGAATGAAGGATATGAGATGAGGGTGGAGGTTTAAAGCTTGTAATTTTTGCTGGGTTTTGGTTGGTACGAAGAAGGAGATTCTGTGGCCTCTTTCGGCTAGCTTGTTGGAGAGGTGGAGGTAGGGGGTTAAGTGTCCCATGGCAAACCATGGATACATTGCAATGTGAAGGGATGGCAATGGCTGGTAATTACTCATACTTGCAGCAAAGGGCAAAGGCTACGGTTTGTGATAATACTTGAGATCGATTGTGGTTTTGATTTGTTTCCCAGGTCAATTTAAATGAAGGACATGAAGCACTGCATGCACCGATCGACAGCTGCACACCACTTGCAGAAGAAGATGTAGTGCCAAAAGCTAGTGGTTGTGGTTCTAAGCGGTCCCCGGTCTTGCATACTTGCAGAAGAAGATGCAGAGTCAAAAGCTAGTGGTTCTAAGCGGTCCCCGGTCTTGCATGGTGTTGTGATTCATTTGTTTGGATATATCATCATTTAGAATTACGGTCTAATGATATTTTTTTTTATTTGTAACCTAAAAGGTCTTAGGTTCGATTCTCGCCAAATGTGAGTTTGAATCACATTATTGCTAACTCATTATGAGGCTAAGCCTACTCCTCTTTCTTAGTATAGATAATATCGTTTTCTTTTATATAAAAAATATATATTTGGATATATCAAACGATGAATACTAACCAACCTTTTCATTTGCGTTTTTTTATTTGTCTTCCTCGCTCTTTTGCCTTTTACACTACATTTATGTATTGAGTAATGCTAAGAAAACTAAAAATAAGCAGTGGCGGATCCAGAATTTTAAATTCGGGGGGTCCCAATAATAAAGGTCAAAAAATTTATAGACAAAAATAACATTGAAAAGTTAACTATAATACATTTCATTCAAAAATCATACGTAAAACAACATTACAAACTATAAAATCCTAATTCAAGCGTCCACGACGAGGTTTCATAGTCTGAAAACATTCCATGATAAATTCATTACCAATACATGAAAAAACATCTTTCTCAATGTAAACAACTAAACTGTCACTCAACCATTGATCTCCCATTTTGTTGCGAAGTTGACCCTTAATGATATTCATAGCGGAAAATGTCCTCTCCATTGAAGCGGTTGCAACTAGTAAAACCAAAACCAATTGAACAAGCAAATATACATATGCAAATGTTTGATGCAACCCTTTCTCCACCATTTTCTTAGCAAGATCATTAATCCCCCGCAATTGAGAAAAATCATTAGCAGAACGCACAAAATGATTATAAATATCAAGTTGATCTTGAAGTGCCGATCTATCTCAATCTGTGAAATCTTTAGGATACATCTGAGTAAGGTGAACCAACTTTTCTTTATCAAAGGCTACAAATGAATCATTCGGACTCAAACATGCCAAGCAAATAAGCAATTCGGTATATAAAATGAGTATACAAACATAAAACATTTCAATAATAGACTAAAAATCGCCATCAATATCTAATATAATTCAATTGAGATTAGATTAGAATATCAAATAGTGGTGGAGTGGAGAATTAAAACAAGTGGAGGTATGATATTGTAATAGCCCGTATTTAAAATAAAAAAAAAAAGTGATTATATATGTATATATATATATACACGTGTGTGTGACATCCCGTCCCGAAATTATCGAAAACGTACGTGTGAAAAGACGTTTTTTCCCTTAGTTCGTTTCGTTTACGTTTATTGGTTGTTTGTTGGTGTGTTGGCATGTGTTGGGCCACACACACACACTCTCACTCTCACTGTCTCTCTGTCCCTTTCCCTGTCTCTCTCCCGTGCTCCCTTTCCCCTTCCTTTTCACCATAAACGTACGGACACACACAAACACACTCAACCACTTGCAGATCGAGGGAACCAAGACTACCTTCGTGCTCGTGAGGCTGAGAGGAGTCCAGTGGTACCATTTTCAGGTAAGGTTATCGCCGTTTTCACGTCGATTCGACGAGGTCCGTTTTAGTTACTATTCATGCAAAAATAATCTAGCACGTTTTTGGGATTTTGAAGCTCGTAGTTGACTTGGTGAGGTCCCAAGGAGCCTCAGAGTGCTTCGTTCGAAGAGTTTTGACGTCGGAATAGCCTGGTTCGAAGTTAGCCGGTTTTAGTTTGTGTGGACAGGTAAGATCTCGTGATTTTTAGGCCTTAAAAGTGTTATATCGTTGTTCTACTAGTTCTAGGCTTCAATTTGGTGCAAGAATCGTGGAAAATGGTTGAGAAACGAGAGAGAAAACGAAGTTAGAAGTTTTTCCAGTTTCCGGCGCCGGCGACGTCGCCGGAGAAGGTGACGGAATATTCCGTCAATTCTGACGGAATATTCCTGACGCCGTTAACGAAATCTGTCAAAACTGACGGAATATTCCTAATGGCGTCAGTTGACGCCGTCAGCGTGCCAGGCACGTGCCTGCGCGTGGCCGGCGCGTGCGGCGGTGGAAAATTTTTCTAAAAATTTGGGTGTGATCCTGAGGTTGTGTAGAGCACGTTGGTATATTTAATTGTCCATTTTGAGCAATGTATGAGAAGTTATTATGAAAGGGAGGTTATGTGCTTTAAAATTAACGTTTTTATAGTATTTTCGCATATAGGTGAGACGTATCCCGAGGACGAGCGTGGTCACTCGAGGCAGGGGGGTTACGACCCTTCCACATACCAGTGAGTGGGCTTTTGTTTTTCGTATATACCTATATACATATAATTCCCAGAGATTTATATAAATGCTTATTCGTTATATGCCATTCCTTTTATATTATTGGTTATTATGCATGATTAGTTGCATATACGTTTATTATATATTCAATTACATGTTTATACATATATATATAATGGTGCTGTGGAGGCACAGATAAGTGCCAGGTAAGCGTTATTTAATATTTGCATTAAATAGTGGTTAGAGATGCTTAGAGAGCTCATAACCTGCACCCCCGGTGTTAGTGCTCCCGCCCAGAGTAGGGCACAGTCCTTCACGTGTTGTTCACCTTCCGCACCACACGCTCAGCTTGGATCCAAGTTAGGTGCACAGTCCTGTCGTACAAACCACTATAGGTGGTTCCGACTCGTAGGTGACCCGCGATTATTCGCACAGCCTTCACGTGATCGTAGCACTAGAACATTTATATGTATTACACCCAAGCCTATCGTACAGACCACTTTAGGTGGTTCCGACTCGTGGGCAGGTTTAGTTATTGAGATTGAGATTTGAGCTCTAGATTCAGCCGTACGGGTCACTTTAGGTGACTCCGGCTGCCAGTGTTATGTTATTGATGTGATTGGTACCTGAGCACTTGCATTTCATTCTGAGGTTCCGACATGGCATATCCTTGAGCATGATTGGCATAATTATTGTATACGTACATATGTTTATTTTCTGGGAAGTATACAGGTTTTACGGCGAGGGGTTAGAATGTATTTTACTAAATGGTTTTCAAAGAGCTTTGTTTTTGCCCACTCACGCTTTTGTTTTGCGCCCCTCCAGGTTCTAGTTGCTTAGCAGGTTCGATGGTTTTCCCAAAGGGCTTCCAGGCAATTCTGACAGACACTCACCAATGTAGGGTCACCTTCAAGTGCACTGTTGTCCCATCATTTTAATTTGGACTGCTGTAGACTTATTGCTCTGAACTTAGCGTCTCACTTACGCTAGCACTTATTACTTTGACCTTATGTATGCTAGTTTTTTTAATTATTCGTACTTTTATATTACTATTCTATTAGCTTCCGCACAGTGCACATGGTTACGTCACCTTCGCGTGACGGACAGCACGCCCTGATCCTGGTCGGGGTGTGTCATGTGTATGTGGGTAATTTTTTTTTTATGTAATGATTTTATTATATTTATTTTATGCAATAACCTACTTTCGATATATAAAATAGTTTCAATGTAAAATCCTTTTTTTGCTACAAGATTATTTCAAAAGCTAGCTATTTCATGTTCATAAGTAATTAGAGATATTTTTAGTTTGAATTGGAGAAGGGAGATTAAACGAGTTTGGTTTGATTTTCCTCACAAAGGGCCGAGAGTTTGAGGTTGGACTAAATGAGTAGTTTTGTTTTGTTATTTTTCTCTCAAAGATGAGGTGGAGAGTTTGTAACATTAGGAGCTAATGATTTGGTGATTACTCACCACTGTAAATGTGGAGTGGAAGTCTATATAGCATACGTGCATGTATCTAAGTGCATGAGTTTGGCTTTATTTTCTCACAAAAGCTAAGTAGAGTTTTGCCAATCATTAGAGAATAAAGAGAAGGGGTTAGTCACCACTCTAGATAGGTTAAGGTGGAAGTTGGTAATTAATAGAAGCTAATAATTAGGGTGTAGATGTGACATCCCACATCGCCCAAGGGAGTGATCCTTATATGTATATTCTCATATTTACCTAACACGAGACATTTTGGGAGCTCACTGGCTTCGAATTCCATGGGAACTCCGAAGTTAAGCGAGTAGCGCGCGAGAGTACTCCCATGATGGGTGACCCAGTAGGAAGTTCTCGTGTGAGTTCCCAGAAACAAAACCGTGAGGGTGTGCTGGGGGCCCAAAGAATACTTTTCCCTCACTAGAATGAAATGTGCTAACTTAGTAAGTCGATCAACAATCACCCAAATGCCGTCAAAACCATTATGTGTACGCGGAAGCTTATACACAAAATCCATAGTAATGTTTTCCCATTTCCACTCTAGAACGGGAAGCGGCTGCAAAAATCCAAACGGCTTCTTCCTTTCAGCTTTAACTTGTTGGCAAATGGCGCACCTACTCACATACTCAGCTATCTCCTTCTTCATACCCGGCCAATAATAAAATGGTCGAATGGTATGATACATTTTAGTAGCTTCTGGATGTATAGCATAAGCCAAGATATGTGCTTCATCGAGAATTGATTTCTTTAAATCCAAATTATTAGGCACAAACATCGTACTCTCCTGCATAAGTATGTCATCCGATTCATGAACTCTGAGGTCTTTCCTCTTCCCCCTGATTCCTAGCTTGAATTATTTCTTGAGTTTCTTCATCAACCATCTAGGCTTCAAGTACTCAATCAAAGAACAACCGAGGATACAAATCTCTCATCCGATCCTTAGTCTCCCAAGTAGCCTCCTCCGCTGAATGATTCCTTCACAAAACTTTCACCAAATTCACAGTCTTGTTCCTCAGAACCTTTTCCTTCCAATACAGAATCGTTACTGGTTCCTCATCATAAGTCAAATCCAGATTAATTTCCAATGGTTGAGGAGGTATCACATGTGACGGATTCGCAACATAATGACAAAGCATGGACACGTGAAAAACATTATGCACTTTAGCCATCTCAGAAAGCAACTCAAGCCAGTAAGCCACATCGCCTAAGGGAGTGATCCTTATATGTATATTCTCATCTCTACCTAACATGAGGCCTTTTGGGAGCTCATTGGTTTCGGGTTTCGTAGGAACTCTGAAGTTAAGCGAGAAGGGGGCTAGAGCAATCCCATAATGGGTGACCCACTGGGAAGTTGCTCGTGAATTCCTAAAAACAAAACTGTGAGGGAATGGTAAGCCCAAAGCGGACAATATTGTGCTACGGTGGTAGAGCAGGCCAGGGCAGTGATCCACCCCGGGCCGGGATATGACAATTTGGCATCAGAGCCTAACCCTGGCCGTGGTGTGCCGACGAGGACGTCGAGCCCCTAAGGGGGGTGGATTGTGACATCCCACATTGCCCAGGGGAGTGATTCTTATATGTATATTCCCATCCATACCTAGCACAAGGCCTTTTAGGAGTTCACTGACTTCGGGTTTTATAGGAACTCCAAAGTTAAGCGAGAATGGGGCTAGAACAATCCCATGATGGGTGACCCATTGGGAAGTTGCTCGTAAGTTCCCAAAAACAAAACCGTGAGGGAATGGTAAACCTAAAACGGACAATATCGTGCTACGATGGTGGAGCGGGCCCGGGAAGTGACCTGTCCCGAGCTGGGATATGATAATTTAATTGTGACATCCCACATTGCCCAGGGGAGTGATCCTTATATGTATATTCTCATATTTACCTACCAAGAGGCATTTTGGGAGCTCACTGGCTTCGAGTTTCGTAGGAACTCCAAAATTAAGCGAGAAAAGGGCTAGAGTAATCCTATGATGGGTGACCCACTGGAAAATTACTCGTGTGAGTTCCCAAAAACAAAACCGTGAGGGAATGGTAAACCCAAAGAGGACAATATGGTACTACGGTGGTGAAGCGAGCTCGGGAAGTGATCCGTCCCGGGCCGGGATATGACAATTTGGTATCAGAGCCTAACCCTAGCCGTGGTGTGCCGATGAGGACGTCAGGCTCCTAGAGAGGATGGAAGAGTAAATTGTTACATCCAGGCCCGAGCAGAACCACTTCTTTGGCCCGACTCCACCGTAGCACGATATTATTCGCTTTGGGCCCCCAGCACACCCTCAAGGTTTTGTTTCTGGGAACTCACACGAGAACTTCCCAGTGGGTCACCCATCATGGGAGTGCTCTCGTGTGTTAGTCGCTTAACTTCAGAGTTCTTATGGAATCCGAAGCCAATGAGCTCCCAAAAGGCCTCGTGCTAGATAGAGATGGGAATATTCATATAAGGATCACTCCCCTGGGCGATGTGGGATGTCACAATCTACCCCCCTTAGGGGCCCGACGTCCTCGTCGGCACACACGCAACCAAAGTTAGGCTCTGATACCAAATTATCACATCCCCGTCCGGGCGGAACCACTTCCCGAGCTCGACTCCACTGTAGCACGATATTGTCCACTTTGGGCCCCTAGCACACCCTCAAGGTTTTGTTTCTGGGAACTCATATGAGAACTTCCTACTGGGTCACCCATCATGGGAGTGCTCTCGCGCGCTACTCGCTTAACTTAGGAGTTCCCATGGAATCCGAAGCCAGTGAGCTCCCAAAAGGCCTTGTGCTAGGTAGAGATGAGAATATACATATAAGGATCACTCCCCTGGGCGATGTGGGATGTCATAGTGGAGGTGGAAAGCCTTTGGCTTATATGTGTGTCTAGATGTTGAGTTTGGTTTGATATTTTTACCAAGTAGGAGTGAGTTGGCAAGTTGAGTTAATGTAGAGAGATTACTCACCCCTAAACATTAGAAAGGTGTGAGTCTATAAAGAGCCATAGACTAGGTATGTGTATGTATTGGTATGCATGTGGCAATATGTTGTTATTGTTTTAGAGTCCTTACTTACTAGCCTAGGGGAATTTCAATTAATTGTCTATATTCTCTCTTCAATGCTTCAATATATCATTCCAAATTTTCCAATGAGGTAAGAACGGGTGGGATGCATATCCCTTATACTTTGAACGTGGCTTTTGAGTGTTTATTCACCTTGCATGATATTGATTAACTTCACATGTGTTTTGTTATTGGACCATATATCATGGTTGATAATTGGTGAGGATTCATTCCCCAAAGTGTTTGGACGTGGCCTTTGGGTGCAAGGAACATCTTGCATATAATCCGTAGTTCATAATTAGCTTCACACTTGTGGTTTTTCTATTGGACCACATTTCATTGCTAAAGATTAGGATAACATTTGTTGTATTGTGATTGGAGCACATTTCATGGTGATGATTAGGTTAACAATTGGTGTGTTTCTATTGGAACACATTTTATGATTGGTACAACACTTGCTTTCTTTCTATTGGCACACTTGTGGAGATTCTTTGGAAAGGAAGATGCAATACAATCTCTATAAAGGAAGGAGCACTCACCAAACGGAAGACATAAAGAGAAGAGAGAGGAGGAAAAGGAAGAAAAAGAACAACTCTAATAAAAAGCCATCATCCCTTTTATATTACTCAATTACCTTTCTTTTACATATTGTTAAGGCTTTAAGCCATCTCTCATTGTATTTGTAAAGTCCCTTATATATATAGTGAAATACAATGAAAGCAAACTTCAGTGGATGTAGTCGATTTGGCAAACCACTTAAATCTTATGTTGTTTATGCATTTACATGAGAAGTACTTCCAACAAACCATCAAAAATCTTCATTTATTTTCCCTTGAGAATGATGTACAAAAGTGTGAGACAAAACCCAGAAAATACATGAGACCTTACCCAACAAATCTCTCCATCAAACTACCATCATTCTCATCTATCAAAAGAAAATTATCCAAAAACTAGAAAATTCGTACAAACCAAAACACTAACATCCATAGATTATATTTTAGTACTTTCTTCATGAGAGTTGTTTGTCTGTCTCTCTATCATGATATATCAAAATTCAGGAAAATCTAACGGTCCGATCTTCCAATATGTTTAAAATACCAACTCAATCTTTAATCCCCTAGAAAAATGGATAGCCATGTTATGAGTACCAAAACCCTATTTTTTGTAGCTCGGATCGAAACACTTCCTTCACAAAAGTTGTTCCTTGTCATCTCTCCTCTATAACATATCCAAAAACCAGGACAATCTAATCTATGTGCTGACTTATATCCCAGTTCGAACAGCTGATAGTTTCAGCTATATTAAAGAAGTAGAAGTGGTGGGCTAAAATAAAAATGAAAGATGATGTTTGGAAAACGAAAAGCTAGAAACATGATTCCATGCCTTGTGGCCTTTGAGACATATATTGCACTGTAACAATTATTTTCTCTAACATGGATGTCTATTCTTTTCTAATAAAAACACGTTGCCCGACCAAGATGGACGAGATGTTGGAAAAACATATATGGAGCGGTCAGCGAGCAACGCTTTATATGATGGATTATAAATTATTACTTTGTTATTAATATTATGATTGATACTAATCAATTTGATTTATGTTGAAGCTTGCAAGCTTGTAAGATAAAGTGTAAGTATTGATATCTATGTGAACATGGCATATACATATGCATTGCAAAGCAAGACAAGAGTTGTGTTGTGTCAAGTGCTCACTTGTGTAAAGTATCTAAGTTGTGAGGATATTCAAGGGCTGAAGTTTGCCTTGAATAGAAAATAATGATCCTTGTATATGTCAAGCGTAGGGTGCAAGGCTTGAGTATACAAATTGGTTGATTATAAAAATAATGAAATCTTGTATATGTCAGGCGTAGGGTGCAGGGCTTGAATATACAATTGGGCGTCGGGGGAAGTGCCTGTTTAATAAAGTGGAAACTGAGAGTTTAATTACAAAAATTGGGTTTAAGGGATGAACAGAAGTTACCTCATACTCTAAAGTACTTTGAGCCAAGTGGTATAAGCATTGTTACATCCCACATCGCCCAGGGGAGTGGATCTTGTAAGGCTTATATGTATATTCTCATCCCTACCTAGCACGAGGCCTTTTGGGAGCTCACTGGCTTCGGGTTCCATGAAAACTCTGAAGTTAAGCGAGTTGGAAGCGAGAGCATTCCCATGATAGGTGACCTACTGAGAAGTTCTCGTATGAGTTCCCAGAAACAAAACCGTGAGGGTGTAGTCGGGGCCCAAAGCGGACAATATTGTGCTATGGTGGAGTCGAGTCTGGGGTGTGGTGGGGGCCCGGGCCAGGATGTGACAATTTGGTATTAGAGCCAATCCCTGGCCGAAAGTGTGCCGACAAGGACGTCAGGCCCCTAAGGGGGGTGGATTGTTACATCCCACATAGCCCAGGGGAGTGGATATTGTAAGCCTTATATGTATATTTTCATCCCTACCTAGCACGAGGCCTTTTGGGAGCTCACTGGCTTCGAGTTCTATGGGAACTCCGAAGTTAAGCGAGTTAGGGGCGAGAGCATTCCCATGATGGGTGACCCACTAGGAAGTTCTCGTGTGAGTTCCCAGAAACAAAACCGTAAGGGTGTAGTCGGGGCCCAAAACGGACAATATCGTGTTATGGTGGAGTCGAGCCCGAGGTGTGGTGAGGGCCCGGGCCAGGATATGACAAGAATGGTATGGGACGTGCAGGCTTGGGTGTCTTAGGTATGTGTTGACGGGATTAGAAGGGAGTGAGTACATTCATCCATCTCATCTGCATATGTTTCATGCACTTGAAATAAGTGTTACAATTGAATTATTATTTTAGTTGGTACTTTTGTATGAATTAATTTTGTATATTAATATTTTATTTCTGATGCGTATTCGAAAAATTTTATATGTTGTACGGTGAAATTGTTGTAATTAAATTTTATTTTCCACCATATCTTGGTTGTAGAATTGATTTCTATAATTAAGATAAGGCTCACATCCTAGCTCGTGAATAGTCTTTATTCACACCTTAGCTCATGAATAGTCTTTATTTGCGGGTCGGGGCGACACAGATATTGGAGTAATGTAATTATAATATGAGATTGGGTGGGATTAGAAATTTAGGGTTTTGAAATGGGGGGAAAGAGGGAACCAAAGAATGGGGAATTAGGGAAAAAGCAGCAGGGAAAGAAGGAACTATGGGGAAATGTGTGGGGCTGGGCTTTAAAATTAACAATTGGCCAAAACACTGCTGTTTTTTGGACCAATTGTTAAAAGAGTCCTTATTTTCTTTCTTCTCCCTGGCTGTCTTCTCCTCTGCTACAACCTGCAACCTGCACAGCAGCACATACCTCGTGTTCGAGTATGAGAGGTCTCCCAGAAGATTTCTAGTTGTGATTTAGGGTCGCTGAAGGGTCCTGGGACCTCTCAGGTCCCTCTGTAGATCCGCCACTGGGAATAAATACGTTTATCAACGTTTAAGTAATAAATCAATCATCAACTTTCATGTCCTTTAGTTTTCAAACATTTGTCTTCAAATTTACTCTTCCTAGCATTACCCTTATAGATATTTAATTTGTGGAGAATTGTATTCTTCTATTTCTCAAGGAAACTGTTATTAGCATTCTAAAAATCTCATTTGGCACTCCAAACTTTCTATTATTAGAAAGAAAAATATACTTGTGAAGAGTGTAAAATGACATTTTTGAAGTGCTAATAAGAGTTCCCTTTCTCAATATGCCTCTAATTAATGTTTCAGATTTTAACCAAACAATTATAACTTCTCTTTTTTTATTAAAAAACTAGCATATGGGCACACACAAAGTGTGTGAGAAAATTTTTTACTTTTGTTTTTGAAATAGAAGGAGAGAGAAATATAGTGATAGAGAATGTGGGAGTGGGAAGTTTTTTATTTTTTTTTTATTTTTTTTAATTAGAGATATGTTAGGATTACATGTAGGTGAGTCCTTGAAAAAAAACAACAGCAAAATTTGGTTGTGTGAAATTACATTTCTACTCCATATTTCTTATTCATGTTCTATTTTAATTAGAGGGTTAAAGTGGTGATTTCATAGAGTTTTGGATGACAATGAGTGTTTTATTAATTAGTTTTATTAAAAAAAAAAAAAAAAAACCTAGCATATAGGCACACACAAAGTGTGTGAGAAAATTTTTAATTTTGTTTTTGAAATAGAAGGAGAGAGAAATAGAGTGATAGAGAATGTGGGAGTGGGAATTTTTTTTTTTTTAATTAGAGATATGTTAGGATTACATGTATGTGTGTCTTTGAAAAAAAAACAGCAAAATTTGGTTGTGTGAAATTACATTTTTGTCTCATATTTCTTATTCATGTTCTGTTTTAATTAGAGGTTTAAACTGGTGATTTCATAGGATTTTGGTTAACAATTAGTGTTTTATTAATTAGTTTGGATAATAAACATTTCTTATTTGTTTTAGAATTTTATTTTATTTTAAAAGGTCATGTTTTTAAGCTCTTGATGGAGTCGTGGTTTCCTTCTTCCCCTTTTTTTATAATTTATTTTTGACGGTTTTTTTTTTTTTTTTTTATTTGCTTTGCTATCTATCGAGAAATTTTAGTTTCCACAAAAAATAATATATAAGGTCACTGCCTACTGTTTACCAATATTCAAGCATTATAATTTATAAGCATCATACTTTTGTAAAGCCATTTGCGCAAATTGTTATACAAAGAAAGCAATTAAACAAAGTTAAACAATTGAAAAAAAAATCTTATATCAGCATTTTATTTTCCACTTTGAAATCTCATTTGCCATTTTCTTTTCTTCTTCTTTCTTTTTTTTTTTTTTTTTTTTTTTTTTTTGTATACCAATTCTCGGTTAACTTTGGCCTCCTATTAGAATAATGCATTTGAAAAAAGAACAAGGACAACTTTTTTTTTTTTTTTTTTTGAGAAAATAAAATTGAAGGACAACTCTAGCGAGAGCTTCAAAACAAAAATTATTTAAACAAAAAAAATCCATAAAATATTAGAAATGTTTAAAAGGTAATGTTTTAATAAAAATGAGAAGCAACAATTCTTTAGTTAAAATATGAAATATTAATTAGGGGGAAATTAGGAAAGAGAAAATAAAAATTTTCTACACATTAAATGCATGTGTAAGTTGATTTCACATGGCATGAATTGAGTGGAAAAGACAAGTTGGAAAAGGAAAATGAGAAAGGTAGCTAGCATTAGTACAAATAGATTGTATAAATAACATTTTTGTAGCAAATTATATGAAGTAAAATATTTCTACCGTTGAAATTTGTTTCTTACCGCAATTGGAAGCAGCACTAATTGGCACTCACTCACTAGCGACTCCGATAAAGACCCCGAACCACAATGCGTCACAAAGGACCCCACTTAAGATCATCTATAATGAAGAGGGTTAAAGGTTCAAAAGCAAACAAATGACATGATTTGTCCAAAAACTCATCTTCAACCGCAGACAAACCTATAGAATCCACTAGACTATTATTTGGCCAAATGGGCATTGGGCTGGCCAAATGTAACTCCCTTCTTAGTCCTTTTTTTCGAGTTCAACTCATCTGTTACAATAATTAATTTAAATTCAACGGCTAGATTTAAAAACATTCAAATGTAATTTAATTTAATTAACTCATAATTTAAAGTATAAAATTGAAACTAATAATTTATTGAAGGGGCTATATTTAACCCCTTCAATTGGAGATAATATGAGTATGGTCTGACACTATTTATTTAAAAATAATATTTTGCAAGGCTATAATTCTAGACGAGGCTAATCTCTTTCGGTTGAAGATGGCCTAAGGATTTCTCATAAGACTCTTCCAGAACCGAAGAAACCTGTTTTTCAGATGCCCATGGCAGACGGAGGGAGAAGACGGCAGAGGCTGATGGCAGACGGACGGAGAAGACGGCGGAGGCTCCTCCAAATTCAGAAGTGTCACATGACTATGAAAGTTCGTAAAGGCTTTCAAATGCAGTTGGTCCGCAAACTTAATGGGAATGCAAAGTTGGCCCGCCAAATTTCCCTCTTGTACAACTGAATTTTTTTTATTTTTTTATTTTTTTTTTTCTATTGAGCTTCAGCAAGTTAATTGTTTTTTTTACCTTGACATCTTGCAATTATATTGCAACAAAAATACAAACCAGACGAAAGTTGATAGGCAATGTAACCTAACTTTTACTGTAAACCCTTAAAACTCTAAACCACAGGTGCAAAACCGCATGGAGTGCCGAGTGCCAGTGGCATCGCCAAGATGTGCACTAATTCTCTTCGCTAGCCGTAAGCAATTATCGAACTGGCCTGGCCAAAGCAAAGCAGCCATCTGGTTTTACTGACATTAATAACTCTATGAGAGCGACCTTAATGTGGGCACTGCAATGACAATGAGTATGGTCCCTATATTAAATATGGATGTCGGTGGTTTCTCATCTATCAAAATCATGCATTTATCTATTTAATCATTGTTCTAAAAATTTATGCCGATGTGCTAGGTTGCTGGTCACCGATCTGATTAATTTTTAGGTATTTGTAAATTAAAAAATGACGACAAAACCTGTTTAGGCGACCGCTTAAACCGCCTAGGCGTCCGCCTACTATGCCTAGATCGCAATTCTCACTTTGACAAAAAATAGATAACTTTCATTTTTGTATTATATTTTTGTAGACATCGAAATTTTGGTGAAATAAGTATTCACCAACACATTAAAGTTTCAACATGCCAAGGCATACGTGATATACGCCATGCATACACAAGTTGTACACATGGATGTGACTCATCAAAATCGGATGAGTTATCAAGAAGGACATGTGTCAACACTTGGTGGAAATGAATTATTTGATTTTAATTTAATTAAATCAAATGTTGATTGATGGAGTCAAATTACGAACTGGCTCACAAATCGAGTCTTGGTTCTTTCATCAATTAATCAAACCCACAATCAAGGTCAAATCCATCCGTAGGCAAGACTTGAAGAGTCTATAAATACGAAGTTTCAAGATAAAGAAAGGATTCAAAAATCATTTCATGCCCAGATGCTGAAGTTTTGAAACTTTGAACCTCTCAAGCACTCAAAATCCCCAAACACTCAAGAAGATTCGGAAATCTATAAATACGGGTTTAATTGCTCATTGTAATTAGAGTGAGTAATAAGATTTACTTAAATAATTAGAATTTTGTGACATATATTGTAAATATGTTATAATAATTGGTTATATATTTGTCTACATGGTAGTGTATTTGAAATTTGAGTTTTATTTGAATGTTTAAAATTTAACGGATTTTTTGTTTGGAAAATAGGAGTTCAAAGGCCTATTTCTAAAGAACCCTAGTTCTAATTCTCAATTACATTCACAACTATATCGAAGTTACATGCTTTCTAATACAAACACAAATTGGATACATATTACGTACTCGCTAGTAGGGTGGTTCGGTATGGGATCCCAAACCAAAAATGGGATCCCAAATCCCAAACCGATTTTTTTCGGGACAGAGTTTTGAAAACCAAAACCGAACTGAAATGAAGGTATTCCCGAATTTCGAGATTCCCGAAATCTTTTCGGGATTTCGGTATGGTTCGGGATTCATCAACCTCCCACTTTCCCTGCCAGCCCACACGGCCACACCTCATCATAGATTCGTCGACCTTCTCACCCCCATCTCCATCCCTCGCATTCCTGGGCTTGTCTTTGCTGCCTTCGGGAGTTGGAGGGCTTTGCGAAGTGCATCGAACAGAATCAGGTATCGACCATCATCAATGTGTGAGCTTTTCCATGTCTTGCCAAATGAAATCGCCATCAGAGGATTGGTACCAAAATTTTCGGGATTTTCGGTTCAGAATTTTTTCGGTTTGGGATCGGATTTTTTGGGATTTTTTTTCCAGCCCTACTCACTAGTGAGGTCTAGACTATGTTACGGGGGTTCCGTCTATCCGGATGATACGGGCAGGCCGGTTCCATCTTGGAAATTCACCTATTTGTATGTAATTTGAGTTTAAAGTTTCTAGCATGTAATGGGGTTTAAAAGTTGTTTATGCAAACTATTTTTTGATTTTCTACCTTTCTAAGCCTTATAACAAACCTTCTATTTTACCATATAAGTCTTATGATGTCAATAACCATTTGATTTTTGTAAACCAATTCTTTTTATTTGTTGGTTCATATAAAACAAGATCTGCACTCTCAAGTGGTCCTAATGTTCACCAACCTATGTATTATTATTTGAATGTGTTTAACTTTTAAGATTTATGTTTATCTACCAAACAAATTTCATAATTTAAATTCATTCAACCGTAATAAATAAGATGATGAACAAAAATATTTTCTAAGTTATTAATGATTGGGCCTGGAAGTCGGCCCACTGCCGATTGGACCCAAACTACAAAAACACCACACGGCATCGTTTTGATTCCCGCTTGAACTGCTTCGTTCTCCTGGTACAATTAAAGCGTCTCTTATCAGTCTGGTCGTAAGAACACCATTTTTAGCAATAAATCCAAAATCTGCAGAGAGAGAACAAGTTTCCAAGTGGACTCGTTCTTCACCGATTTCCGTAAGATTTCGCCTTTCTCTGTTATATTTTATCGTTTTTCTGGGATTTGATTGATGTTCGTTTCTGCATGTTTACAAATTGCACCTGTTTGGTTCCCGAGAAAACGAAGAGGAAAAAGAAAATGTAGTTTTCTTACGTATCCTATAAATTTTGGGTAAATATTATTCAAAATTTGAAAATGGAAAATTTATCAGATTCTTGTTCGGCTGTGAATAAAACTAGAAAAATAAATTAATTTTGAGAATGATCGTATGATTTTTTTTCGTTTCTATTTCTTTTTTGAAACTCCGGTAGGTTTATCTAATATTGTCTGTCCGAAGCCCGGATAAAGGAGGAGGGGGAGGGTGTCAGTTAGTCAACAGCCGGCACTGTCATCTTACGTTAAATCCTTATGATAATAAATCTTAAATGAATAGGAAGACTTTTGGAAGAGGCTCTAAGAAAAAACTTAGAGTATTAGATTTATCGGAAGACGTGACACAAATCCAAGCGCAATGGAATTCTTGAATTCATAAAATGTTTTGTTGTTGTTATTTTTTTTTTCTGAACGGTAAATCTGGTAGTCTAGGTTAAAATGTGTTTAGGAATTTGGGGCATCACATTTGGTTTATTACCAATGCTTTGATTTTTTTTTAAATGGGGGATTTTTGCGTGGAAAGAGAATTTAAAAAAAGATATAAAGTACGTGAAGCTAACGGAAAACTTTATGCAAAACTAAGTGTAGTGGCGTTCTAGAATTCATACAGCAGACTCCACAAAACGGGATAAAACTTGGTTTTTGTTCTTGTTGTGGTGGATTTTTGCGTGCATGCTTTTGCGGGTAAATAGCAGATAATTTGATTATTTGTTCATAATTTATGATATTCTCTTTATTTATTTATTTTATATTTAATTATTTGAATGGGATTATGCTTTGCCATTGTACAATGCTGAGATGCTTGTTTGTGAATCCCAAATTCCTTTTATTCAGAACGAAATTTGCTATTCGGGAACATTCTTGTTGCGACCTTTAATGAGGAGATACTGATGTTGCAGAAAACATTTTGAGCAATGGGGAAGAGGAAGTCATCGGCAAAACCGCCTCCTAAGAAGCGTTGAATGCCGCATGTGAGTGCCTCTGTTTGATTTCGTGTCTGGTATTTTGAGTTCTCTTAACCATCTGAAGAGGAATCCATAACCCGGAACTAGTTCTAGGAGACCTTACTGAATGTTAGGTTCTGCAGTTTTTTTAGTCTTGTAACTTGCTTTTATCGTTTATCTTCGCTTCACCGACATGAAGAACTCGATTGGGGAAGCTTCTTGTAGAATATGCCAAGAAAGCTTCAGCACCACCATCACAGGTCTGTGCAAAACTTGGTCCCTTGATTTGAAACTTATATCCCCTTTCGTTCGAGACTTGGGAGTTGAATTTTAACTGGATGACATTTGTCAGTGGAGATTCGGGTTAGCAAGAAAAAAAATATTAACGTAGGAACGAAGTTACAGGATGGTTTGGCCGCCTTTGACCGCTGATTCGCTTGTGATGGCCTTCAACTCTTCATCTGCCCTCGAAATTAGGTTGTTATGAAAATGTCATTTCTCAGGAATTTATGCGTTTCTTTTATTGCTTTCATCTAATTCCGATTTCCTCTCTGTTTGCAGCTTTATGTGAACCGATAGACGTATAAGTAAATTATTTCCCTCTATTTCTCTTTTTTCTCCGAACCCTATGTCTATCACCAAAGGGTAATCCCCTGGTCACATGCGCGCGCACGCATTTATGTGAGAGTTGCAACTCCGCAGCTACTTTTATTCATGACGAAAGTTGTAACTTTGCAGCTACAGCGAATGGACTGATGAATGCGAGCGAGTTAACAACGTCGAAGATGATGGCGATGCTTAGGAGGAAGACCTGATGCCTAGAAATCAATAGTAGTTCTGAGTAGTTCCAAATAATTACCAAACCATGCTTGTTAAGCAAGTTTTAAAGATTTCAACGAAGACGTGATGTGAACATCTGACTTTGTAACTTTTATGTGTTAGTTATTTATGCACTTAGGATGGTCACCCACGAGGAAAGTGATTTTACACGCTCGGGCAACTGTCACGAAGCATGTCCCGTGGACCCGACCTGGTTAGGCAGTCTTGTCGAAGTTTCTCTTATCTGATGGATGAACCGTTAATGCTGTGGATATAAAGTAAAGAGAAATATTATATGGAAGTAATTGCCTAATGAATTATTGTAAAATCAGCATTTACAAATTTCCGAGGGATGGTTTTAAACACATACAAACAACATAGAAACTGCATAATTAGACAGATATATTATATACCCAAGAAGACGACATGCCGTCTGAACAAAAGTTTAATGCCCAAATACAGTATAATTGGTGGCAAATGGTGATCATTTCATCCATCCAATTCCACCCTTCGTCATATCACAATTAGTTTATAAAAATGCAGTGCGACGAAGTGACGAAGTTAGAGTATGCTCGAGCGTCGGCGGCATTCCGTGCAACGAGCTATTCGCGCTGTGTATATAGAGCAAAAAATGTGCTTGACTTCATAGTAGAAATGCATGATCCCGCCACACTACGTAATGTAAACTGAAAATTAAGGATTGGCATGCACCTTACTCCAGCCCATCAAAGTTCTTTGGTTAGGTTAGGTAATAGCCGTTGACGTCGTCAAGAAGGTAGTCGTACGGTGCACCTGATCCGTAGTCAAAAGTCGCATTTGTCGTTGCCCCTCGATTTGGAGAGTAGTAGACATTTCCGACACCAACCCTTGCGTTAATTTTGGCCCTGCCCTTGACAGTGCGCTTGTTATCGGTGGGGAACTCGGCAGAAAGCCTTCCCATCTGCTTCTGCAGATCAGCAACTGAATCGTTGGTTAGTTTGCCCTTGGAATTTTTCTTCCCATCAACAAGTTTCAGCTCCAATCTATACAAGGCACAAACATCACACTTGTTGATCTCGTACTCGTAAAGGTGCCACTCAAAATGGTTCAATGGTTGGGGATCCATATAGTAAGACCTCTTCAGCCCTCCAAACTCATTCATCACTTGCTTCCTTGACTCATGCCAACCTCGTCCGTTGTAATCTGGCAATGACCTCTGTTTTCTGTTACCGCTCTCAAAAGCTCTTCGAGGCTTATCGAAAAAGAGCCACTCCCTGATTACCTCACCCTCAAGAACCGAAAGATCAAAGAGTTCTGGAACCACAAGGAATTGATCAGTTAAATTCACAATAAAAGTCACTCATGACTTCTAAATAAATTTTACAACAAAACGAGGATAAAAACAGCTAACATGCACTTACCACGTGCATTCCATGGAGACTTCGCAGTAGCCGCTCCCTCGCACTCAGGGATACCAACACTTTTTCCTTGTGCCTTTGCACTAAGAGCAGCAAAAAGTAGGCCGTCCTTCAGGCCTATGCCCCCAGGTCTAAGGACCGGACCCACGCCTGGTGGTCCTTCATTCAATGCCAAAGCAGCATGAAAGCTACTGCAGTAGTCTAGCCACCAGTCCATCCCTTGAGCAGGCCTAGGGCAATCCCAAAGTGCACACTTTGGGCCCAAGAAAGCAGATGGTGGAGGAAAAATACTCGGTAGATAAGTAGAAACCTGAGGCAACGTGTCCTCCCCACTCAAAGCTGTGCCACTAAAACAAGGATAGAAACTCTGCTCAAAGTCTTGATGCAATTCAAACTGATGATAGTCCAATTGATTAGCCCCTTCCAAATTGTTAACAGCAACATTGCGAACTCCTGAAGGGGAGCTTTTGCACTGATCAGCCAACGGGATGGCATGTTCCTGTTGCCCTTGATTCACACTAAATCCCTGATATATGGTGTTTGCAACCACCAGTGAGTGCTCATATACAACTGATTAACTTTTCATTTCAAAGTGGAAGAACAAAGCACATAGCTATATGGATAAACAACAAAAAGAAATTGAAAAGAAAAAAAAAAAGACCGGTTAACAGTTCAGAAAAGAGCAAACAAAAAGAAAAATAAAGGGGGCGAAACCACCTCATGAAAGACCGAACTTCCTCCAACTTGCAAGTTTTGATCATTTGGCTCAGGTTTCGGTGCAGCTAATGGACTAGTGGCATCATCTTCCTCTTCACATAGCTGCAACAGCCGGTAAATGTCTGAAGAGAACGAACCAAGACTGCCACCCTATATTCGCCATAAACACCAAAATTCACAACCAGACCCTTTAAAGCAAAAGCATAACCACATATTTCATAAGTTGTTGTATTACATAAACGCAACAGGACGCTTCTAATTACATATCTAGTTCCACATATGCACTCAAGACAAATATGTATTTGATAAGATCAAAATGCTTACCTGCTGCTGCAAAGAAGAAGCCGGGGAGGGCTCATTTAGCTCGGCTTTCCACTCGCGTAGCATCTGATGCACTTGTTCTTCGAGGAGTGCAGCATCGATGGAGCGGCTCTCCTTTCTGGCAAACTGGAGGTCCATGAACATGCCCTGCAAGTCATCAACGCGGTTCTTTGCTTTGTCCTTAAAAAGCTTGTGAGAAGCGGACTTGCAATTGCTCTTTGAACCCTTCATCACACGCCCGCCCCCTTCTAAACCCTACAAATCACAAATCAGACACAAAACCAACTCAGATTATCGAAAATCCATCAAGATCAAGGCTTTAGCAAGACACACACAAACCCATCTCAGATTACCAAAAACCCACTAAGATTAGCATATAAACAAAGCCAAAAAACCTGAATTACGAATAACAATCACGAAAATTCACCATAAATCAGATTAAATCCATAAAATTAACTTAAACAGAAAGAAAACCAAAACTAATGGAAGTGGAACCTCTACTGATCAGAAGCAACCGCGCACAAATGGTATGCGAATTGAGTGAAATTCAGCAGTTAATCCAAGCTCACCACCGAAAGAGAATTGGGATCGGGAGGTCGAGAGGGTTTGGGGTGGCAACGACGAATGGTGTGGAAGTAAGAAAGATAAAAAAGAAAAGAGAAAGTCGAAATATTCGAACAGAAAAGGAGATGCTTACCCAATAGTCTCTCTCAAAGTGTTTGATGCCAGTTAACAAATTTTGGGTGAGTATTTTTGTGTGGATTTGTGTTGGGGTCTCTCTTGACTTCTGTAGAAGGAAGGGGCGGTGGCTTCTCTTTTCGCTCGCTTTCGCTCTCTCGGTGTCTGGCTGGCGCGCCGTGGAAAGTGAAAGCACAAGTGCCGCCAGCGTGGACGCGGGTAAAGGGGTTGAAAGAGTGGGATGCATGGGCGGTGGCGAATGACATAATCACCATTATTTTTCTCATAAGAAAATTGCCCTTTGACTTGTGATGATTAAAATACATAAATCCAAAAATATAAAGGTCCAGTTAAATATATGGAACCATCACGAGGTGTCACAGTAGTTATGGACAAATTTCAAATTCGTATTTCACACATCACATCTTGAGTTCGAATGTTAACGTGTGTGAATCACACGGATTCATCATAGGGAGGCATGGTCGTCATAAGAAGGTTGAGATGGCTCTGTGAGTCTTTCTGGCCTCTGCAAAGGCGAAGTGTAGTGGTGAAGCCACGATCCCCTTTTATTTAAAAAAAAATGGAATTATCCTCAATCTCAGTAATGAAAGTTTGAAACTGAGTAGTCTATGACATCCAATTTTCACTTTGTTGCACATTTCTTTTTGATACAAACGATAGTGTGAGACAGAAAATCAAACTTAAGACTTCTTGTCCAACAATAAAGTGCATGGTAGCATTTTTTTAGTAGCAATTGAGAGAAACATAGTTATAGCTGGGTTTTTTTTTTCAAATAAAAATAACTTATTTGATATGAACATGGGAGACTGATTTGGACTTTTGACCCCTTCTATTTATTTCATTTATTGTCATGTTTATTGTTGAGTCCATATCTCCTCCTTTTAAATATCTATGAAAGAATAAAAATGGTACACTATTGAAAGTGATATTTTTATAAGAAGATTATTTTTATCTTTTTACTTTTGCTACACACGATTTTTGCATTTCTCATCCTTTTGTTTATGTATAATACTATTTCATTACAACATCTCTAGTTAATTATTTATTCCGTTGGTGTTTCGACTCTCAACGGTTATAACCGCTCATTTAGGACTATTTTTGTAAAAATTACTTATGTTCATAAACGTTTTTGCTATAAGTGTAATAAATGGTCATGTTCAAAAGATAAAGAAGAGTTGTAGGGATTATAGGTTTAATAGCAGATCGAAGTCTCCCTATTTCTTTGTGGGAGAGAATGAAAGGGAAGACAAATCGACCAAAAAAGGATAAAGGGAGCATCCACTACTGCCAATACCATCCATCGGATTCCTAATTTGATGCCGGTTTGTGGAGATAGAAGATAATTATAAGGGGGCTTTTTAGCTATAAAATGGTCATTGAGATTGACATCATTCCTCATTTTGATTATTGAGATTGTCCACCATCAATCATTTTGGTAATTCCATGAAAAATCTCCGTTAAGTTGATGGTATTTTGGTTAAATCAACCCCTCCACTTGAGCTGATGGTTTCTTCAATTTAACGGAGATTTTTCACGAAATGACTAAAATGATTGACAGCAGATGTTTAAAAAATACCTTAAAAGGGATGTTTGGGATGCTGTTATGTGTATCACTACTAAATATAAATCATATCCTATATATATTGGGCTGTTAAAGTGTCAAAATAGTAATACTCCACAATTTAAAACAAAATATAAACTATATAACAACATATAACTCGATTGATAATCATTTCATTTTTGTGCGATGAAAAAAATTAACGGCAGACTTTTGTCGCAAACCTCTGTTTACCAAGGGGAGTGAGCTACATTTCCGTTGTATCTTGCCCTACTACTTTCTCCGTTTTCCCTTCTCATTCTACAATATTGTATGATGAGCGAATCCGTTTCTCTTTCTTATTCTACTGAAATCAAAATCTCTCTTTGTACAACCTCTGCCTCCAAATGTGTAAAAGTTTTGCATCCAAAAACCGATTATGGCTGGAAAGTTAATGTCACACCACCAAAGCCATCATTAACTTGGCATACATCTCTCTGTTAACAAAAGTTTATAATTCCGAAAGCAATGAAGCCAGGCTTCAATCTAAAAGATGCCCGGCGGTCAAAAGAATCTAGGGTGAAAATTTTATCTCGGCGACAAGGGCATTCTATGAATTAAAATCGGGTTAAAAACCAAATTTATGAGATGAATTTTGTGATATGATCAGGCTGGATTTACTGGCTTCGCAGATTCCGTATCAGGGCGCTTGAAACTGATAATACCACTAAGTCCTCGTCCCCTGGCAAGCTTCTCTAGTTCTTCAAGTTTTTCCTTGAGAAGTTCTACTTCTCTTGATAAGGCTTCGTCTCTTTGCTTCAGTGCCTGAAAAACGGTGAACAACAGGGAGGCAGTTACGCCGCCATAAAATTTGTAGGAAGCATGTAGTGTGAAACAGAAATTGGGTTGTGCATACTGCATAGTATGATATATAATTACCATGAAACCATGATATGATTGTATCTTAGGCTTCCACCAAGATTTTCCCAATATTAGATATCCCCAACCTTAGACTAGAGTAGCCTTGGCTTGTAAGAAGATACCGATGCCCATTAACATCGGCATGCTCTAGGTGTCTATCTTTCATTTGGCTTTAGAAGGATAAGCTATATATGTCTAGTTTGTCACCAGATTGTACTTTATCCACATCAGAAATTGAAAAGATGATATTGTACCATCTTGTTCACTAGAGAGCATAAAGAGTTACCATTTTTCTTTCAACTCCATTAGCATTTTGAAAAGGATTGGAGGTCATTTGTTCAAAAGAGGGTAAAAATGCAACTGAATAAAAATTCTATATAACTCATGCGATCTATGACATAATAGCATGTCAAGGTTGCCATACAAATGCAATCCAACACAGTGGTTCAGTATCATTTAATACTTAAATGGTATTTGCCAAAATACCTCCAGTTCTCGCTTGCGTGCTTCCTCCTTTCTGGCTTCTGATCTAGCACTTCTTTGCACTTCAAATATCAAAGCAACTGTTGCAACCTATGTATGTATAGAAATTTATGCATATAAGTATTCACGGAACAATCGAGACACATATTGGTTTTAGTGGGACAACCATGGTCTGTGAGTCAGATTACAAACACCCCCCCCCCTCCCCCCCCCCAAAAAAAAAAACCCCAACTCTTTTTTCTGCCTCTCATCAATGTTACATACGAAAGAATCCTTGAATCCTAGGCCAGCGCATAAGCATAATTCCCATCGACAAAGTATATGGGACTTATGAAAGGAAGCCATATTTCTTAGACACCGCAATAAGTTTAATCACCTGCTTTTTGAGTCCTTGACTAACAATACAGCAATCAATGTTTTTTCTTGTTAGACAGGGGCATGCATGTATACAATTATCACCGAGCAGAATCTTGGTTCTTGACTTCCATCTACATGCTGATTGCAATGAGTTCAATTCCCACACGTCTACTTATGCAATTAGACATATCCCAAATCTACATATTTTATTTTCGTTTGAGCCTTCCAGTGTGCATTGATAAATCAGAATCAAAGCTTAAACAGAAGAGAAATAGCTATGCGTGATTGCACAAACAAGTACCAATAAATATTACCATGAAGACAAAGAGCTCGCCAATAAGGTCCACAGCAGCCTGCACAGCCTTCTCCTCATTCAAAGGGCGAATCTTAGCATCAGTCGCATGACTATATATGCGCCTTTGCATTCTCGTGGTCATTCGATGGTTTGCCTGAATCCAGTATATTAGAAAGTAAACCCCTTCACAGCCATAAAGAAAGTAGATTTCTAGCAAACCGGCTTAAGAACTTAGTGTTTGTAATATCATACTCGTACAATAACATGATTTACAAGCAGATAAAACTAACAGAAACCCGAAGGGATTCCGCAGAAGTGAAGTATAACCAGACGCTCAACTCCAGCACCACTGTCAAACAACAATTTTATAACAATACAGAACACAACCCGTACGTCGAAACGGAACGATGGGACTAAATGCGATTCACAAGCACTAGCTGGGACAATAAAAACTACATCGCCCAAATGCGTAAGCTCAAAAATTGAATTAGCACCAACAAGAACTCTCAACCTTTTGTTCTCAATTCAAACGGGGCCAAGAAAAATTTACCAAAAACTGTACTGGGATCATATTATTATAACGAAATACAAACGCCCATCTGAAACTATATCTGAAAGTTCAAAGCTTCCGATGGCTAGCTAAAAGATCATAACAGTAACAGCAATAAGACGATTCACCTGTGCGATGCTGACGATGAACTGGCGGAACTTGGGGTGCATTGCAGCTTGATGTTTGAGCCTGGCGGCGACGGGTTTGCTCAGAGTTTTGATGGCCAAAGTCCCGAGCTTCAGGAGCGGAAGCACCATGGCTGCGCAATCTTATCTACAAATACAATCGTCTAGTGCTCACTGTTCCAGCTTCGGATCAAAGCTGATGAGAATTCAGCAGGAAATGCTCAATCGACGGTCGTGATGAAGGTGGAAATGGGGTGATTGTGTATCATTGCTGCGGGGTTGACTGGTTCAGACTTCAGAGGGCAAGTGAGATTCTTGGGGAAGAAGAAGAAGAGAGCTGAGAAATGGAGAAAGTCGGGGGAAAGAGAAGGCATGCGGGGAAAATGGAGTTTGTTTATTGGTGAAATTGGGGAAAAATGGAAGCTGCGATTTGGGTAGTCCTCGTTACTCCCATTCAGGGACGGGAACCGAATAATTCAGTGACTTTCGGCCCAAAAGACCGAATACACTGTTTAGGAATTTATTACGGCTAAATGAACCGAACCTAAAGCAACGAATTTGATTTTTATCAAGATATATAATTATAAGGGATGTATTATCCACATATTTCTTTTTACTTTTTATATATCTTTTTAATTTGCAGTCGTCGGATCAACTAAATTAAAAAAGATCAAGGGACAGAAATTAACAAAGGGTGTGTGAAAAGTAAAAAGAGATGTGTTAATAGAACATCTCAATTACAAATTCACCAAAAAATCTTAGATGGAATTGATGCTACTTGTTACAACTCATAACCAGTCAAATTCGAAAAATTATAAATTAAAAAAAGTCTCACAATGGTTAAGTGGGAATCGTTGTACATTATTCTAGCTCAAATTGAGCATATCTACACAATACAGCTTTGGTTGCAACTAGTTATTGTTGTCTATGAATCGGACTCAAACGGCATCATGTTGTACATGTTAAAGCAATCTGCCAACCCTAGACATCATAGTGGTAGAATCCACTAGAGGAAGGAAGAGAGACAAAGAGGATGATGAGGTTCAAATCAGATTGCCCATCATGTAGCAGAGATCCAGCCTGAACTCGTACTACTAACTGTGATGAGTTAGAAAACGTCAATGTTGAGAGAGAATGTGTGAGGTACTTTGTTAGGAAATAGATACTCAAAACAATAACTTTTTTCCTATTTCTTTATTGGTCTTAATGACGTTACGCTATTATTTGAAGATGTCTCAAGTTTAATTCCTTATTTTCCTGTTGAACTTGATGATGTTATGGATGACATCCTTATTTTCCTGTTTAACTTTGTGCTAGCTATAGTTTTCATGAGGTACGTGTGTTCCAACCATCTGGATGAAAATCAAATCTCAAGACTTCCATGTCAATTACATCAAACCTCAATGATCTAACAATTCCAAGTGAAAAGTTGCCTCGCAATTATCTTTTGGATATTTCATGGAGACATCACACTGACTCAAAAGTCTACCGCTTTAAGCGTTGCATCTTCATTGCAACGTCATTTTGACCGATGATTCAACAATATCACATATCTAAAGGTCTAGTAAATGACGTTGCGGCTAAGATGCATCAACAATATCAAATATGTAATTGATTTACTTGATACAATAACTAAGAACAATTCTAGTGTAAAAGACAAGGGCTAGGGGTTAAAAGGCTTTATTTGGCCTTTTAAAATGCCATTATCCATGGCACTCTCAAAATTTTACTGTTCTAATGGTGTGAGAGATTATGAGCCAAAAAGTATCAGGTGACTAGTTTTCATTGGCTACCGGTTTCTTCTTGTAATTAAGTTGACCCTTCAAGACCATTGTGCAAAAGTCGGAGCTAAACTGACCCCTTGAAGAGCTTTGCGCTATTTTAACCTAAGCTAGATATATCCCATTAAAAATTGAATTTTGCCATTTAAAACTAAATAACATTTTTCCCTAGGTTAGTCTGCAACTTTGCATATGCTTAGAATTTCTCCTCCGCCTTTAACTAAATTTGTGCGTCCTCAAATGTGATCAGTAACATAAGCCCAATGATATAGCAGCCCGGCCCACTTCCACCGCAAAAGACAACAAAAGGTAACCACGTCACCGATCCTCAATCCGTGTTACAGCTCCTAAAGCAACCCACATCCGTCGATTACCAAAGCATCAACGGCCAAAGTCACTTCTATATCGCGCCATTATTTTGAAACTCGCGCCCACGCACAACAAAAACACCCGCCGCGTCAGCGATCCTTAACAACAATAACCCATCAAACTAGGCACAGCCGTCGATAACACCAGTAAATCAACGGCCTCAGTTCGTCCTCTGCCATCTCGATTTTTCACACATCCCGCTATAAGATCCCTCCATAGCCAAAGCTCCCACTCACCACTCACAAAGCAATCAAATATCCCCAATCCAATCCACCAATGGCTCGCACCAAGCAAACCGCTCGGAAATCCACCGGAGGAAAAGCTCCCCGCAAGCAGCTGGCCACCAAGGCGGCTCGCAAGTCTGCTCCGGCCACCGGCGGAGTGAAGAAGCCCCACCGCTTCAGGCCCGGAACCGTCGCTCTCCGTGAGATCCGTAAGTACCAGAAGAGCACCGAGCTTCTGATCCGAAAGCTCCCCTTCCAGCGCCTGGTCCGTGAGATCGCCCAGGACTTCAAGACCGACCTGAGGTTCCAGAGCTCCGCCGTCGCGGCCCTCCAGGAGGCGGCCGAGGCGTACCTTGTCGGGCTTTTTGAGGACACCAACCTCTGCGCCATCCATGCCAAGAGGGTCACCATCATGCCCAAGGATATTCAGCTCGCTAGGCGCATCAGGGGTGAGAGGGCTTAGGGTTACAATGGGGTTTTAGTACAGATGGAAAAAAGAGTATGCTTGCGCAGGCGAGGTGTTTGATGAAATGATCATGTTATTTCGTGGGGTGTTGGCTTTTGGGTTTAGGGTAGAAAATGTAGGTTAGTATCTGAAAGATTGTAATGTTAACATCTACGTTAATGAAATCCAGTTCCTCTTCCGAAATTCGTTGTGAGTTGAAGTTTGATTTGTGCATTTTAGTTGCCAATTAACCCAATTTGTTAACATAGCCATAACAAACGCCGTGATATGAAGCTATACTCCCCACCTTTTGGATGCTCCTGGAAGTCAAAGTCCCCAGCTTGTTCCCGTTTGTTATGGCGATGCTCGATCCAACTCTCGCAATACTGTGTCAGTTGCTCGGAAACTGGTTCGAGGAAGTGAGGTCAGCCCTCTCGACAGCGCTCATGGATGGGGTTGTGGGAATACGGGCAAAGGAAACTCCGAATTCAACAGTGGTTTCAATTAGGCAATGATGAACTCGGTGTTCAGAGATTGCAAGCCAATCTTTGATGGGTTGAGTTCATCGGGTTACAATTATGTAAAAGTTCATTGGTTCATTGGATGGGGTTTTGAAAAGTTGCTAGGATTCCCTGCGAGGCCTTCCCTCAGCTGATGCTATTTTCCTCAAGGTAAGCAAATTTTCAACTTTTCAATTGTGTTATGTTCCGACTATTTTGTAACTAAATCAACTGCTATTTACCCTATTTATAACAAAACGGTTAGAAGCTAAATAAAGTGCTTTTAGATAGCGAAAATGAATAAAAAGGCAATATTAGATCATCAAGGCGATATGTCTCAAACTTGAATAATTTGGTGTCTCATTCGTGGTTTTCTTGAGTCCAATCAAGCATGCCATAAAACCGTTTAGGATAATTTATGGGTTTATGCACGTGTAAGCAACTGTTTCAAACATTTTTCTTAAGTTAATTTAATAAATTATAATTATTGAATCATTGTTCTTGCTATGATACATACAATTGGGAGACTTTTCCTACTTATTCATTTCCACATTAAACAAAGGGTACACGCATAATTTATTGGGCAAAAGTCTCGCATGCCAACCACTTTTTTATAAGTTTCAGATTTTAGCGTTGAAGTATGGCTACTTGGCCAAGACAAATCTGCAAAGTAGAAACCACAACAAAGACCACCAACCAAGTAAAATAGAAAAATTTGGATAGATCATATCATTACAGAATACGTACTTACAGTCATTACTAAGATAAAAGCAAGACGTAATTTTTGTACTTTAGTCTCATCTAACTTTATATCGATCTTACTTAATAATTGATATGAGAGTTGTCGTAATTAGTTAACGAAGTTTCTTTCCAAAGTAACCAAAGAGAAATGCCTATATTATAAAACATTATGTCAAAGAGTCTACGAAGAGTCTCACCCTTTAGACCATCTCCAAATGAATGTAAAATTATAAAAGTCAAATTATAATTGATGACTGATGTGGTAATTTAAAGTCTTATATCAAATTTTGTATTTCTCCAACTAAACCGAATTGTCAAATGTTAGTTTATTATTTAAATAGAACTTCAAATGGTTGAAATTATTAAAACAATGTTGGAACAAAATTTACAGGAGGAGGATTCTCTACCCTTCTAATCTCACTATCATTCCATGCCCTCCTATTTGAACGGTCATGGTTAAGTCACGTCAACATCTTATATTGATTTTTTTTATAGAGATAATAAGACAAAAAGCAATGTATGAGAGGAGGGGATGGAAGGGGATAAGAATAGAAGGGTAGAGAATCCTCCTCCAAATTTATATTGGTTGAAATGTTAGTGAAACAAGAAAAAAGAAAGAGAGAGCCCTCATACTGTCAGAATTAAGTATCCTAAAACGTAGATTGGTCATGTGGTCTCAATTAATTAGTCCTAAATAATAATAAACAAATCCAAGTTGCTCTTGCAGGCAACCCAAATTGAAGTCAAAGCTCCCTTCAGCAAATTAATCCATGGAAATTATGATCTCCTCCTTCCTACCATAATTGGGAAATATATAATAAAAATCCATTCATAAATTAATTAGAATCCACCGAATCCCCCATTTCCTGGATCAGAAGTTAGCAAACCAACAAAGCAAAATTATGAGTTTTGAAAAGGAGGACCTTGATCTGGTTTTGGTCCCAAGTGGATTGCTCATCATGTTTGTCTATCACATCATCCTTCTCTACAGATATATCCATCTCCCTCATACCACAGTTCTTGGCTTTGAAAACAATGACAAAAGAGCTTGGGCTGAAAGAATCATGCAGGTAAGTACCATGCCTCCCTCTTTCTCAATTAGCGGACCGGATTACGAAGCAGCTCAGCTCGACAAGCGTAAGTCCAAGAAAAACATTACCTAATTTGGCGCTCATAATGCGTCTGTTGAGCTGCTTTCATAATCCGATCCGCTACATATTACCCTAACATATATAACCTAATTTTCTTTGTGCCTGATACCTTCAATTGCAGGTTGATAAAAGAGACGTAGGCACAGCCCTAAGTGTGATTTCATCTAACACATCAGCAGCAACTTTTCTGTGTTCCATCTCCTTAACTCTCAGCTCCCTCATTGGAGCTTGGATCGGAAGTAATTCTAGTCAGACAGTCTTCCAGAGTGAATTAATTTATGGAAGCACCGACCCATCAATCCTCACAATGAAATACATAAGCCTCTTAACTTGTTTCCTTCTAGCCTTCGCATGCTTTGTTCAATCAGCAAGGCACTTTGTCCATGCAAACTATCTGATCAGCATGCCGGACAGTAACATTCCGGCGTCGTACGTGCAGATGGCGGTCATAAGGGGAGGTGATTTCTGGTCACTTGGGCTTAGAGCACTCTATTTTGCTCTAACTCTTTTGCTATGGTTTTTCGGTCCGATTCCAATGTTTATTTCCTCCATGGTTTTGGTCATAGTCCTCCATTACCTTGACACAAACACCAGGCCACTGCACCAGCACCAGCTTCCTGGAAAGGAGATCGTCAAACGCGTCGGCGAAAGGATCTCAGAGGTGGCTGTGACCATTCAGCGTCATACAGAAAGGGTTGAAACTACTAGAAGTACTGCCTAATATTGTATTTGTTAAAAGAATCAATTTTTTGTATGTAAATGGCAATCGTATATGCGTGTTTGTTTGGAGTTGTTGGGTAGTAGGTTTTCTTGGCTAGTTGTGCCATTGGAAATGTATGAGTATAAATATATTGCCACGGAAGATCAAATTGTAATTTGATTAATCAAATCAATGTATTATGAACACCAAGCAATGTTTAAATTATCGATCTAGATGAAAATATTGATATGCAAATTTATAGAAATATTGATATCGGTTGTCTTCAATGTAAATGTTGCAATGAGTTGGTATATCAACTCATTTAAATTTAGTCGAAATTAGTGAAAACTTTCTCAAAAAAATCAAAAAGTTCGAAATCTACAATGCGTTTCAGCAATTTTTTTGTAGTGAATCGATAAGTATAAAGTTTGCATTTCATCCCCTTTTCATATCGATCCTTAATTTTTTAGATATTTAAACGAAAATATCGACAATTTCATGGATATTTCAAACATTAACACCAAGAAAAAGTTTAGGTAGCTAGAAAATCGAAGATCATGTTTCCCTTCTATCTTTCAAATTTTGGTTTCTAGATTGGAATTTAGTAGGTCTTTTTTCACAACCAAGCTTCTCAAACCTCCTCTATAGAATCAAAACACCTAAAATCCTCGTTTTGAAAAGAAAAAAAAAACCAACTGTTATTACACTACACATGAAGGACTTTCTTCTATTGTAGTTTGATCTCTTTAAAGTTTTTCACTAGTATCATCAGTTGTCACGTAGACGATATTAATTAAGTAAATTTTATAGTGAGTGGTTAGTACTTGGAATGTCGATAATCTATACAACAAATAGTTGAATGTTCACCTAAACTTTGGAACGTGGGTTTGAATACTATAATACAGTTGTATGTTTCTTTATTTTATAAATTTAAAGGCAATTAAATTGACATTATTGCTTGATTAAGTTGACCAAATAGAATTATTTTTTCCCAATTATATAAGCAAACTAAATGCATAACTTGTTTTATAAGACATCCTTGTAAAGCACGCAACTTGCAACTTTTACATAAGTTATAACATAAGTAATTAATTGGACACTATTATGCCCAGGGGGAATGGCAACCAATTCTGCTCAATAGCTTGCTTCGTATGCCACTGCGCATGGTGGCACCTTTTTATGGGATAATATTGGATCGGAATTTCTTTTCAATACTCTTTGTATGTCACTGCGCATGGTTGGCACCTTCTTATTGCATTCTTTTATTTAAAACCTCGGCGGGCATGATAAAATTTTATTGATATGAAAAACAAAGTTACATCCAGTCAGATAAACATAAATACATTATTACTCCTCTCAAAAAAGAAAATACAAGCAAAAGATGGGGAGAATAAAACCAAACCCCTCTAAAATAAAACCTAAAAGATAAAGATCCTGCAACATAAGCTGCAAAACAAAAGGAAAATGTAAAAGATTTATGTTTAACTCTCGTTCTTGGTGCATGATTTTCTTATTGCATTCATGGTCACTGAAAATTTGATTCAACCCTACACACTTGACGCTCAAGAAACCAATAAGAAACGTTCATTTGTATCCACGGCCGATGATGGTGGCCACTTGTGATCACCGCCGGACTTCTCATAGTCGTGGCAAGATAGGATCACGACGGTTGCGACGGAGGAAACTAACATGGGAATAGGTCCAAAAAACCACAGCAGAAAATTGAGAGCAAAGTAGAGTGCTCTAAGCCCAAGTGACCAAAACTCACTTCCCCTTTGAACAGCTCTCTCGGCTTTTTTCACGTCGCTTTTCGCGGTAGCTCGCGGGGTGGCTAAAAGGTAGTTTGAGTGGACAAAGTGCCGAGCTGATTGAACAAAGCATGAAAAAGCAAGGAGAAAACATGTCAAGATGCAAATGTACTTGATAGAAACAGTCACTGGGTTTGTGTTGCCATATATTATTTGGCTTGGCAAGAAGTTATTGGCTGAGTTTGCCATCCAAGCTCCGATGAGAGCGCAGAGAGTTAAAGAGATTGATGCTAAGGTTGTAGTTGCACTTGTATTGGAGGAAATCACATCAAGAGCTGTATTAACTTTCGTTGCAACTTCAACATCGTCACCCTGCAGGAACAAATAGTGAACAAATTAACACAGAACTTGCAATTGCAAGGGCTGGTAGCTCAACTGGTTAACAGCATTCGCACCTGCACTGGGGAGTAGTATATATAAACAAACTTCACAAATTTCGGGGATATTAAAGAAGATATGGAACTTACCTGCAAAATTTTTTCAACCCAAATTTTCCTGTCAATGTTTTCGGACCCAATAGCGGTGGAGAGAGGGTGATTGAGGTATTTGTAGAGGAGGAAGAGGTGGTAGATTAGCATGATCAAGAGCCCCAACGGGACCAGCACAACATCTAAGTACTCCTTCTGAAAAACCATACCTTCTAATCTCCTGGTGCTAAAATGACAATGCAGCTGAGATCTGGATGGGGTCTTATTCGGTTTTTAATGGAGCTGCCCTGCCCATGATTCTTGGGATTTTTCGGGATTGGTTAAACAACGTAATCTTTGATTCGCTTTCTATGGGCTGAAAATTAGAGCTTGCTTCAGTTTCCATTTTAGATGCAGCTAATAGTTGACATTGAAAGCTGTTGTCGAAACCGAAAGCAAGTAGTAATCTTCATACACAAACTTCAAAGCGGAGACTCCCACATACTGGTTATTCTCTGCAAGTTCTGATTTGCAGCCAAATCTTATTCCACGAATCATGGATTGGACTGGACCGAACAGGAAGGATGGAACAATTTCTTGATAAAACCATCTCCAACCCTTAGGCTAAAACCTAAAATTTTTAGTCCAGAAAATTTAGGTTTTTGCCTAAAAACAGTTTTTCTGCTCCGACCCTTCCGGCCTAAATTTTTTAGCCTCAAATTATTAAAGAATAATTTTAGGCTAATTTTTTCTTTTAAGTTAATTTAGAAAAAAAAAATTATGTACACTATCATAATTTAATTTTATGATCATTTTAACCTAAAAATATTTAAATTCAGATAAATATTGAAAAATCACTAAATTTGGATGAATTTTGAGTAAAATAATTTTTTAATTATTTTAGCCGTTGGATTTAAATTTGGGCCTCTTTGTTTTACCGTTATATTTGATTATATTTGATATCAGCCGTTGGATTCAATAAATCCTAGGAAACATGCTCATGTGGGTGGGGTCTCGCTGGTGGTGCCCACACCATTTTCTGGGCTAAATCCTGTCGGAAATTTAGTTTTTGTTTAGCTTTTAGCCCACACATTTAGCATGAATTGAGTTGAGTTGGGTTTGAGAAAATAAAACCTAAAAAATAGCATTTAGTCCAGGGTTGGGTTTGGTCTAAACAGAAGAAGAAGACCCCTTTACTCTGCCATTTTTAGCAACAAGAGATTGGAAGACTATGGACTTTCACAAGTTTCAGAAGGGGCACTTAGATGCGGTGTTTGTCCCACCTGGAGTGCTAATGATGCTGATTTACCACCCCCTTCTCCTCTATAAGTACCTCATGCAGCCTCTCTCCACCGCCATCGGATACGAAAACAAGGACAAAAAAGAATTGGGTTGGCAAACTTCTGCAAGTAAGTACCATGCCTCTTTTTATATACAAGCGATATTTGGGGAGGGTGGATTTGAAGTTCGAACATAGGACCTTGACTGCAACGGTAAACGCTCTTAACCCTAATTTATTTACTTTTGATGGCTGCAGGACCAAGATGTTACAAAGAAAGTTTTTAACAGCTCCTGCTGTGATTTCCTCCAACATAACTGCACCTATAAACTTGGCAGCAATCTCTCTAACTCTGTGCTCTCTCATTGAAGCTTGGATGGCAAACTCCACAAACGACTTCGTCCCAAGAGAAATAATATATGGTAACACACACCGATCAACTATTTCTATCAAATACATCTGCCTCTTGACATGCTTTCTCCTTGCTTTTTCATGCTTTGTTCAATCAACGAGGCACTTCGTCCATTCAAACTACCTGTTAAGCACTGTAGGAGCTACTATGAGGATCGATGTGAAAAAAGCCGAGAGAGCAGTTCAAAGGGGAAGTGAGTTTTGGTCACTTGGGCTTAGAGCACTCTATTTTGCTCTCAATTTTCTGCTATGATTTTTCGGAGCTATACCGATGCTCGCTGCCCCTATTGTAACGGTTCAGATCCTAAGTTGCCACGAATTCAAGAAGCCAGATACAAATCAGCTAGTCTTCGCTCTTTAAATGAAGTGTATTATTCATTTCTTGAGCATAAATTTTGTACAGCTAAAATCATATGTTCTTCTTCCTTGTTGGACATATTTGTCTTGTCAGTTGTAGTTTCCAGCAAGTAATAAACAATCCTATTCATGTGAGAAATTGCAATCCCTTATTGCGTGAGAGTGAGAGGTAGTATAAGGACAGTCTAGTATGCTTGATATGTCACGGAAACGGCAAGGCCAGCTTGTACAACATATGCAAGAAAGTTGGACCTGACAATTTATTTTAGCAGCACCCGTCTTCGCTCTGTGTTGAGAGAGATCTGAAGTTCAAATTTCACAAACGATAAGTGTTAACAAAAGAAACTTTTGTAAGCACGTTGTGTTTGGAGCTTATGCAAGAGGAATTCCACGAGTGCTTTACACAAATCCAAGCAAATGGACTCCTCACCTAATATATTTGAGTAAAAGGGTCTTCTTGTTCTGCTTATAAAAAATCTGTACCGAAATTTCCTGTCTGGTTCGATCCATGTGAGTCTCCACTTTTGCAACAGCTTTCAAAGTCAACTACTGGCTGCATATAAATTGGAAACTGAAGTAATTTAAGTTATAGTTTTCAGCCAATCGAAAGCGAACCAAAGTTTAAGTTGTTAAAAGAAATCCCGAAAAATCCCATGAATCATGGGCAGGACAGCTTATAAACACAAGAAGTCCCCTCTACTGCATTGTAATTTTTGGCACCAAGAGATTGGAAGCTATGGCTTTTCTGCATTTTCTGGAGGAGTACTTAGATGTGGTGTTGGTCCCAACCGGGATCTTGATCATGCTAATCTACCACCTCTTCCTCCTCTACAAATACATCAATCACCCTCTCTCAACCGCTATTGGATCTGAAAACAACGACAAGAAAACTTGGGTTGGAAAAATCTTGCATGTAAGTTCCATATCCTCTTTAATTTCCCAAAAGTTGGTGACATTGTTTTTATACTACCGATATTGGTAAGGGGAGAATCAGACGCTTGATTTCGAGTACAGGGGTGAATGCTGCTAACCAGTTGAGCTACAAGTTCCGTGTTAATTTGTTCGCTATTGGTTGCTGCAGGGTAAAGATGTCGAAGTTGCAAAGAAAGTTAAAACAGCTATTGATGTGATTTCCTCCAATACAAGTGCAACTACAACCTTAGCATCAATCTCTCTAACTCTGTGCTCTCTCATCGGAGCTTGGATGGCAAACTCCAACAACAACTTCTTCCCCAAAGAAATAATATATGGCAACACAAACCCTACAACTATTTCCATCAAGTACATCTGCCTCTTGACATGCTTTCTCCTTGCTTTTTCATGCTTTGTTCAATCAGCCAGGCATTTTGTCCACTCAAGCTACCTGTTAACCACGTCAGGAGCTACCGCCGAAAGCGACGTGAAGAAAGCCAAGACAGCAGTTCAAAGGGGAAGTGAGTTTTGGTCATTGGGTCTTCGAGCACTCTACTTTGCTCTCAATTTTCTGTTGTGGTTTTTTGGACCAATTCCCATGTTTGCTTCGTCTGTTGTAACAGTCGTGATCCTATCATGCCACGACTTTAAGAAGTCGTGCGGCGATCAAAAGTGGCCGGCCAGGGCTAGGAATGAGCGTTTATTATCGTTTTCATAAGCGTAAAGTTTGTGGAATTGAATCAAAATTTCATTGATCATGAATGCAATAATGTTAGTCCTACTACTTGTGTTCTTTGAAAGTCAATGCGCATGTGACATGGAGTATATACCGGTGTTTTGACAAGGATGCGCACATTGAAAGTCGTATCAAAACAAGTTATACATTAGTTTGACCACTACGGAATGCCTCAATGGGTGGGGATTCAAGTCGGTATTCGTGTTCTAAGTTCGATTCTTGGTGCGTGTGTGTGTGTGAATCACACGATAGTGGCTAAAGGAGGCTTAAATGCATTTATAAGTCATTCCCGACCTCTGAAATGGTGGACTACCTTAGTAAAGCCATTAGTTAGTCCCCATTTTTGGAAAAAAAATAATAAAAAATTATACATTAGTTTGCTTTTATAATTGTGCTATTAGGTCAACTCAATCAAGCAATCATATCAATTCAATTGCTTCTGAAAAAATGTTGAAACTTTCTACTTATCTTGGTTGTTTATTAGAAATATTTTAAACGTGTAATGATTCATTTTAGGTGAAAATTCAACTTTAGGTGCATAGATTATAGACATATACTATCGAGTCAATATGAAGTTTACTTAATTAATGTAGTCCTACAACTTTTAGTTGCATAGATTATAGACATATACTATCCAACTTTTAGTACGGTTTAAGGAGCCTAACGGTCAGTCTATCGCTCATCAAGGGCCTTCCTTCTGGTCAGGCAACTCTCCTCACTGACAATCTCAATTACTGGCTGAGACAAGCTCTCCTTCTATTTCTGCACTGCTTCCGATAGCTAAATATAGTTTCAACATCTCAAATTTGCAATTTTGCATGTTGTTCAATATTCTAGTGGAAAGAGTGCTGGTTTCCCACCCATGCGTTCTGGATTTGAAATTCACTCCTCCCCTAATTTATTGTAATAGTTTCGTATAATCTTTCGTCTCCTAAATACTAATTAAAAAAATGTAGTCCTCTAACAACTGAATGTTATTGAGAATAATAGTCTGGTGCAGCAAAAGTTAGGTTTAGAGTTTTTTTCCTTCAAAACAAGACTTTATGTGCGTTTTATTATGAAATGGAGTGTTGAAGGGATTATTGTGAGTGACCCTATAAATTCCAATCTCGAAACCAAATTCTTGACCATGGAAGGGAAAAAATGAAGTTAATCTTCTAATATATTGCTTCCAAAACTTTTTCTTGGTGTTCATAATACATTGGTCTTCGAATCAAATGACACATTGACCTTCCTAGGCAATATTGTTAATACTCCCATCCTATGGCAACTATTATGGGCCTGCTAGTCTTCAGTAAAGCCCATTTCATGCTTTGGGCCCCTTCTGAATTAGAATAACGATTTTTGGCCCATTCATCAATCTTGACCGCACGATCTCAAACGCCGAACGTTTACCCCGTTAACGTACAACAAAACCCGACAACCTCTAGCAGAGACTACGACCGATGCAGTTCCAAAGTGGGTCCCCCTCACCACACATTTGCCGACACGTGTCCTTGGCATCTCGGGATGTGAGTACCTCTCGCCCAAGCAGGAAAGAAAAGAACGATTGGAAATTTTCGGAGTGGATAAATTACCTGCAGCACTGAGCTGTGGGGCGCAAATCACCCGAAATGACGGAATAGCCCTTCATCGGTGCCACGCGTACGGTGGGGAGGGGACTGAGAAGGGGGCGTAAGTACAAAAAAAAAGGACGTTGGGGCGCGTGCGGATGATTGACGTGACAAAAGTACGATGAAAGGCTGAGGCAGGGCAGAGGCAGGCAGGGGCAGCACCCGCGTAAAAGTCGAGGGTCTCTGCAAAAGCGACGCCTTTAGTCGTTTGGGGCCCCTGACCAACTTTGATCACCAACCTTTTCTCTCCTGAGCAGGTTCTCTCTTCATCAAATTTCTCTTCTTTTCAAATTTTCATCATTTAAACGGTGACGATTAAATTATTTTAAAAGTTGATGTTTTTTTTTTTTTTTTTTTATAGAGAGAGAAAGAGAAATGTGAGAGCGGAAGGGACTGAAGAAGAGGGAATTTAGAGGTGAGATAATTTTATTCTTTTTCCTAACCAATCCAACAAGTGTTGAGTTATTGTAATTTATCTAGCATACAAGAGGAACTTTACGGATAATATGTTCATTATCATTGTGGTGTCTTTATTTAATAATGTATTGTTTTACAAATAGCAATGCATTATCATATGAGAAAGCCACATAGTGAATTCCCTGTTTACGTTTTTGCTGAGGCAAAAGCGCCACCCGTGAAGAAGAAGAGAAGAAGAAGAAGAGTGGGGGCTATGTGCATGGTAGAGATTCGTGTTAGGATTTTGGGTTTTAGGATATGCAATTTTGCAAAGGGTGAGGTTGGGGAGGGGAGGAGAGGGTGGAGACAAATGAACAAAGAAACAAGAATGGTGGTGCTTTACTGGCTTTTGTAAGGGGGTGGTGACCCACTGGATTTGTATTTGTAAAGTGTCGCATGTTTTTTTCTTTTCTTTTCTTTTTTTTTTGTCTTTTTTTTTTTTGTGGTAAAATGTGTCACATTGGTTTGCACAAGTGGAATTAGGTTAGTTGGTGGGGATTGTGTGTATTTTGGTTTTATTGGGTGTACAAGTTTGTCGACTGAATACTATTTATCGATGTGATAAAATGATCATTAATCATTTACATTTTGGGTAAATGCAGTTTTATGTATATCGCATGAAGAAATTTTAATAGGGAAGTGGCCATGGGTAGGGTGTGTGAACTGTTTGATCATGGCTACGGGTAGGGTGTAAAAAAATAAAAATTGTTTTGTTTTGTTTTAGGGTGAGTCAACCTAAACCAAACCAAATTAACAGTTTAATCATTTCATTTCTGTTTGTTCCGAATTACAGTAATTTTTTAAAAGTGAAAAACCCGAAACAAACCGCGGCTTGAATTGTCCAAACAGTTTTTCCTAAATCCTATTCTTATCTCTCATTCGTTGTTTTGGTATACTTACAAGAACATAGGACAATACTTTTTGAAGCCCAAAAGTTTAAGAGAAGATTGGCTACTTTTACCATCAACGTCATAATATACCTACAACCCCAAGCTGAAATGACCTACACCTAGCACCTAACGGTCAGCTACCATTAGTGTGAATTTATGTAGGAATACACAAATCACGCACCAATGAGAATTGCTAACTCCCAGATCAAACTTGTATTAGGAGTTAACCACAAATATGCCTTACCAACTGAACCATCCTCATTGGCAGAACATAGGACAATACTAATACAATAGAGTGAGAGAGAAATAGACGATGTACAAAGTACTCTAATATTCCTTCACAAATGGATGATAGTTGACGTATATATGGTGGTGCATGCATTTTTCATGACACTGGCCAGATTCTTGATTGAGGCTGGAGAACTCGTATGGACAGGAGTACAATCGATGAACATCGATTTTTAATCACATAATTAGTTTAAGGACAGTACCATTTAAGTGGTGTGATTATCGGCAAAATTTAGATCATTAATTATCTCGAGAAAATAATTGTACAAAATCATTCACGTTGGTGTGATTTGTGACAAGATTAAAACCACATAATATTCTGACTAGTATGTTTGCATGTATTTTAGCTGTTATGCATGGACCATATGTGCTTTATTTTAAATCCACACGTTTAAGTTTTACCAAAAAAAATATAAAGAAAACCCTTGGTTTTTAAATTATCAATTATTATACAGTGCAATTAACAATCAAGTTTGTGGAGAACAAGGATGAAACCAGAGTTTTGTATGGATGGAGACTTTTTCAAATAACAAATTTACAAATTAAAAATTTAAAGAATTTATTAAACAAAATACTTATACAGTAATTCATAAGGTTTTTCATACAACATATTACAATATCCCTTGACGGTTTTTCATATTTTGAAAGCGTTGCATGACAACTTCATTACCAATACTATAAAATATCTCTCCATACAAAAATAATCATGTTATCATTCATCCATTGATCTTCATCCGATTTCTTAATCGATTATTCAAAAATTCATGGGCGAAAATACTTTTCCAACATTGACACTAATAACTAAAAGAGTTAATTCTAATGTCACAAGTAAGTAAACTACTAATACACTTTACTAACATCACAAACATGTACATATTTTCCTACCAAAAAAACTGAGTGGAGACATATGCCGCCGCCCCAAGGTGGCTCCGTCCTTGGCCGAGAATCATGTTCATATTTATGTTTTGTAAAGTTTCGTTAACTTTCAAATGTGAAAGAAGTTCATTGAGAATGGTGTCGATCAAAAATATTTTGTAAGGCTTCTGAACTATTTTTAAATGTATGAGACAATTCTTCACTTTCTCGTGTGCTACCTAAAAAATATTTGAGTCTAATATGATAAGTTTGTTTCGTATCCCTTGGTACTGCAAAAAAAAAAAAAAAAAAAAAAGAATGGAGCTTTGATCTTAAAACCTACTTGTGGTGATAGAATTGTCCGACTTCTTATAAGATTTTTAAAGATTTTTAAAATACTAAATATGTACATCATACTTTACATCAATAATATTGATAAGATTAATATCGTATTTAAAAAAGAGTAATACTAGGTAAATTAACTTTTTAGACTAGATTTGTAAATCATGTAATGTATCCTCAATAGAGATTAAGACGTTAATCTATACATAAGTTATATTTCATTCATCAACAACCACGTCATATAATTTATAAAATATTTGGTCTAAATAATTACTCTCCCAAGTATTACCTTTTAAAAAAAAATTGCCGTTAAAGTAAGAAGAATCCTAAAATGATTACCAATTATCAAACCAAAAACCAATAAAACCTAACAAATTGGAAAGTGGTTCAATCTTGAACAGTGAACACGTTGAATTATTCATCTAGATGCCCTAATTAGAACAGGACCGAAAATTCAGCAACAACCCCTGCTGATGACCAATCACAGTTAGACACGTATTTAAGTTGTTGATTTTTTAATCACAACTTAAACACGTGTCCAGCTGTGATTGGTCATCAACGGGGGTTGGTGCTAATTTTTTTAGCAACGAAGTTCTTTCACCCTAATTATATTTGTTTGTTGTGTTGAAAATTTGAATTCAATAATAAAAAAAGAATTTAAATTATTTTATATGAGTGAAAATTATTATTATATTTTTGTTTTGCAAAAAAAGATAACTGGTGACGAATCGCAATTATCTACCATTTCATGTTCGGAGGGGGCTAATTGGAAATTTATCCTTATTCATGACCACAATCAAGCAGATTAACATTTTACGAAATATCAAATCCAGAGTCTGAAGTGAAAGTTATATTGTTGAGTAACTATTCATGAATAGGGTTGTGATTGTTCAATTAAGCAGAAAGACTGCAACTTTTGCCTGACTCTTCAAAGATACCACTATTATGAAGAGTCGCTTCTCCATCGTATAAAGACTTCATCATATTGAGTCACAAGTGAATTTGTTAATTAGTTGCGTCATACAAGTTCATGTGTCGTATAATACTTAGAGATTAAGTGACCTATTGAGAGAGTTAAACTCAATCGGGGTTGGTTATTGTCTTATGACTTGAAATGTTACTATCATAAAAACGTAATCACTGTATCTTAGAAGACAAACGTCGATTAACTATGAGCATTGTGGTGAAACATAAATAGAAAGAATCAAGTTCTTGATTCGACTGTATTTTTCAGGTTTTTTTACTCCAATTGTATGTGCATTAATAGTGTACTTTGTATTTACTTGTAGGCCCACATTTCACATTTGCCATTCTTCTTTTGGGTCATTTCAGCGAAGGTGAAAAGTACTTTAGTTCAAATATTTCATGTAAATCCGACAACAACTTGGAAAAAGGGTGCTTTCACTCGTCACTTCGATTCCTTCACATTTGTGTGAGCAAATTATTAGCCTGCGCAAACCCAGTAAAAGGCCATATCTGCATAACCAATAATTTCGTTCATTTACAGTCTTAACCACGACGATAGATTTTTTGGAGTCACTCAGACCATCAGCACGTGGTTTCATTATTTTACTCAAAATTATTATTATATTATTGTTTTTATTTATGTACTTTAATAATTGAAAACTGTTGGTAATTGACAATTTAAAACTCTTATTTTATATTAACTACGATCACCTATATTATAGTTCGTGAAAATATACACTAATGTAACAAGTGTTCCAATCCAGCTACTGCAAGTGGAGTCAACATGAGTTATTGGTTGCTCATGACCCAACTTCATAATCCTATATATACTTATCTATATATTTGTTTATGACCCTTGCGGTAGACTAAAAGAATGAGTTAAAAATACTGAACTAAAAACTGCTGCTCCTATTGTGTAACACCCTAAATAAATGTGTAGGTTTTCTTCTTTCTTTCCTTATGGTGCGCTTTAAGTGTTTAATAAAAAGGCTCACTCGATAATTTTACGATGTAAATACCACTAGAAGCTTGACGAGAATAACCAACAAAATTTTTTTTACCAAAATTATAACCCTATTATTATAAAATTATTGATCTGTCACTGACTACACATGAAGTTTTCTCCACCATCACATGCAACAAATCGGACCGACACCGGAAGGAGTTTAGTCAAAGGACGTCATTGCAAAGATTGGTTGATTAAGTTTTAATCAATCACGATTAGCACAGCATTATGATATCACATTTGTCTCCCGCATTATTAATGTTTGTCTTTGTTTTAATCTTGTTTTTTACCCTAAGGAAAGGACTCCGTGAGATTTTGTTATTTCGTCGGTTTCTGTTTTTCGTTTTCCAGATAATTATCAATAATTTTGCCCCCTGTTTGATTGGAAATGACGGAACCTAGTTATGGTGGAATGATCACTCAACTATTTATCGGAAAAATCATATTAGGATAGTTTATCGGTTATTAAAATGTGTTTAAATTTAGCTCAGTTCCAATAAATCAGAGTATTTAAGATATTAATTGTATTGGGATCATGACCAAAACATATACTTGTTAATCTAAGAAAACATAAAACGTGTCTTTAAGTAACTTGTAATTGTATAAGAGAAATGTTAAAAGAAACTCTAAAACTTTTCATTGATTCTTTTGTTATTTTACAGTTTCACGTCAATTCTCGAGTTAATATTATACAATATTGTGGCAAAAAATATGAGATGACACACAGCCCTTTGAGAGTCATAATTTTGAGAGAGTTTCCTTGGCAATTATCAGAGCAAAATGTGACTCTATGGTTGTAATGAGATATATTTGTATATGTGTAGGTTGTGATATATACACATGTATTAATTTGGTTAAAATTTTAAATCTTAAAGAGAAAAACAAAGTTTGAAAAGGAAAGATGAATAAAAGGTGTTGGAAATATAAACATGGATTTTTATCACAAATATTTCTTGAAATATTCTACATTGATCGAATTATTGAAAAAAGAAGAATTTAAATATCTCAACCTCACTCTAACTAATACTAAGATTTTTTGTGATAAAATCTTATTCCTGATGTATTGTGCAAATGATAACTATCAAATTAAAAATAATATCGGTATTATTAAAAGTGATTTTTTGGCCAGTCCCCATAATAATTCTACACCATCAAGAAAGTGGAATAAGAGTATACATGCAGGAATTGAAGATGGGGTGATGGTGATCTGTGAAAGAGGAGAATTTATTGGTGGTTTCCCAACAGGGTAACTTACCAGCATGGCATTTGACCTGCAAAAGGAGGAACCGGAATATATGATGAAGCCATTCGAATCAACACGTAGAAAAATAAGGTTTAAATAATACAAATGCTGAAATACATACATAATAGCAGATAAAAAAGTCGAAAGGGGAAAAAAAAAAAAAAAAACAAGAATGGATGTGGGCACTTCAGATAGTAACTATCTGTATTTTCTTAAGCAAAGGTAAAAGTTGTTATTGATTGAATTATTATTTAAACGCTAAATAACATGTTTATTTTTTATTAATTACACATCATTTGGTTTGCAATTTTAAATTTTTTTTTTAATTCCCTAGTATTACCCCAATATCTTTAGTCCTTGTTGATGGCCAACACGCAATGTCCGAGTAGGCACTGTCTTTGAGTTTTCGAGCTATAAAGTTGTCAATTTGCAAACTTGCCTCATACGTGAAGATGAAGTGCCATTTATTCAGAATTGACTACATGTCTTCCTTGCCCAATACATATCGAGCACCTTGCTCCTAGGATTTGAGGAAACTTGCACCTAAGTGCTTGGTCTAACAACATTTATGTCCCTTTATAAGCGTCTGCTATTGCTGATTGTCAACACGTGACTTAGAGTTGATGTCCGAGTAAGCATGTTCTTGATTCTCCATGCTTTAAAGTTGTTAGTTTACCAACTTGTCTTAGGTGGTTGGAAAATACTTTATAAGTATGTGCTCGATTCATTTATTAAGAGTCACGCTAGACCATTAAGCAGTCGTTTATACCGCTCAACGTTGCTTTCTCTAATTCTATTGGGCTGGTTTATGATCCCTTGTCCTAGTCTTTTATTTCTCCTCTAGGCCTTCCCCAGGCCTTTCTCCGGCATGTATCATTTCAGTGGTCGAAAAGAACCCTTCGATTAACATTTTTCTGGAAACTAAAAAGCTTAAAAATTAAAAGGCAACCAGTACATTTGGGAAACACAGAGTCTAAATTATGCAGTACGAAGTTATGAACACCGATATTTATAAAAGGTAAGGGGTGCCCAAATAAATAAATAAAAAAGGTCATAAGTAATAATTTACAGAATCCATGGTCGAAAGCAATAATATAAGAAATGAAATGGGAAAATATAAAAATGTGAGTGCGGTGGGTGGGACTGACAGAAAAAGTTTAAAAGTGAGGCAAAAGGGAAACAAATTATGATGCCAACCCACGCTCCTGTTAAGGCATCTGTAGACACGTCTCTTTCATTCCAGCCACGTCAATTCCATACACACAAAAAAAAAAAAAAAAAAAAAATCTCACGCTTCCCCATAACTCCATCCCAATCCCTGAGGTTATTTCCAATCGAAAATATAATTCCGTCTAGAATTATAACTCTTTAAGAAATTATTTTCAAATAAGTCGAAGTAGCTAAACATAGTCCTCTTAATAATTTATTAGTGTTTAATTTATATTTCAAATTTATTGTTTAATTTAATTAAAATACCATTTGATCATTTCAAACCTAATCGTTGAATTTAAATCAATTATTTAGTTTTTAATTTATATTTCAAATTTATTGTTTAATTTAATTAAAATACCGTTTGATGATTTCAAACCTAATTGTTAAATTTGAATCAATTATTACAGTAGATGATCTGGGTCCTAAAAAAGGGCTAAGAGGTGGCTACACTTGGCCAGCCTGATACCCATTTGGCCAAATAATGGCCTGGTGGGCTTCATGAAATTATAGTTCAACTATCAATTAGAGATGAATATTTAGACAAATCATGTCATCGTTTGGCTATTGACCTTTAGCCATCTTCATTGGAGATAGATTTAAGCTTGTCCAACATGTTTAATCTCTTCTTGCCCTAATTGCTTCTCAACTTACCCTAATTGTCTTTCAACTTTTAAGACAAACCAAATCTCATATTTGTTATGTGATGACTGACGTGATAATATCAGATTTTCTCTTCCTTTAACCTATTTGATTTTGTTAGAAATGATATTTATATATGATCCATTTTTAAAAATAAATCAATTAAAATAAATTTCGAGATTATAATTGGTTCACTAATGGGACACATACAATAAAATAATTAAAAATAATAATTGACATCATCTTTTATTATATTTCAAATTTGGCATAAAAAAAACTTATATGTCAATCCACGTAAGATTAACATATCGATTAGAGTTTCTTCCTGCCCTTGGAGATGGTCTAAGTAACCTTAGATTAACATTCACCTCCAAAGTCCTCAAAGTTTTCTTTTCATTGAAGATGTGAATTATGTCATTTTATCAATGTTACATGTCAGTTAATTTTGCTTTTAAATTTGAATCTATCTGTTATTAGATAACTAAATATAGAGTATAGCATTATAGAGAAAAATGTTGGTTTTTTAGCCAAAATAATTCATGAGATTGACATAACTCCTCATTTGGGTCTTTAACAATGAAATTCGATAGAACCATGAGTTTGTCCAATGTAAATCATTTTGGTTATTTCATTAAAAATCTGTCAATATTCTTGTTATGTGGAGAGGTTAGTTTAACAAAAACATCCTTAAAAAGGTGATCACGTGGTTGTTCACGTGACAATTTAACGAGGATATTGACATATTTTCTAGAGATGGACAAAAATGATTTACGGTAGACAAACCACTTCTATCGATTTTCATTGTCAATGCTAAAATAAGAAGTTTTGTCAATCTCAGTGACAATTTTAGCTAAAAGGTAAAAAGAAGTTTCATTTCGAACTATTAATAAAATTTTTTTTTCCAATCTAGCTTTCAAAAGAGACAATTGAAATAAAAACTAAACGTTACATTTTAATTGTGAAGCTTTAAATTTCGCCCCTAAAATGCGCAACAAACTCAATTCAACTTATTCCGACTTAACTCGAACTGAATTGAGAAACTCAAAACAAAAGAAAAAAAAATAAAAAACACTTTCACGATTGGAAATTAAAAACCTCTAAATAAAAGTTTGATGAACATTTCTTGTTCCATAAACACTAAGCAAAAGCGTGTATCAAACGCTCTCACAGGGCGAGTGGTGGTTGGCAATTTTCCTATACAAGGTAAAACAGAAAGGAAAAGGATCCTTGCCGGATCATTTTTCTAAAGATCTTTCTGCGGATTTTGAAAATTCTATAATCGTGATCATTCATTATATATCGCGCGATCATAAATTATTTTAAAATTTAAATTTAAACTTAAATATAAATAATACCTAATAAAAACTAATTACATAATATACAATAAACGATTACCATCACGAAATTTTCAAATAGAAAGACTGAGTTCTTACTCAATCGGGCAGCCTAATGCAAGTGAAGACGGTGAACCCTAACATATACATACACATATATAGCTGTATAGGCGTATAGCCCTAATAGCCTGTAGCCCTGTAGTTACTGGGTTCTTTGCAATTGATGGCTCAGGTCAGATAAGGACCTGCTCCGTTTCTGTGACACAATTGTTTATGCAATATTTGAAATAACGGATTTACCCTTTTGGAACAGTCCTTAGGGAAATATAAAAGCTATTTTAGTCAAAATATTTCATGAGATTGTTAATTTCACTAATAATAAAAATTAATAAAAGTAGTCATTTGTTCTTCGCAAATTAATTTATTTTAATTTATTGTGAAAAATAGGTCAATAACTTTTATAAATTGTTATGTGAACAACCACGTGATCATTTTTTAAGTAATATTTTTATCAAACAAACTGATTCACTTAATGAGAATATTGACAAATTTTTAATAAAAGCATCAAAATGATTAACTGTGAATAAACTCTCAACGGTTCCTATCAAATTTGTTGGACCTAAAGTTGAAAACTGCCGATTATAATGTGCATCAGCATGACACCCACAATTTTAGTCACCATCTATATTTTGCGGTCTAGTTTAGTGGCTGTTCTCCATGCCTACATTTCCCTTTTTAGGGTTCCTCAAATCTATGGACTTCAACATTATACTTTCCTGATGAATATTAAGGAGATTATTTTAAAATGAAACTTTTTATAAACTATTTGTTTACCGTTAATTTTTGTGTTAATATTGTATGATCATATGCCAAAAAAAAAAAAAAAAAAAAAAAAGAAGAAGAAAAGATGACAAAGACTTCATAAAAAGTTATATTTTTTCCGCTTCTACTGTTTGAAATCTCAAGATTTCTTGTAAAGAGAGAGAAGAAAAACATGAAGAGAGCAAAAGAAAAAATTAACTATGAGAGGAGGGGAGGGAGAAGAGAGAATTCCCGTCTTTTGACTCCTTATTCTATTGAAAAAGGTTGACACTTAGCATTTTTTTTAAAGTGTGAGTGATGTCCACTTTTGTGAGCTCACTTTTAAATTTGAGTTGTTAAATCAAATATATAATAATTTTTAATAATTAAAAGTTAGGATTTTCTATGCGTATTATATAAATAGAGATTCATAGTTGGATCATTAATCATTGAATTCTTGATCCTAGATCTAACTCTTCATTTCAGGTATGTCACACACCAGAAGTTAGATTACAGTAAAATTTTCAGCTTTAATTTGTAAAATAAGGGCTGTGAAAATAACTTTAGTGCTGAAAATGCTTTTAGCAAAAAAAAATATATATATATATATATATGGGGGTAATATTGTCAATATAAAAGTTTCATTAATTGATATTGTTTCCCTTTCTCCAATGATAAAAGCTTTTTTTTTTTTTTTTTTTAAGAAGCATGTATAGAGTTGCTATTGCTTTTTGTGGTTTTGGACCCATGAATTTAAAAAAATACACATTTTTTTCACTTACCAAACACAACTAATGTTCCAACTTTTTAAGAAGCTGCTTTTGAAAGAAAAAAAAAAAATTAAACAACCCGAACTAGCTTTTTATTGAAGTTCATCTAAATGGGCAAAACAAAATTTGATCATTAGTTATACTTTTCGGAAAGGGATCCTCTCTGGATCCCTTCCATCAAATACACCCAATCAATGAATTCGGGCCCTTAAAATTGTATCCAACGACTAATGTTATTATAACTTTTAAAGGGTCCTCCTATTTTTAGCCGTTTGATCAAATTTAAAGGGTTCAGATTCATTGATTTGGTATATTTGGCGGAAGGGATCCGAAAAGGATCTCTTTCCATACTTTCCGACCAAAATAGAAAAGATAATTATGTTGGTTAGGGCATAACTGGTCACTACTACAATATACCTTAATCTGCATTTTGCAGAAAAAGGTGGGGGGTGCCATCTTTTTACTTGTCCCCCAATTGTTTAGGCATAATGACCCACATTTGACATGGCTTTTGCCCTAAGAAATTAACAAGAAATAATGGGCAATAAGACTCTTATGGAAATATCCAAACATGGGCAAATAAAGCAGTTGGGTAAATTTGCAGCAAAAGTGAAGAATGTCTTCAACATCATGTATGTTACTTTTGAATTTGGACCATGTTTTTCTCTCTCTTTTTCTCTCTCCTTTTTTTTTAATTTTTTTTTCTCTTCCAAGTTACCAAGTGAGTGAGTGGTAAAGGTAAAGCTTGCCAAAGTTGAATGTATAAAGCCCACAAGTGCAGGTTGCTAAAATACCCACCCAATTTAGATTTGGGAGATGAGGAAGGATTGCCCTAAAAAAGAAAAGTTCCTATGAGTACACTTTAGTTTTTGAAAGTTGGGTATTTTATATTACCCACATTTTACTTGCTTTTGGACAGTTTAACAAATGCTTTTGTTGTGCAGGAGAAGATAAAACCCAAAACATCCCCAAATTACAAGAAAATTGCCTTGAATGCCACGGTTGTTAGGATTCAAAGTCAATCATGTACTGATATGTAATAAAATTGAAGCATATGACAATGCATAATAGAAGAAATTCTTGAGTGCAGCCATCGAATCCCACCCTTGTATTTTGGCCCTAACCATCACCGCACCTTGATCTAAGTCCTGAAGAGTCTTTGGCTGTACAACCACAGGTTTAAGAGTCTAAACCGAAGAACTGCTTGTGTAATAAACCAAACACACAACCATTTATCATTCACCATCTTCTAAATTATAAAACTAGAATGATAAATTAGCAACCCAATGACTTCAAAAGCGATATGAAAAAAAAGAGAAGACAACCCAAATAGGGGGTTTGCTTTCACAAAAGAGGAGTGGCGAAAAGGAAGTGTTTATTTTTGGTTTTGTCAAAATCTTCATTAAAATAAGAGAAGCGTTTAGGAGACTTCTTAAAAGTGTGACTCTTCATGAACTCTCTAGTACCTTATATTTTTGGCACAATATTAATATGTTGGTATAATAATTAGCATTAAACTGTAAAATATCAGAATATCTCTAAAAAAATTGGGTTAGGATTTCTCTTAAAATAAATTAAATATGGGAGGAAGGAGAGAATGAAGATTCAGTAAGGAAGAGGGAAGGGGGGGATACGAGTGAGATTTGATGGAGTAGAAGGGGACAGAATAGACATCCGCCCGGAAATACAGGGGATACCGTACAACACCTCCACTTTTCAGTCCATGATATTTTATTAAATTTCGAACCGATTAAACCAAAAAAACCTCACACACCCTCTCTCTCTCTCTCTCTCTCCCTCTCTCTCTCTCTCTCGCTGTCTTTCTGCCACACACCACACCCAGCAGTTGCAGCTTTGCAGCTTTGCAGCAGCAGCAGCAGTGCTGCAGCTCAGCCTGCAGACAGAGAAAGAAATTTAATCTTTTTTTATTTAAAAACAGAGGGATTCAATTCAACACCAACAAAAGTACCGTATTAATTATCTTATCTGATTTTTTGCATATTAATTTCTGTTTTGTTTTTCTCTACTCCAAATTATAAAAGCTTTGAACTTTGATTTGATGCCCAAAAGCCCATCCACAAGAAAATTAAATAAAAATTAAAAATTAAGCAGTAAAGAGAGAAGTGCTTTTCTGAGCTTTCTTTTAGCAAAATGCCATCAAACCCATCTCTCAAAATGCAGAAATGAAACCTCCTATGCTCTCTCTTTCTCATCTCCATATTATAAACAAGCACAAGCATAAGCAGAAGCAAAAATCCAAGTGCTTTTCTCCTTCTTCTTCTTCCTCTTCCGCTTGTTGGGTACGTGCAGTTTCTGTTTGTTTACACATGGCTGGTCTAATCGATCTGAACAGTGCGACGGAGGACGAGGAAACGCCGTCGCCCGTCTCGTCGTCTTCGGCCTCCTCTGTCTCCGACGCTTTGGGTTCGTCGGCGTCGGTGTGCTTGGAGCTCTGGCACGCCTGCGCGGGCCCATTGATTTCGCTGCCGAAGAAAGGGACTCTGGTGGTGTATCTGCCGCAGGGCCACCTGGAGCAAGTATCGGATTTTCCGACCTCGGCTTATGATCTCCCGCCCCACCTCTTCTGTCGGGTTGTTGATGTCAAGCTTCATGTCAGTCTTCTCTCTCTCTCGACAATGCTTTTGGGGTTTCGGATTTTTGATGAAATTTGATAGCTTTTGGGGTTTTTGCTATCTGGGTTCTCAATTTCTTTAGGGTTTTTTGGTCGCAGGCTGAGTCTGGCACTGACGATGTCTTCGCTCAGGTTTCACTTGTTCCTGAAAGTGAGGTGGGTTTATTTGTACAGGTTTTTATTTTCTGTTTGGTTCCTGAGAAAATGCTCACATTCCGTAGAACCGAAACAATTAAAAACCCAATCTATAGAACTTCACTTTCTTTCTTTCCCGCTTTGGCATTTTTAAAGATTATATGTTTAGCATGTCGGTCTCCTTACTAATAGTCATTTTATGAATTTATGAATTAATTACTTATATAATTTGTACAATTTGATTTGGGGGTCGATGTTTTAATATTTTTTACTTTTCCCGGTGATTGTGTGATGTTTTTATCTATTAAACAGGGAGGTGAATTCACTAATGCTTTAATCTGTGTAGGAAATTGAGCACGGATTGCGGGAAGGGGAAACCGATGCAGATGGCGAGGAGGATATTGAGGCAATGGGGAAGTCAACCACACCCCACATGTTCTGCAAAACCCTTACTGCTTCCGATACTAGCACTCACGGAGGGTTCTCTGTGCCTCGTCGTGCTGCCGAGGATTGCTTTCCTCCCTTGGTATTCCTAGTTCATATTTTTCCCCAACATTTAGTTCAGCTTCAGCATAATTTTTATGAGACCGAATCATTAGTCTAATCAAGTACATGTTAGTAGTTTGTTTTTGAGGTGAATCGATTGTTCTTGTAGGATTACACTCAACAAAGGCCTTCACAAGAGCTTGTAGCAAAGGATCTGCATGGCCTGGAGTGGAGGTTCCGACATATCTATAGGGGTAATGCAAAAAATATGATCCCTTTTTGTGCTTCATTAGTTGGGGGTTTATCTTTCCACGAAACGGTAGCAATCTTATTAGAGTGTAATGAATTTTGTAAATTGGATGCTTTAGATTCAATGTTTTTCTGTTGCTTATTCCTTTTTCCAATTGGTTTGAGTAGGGCAGCCACGGAGGCATTTGCTCACCACTGGGTGGAGTGCTTTTGTGAACAAGAAGAAGCTCGTCTCTGGAGATGCAGTGCTGTTTCTTAGGTATATAACCCTTCGACTAAAGAAATTTTGGATGCCTTTATTTATAATTCTCATCCAGTATTTATAATAGGGGTGACGATGGAGAACTGAGGCTAGGAATTAGAAGGGCAGCCCAGGTTAAAAGTTCTGCTACTTGTCCAACTCTTTGTAGCCAGCAATTGAACTATAGCACTGTCACCGATGTGGTGAATGCTGTATCCACAAAGAATGCTTTTAATGTGTACTACAATCCAAGGTAATATGGCTTTCGTCATTTACCATATTTCTATCGAAATCTCAAAAGTTGCTGTGCTTTTGAGACTTTAGACCTTTCCTTCGTTCTGCATCTTTTTTCCTTATAATCTTCCATGATCTTGTAGGGCCAGCTCTTCTGAATTCATAATACCTTCCCGTAAGTTTTTGAGGAGCCTTGATCATTGCTTTTCTGCTGGAATGAGGTTCAAAATGCGTTTTGAAACTGAAGATGCAGCAGAGCGAAGGTTTGGCATTCTTACTTTTGAAATAGTTGTAGTTATGCCCAGAATTTTGATTAAATTTTTCGTGTTGGCAGATACACTGGGTTGATAACAGGGATTGGTGCATTGGATCCTATAAGATGGCCTGGTTCAAAATGGAAATGCCTAGTTGTACGTATTTTCTGTATATATCTTTTTTTTTTTCCTTTTTTTTTTCTTTCACTTTTTTGTTTGTGCGTATGCTTTTATCTGCTTGAGAAGGGCCGGGTGGTGAATGCAAATGTTATATCTAGCCTATGCAGTATCCACTTCAGGCACTAAACCAAAAGTTATCCTTACGGGACCATAAATTCTGTATTTATCTTTTTTATGGGACACTTTTCGTATTTGTTTTTCTACTTTGAGATTCCAAAAACCATTTCATGAACAAAACTGTGATAAGCTTTTTTTGAACAATAGTTGAAGCGTGACTCTGAGAGTGCAAAAGGTAACAAAACAAAGTGGCTAGCTTCATCATGTTCTAACTAGGATGAATTGTGTACACTTATTTTCATATATCATGTGAAATGTCATGATTTGGTAGAGTTTCTGGCTAAATTTAGACTGGAAGAATAAGTTTTCTCTTGTAGTAGCGACAAAGTTTATCTTAATTGTTTATGAAGCCACCCTGCTCGTAGTCCCTTGGAGTAGACACTCAGGGTCTATGAGCAATAATGTCTTGATAGTGAGAGTTATTTTTCACTGACGTGAAAGTCGTTTACCTAAATATCATAAGCAATGTTTCCTCTATTCTATAGCTTGACTTTTAGTTTAATTCGTTCTTGTCATTGGCTCTAGATATATAGGTTTTGAACATTTCTGTGCTCTTACAGGTCAGGTGGGATGATATAGACACAAGTAAGCATGGCAGGGTTTCCCCATGGGAAATTGAGCCATCCGGTTCTGTTTCTAGTTCCCATAGCCTAATGGGAACTGGTTTGAAGAGGTCCAGGATTGGTTTGTCTGCAACAAAACCAGAATTTCCAGTTCCTAGTATGTCCCGCAATCATAGCGTGACAATTCATCATAAAACTGATCTCTGCAACTTAATTGATTTATTTGAGTGTTTCCTTTTCAGATGGGAATGGAGCATCAGACTTTGGGGAATCTTTAAGGTTCCAGAAGGTCTTGCAAGGTCAAGAAATTTCGGGGTTTGATACTCCTTTCAGTGGTCTAGGTGTTCAGAATCCGCATCCATCTGAAGCAAGGAGAGTCTTCCACGGTTCCGGTGGTTCTGGGATTGCTGCTGGAAGTAATGGTCTCAGACAGTCACTTGTGGATTCTGAAATTGCCTCAAAAGGCATAGGCTTTGGTGAATCACTCCGATTCCATAAGGTCTTGCAAGGTCAAGAAATATTTCCAAGCTCACCATATGGAAGAGCTCCCACTTCTAACAAAGCTCATGAATATGGTGGACCTGGAGTCTATGATGGTTTTCAGGTGCCCGGCTTTAGAAATGGATGGTCCACCATGATGCAGAGCAATAATACACATGTGCACCCAGCTGCCACATCTGTGCAAGTTTCATCACCATCGTCTGTGTTAATGTTCCAGCAAGCAATCAACCCAGTTATGGAATTCAATTCGGTATACAATGGTCATAACCAAGAGGAACATACAGTTATAAATCGAACTCCATATGTCTCTGAATATGACGGTGGAAGGCAAACATCATCCTCATTTGGTGAACGTAACTTCAGCAGGGAAGATCATGGAGGCACGCATTCTTACAGTATTTCAAATGATCCAGTTATAAGTCGATCAACATTTAGTGGCAGTCAGGATTCAGTTTCCCCAACCAAAGGTAGCTGTAGACTCTTTGGTTTCTCATTGTCCGAGGACAAATGTGTCCCGGATCAAGCCCCTACTGCTGGAGTGCGGTTTCAGTCAAAGCCTCCTTTGATGACTTCAGCAGTTGGAATTACCTGTACTAAAGTAAGCAACCTCTTTGCTGCATGAAATACAATTTTCAAATGTTAGAATTGGGGGATATTTAATCTTGTATAAGACGCACGCGAATGATTATCTGATTTGCGAGTGGGGGTGGTATGTGTAGGATTGGGCTTTTGACTGGCACGGAGAAAGGATGGAAAGCTGTTTACAAGGATAGTGATCATTCTGTGCTTGTTGCAGATGATCCCCGGCAGTAACTAGTAAGTGCTCAACCGTCTTTCTGTTTTTGATCTGTTTACCACCTAGCATCGGAATCTACATGCATTCTTCGTTGCCCGTCTCTTGGCAAAACTTCCAACCGTATGGCTTGAAGTGCGCTTGTAAACCTTACCTATGGAACTCATTGTGGCCAAATATGTCGTCGCAGTACATCCTTCAAAAGTCGTACAAGTAACCCGATTAACATGAAGAAGATGCTTGTGGTTCGGTTGTTTATTTGTTTGAACTTCGTTTTTTGCAGGCAATGTTACCGTAATGTCAATAGTTATGCTTTGTACTGATGAAGAAAACGTTCGACGCTCGGGTTTTCCTCGGGTTTATGTGTGTGCTGTCGTTTGTGTAACTTAATTTTTGAGGCAAAAATTGTAACTAAGCGCTTCAAGTGGCTATGATTTGTATTGTTAATTCAGCTTTGAGAACATAAGTTTGTAGAATCTAAACTAATATTGCTTCACCCTCATGATAGTCCTGTTGAAAGAGGGCCTATCTGAACTAAGGCAAATTCTATCTACCCGATTGTAATATTTAATTAAATTATTGCCCCTACGTGATGTTTGTTCTGTCCAAAAGTGACCTGCTATTTTCTTAAATTAATTTATCGTTTATAGTTATGATTATATTTAAAACAATTAACAAATTTGGTGATGTAGTTATTGTTGGAGAATGTACAACTCTAAAATTTTGAATTATTGTTGGGTTTAGACTGTTTAATTAGTTGTTTGGGCGTACTCAGCTTACCTTTTTTACCCTCTCTTTACGTAACAGATGTACAATAATTTTTGTTTTTTAAACAAATAATTTCATTTTGCTTTTTGGATAATTGTTAAAGGGGACGGATTCGTGGTACATCATTTGTTCTACGTAGTTTTTGTAGGGCTTAATCATTAATATGTTTTAACGATTTGAATTGTTTATCTTTTAGAATATCATTCAAAGAATATGTGATTGCCCTTGTCAAATTTTGACCAAATCTTATAAGGGATTGGCAAACTTTTCAAGAGAAATGTTATGGAGACACTTAAAAGTAGGACTCTTTATGAACTTTGTCATCTTTTATTTTTTACACAATATATTATAACATTGAAACGAAAATTAACATTAAAGCTGACAGAAAGTACACAAAAAATTTCACTTCCAAAAAACCAATTAGAATTTCTCAACGTTTCAATTCAGTTTTATTATTCCTTGCAGCACAATTCGCAAAATTTTGCACGGTGTGCGATTGTTTGGAACATGTCCTGTCATATGAATTGAAAGTCTTAAATTATTCAATTAATGGAATATTATATTTTGAGCAGCCTTTGTTTCAGCAATTTTCTTGGAACACGTTCACCACAAAAAAAAAAAATGCAAAAAAAAAAAAGGTTTCCTGGACACAGTTTTAAGATCCTCCCCTTTGATTCTCTTATTTATTTAAAGAATGTGATAAACGATCCAATCAGCTCAGTCGTCAACATTCTCAAGAAGTCATAACCTTAAGTGCAACTGTGTACAACAAATGAACGTTATTTATTTTTAAATTACATACTTTTTATTTGAAAAGAGTTAGTTTTGATCATCAATTTTGATTATAAATACGTACTGATTAGTGTGGCATTGGTCGTATGATATAGACATATTGCATATGCAATGATGCATATTACTTTCAATAATTTGCTACAGTGATGTATAGAGAGTCAAGGATTCATGTGTCCTTGAAAATCATTTTTTGTGGTCCAAAAAACAAGAAACCGTGTCTAATAATATACCATGAAAATCACAAAAACGTGCTTAAAGTATTAAACATAAAAAAGCAGGTGTAAAAGCTAAGAAACTCCGACGGCTGTTCATTCAACAACAACTCGGATTTTAAGTCCTTAATCTCCTAATTAACATTCCCACGTAAGAAAAACCAGGAAAATACCCTTCTGGATTTACAAATATTCTTCATGTCTCATAAAGTGCAATCCTTCCATGCAATTTTTAGTTATTTCCACATGTGATGGAGCATGCATTGTCTTTTTATACAACCGCTAGCGGCATATATAAACACATCTGGAAGAGAACGAGAGGTGTGCTGCTTGTGATGGGTTGGACTGTACAAATTTCCCATTCCCTTGAGTTTGTCTTTATATATGTGAACACGTCATGAGAACAGTAAACGACAGAGGACGAGTCAGACATGGCGAACCTCATGCAGAAAAAGCCCCTATTTTATGACCAACCTAGCATCTTCTCTGAACTCCACTGGGTCCCAGGAGCCAGGAGGTCTATATGTTTTCCTTCTTTTACATTTAGCTAGCTTAATAAGCATATATTAGGTTTTCAGAGAGACAGAGAGCGAAGAGAGAGAGCGATGGCTGGAGACAACGAAGCTGCAAGCACACTTGAAGCTACGCCAACATGGGCTGTAGCCACCGTTGTCTTTGTGTTGATAGTGGTCTCCACAATTATAGAGTATTTGCTTCATCTTTCACACAAGGTTCGTACAGTTATATATCCATATCTGTGTGCGTGTGTGTATCTAGGGGTTGAATTCGAAGTTACAAACTTCATATATATCTGCATTTTAACTTGCATTGATTAAGAAAGCAGTTTCTGTAGCTCATGTGGTTAAGAACATTTACTTCCGTCGAGCAAGGTTTTTTCGTTTGAATTTCCCCTCCTGGATCACTTGTATCAACTTTTAACTTTGTTGCATGCAAGGCTGATATCGATTAATCAGCTGGACTTTTAACAAGGGGAAATGATGATTGGTATCGAACATTTTTGCAGTATTTTCATAGGTTGAAAAGGAAGGCTCTCATTCAGGCTCTTGATAAGATCAAATCAGGTTAGAATCCATAACATTCATATTCATGAGAAAATAGAAATCATAATTTATTTGGATAGTTTGGTTTCTGAAACTGTCTCTCTCTGTATATTATGTAGAATTGATGCTGCTAGGGTTCATATCGTTGCTACTAACCGTTGGTCAAAAGCCAATTGCAAATATCTGCATCTCTAAAAGCTTGGGTGATTCTTTTCTTCCTTGCAAGAGCTCCACCCACAGTGATGCCGAAGAGGAAACCAAATGCTCTAACCAGGTATATATCTACTTATTTACAATTAATTAAACCAATCTTAATTAGAACTGATTAATGCATGTTTAATGGTTAATTACTATATCTGTATTTCAGAATTAATGATGGGACTAATGGTTGATGAACAATACTGAACAGGGAAAAGTTTCTTTGATGTCCAGGGAGGGCGCGAATGAACTCCAATACTTAATTTTTGTGCTTGCTGCGTTCCACGTTTCGTCTTGTGTCCTCACCTTCGCTCTTGGTATGGCCAAGGTACGTAATTACATTCACTAATGTACATGTTTAACGCATGGGGAGTGAAAGGTAAAAGACGGAGATTGAGAGAGATGTGAAAAAAATGTACATAAGTGAGAGAGATGTGAAACAATATGGTCATCAAATTCTTCCAGTTTTACTATTTCAGAAATTTCCGGTACTCTTCTTGTTCCATAACATAATAGTCAAAGTACTATGTATAATTGTATATGATTTGATAGATGCATCGGAGTTTCTTTGTCTGCTTTTGAAATCTTGGGGACTTGGAAGCATTTTCCTTTCCCTTTTCTTTCTTTTTGTGTTTTCAACAATGGCGACGTTGGACCCGAGTTTGACTATGGTGGCTTTGTTAAATACTTTTGTTGTTCCAGATGAAAAGGTGGGAGCTTTGGGAGGCAGAAACCAGAACATTGGAGTATCAATTTACTCACGGTATGAATTTTTTTTTTTTTTTTTTGTCGAAAAAAAAATAAAAAAAGAAACTCTCACCATATGATTTGAGAAGATCAAATAATTTTAAAGGAAATATTTGATATGATAGAAAATTCACAGAAAATATAGAAAAATGATCAATTTGAGTTGTTCCTCCAACAATTTTTAACATACTTTACAGATAAAAATTAAAAAAAAAAAACCATCAGCAGTCACCAATCAAATGTTAATGCCGTGTGCAATAAGCGTTAAACAATGCTTTCATCAAAATAATGTCTTAAGTATTTTTTATTATAAAATGGAATTCTTATGGGTTTTTTATGTCTTAAGTATTTTTTTATTATAAAATGGAATTCTTATGTCTTAAATATTTTTTATTATAAAATTGAATTCTTATGTGTTTAATTATTTAAAAATGATTTTTTTATTTTTTATTTTTATAATTGAAATGATGTCAATGGTAGTCAACAACGGCCAACAGCGTGCCTAAATCATATTTTAATTGGCTGCGGCTGAGACGCGTCGCAATTGGCATTTTGTAACGACTGAGTTTTTAAACCATTTATCGTCACTAATTATGCGTTAGTCCAAATAATAATGTAGATCCACGAAGGTTTCAGCTCGCACATCAAACATCATTTGGGAAGCGGCATTTGAGATGTTGGAGTGATCACGGATTCCTCCGTTGGCCGGTAAAAACTCAATCAAAACTAATTAACCACCACCATTTTCTGTTAAAAGTTAAAACCAATAGGAAGCTTGATGTGTCTTTTTCCATCTGCAGGTCAGCTTTCTGAGACAATTCTTTAATTCTGTATCAAGAGTGGATTACTTCACTCTCAGACATGGATTCATAACGGTATTAGAAAATTCCAATCCAATTTAATAAGAGAAATTCTAAGGAGAATGCAGGTTTATCTATGGATTCTCTGGCACCTCACAATTTAACGCTAATTTTTGTGTCAATATTATAAAATATTGTGCTAAAAACATAAGGTGACAGAAAGTTTATGAAGCGTCTCGCATTTAACGGTTTGAGAGAGTCTCCTTAGAATTTCTCTTTAAATAAATCAAAACATGCATGGTCAAATTTAATGATTTCTTTTGCTTCTTTACTTCTAGGCACATTTTGCAGAAGGAAGCCGTTTTGACTTCCAGAAATATATAAGACGAAATTTGGAGAAGGACTTTGGTGTGGTTATGGGATCAAGGTAAACATAATTAAGATGGCTCTTCATGAACATAACCACTTGACGTTAACTCTTTCGCATAACAATTTCCAGTTGTATATCTCCTTATGGTTATCTCTTTATCATTTGAAGGTGCTTCTCTAAAAAATATCGATGCTTAAAAGTGCTTTTGTTAAAAGCACATAGACATTTTAATAAAAGAAGCACTTAGAGTAGCATATGCGTCTTCTAGAAATCACTTAAAGTGTTTTTTGTATTCTGAAAGCACTTCTAACTTTTTATGTCAAACATTATCAGAAGCATTTTTGACGATTTGAAAGCACTATTAATTATTTTAAAAACAGTTTCAAACTGCATCAGTCATCGCATGACTAAGGAGCATAGAACATATTACAAGGCACATACTCCCCTCCAACCGAGAATTGGGATAATCATAATTGATCCATTTTTATTCTTTTTTTGCAGCTGGTGGATTTGGCTGTTCTCAGTATCTGTTGTCATATTCTTCACTGCAGATGGTAACATGACCCGAATCCATTTAATTAATCAAATAGGTCTGGTTAATTATCGAGTTTGATTTGGCTAACTCAACCATTTGCTGTCATCTGCAGGTTTTTACAATTATCTGTGGGTTCCCTTTATTCCGTTAGTGGTAAGAACATCAACATACTTAAAACCATTTATGCCTTATTAACACACTAATTGTGATTAGAGATATAAGATCTCTGAATTTGATATGCTTTTGTTCTTTTTCTGCAGATGCTCTTGCTGGTGGGAACAAAGCTTCAGGAGATCATAACTAAAATGTGCCTAGACAGCCATGATAAATCTCATGTTGTTAGAGGAGCTTTGCTTGTGAAGCCCAGTGACCACTTTTTCTGGTTCAACTGGCCCCAGTTGCTTCTCCATCTTTTGCACTTCATTCTGTTTCAGGTGATTCTTTAATTAGTAATATGTTAACTTATAAGTTCAGTGTAATGGAAATAAGCAAACAAGATCATCTATATTCCATATAGTCGCTGGTAGAAAACACCACTTGCGCGACTAAACGTTAGGCAACGGAGCACTTTCTGTCGCCTAAGCGTCCTTCATATGACAAACTAAGGCAATTGTCGCGCAAAATCCACAACAAACCTAGTCCGTACTAAGCACTTTCCGTTGCCCAGTCCGGCTATAGAACAGAAGTTTGTTTTTATAACATTGATTGTAAGTCGAAATCACAGTCGCCAACAAAACGTAGCAACATTTTATCGAAAAAATATGACAATGTATGTTTGTTCCTTATTAAAGAACGTCAAGCACAAAAAATTTTGATGCTCTATAATCATCTTCTAACTACTTGTCATTTTTTCTGGGTGTTTCAGAATTCCTTTCAGTTGGCATTCTTCACATGGACTTGGGTAAGTAAATATTTTAACCTAATATGTTGTTTCAATTTTGCGAATGGGATAATTCCCTTTACGAATTGCATAACTAATTCTTAATTTCTATAAAATAAAACAGTACAAATTTGGGCTTACATCATGCTTCCACCATGAAACTGAGGATATTGTCATAAGGCTGGCCATGGGTGTAATGGTACAAATCCTATGCGGCTATGTCACTCTGCCTCTCTATGCTTTGGTCACGCAGATGGGTACATCAATGAAAAAAGGCGTGTTTACTGCAAATGTGATGATAGGGCTGAAAAAATGGAGAGCCAGGGCCAGGAAAAACCTAGCTCTTCGGAACCCAGCACGATTGTCGTTGGATGCTTCGCTTGAAACTTCACTATCAGTAAACACTTCACCTTCTTTCAGTGCTCATGAGGCTTCATTCTCCACCGTAGAGTTTGGTCGTCCGTCCGACGATGCAGAATATGTAGCACTTGAAATACTGGAGGCCCAAAAAGCACAAGAAAAACAGGCAGCTGAGGGACAGCAAAATAATGGTTCATTAGATCAATGGATCTGACTTGAGGAGTAGTAGAAAATCTCCAAGATGATCAATATCTATTTGGCCATTGGAGAAGACCAGTTTGTTTGTTTAGCTTTGGCCATGATGGGGTTGTTTGTATAGTTAAAATTGCCCCCATCATCTTGTGTTTATGTTCATAAATTAAATTAGAGCTTAGGAAATGTGGTTCGATTTTGCTGCCAATGAAGTTAATTTACTTACTTTTTCGACCAAAAGAAAAAACAAGGCACTTATATATTTCTCCTATGATTGCTTAAAAGCTACCAGCCAAAGAAGCATAAAAGCATTTTTAGGCTTTCATTCCCTCTTGATTTTAGTGTATGCCTTGTTGAAGTGTTCTAAATGGATGGTCCGAGAGTGAACGGGGCCAACTTTGGTGGTGCTTGTAGAGATGTGCGCACCAAGAGTACGAACTACGAGCCAACTTTGGTCGTATCCACCCATTCGACCGACACCATTCAGTTCGACAGTAATTTGTCGGTTGAAGTAAGATGGGATCCATTGGGGTTGAAAGAGTGGCATCATTTTCCGTTGTCAAGAAGCTGGTAGTAACCGAATATTTAGAGGAAGCCAACCGTGCACCCCATCTATTTCGCTATGAGCCGAGTTCGGTATCAACTTATTCGGCAGCATCGATACGTTTGCCGTGGATAGCTTCGAATTTGAAATTTTTGCACAAGTCAACTTGAATTCAAGGCCTGGATTTCAAGATTTAATTAGTTAGTTCTTCCGGTTCGACGGTACACGACGGACTCCATATCCGGTTTGGCGTTGATTGAAACTGATTCTCAGAGTTTCGGTGAAGTTGTATCGGCCCGCCATGTCATCGTGCTTCATAAAACTCGGTGGTGTGCTCGCCCAAGTTCTGTTGGTTTCTACAGAACTCGGTGCCAAAGAGAAAAATCTTCAGCAGTGACTCAAGGGAGGGTGTGAAATGTCCGTAATAGCAGTGCATCTCGGTTTGAGTCTCAACCCAGTGGCATCAATTATTGTTAGCCGAGCTCGGTGGTATCGACCCATTCGACCAATGCCATGTCGAGTTTGACATTGATTGGATTTCTTTTATGTTTCAAGGGGTTCGGTGAAACTGAGAGGGGTTGGGTGCGGTGTTTCAAATTTGATTGAACTTGGTTACATCCCAAGTTCTGATCGTCTGCCAAGTCCATAAATGCTGCCATGGAACTGTTCAATGGGCCAAATTTTTCGGCGGTAGAAATGCATGCAAGTTCAACATTATACATGCAGGGCTCAGTTGGAAGGACTATCAAAGATGCATGGTGGCAGAACACATTCAATTGAGTTTCGATGTGGGGTTTAATATTGTTTGGATTCAAAATTACATCATCGGCCAGTGCAATCAAGGACGTTGAGTAAGTATAGCTCTTGACCGTCAGATTGAAGAGTGAAGATCATTTTGTTATTATTGAAGGATAATATTTTGATTTTTATCATAATTATCTTTTAATGATAATTAAGATGAGATATGTAACCAAGCTGGAAACACGGTTGCACAATTCAAGTTGATTTTGGATGTTTGGCGTGTGAATGTGTGGGTAAGATCAGTTTGGTTGACTGACAGATTCAAGTGGTATGCTGCAAATTGATTATTATCCATTTAAAGTATGGTGATAAAACAAATGAATTTGGAGTTCACTTAGGCAGTAGAAGGTTATTATGCATGCATGGATAAAAATTATAAAGTGATGATGGAATAAAGTGCACCCTCGAATATCCTTGGCAGGATGCCAAGAATCTAGTCGGACAAATTGCATCAGGTTGGAACTCGTGGGCTTTGAAAGGATGGAAAAGATGGGATCACGTTTGAACTTTTTGATAGTGCATGATTGCACCTGGTTGGATTTGGTGGAAAGATGAGTGGATTGTCGTGATGCTTCGGTTTGAAATGCATGGCTAAGAGATAAACTTGCATGCTAATTATTTGCATGCCTTGGTTCCAACACGTGGAGATCATCAAATACTTGGATAATGATAGACAAAATAAGCAGAAAAGGAGATAATGATGGAGCTAGATTTTAAATTGGTTGGATAATTGCATGATAAGTCCATGCATTTAGTTGAGTCTGATCCATGCCAAAAATATCATGCAAAATTCAAGGATCAAGTCAGCACGTCCCTATAATACAGAGGCAGTGGTAATGAGAATGAGCTCTCTCCAATTCAATACACAAACTGCCCTGCGCAAACTCTCACTCTACGCGAAACCTTTCAACAACCTTGAGATTTATTTTTTTTTTTCCGCCAACACATCTTCAGTTTGGATAAATAGACTGTGAAGGCAACCAGTGACATCTTCAGTTTGGATAAACAACATTGTTGCCGTAGAATTAGTCGACCGTGGAGCACCTTCAGTTTGGATAAACAGCACTGCGTTGGGGCCGACTGATTACCTATCCAAGTCTCGGTCAAGAAGGATTTTCGAGTCCTTATTAGCAGAGGTCATCTCATTAGCTTTCTCCGCAAAGTGAGGTGTTACAGATTACTGGGCTCGGCATATTGAACGCCGAGTTGTTTTATGATTAGATATTTACGAGTTAGTTTTAGAGTTCGGCATTCTGACGATCGAACCACATTCACCATTAAGACATACATCTCTTTCAAGTACTTGTATCCGTATAGTTTGGTGCCGGTTCGGCGTGCTTTTACTCTTACGAATATAATCACGTGACCGAACCCGGAGCCAACAATCTGTGAACTTCGCAAGACTAGCAGCCTTGTCTTTAGGCTTTAGAACCCGAAGGCCGATATGTGTTCCTTCCTCAGCCGTAGTCACAAGATCAAGAAGTCAGCAGCACGCTCAATGCCACAACCACATATTTTACTCATCGGCCGAGCTTGACCGTCGAGTTGGCACACCCCGCACATAACCTATGGACATAGTTAGCTTATTGATTACTCGATTTAAGCGCCACGTAGGCTTAGAAACTTTTAGGGTCAACAAATATATATATATATATAGTTGGCTTGCTTCAGGATGCCACTACCGAGAAGTGAACAAAACATTCATGATTGGTGGCAGGCCAAGTTACCAAGAATTAGGTTTTTCTCGGCCCCTAAAGCAAGTTTTGAGTTTTTCGATCGACTGGTGTGGGGTCAAAGTGATTGCAAGGTTTTTCTAGTAAAGTTGTTGAGCCTAGTATATAATTGTTGCAGCCACAACGTTGGCAGAACAAAGATGTTATTGCCGAAGAAGAGTTTTCAGGATATGACAGGATTTCGTTGGCTACGAACAATTAATTTCCTTAACCATTTGGCTTACGAGCCGAAGTTCAAGGAAACTTGAGGGCAATGTTTGGACTCGATTTTACACTATTAGCTTATGCAATGAAGGCTATCAAGTGAACAACTGTCAACCGTTGGATGACAAAATAGTTAAGATAATTATTATTGAAGGATATATTATGGTTTTAAACATGATATTATCTTTTAATAATATATCAATTTATCTAGACTGAATATGATCAATATCCTGACGTTTGTTTGGAAATAAGTTTCTCTGCATGAGATAATATTAAATAAGAATGGTTATATAATAACCAATGGTTAGGAGAAGAATTGCAATTCATTTGCAATTCTCTAGTCGGCTAGTCGGCACATGTATACACGTGGAAGGTTGGGATATGTGATCAAGTTGAATTTTTTCGTAATGCATGATTGCACCTGGACTGACTTGGTGGAAAGATCAAGAGTTGATTGTTGTGATGCCTCGGTTGAAATGCATGGTTAGGAACAGTGGCGAAGCTACGTGAGGGTGAAGAGTGGCGGCCGTCACTCCCCTTGCCGAAAAACACGATTGGAGCTCGGGTTCAGCCACTCCCTTCGCCCATCCTATTGTCGGAAAACCATGGCATCAATGGGGTGCCCGTTGCAGAAAAGGTAGCTCATGTGCAAGGAAGAAGAAAAGAAAAGAAAATGTGTGTTTTAAAAGAAAAACATTTGACCGAACGACGTCGTATTCTCCATGCCTCTTAAATGAAACGTTGCATTTTACTTTTTCTTCTTTCTTTTGTTGCTTTTCTTCATTTTTCCTTTTTTTTTTTGTTTTTTTTTTCCGCTTCTGTCTTTTCTTCTATTTGACTTGGTCCCTTTGTTTTTTGTTAATGGTTTGTCTTGGTTTTGGTTGGATCTTTTGATCGGTCCCTAATTAATTGTTTTGGACATGATATTAAGACTTTCAATACTTAAAATTACCTTAATGTTGATTTTTCTTTTATCACAAACGGTAATTTCTACAATAAAAAGGTTGGTGAGTGAATTAAGCCTCACATTCATACTCAAATATGTATATCTTTTTCTAGTCATCACTACTTTTAACGAATTTCTGATGTGACTTTGAGGACTTGTTTCATAATGTCTAAAAAATTTGCGAGGAAAATGATATTAATGTTCCTAACATAGAGGATTTGCATTTCACACCCGGAAAATCAAGGCCTAAAACTCCAAGACTTACAAACTTACTTTCAAGTCCTTGGTATGCAACTAAAAGAATTGAATGGTTGCTTTAATGAGGTAAACACCGAGTTACCAATTGCAACCACTTAAGTAAAGAGAGCGTTTTTTGCTATGAATATTGTGAAACCATCACTGTGTAACAAAATGAGAGATCAACGGTTTAGTGGTAGCAAAGTTGTTTACATTAAAAGAGATGTTTTTGCTATTGTTTACTATCTAAAAAGATTTGGTTGTCTACATTTCTAGAACCTTACCTTTTTAAATTTCGCCCCTCATCCCGACAATTCCTGGCTTCGCCACTGGCTAGGAGATAAACTTGCATGCTAATTATTTGCATGCCTTGGTTCCAGCACGTGGAGGTCATCAAATACTTGGACTAGGAAACATAGTTTTAGGAGGCATGCAAAAGATAAGTCATCTAATAAAGCACGTGGCATTAAGGGAAGGATATGCATGGTACAATACCATCAAATATCGAAATTGTTTCCTGGGGCCGTTGTCACGAATGCATGTGGTCTACATCAGGGATTTGGGATTTTGATGTCACATATTAGGTGGAGGAGGTGGTAAAATCCCGATTGAACTCTACAAAGTTACTAGGTCGTGCCAAGCAAGAACTGAAAGCTATAAGTACAAGTCTCTCTATAACAGAAAGACCCTCCTCTAATTCAAAACACAAATTACCCTACGCAAAACTTCTCAACAACCTTGAGATTTTATCCTTCTCCCTTTTCTTCCCGCCAACACATCTTCAGTTTGGATAAATAGCACTATAAAGGTAACCGGTGACATCTTCAGTTTGGATAGACAGCACTAGCATCGTAAAATCAGCCGATCGAGGAGCATCTTCAGTTTGGATAGACAACACTGCTTCGAGACCGACTGGTTATTTATCCAAGTCTCAGTCAACAAGGATTTCCGAGGCCTTGTTGGTAGAGGTTATCTCATCAGCTTTCTCGGCCAATAAGTTACTACTTCAGCACATTGAAAGCCGAATTTGATATTAAACTTCGCATAACTAGCAGCCTTGTCTTCAAGCTCTAGAACCCGAAGGTCGAGACGTGTTTCTTCCTCAGCCGCAATTGCAAGATCAAGAAGTCAACAGCGCGCTTAACTCGACATCAACATATTTTACTCCCCGGCCGAGCTCAGCGGTCGAGTTAGCACGCCCCGCACATAACCGAAAGACATAGTTAACTCATTAGTTACTCGGCATGCGCGCCACGTAGGCTTGGTAGTTTTTAGGGTCAACAGTAGTATAATCCCTAAATGTAATGACTAAAATATTAAACAATATTGTTCATTTCATTGGAGTATTGTGATAGTTGATAAAAACTAAAAAGCTATCTCTACTTTTGGTTTTGCAACGGTTAAAAAAACAAAGGAAAGCTATGCATGACTACCGACATTCATGTGCGTGGGTTCCAAAAACAAGAAAAAGACCAAAAGGAAAAGTTGTACAGCATTCCCACTCAAAATCAACAGTGAGCCCACTCTTTGAGTCTCCATTTATAGTCCTCACATTTGAAGATTTCTTTGAGGTATTTTGCGAGTCTCCATATATTGAGATACATTGATGACTTCTATTCTGACCCATTAAAAGCCTTTTGTACCTGCATTTAAGAACTATATGGTTGTAGATATTTCATTTAGGTCCCAGTGTGGGATGCTCTAACAATATTTTCAACAGAGGACCAATCAGAAGATTTGCAAATTGCAACTCGTTTTATATCTGATCACAAATTAATAACGAAGCGTAATGATGTTACCATCAAACCAAAAACTTTTTCCCTAGCATAAACTGGTAGGAAACTTGGAAGTAGTTATGTACCTGCATACTGCATTTACGTCATTAGTTTTGCTTTGATAACGTTTAAAAGAGTATCGTGACGTGGTGCACATTGGACCGATATGCTAAAAAGACTTAAAGTAAGGAGCATTATACATTAAGCACATAGATTGTAGATGGACCACTTGACCGAAATAAAGGAAAAAGATTGTAGATGGACCACTCGACCCAATAAAAAAGGGAAAAAGATTGTAGATAGACCACAGAAATTACGAAACCAATGGGCCTCGGCATAAATTAACAAAGTGGTTCTTCCACAAAAATTAAGTGAAGCTGATCCTTTGACCCAAAAAAAAAAAAAAAAAAAAAAAGTTTTATTCACACGCCTACTTTCCACATATTTTTATTAATTTTTAGTCATTGATTTTCTTTTATTCATTTGATCCAACGGTCAAAAATTAAAAAATATATGTGAAAGAGAAAAATAGGTATGTGAATAGAACTACCCAAAGAAACATCTCAATTTGTTCTAAATAGAAAAATAATTTATGCACATTTTTTAATCTTTTAGCACAATTATATAGGTTTGTTTTTGTCTATTAGTTCTTATTTTCTTTATTCAATATGAACGTTAGAAATTTATAGAGCTATGCATGAGAAGAACAAATGTTTGTGGAAATCATTTCTCTACTGTAACTTTAGTACCTTTTATAGAATGTATTGGAGGGAGATGAAGATTGACTTAAGTCACACAATGGATCGGCTATCATTAAATATTGAACTCGTCATCTATAAGAGTTAAAACTTGAAATTTTCCACTTACAATCAAAGAAAAAACCACTCAAGCTTTAAATTATAAAACTCTATAGATAAATTAATATCTAAAGATAAACTTTTCACTCACAATGACGATATATTCACTTTATAAACGTCATTCTCCATCCGGTGACGCAGCAAATGTTCTGATGTATGAGGCCAGTTTTCAGTGACATACTTGGTGATCCCATCTCTTGCGTAAGTCATTTTCTATTAAGTGGGTTGGTCTACGTAAACTTGGTGGTCTAAGTGCCACAAAGTCGTGTAGAATATGCATGGCATCGAATATCGGCTACTTTAGTTTAGAGTTTAATCGTCAAACTTTCCCGCGGGCTGTAGCTGGTTTACTCTCCTAGCCGTATAACTTACATGAACCGTGGTTCGCTGCTAAAAGAAAGAACGAGTGCTTCTGAAAATCCAATTGCAAATAAGCATGTATCTAAACAATTAAAATTGAAAATTGCTCAAAGAAGAACAAGTGTTTCTAACACGTGTCTGAATAAGAAAAATTGAAAATTAAGATTGAAGACTTGTCTATTTGTGATTGGATTTCAGCAGCACTTGCTGCTCTTCTTTAACAGCGAAGCATGATTTATCTAAATTCTTAATGTAATACATTTGGAACCTTGTTTTTTGTTGTTATTAGTTTGACGTAATGAAAACTATTACGTACGCTCGCATAAAAAAATATTATATTAGAAAAACTATTATAAATATTATAAAATAGTCTTTTAACAGTTAACGTGACATTTTAGTAAAAGAGTGTACGATGACTATTTTGTAATAATATTTGCAATTTGGCATGCCAAATATGTATTCGAATTAATCCCTATATATTTCTCCTACGATAAAAGATTTGGGTTTTGGATTAAACAATAAAACCCCCAACTTGTGGATTTTAGTTTTATTTTGAGTTTCATGTCCAGTGGACGGACAAACCAACTTTTCTTGACTTTTCAAAGTAAGCTCCAAATTATTTATTTTTATAATTCTATCTACTTGCTCATTTCCACGCAATAATCCAATTAGGTCTTTTCTTCTAGTTCATCGGGTAAACCTAACTTTCTTTTCTTCCAACAAGATAACAAACTACCCATCGTATTCACGCATATTCTTACGAATTAACATTTAGTTACAATAATGGTTACCATTAAACACATGTTTAAAGAAAAATGCTTGATTGTCACAACGAAAGTTTCACGTCCGTCCCAGTACGGCATTAATCATGTGATCATGAAGCTTCTTAATATAAACATTATGCATTTAAAATCATAACACTTGACTAATTCATGTAGCGGAATTCAGATATAAATTATAAAAGGAAAGCTAATGAAAAAAGTTTGAAAATTTTGAGTTTTAATAACAATAACAAAATAAAAGGTAAAGTGAATGGTAACATGATTGATTTCTTAGTGTAAAAATATGATTTTTCGTTAAAATGAATAGTACCGAAAGCTTTTCGTTAAAATTCTCAATTATAAAATTATCATATAATTGTAATATTTTCGATAAAATATACACAAGACCATGTCGCACCAAGGATATTTACCTCAACAATAACATATTTTTTATTGAAAAAAAAAAAAAATTAAGCTCACGATCAGATCGAATCATCGATGATCGCATCACATGTGTGCCCAATGACTCAAGATTACTTCAAACACGAACCCTTGTGTCTTTGACCGCTTCCTCGTGACGTGGGGAGAATTAAAAAAAAAAGAAAAAATAATGAAACGAAAGCAACGACCACGTCACCCAGTCATCAGCAAACGTGCTAAAAACGAAAGTTTTTTCTACCACTTATACAAATAGTAAGATGTGTGTTTTAAAAAATTAATAATTAAAAAAATAAAATTTTCTAATATTTATATAAAAGAACGTGATGTACCACTCGTGTTCGATCACAATAAAAAATTTCTCGCTAAAAACGACATGTTCTAGAATCAAGTTTTTTGGGATCAGATCAGCGTTATTTTATATACGCCACGTGGCGCTGTGATGGCGACTGCTTTGGTAAGTGAGTGAGGTGTGTGGTGGCGTCTGACAACATGGGGTGTTGTCGTATTGCTACGTGTAGGCGGACGCACCGTCCGGGAGCGGCTTTTGTCGTGATATGAATGTTGGGATAATTTGGGATGAGCTAATAGTTGAGATTAGGAGATATAATAATGTCTTTCACTTTTATTTTCCGATTGCGTTGCATGTGGAAATGTTTTTAAGATAAAATAAGATGTTGTGTCTAATTTGGTAAAAATGACATGGGATCAAATATATTAATAGATAAAGTGTTACGTATTTATCCATGCATTTTGATTTCGAAATTTTCTGATTTTTTAATGATCTTTTGAAAGTTTTTTTTTTTTAAATGATTGAAAATGTTTTTTGTAGAGATATTTTTAAAATCAATTCATAGTAAAATGTAAGTAAATCTTGAAAAGACATTTGAATTACTTGTTGTAAGAAGCATATAACAAGCGCTTATTGTATGAAGCATTTCAAGTACTTTTATAACTTAAAATTTTTTTCTTTAAAAGCGATTTTAGTCGCCACTCAGTACTACGGTCTGATGGTATTCCTCTTCACTTGAAAGTAAGAGGTCTTAGGTTCAAATCTCATGGATGACGAATTCGATACTAAATTAGGTTGTCGATTGTATGCCTTTGCCGAACTCCTCCTCCCCTTAGTGTAAAAATATCGATGTACTAAAAAAAAAAAACGATTTTAATCATTTTAATAACACTTTTAGACGAAACTTAAATTATTGTTATAATTTCGAATTCTCATCACATAATAATAGTAAATATTTAAAAAACATGGTGAAAATTGATCATACCTTTCACCAACTTTGCTTTTTTCTTTTTTTTATTTTATTTCAAAAACTCTTCTCACCCAACTTAATATTGTGTAGAGTAGATTAGCATAAAATCATAAACAACTAGAGTAACTTAAATGAGTTATTATTTCTTGCCAAAATAAATAATTGAAATTCAAATGTTCAGATTTTGTTAAAAAAAAAGGTTCACAATGATAATTTTGGTAGTACTAATAACTCTGAACTAAATGATGAAGTGTCATCTTATATCATATATGTGCACGAATATCATGTTAAATAAACACCATTTAAGGAAGCAAAAGGGAAATAAGCGTGTATTTCTCGAAGTACTAGTCAATTATGTTAGGCATGTATCATGCTATACATACACTACATTTACTACATATGGCATGTGCATTACCTAGGACACAACAAGGAGCCTAATTCTTAAAATTTGAAATCAATAAAAGTAGTCATTGAATCTATCTATCGTTAATCATTTTGATATTTTCGTGAATTTTTTTATATTAAATAATGACTAAAATAACTAAAATATTCTCAATTTAATAAACAATTGACCAAAATAATTTGATAAAAATTAAAGGTATTATTATCGTACACATAGCAATACGACAACAACTCATGTAAGTAATTGAGAGCAAATGGGTATGATTAGTAAGTACTTTACCACAACATGCACGCGAGCTATGAAAAAATAAACGTGAACAATTTAATTTCGTCACAAAAGTAGATGAGAGCAAAAGAGTGTGGCCAAGTACTTTCGGCCTGAAGTACTAACAAAGAAAGGCAAAAACAGGTGGGAAAATTAATGGCAACGTGTTACGTGTGCGGTGCATCATCTAATAGTGTCGAACAACGCGGGTGACGTAAGTAAACGTCATCAACAGCAACCTGTGACGTCGCACGGTGCGCAACTGCCGTTGACGCTAAAGTCTACGCTTCTCTCTCTTCTCTCTCTCTCAACAGTTTATAAAACCCCGGTCCTCAAACGCCACTTCTACACCGCCCCCCCCCCTCTGAAAATTCTCTCTCTCTCTCTCTCTCTCTCTCTCTCTCACTCTCTCTCTCTCTCTCTAAAAGTTGAACTTTAATCGCAATATGCAATCAGAAACTATCCCACAGGGAACATGGATTCCGGGCACTCGGCCCGGCCACGCCGCACTGTCCTCACGTGACGTCCCAAGCGAGCAACATGTGGCGGCGGCCAGCGTACAAAAGCTAGTGTCAGAGAATGCCGTCACGGTTGTCGGGCGACGTGGCTGCTGCATGTGTCACGTCGTTAAACGGCTGCTCCTCGGCCACGGTGTCAACCCTACTGTTTTCGAGGTGGACGAGGACGACGAGACCGGCGTTGTCATTGAATTGCGGAAACTGACCGGAGAAGGCCAGGAGGACTGGCAGCAGTTTCCGGTGGTGTTTGTCGGAGGGAAGTTGTTTGGTGGTTTGGAGAGGGTTATGGCTACTCATATCACAGGTGAACTCGTGCCTGTATTAAAACAAGCTGGAGCTTTGTGGCTTTGAATTTTTAGTTGCTTTTTTTTCTTTTCTGGGTTTTTTTTGGGTTTGTGATTCTGCAATTTTCAATAATTTACTTAACTTACATATGATATATTTGGATTCAATAAAAAAGTTGGAGGAATACATTTCAGTAGGTACAGCTCCAAAATTGCTGATCATTTGATCATTTCTAAATTTATCTGTCTTTAATTCTGTTGATTTTTTTTTTTTTTTTGATTTATGTGGAGATAATTAATTTAAAAGTTCTTGTAATAATCGATGATATGATGTAATTTTTCAAATTTATGCTAATGACGGACAGCAGGCGAACATCCAATGGGACTGAGCTGGTTGGACATGTTTGTCTGAGATGAGACTAAATCTTCGTACTCATTTTGTTTGTGATCTCATTATTATTGATTAGTATGTGTTAAGTTTATGACAACGAAATTAAGAAGAATTAAGTTTATTAATACATGTTAATTAATGATATAAGTCACAAAAAGATCACACACAAAATAAGTGAATAAGATTTGAACTTGAGATGGTCATTTTCATTAGTTCATTCTATCAATTCATGCCTCCATTAATCAAATTTTATGAAAAATTGCTCATGTTGACGTGGCTTGTTTCAGTTGCTTATGTAAATATCGGATCATAAGAAATCAAATCGGACATATTCCAAATTTTGAATACAAATGTGTATTAACAATTGACAATCTCAATTAGCACGACTATTATTAGCACACCTCATATTAATAAACAATCAAAATAATCAATTAAGGTAAAAAGTCATAACAAAAATACGAAAAAAGATTTGGTGCATAATGTCGTAAGAAAATGTCTCATTCTGTCAAATTAGTCTTCCGCATGGTGTAGTAACTTAAATAAAAAATATAGAAAGATTGGGGTGGTGGATTTTGGGTTCCACACGCTTAATACCTGGACCTTAGCGAGCCAAACCGTAAAATATGGAAGTCAAATTGTCGGCCATAGAGGTCGACTCTTCATCTGACTCATATGAGATGAGCATGAAATTTGCATGAATTTGTCACGTTTTGTGGTGGTGGGAGTTTTCGTTCACTATGCTTGATATAAGATGACGAGGGATTTCTCAATGCGCAAAACACGAGACAGTACGTAATATGAAGTCAGGAATTGTCGAGGAGTGAGACGAATTTTTTTTTTTTTGAATAAATGATATTATTCATATTAAGGGGATGAGGGAGTAGACTAAGCTTTACAATGAGTTACCAATAATGTGATTCAAATTTGCTTTTTGCGAGAATTGAACCTAAGTCCTCTTACTTACAAATGAAGAGGAATACCACTAGACCGTAGCACTAAATCACGGGTTGGGGTGAACTTAAAAGAGTGCAAGATTAAAAAAAGATTAGCCTATATTTCATCCAACTCAGTGATCTCAATTTGTTGGAACTACCTAAAATAGTTGAGGAGGACTACCCGGAATATTTGAAGGATAACTACTTGGAATATTTGAAGGAAGATTTAAGCATTATTATTTTTTTATATATAATATCCTTCCATTATGTAATTGTATAATACGGAAAAAAAAGTCTAATATTCTTAATGCAATACCAATAATTATATAAACTATTCATTAAATAAAATTCAATTCAATTAATCAATAATCAAGAATTCAATTTTTATTTTAAATAACAATTTTATTCATCAATAATTATAAGATTTATATCGATAATCAATAATCAATAACCCTATTGATTAATTACTCTATGATTCTATATCTACTAAACAAAATTTCATATTAAATAAGCAATTAGGGTTAATGCTAATATAAATTTGGAAATTAAAAACTTTATCTAAAAGCTTGCAGCCATTTTGTAATCCATCTTTCAGAGGAGTATAAATAAATTCAAAGTCTCATTTCAACATAATCAATAAAATAAGCATTCTAAATTTCCAATAGAATCAAAGACAATGAAAATAAACATTCAAAGTTCAATTACAATCAAGTTTTACAATCAAGTTTTCCAAAGTCCAAAGTTAAATAAACATCAATCTTCAAATCTTCCAAAAGTCCAAACTTAAAATAAACATCAAAGTTCAAGTCTTCTACACCTAAAATAAACATTCCAAAGTCCAAAAAACCCAAAACTAAAGGTTCATGGTATGTGTGAACCATACACAGCAACTCAAAATACCCTTTTAAGGATGATAGCTTTGACTGAAATAAATCCAACAAAAAAATCAACCCGAAACAAGGACTATGAATTCAATTGAAAACGAATGAAATACGAATAGATGCTGATCCTTTTTTGTACCCATTGTACCAATTCATCACAACATGGGTCTTTTCGGGGTTACACTGTTGCCTAAGTTTGACAAAACTTAAAAATAAGAGTACAGAGATAACCGAATCTGAATTTCATCATCTCCATGGTCTCAACCCTTCATTTGTATACAAACGAAAAGTCACTAAAATTGGCAAATGGTATGGAACTCAGCAGAAAAAATGCCACACTTGCGCAAGAATAACACACAACCGCTTAAAAGAGTAACAGCCAGTTCATTTATAGATACAGGTGATTACCACAGTGCTCTAGTTTTAGCTAACGACACCTAAACAATGTTTATGATTTTCCCTACAGCAGAGAAGACCTCTGTGATCAAACCTAGAGATCACCCAAGTTTGAACCAAGTTTTATAATGCGACGAGACTACAACGTACTCCATGCCACTAAAGAAAATGAATATTCTTTGTAAGAGTCAGCCGACCACCACCATAATGAAATATGGAATTGAGACGGTGTTCATGATGCAGTCTAATAAAAAGAAAAAGAAAAAGAAAAATGCTAAATGGTATCAAATTTCTATGGTGTTTCATTTATAACTGATCTAGAAAAATTTTAAATTACAATCTATTGAAAATTGAAATATCTCAAATTCTCATGATCACACTACGCATATAATATATTGTTGCAGAAAGAAACCCATAAAATCGGTTGATTAATAGAAAATGCAAAGTATGAATCCTTCTCTAATCTTTATCGATAGAAAATGCAAATTAATAATTGAAAATCTGTAAAGGCCACTATTTGTCCAATCATAACCAATTTGAACCGATAAATAGAACAGAAAATTAAACACAGAGAAGTGAGAGTGTGAGACTAACCTTTTGCTATCGAGACTCGAAATGGCAAGAAGAAGCTGACGGCGAGATGAGAGACTGACGGCGAGGTGTGAGAGATTGAGAGTGAGATTGGTCGCGGGTCGTCGCTGGCATTGATGATTAAGAGAGACAGAGAGTTCGAGAGAGTGATTGAAGACCGAGAGAGAGAGAAGAGGCTCAGGTTGCACGAAGGCCTTAGGGTTAGGGTTGAGAACAATGTCGTTTCTAGAATAGGATTATTAATTAATAAAATAATTACAAAACAACGTCGTTTTGAAGAACTTCAGTTCGGTTCGGTTTTTGAACCCCATAAATCAAAACTGACCCAACCAGATTCGTTTATGTTCAGTTCAACAGATTCGGTTCGGTTTTTTCAACCTCCATTCGGTTTTCGGTCCCTTTTTTTTCAATTTTCAGTTTTCCAACCCACCCCTAGGCCCAACGGGATATGTTATGCTGCTCTCTGATTAATTTATTTTTTAATTCTATGCCTAAACGATGTCGTTGTACTAAAGAATTGTTTTTTAACCAGGACCAAACGATGTCGTTTGGCATGGCTTTTAGAAAAAAATAAAACCAAATGCATCAAAGCTGCGCACTAGCAACAAACCCATATGAACACAGGCGGAACTACCGCACCAACAAGCACTTCCGACGAGACCAGAGGGGCGAAACCACCATTCATGGACTTGATTTCCGGTGAAGGGAGGGGCAGCTTGCCCCTAATTAGCTTTGCCACTGACTATATCCGTATTTTTCTAGTATTATGTACCGTCTTTGTAGACGACCTAAGAAATGATTAGTGAGTTGTGAATTATGGAAAATGATTACTGAGAGTGGTTGTGTACAACTCATGTACAATCAGCCTATGATGTAATAATACATCAAATATTAATAATAAACAAATAAAGATAAAATAGTGGTACGAGAAAATGACAACCTCATCTCATGACGTGCACCAATCAATTGTCCATATGTTAATCAAGATCATCCCATGATCCCATCCCATCCCACAACAATGAAGCTTTATTAGTGTTTCTATGAGAAATGCAAACGAAACTTTCTCAAAAGTAGAAATTTTTATATATTATTTGTCATCTCATGTTTTTTGTATCATATTTAATAATGTTAGCATTAAAATTAACGTTAAATTGTAAAGGAATAGAGAATTCATAAAACTTTAAAAGAATCTCCTTAATATTTCCCATATTTTCATTTCGAGATCGAGACTAGATAGGATTTTGGTAATCAAATGACATGACAGATTGTTGACTACCTTTATAACGCAACTTTGAGCCTTATCTTGTTTTTCTCTTGTCAATTAGAGAGCCCGTGGATAATCAAGTTTATGCGTTCGGTTTTCCAGTCTTCCAATAATATTACTTGTGCTGACATAATAAACTAGGATGAATAAACATTATGGAGCACCAGCCGCAACAACAAGATATGATCAATAAAGGCAGCAATCACGTTTTTTTATGGAAGTGGACAAAAGTGCCCCTGACTTTGTTTATTAGTTTCTCTTTCTTTATAACTCTGTTTCGCAAATGGTTTTCTTGTACGTGCTCGCGGGATCGAACTCTATCCTAAAATACTAGGAGTGACCCCAAAAAGCTCAGACCAGCCCACTCCCATCACCCGACCTTCCCACCTGCAAAAGCTCAGCCCAGCCCGAACCAACTTGATGTTCTAAACCTTACACACGGTAGCTCAGCCCAGCGATGCCGAGGGTTCATTGGGCTTGGCGCTTGTTCGCTAAAAATTTGGGCCGCCGGCGGTCTTGCTTTACACACTTCCCGGCGAAGAGGCAGCATAGCAGCCGACTGCAAAGTTAGCTTTAACAACACGCTGTCGTTCCGATTTGGGACCCACGTTATTGTACAAATACAGGAAAGCCCTTACGCTAATTCAATCTCCACCGCGGCAACCAAACCCATAGTCGTAATTTGACTCGTCCTCCTTCTCGTTCTCGCTGCTCTGCAAAGCACCCCAAAGCCTCCGACCACTTTCCCTCCCCAATTTTCAAAACCCTCGACCGTTTCTCTCTCTCCGTTCTCTCTCTCTGTTCTCAGTGAAGTGGACGAAGGAGAGCACGGTCGCTCTACGACGTCGTAACCAAGAGCAACTGTAAAACATGATGAAATTCTTCAGAGGCAAAGACGATTCTTCACTGCCGTCGCCGTCGCAGTCGTTCTCTCCCTCGCCTTCGCGGTCGGTGACCGGTCCCCCGAGGCCGATACGGCTTGTGTACTGCGACGAGAATGGGAAGTTCCGGATGGATCAGGAGGCTGTCTCCATGCTGCAGCTCGTAAAGGAACCCATTGGTATCGTCGCGGTCTGCGGTCGTGCCCGCCAGGGCAAGAGCTTTATTCTGAACCAGGTTCGGGTTCTCGTCATTTTTCTCTCAAATGTTAAGTAGACATATCTTAATTATCATTTTGCTTTCTGCCTGTGAATTTTGTTTTCTGTCTCTGGATTCTAGGGTTTATGATTGTAAGGCATTTGTAGAATTAGGGGATTGCATTAAGTGTAGGAATTGTAGGGTTACTTTAGGTTTCGGTTTTTGGCTAATTGAACACGCTTTGAAAGGCCAAGTGTGGATCTTGGTGGACTTGGATGATGGTGGAATTACCTAACTGTCTTAGACTTGGATAATTGCAGGGTTTCTTCAGGTTTCTCTAGTTCTTGGACTTGTCATAAGTAGCTTAAACCATGTTTTTGCAACAATGCTTGGGTATTATCGACTCTAAGACAAGGACGTATGCATTTACGATGGAATATTGCCGTGTTAATGTGAAATTTTGATTATATGGTCAAACAAAACTGGGGTGTGATTCACATTTAGCATAAGATATAGAGATGGGCCTACTGTCTAAATAACTTACCGGTTTTTATCATCTCTCTCCATGAATTTATGACCACTATGCTTTCTTTTGTTTTTCTTCCCTACTGGTTTAATGTTGCTGAAAGAAGCGTAATTGTTTCGGATTTCTCTATTGTAGCTCCTCGGAAGGAGTGGCGGATTTCAAGTAGCATCTACACATCGCCCATGTACAAAAGGGCTATGGTTGTGGAGTGCACCCTTTAAGAGAACTGCACTGGATGGGACTGAATACAATCTGTTACTATTGGATACTGAAGGAATAGATGCTTTTGATCAGACGGTTAGCCTTTATTTGATGCTTATAACATATTAGTTTCGGCTCAATTTATGATTGTGATAATGATCATTATCAATTGTATTGTAATACTCATAACTTTATTTTATCTTACAGGAAACGTACAGCACACAGATATTTTCCTTAGCGGTTCTCCTATCTAGCATGTTTATTTACAACCAGGTTAGAAAACTTCTGCGGAGGCTTTTATACCTTCTTTTTGTATATGGTTTATGGTTTCTTCTTAATTTTGTTTTGTTTCGTTTTGTTTTAGATGGGTGGTATAGATGAAGGTTCCCTTGATCGTATCTCTCTTGTCACTCAAATGACCAAGCATATACGTGTTAAAGCTTCTGGAGGAACCACTGCTTCTGAAATTGGGCAGTTCTCCCCAATCTTTGTGTGGCTTCTAAGGGTAATTGGTTTTGAATGAACTTGTTTCTTTAATCTATGTGCCATTGACTACAATGTTTCATCTGCTGTGACTATTTTTATTTTTATTGTCTTACGAATGTAGTGTATTTGTTAGAATGTGTTCAATGGATTTCCATTTGTAGTAATACTTACTTCCTTGGTTTCAGGACTTCTATCTGAATTTATCAGAGGATAGTGGAAGGATAACACCTCGTGATTATCTGGAGCTTGCTTTAAAGCCAGTCGAAGACAGAAAAAGGGACGTAGTTGCTAAAAATGAGGTATTATCGGGCTCTTCTTAGTTCTTGACTTTATTATTTCAAGAAGTTGCCTTGCCCACTCATACATGGTTTGTTCAACAGGCATTTTCTGCTTTAGATATACCCTTGTTAGCTTTTTTTGACTCCATAGGCTCATTGAGCACTACCATTTCCAAATTATGTTTTCAATGTATATTGCTTAGAGGTGCTTATTGTACTATATGAATGATCAATACAGATACGAGCCTCCATTCGAGCTCTATTTCCCGACAGAGAATGCTTCACCCTTGTGCGGCCTTTGAATGACGAACATGATCTTCAAAGACTTGATGAAATTCAGGTCAGTGACTAACTGCTGTCTTTGTTCTCTGTGTTGTTGGCCATGAGCTCAACCCTGTTACTTTCTTTCTTTTCTATTAGTTGTATCGTATTGAAGCCTAAGTTTTTGTAATGCAGTTGGATAAATTAAGGCCTGAATTCAGAGCCGGGCTAGATGGATTGACAAAGTTTGTTTTTGAAAGAACAAGGCCCAAGCAGGTTGGGGCAACAATGATGACAGGTCCAGTTCTAGTTGGCATCACACAGTCTTATCTTGATGCTCTTAATAAAGGCGCGGTGCCTACCATATCCTCTTCATGGCAGGTTTGTGTTCATCCCGAACTCCCTTTATGATTGGTATGAAATTAGAGGGTCGATAGAAACTTTACCCTGAATAAATATTTATGAGGCATCATGTGATTCTTCTTACTCTGCAGAGTGTTGAAGAAGATGGTTGCCGAAGAGCATATGATTCTGCTCTTGAGGTGTATAAGTCTGCTTTTCAGCGTCCGAAAGATCCCGAAGAAGTAAGTTGTGCATTATGCCTTAATTGTTGTTGAATATACTGTTTTCTAATTCCATATGTTGTAGGCTGCATTCAGGGAAGCACATGAAAAGGCAGTTCATAGATCATTGGCTGCTTTCAATGATGGTGCTGTAGGAGTTGGTCCACCAAGGAAGAAGTATGAGGCGGAGCTCCACAAAAAGTTGAAAAAGGATTTTGAGGTACAGTGCAATGTAAAGCAAAATTTATAATTAGTAGGTTGTCGACACACACATGCACGCAGGCTGAACTGCATATACATCCATGCTATCCATAGTACAATTAATGGGTTTTGGCAATAGTACTCTTGCCTCAGTTGAATTCTTTCTGATAATAAATAGTTTAGTGACAATAGCTCACTTATCATGCATTTATCCGTTCTTGTTAACTCATCTCTTGTATACTGGTCTTATTTTGTTTAAATTGGCTACTGACACAGGATTGTAAAAAGAATGCATATATGGAGGCAGAGTTGCACTGTTCAAATGCCATACAAATCATGGAAAGGAAGCTGAGAGCAGCATGCCATGCTAGTGATGCTAATATTGATAATGTTGGGAAGGTAAGCAACAGTGGGTTGCTTCTGTGGTCTTTTAACATTTTCATTAATGTTTTTTTAATACTTGAATTTTCTTTTTCTAGGTTCTTGATGGTCTTCTATCCGACTATGAAGCAGCAAGTCACGGTCCAGCAAAATGGCAGAAACTGACCATGTTCTTACAGAAGAGGTTTGCCAATTGTCTTTATTTCCTTCTTTTTGATTAATGTATGAGTGCATATTAACGGATTGGATAAAATCCAAATTCACAGTTTTGAAGGGCCAATATTTGACCTCGTCAAGAGACTGATTGACCAAGCTGGATCAGAGAAGAATACCCTCATGTTGAGGTGCCACTCATTAGAAGATAAGTTGGGGTTACTTAACAAGCAGCTGGAGTCTAGTGAGAAGTCTAAGTCTGAATATCTTAAGCGTTATGAGGATGCTATCAATGACAAGAAGAAGCTAGCTGATGAATACATGGGCCGCATAAATAACTTGCAGAGTAATCACAGTTCATTGGGTGAGAGATGTTCTGGCTTGGTTAAAACATTGGATTCTGCAAAGCAGGAATCCTTAGAGTGGAAAAGAAAATATGAACATGTCTTATCAAGGCAGAAGGCTGAGGAAGATCAATGGAGTTCTGAAATTGCAATTCTCAAGTCCCGATGCAGTGCTGGTGAAGCAAGGCTGGCTGCTGCTCGGGAACAAGCTCAGTCTGCTCAAGAGGAGGCTGAGGAGTGGAAACGCAAGTATGACATTGCTTTTAGAGAAGCAAAAGCTGCTCTGGAGAAGGCTGCAACTGTCCAAGAGCGTTCAAGTAAGGAAACTCAAAAGAGAGAAGATGCTTTGAGGGCAGAATTCGCTGATACTCTGGCTGATAAGGTGATCCTCTCTCTCTCTCACACACACAGAGACAGAAACACATGCAAACATGCACATTCACATGCACACTCCAATTCTCTGGTTATGGGATTCTAACGTGTTTTTCTTGTTGATTAATATTTAGGAGGAGGAAATAAAGGATAAGACGGCAAAGATTGAACATGCGGAACAGTGCTTGACAACTCTAAGGTTAGAATTGAAGGTGAGTTTGAATCTTAACACTTTGTAAGAATGGTTTTATGAGTTTGAATCTTCTCAACTCTAAGATTATAGTTCCATATCATTTGGTTATGCTGTATTGTGTGTGTATACATAGTTACACACAGTTGGAAGGTTAAGAGTGGGGTGGTTGTGCTAAGACTATTCCGAGTTATTTTAAAGTTCCCTAAAAATCATTGAAATTCGATCGAGAAGAATTCTTATTTTGCACATGTTTTCTTCTCGCATGGTTGTCTGTTTCAACACATATTTATCCATGATGTGATTGTTAACAATTGCACATCATTTGCAGGCTGCCCAATCAAAAGTAGATAGTTATGATGCTGAAATATCATCCATGAAGCTTGAAATAAAGGAGTTCAGTAAAAAATTAGAAGCTGCAAATGCAAAGGCCCACTCATTTGAGAGAGAGAAGAAGATACTGGAGCAGGAGAAGATATATCTGGAGCAGAAGTACGAATCTGATATAAAAAGATTTGACGAAGTGCAAGAAAGGTGCAAAATTGCTGAAAAGGAAGCAACAAGAGCAACTGATATTGCTGATAGAGCACGGGCTCAAGCAGATACTGCTCAGAAGGAAAAGAGTGAGATGCAGAGATTGGCAATGGAAAGATTGGCCCAAATCGAGAGGGCTGAGAGGCTTATTGAAAGTTTGCAAAGGGAAAAAAGAGACTTGGATAATGAACTAGACAGAATTCGTGTATCAGAGATGGAAGCTCATTCGAAAGTTACCCTACTGGAGGGAAGAGTTGAAGAACGAGAGAAGGAGATAGAATTGCTTTTGAAATCAAATAACGAGCAGAGAACTAGTACTGTTCAGGTTCTTCAAGGCCTTCTGGAAAGTGAGCGCGCAGCACATGCAGATGCAAACAATAGAGCAGACCACCTCTCTCATCAGCTACAACTTGCACAGTCACAACTTGATTCACTCCAGCAAGAGTTGACTTCTGTTCGGCTGAATGAAACAGCATTGGATAGCAAGCTAAAGACTGCTTCCCGTGGGAAACGCTCAAGGGTAGACGACTATGAAATGGGCATGGACTCTGTTCAAGACGTGGAGATGAGTGATCGGATTTTAAGAGTGAATAAGAGGTCTAGAAGTAATACCAGTCCGCACACACAAAAAGAAGATGGTGGTTCAGTATTCAAGGGAGATGATGATACCCGCAGTCAGCAAACCAATTCAGAGGACTATAAAAAGTTCACCGTCGCAAAAATTAAGCAAGAACTCACAAAACATAATTTTGGTGCCGAAGTGCTGGAGTTGAGAAGCAATGCTAGCAAAAAAGAATGGCTTGATCTGTACGAGAAATGCATCCTCCAGAAGTTGTGACCTGTTTAAATCTACAGGGAGTCGTTGCAGGTAACTAGTCCAGGATCGAGCAAAAGCTTCAAGATCTCAATGGTTTGGTTTTCAGGTAAACCTCACCGGCGTTGCTGCAAATAGTACGTTTTACTCTAGTGTGACTACAAAAGGTTGAAATATTTAGGCGCAGGCGCTTTAGGAATTTGAGATCAACTACTCTTTAGGTTAGCTGTCATTAATATGCCTATATCTCTGTGTGTGTGTGTTTTGCATCCTTTCTGTCTCCGAGTTTTACACATGCGAGAATGTTTCTTTGTTGTTCGCCGGTGTGATTCATCACGCGTCGTAACTCATGTATGACGATTTCCGAGTCTAGGGATTATAAACCTAGGGGTTGATTGGTTTGATTCATTTTGTGCTGTGTGGTTATGTTGATGACTATAGAGAAGTTGTATTGTATTCATAGAGAAGTAAGGGATTTGTTGTTCCGAGTCGTTTGCAACATTTATTTCTGCATCCGAAGTTCTGCGTTTGATTCTTTCCTTGCGTGTATACAAAGTCTTAATAAAGAAAAAGCTGGAACAAGACCCCCGAGCTCGCAGTTGCCACTTGCCATATTGTATGAATGTACATTCGTCTCTTTTATAACTTGATGCCCTCACGGTTAATCCTAGTACTTTTCAGAAGGTTAATCGTAAGGGAGAAAATTTAAGGTTGCCGGTATTTATAATTTTTTTTTTTTTTTTTTTCACCGTATACCCATTCTTCTTAATTTTTGGTATTCGGATCGAAATTAAAAAAGCACAAAGGACAAAAATTAATTGGAGTGTATGAAAAGTAAAAAGCATGTGTGGATAGTACATCTAAAATTAATACAAAACTCAATAATAAAGTCCGTCAACTATTGATGGGGCTGTTTAACACCGGGTGAGATCAATGTGGGGTTGAGTGGAACTAAAATGGAGTGTATTGTCGAAAGTGCTCTACGAATAACGGTGGTCGGGCTGTCCATACTCAGGCTTAGCAATTGAAGTCGATTATTTTACAATCTACTGATGAAATTGAAAAAGAAACCTATTAACTATGTTTCTGCAATTTTACCAAAAAAAAACTATGTTTCTGCAATGGGATTTTTTTCTTTTAGTTTTCCTTTAATTTTGTGATAGTTGAAGAAGATTGCAAGTCTGCAACGGCAGGGAGGGAAGGGAAAGGAGAGGGAGGAGGTAAAAATATGACGGTCAGATAAATCTTATGGTGTATATTAATTGGTAAAATAGATAATTATAAAAAATTAAAATAGAAGAATGATAGGGAATGATAACATATTATATTTAAAACTTATCATGTTGCGAGTTTTGAGTGGATTGTAATACCACTCAACAAAGTTTAATGGCAAGCTGAGTTCTTCACAAATTTTTTCTCCAATATTTCAATGCCAATGGATATGAATTTTTCACCTAATTTACTGTAGACAAATAGAAAAGATTTTTGATCAAAATTGCTACACTTATCAAGTTTCTCGTACAACGTTTATATCACCTCTATTATCTGTGTGTATTGATGAGTGATGTCTCTATTAAAGAGGTAATACAAATGTAGTATAACAAATATAATAAATGTAGCATTAGTATTACTCATCTTTGAATTTTCTTTGATTCTCAGTGAAATGTTCACAATTGTTGTATTCTCATATTCAAGTCAAGCTTTCAAAACTGTAATTTAGTACTACAGTCCAATAGTGAGAGGTCTAAATTCAACTCTCATTAATGACGTGCTTAATACCAATTATTGTGATAAACTCATCACGTGGCTTAACCCATTCATTCTACCGCTCGAATCATAAGAGTCCTGTATATAAAATTAAAACAAATTAACTTCGCTAAGACTTTCCATGACGGATGACTCTCTTGAAGTATTGATATGCAAAAATTGTTGATTAATTAATTCTTTTTTTTTTTTTTTGGTGAACTTAATTCTTATTATTTGACAGGTCCATTATCTTACACACACACACACACACACACACTCACATATACGCTCACATAGACGAAATATATGTCAGACTACAGTAAAAGAATATTAAAATTTATATAAAAAAAAAAAATTAAAAATCTCTAATCAAACTCTATGGCTACATAAGATCGATTTATGTTACCCGACTGTGGCCATCCGAAATTATTCAGCTTTAATGTCCTGTGAGACAAATTAATCAGATACTAAAGTTTGTATAATCATGTCAATATATACATTTCCAAAAGAAAAACATCATCTTAACCACCAATAATTAACTGCTCATCATCATAAAATCCACGATCACAGTATATTAATACATTAATATGGATTAAAAATACCCAATATAATTGTATAACATATTCTCCTTAATTTCTTATTGTTTTTAGTCACCAAAAATCTCAATATTGTACTCATTAACTTATTTGATCATGGTAATAGTAATCCACCGAAACCCTAGCTATGTGTATAAAACTACCTCGGTTGAAGAAGACTGATGTTATTCACACACCTCTTTTTACGTTCCACACGCTATTTGTTAATTTTTATCATTTGATCATCTTCAAACCAATCGATCCAACGGCTGAAAATTAAGAAACATGTGTGGAAGGTAAAAATATGTGTGTGGAAAGCACCATCCTAGAAAAAAAAAGAGCTCTTCCATCCATATCCAATATTGTCAAATCACACTATTTCCTCTCAAGCTTCCCTTTGCTTGCATCTGAAGTTAATCGAATAAACGAAGACCCGTCACCTTGGGCAACTAAATTTGGGATTAGCTGAGGTGGGCTTTCTCTATTATCGCCCCCTTGATTATGATTATGTTGATGATGATCATAATTAATGAAAGGACCTCCGGGATCATAGTACTCCACAAGACCTGCCTTCTTTGCTAGAGGAAAAGGATTAGTAGAAGCACTAATTAGACCATCATGCCCTTGCCCACCTCTTATATTCACACTTTGGTGATGATCAATCGCTGGAACGTCCTTGCTTGATCCACATTGCCTAGGCTGTGTTTGGTAAAAGACCTTTGAGACCACCAGCTCACCATCTTTCTCCTCCTCATTGTTGCCAAGGTGGTATTGGTGCATTACCCAATTGGTCTTTTCTGGTTTTCTTTGCCTCCCATAGTTGGTATAGAGGACTAAGATCTTTTTGAATCCCTTCACTGCTCCGCCAACAAGAACCGGCCTTGTCTTGCCGGTTTTGTGCCATCTGGTTTCGCTTCCATCTTCTTCGGTGTGAACCTTCCTTCGCTTTCTGGTCCCAGTCGTGTATGCCTTCGATGGACGGTGGAAGAAGTGGCGGATTTGTCCGTCTTTGTTCACTCCTGCATGGACGTCAGATGCCCAAATAAAATTTGGTATACTTTTATCACGTAAAAATTTCAATTACAAAAGAAAAGTTGAGGGTAAGTTGAACAAATTAATCCATAAATGGTGTCACAACTCGATGAAGAAAATTAAAGATTAACATGATAAAACTAAGACATAGCAGTGCATGGCTATATAAAATAAGAAAACAAACTAATTAAATAAGGTTGTAAGACTATACACACACACACACACACACACACACATATATGTATATGCGATTGCGTTTAGTATTAACATCCAAATATCAAATATGTATAGCCAACTTGTGCATTCACATGCATAAAACATGCTTGAAAAGAAAAGATTATATATAAAACACAAACATACTAATTTGAATGATTTTAGAAGGAGAAGCAAGCAAACACTACATGTGCTGGTTATATGTTTGTTTCATTTTGACAACTAAAAATAGAGACGTATATGCAAGCTCAAGCGGTTATTAAAAATATTTAAGTCTGAAAGTCAGGTCTTACGTTTAACTAATAAAATACAGAATCCCAAGTATTAAAAATAAAATAAGATGTCAAGTATATTTGAGGGGTGCATTTTTGCTCACTACCCTCAAGTGATGGTAATACTTACCACTTTATTTATCACCACTGATTGAGTTTAAATTTTGGTATTTGTGTATATCTACACAAACAGATCTCGAAATTTAAACACATCTAACAATGATTAAATAATGTGATGAGCATCGCCATCACTTGAGGATGGTGAACAAAAATATTCCTAGAGTATGTTTTGGAATCAAATCCGTCAGTTTTGCAATCAAATGAATGAGGATTAATTAATTAATACCCGTGATTTGCTTCTTCATTACTATTCCTAGATAGGGTTTTATTCAGAAAAGCAAAAAATTTACAAAAAACTGAAACAAAAACAAAATAATTAGTAACCTGGTAGCTTTTCTGGGTGAGTGTAGCAAATCCCATTCTCCCCTTCAAGCGTTGGTATGAACTCATCAATGAGAGGATGCAGCCTTCTGGTATCAGACAAAACCTTTGCCTCTAAATGTTGAAGAATTTCTTGGTCAGTTGGATCAAACTTCACTCCTGCTGGTAGTCCAGGCAAATCATGGATTCCTGCCTATATAACATCACATAAACATAAAAAATAAAAAATAAAAAATAATAACAAACAATTAATTCATGTAGAAATCAAATAGTTAAGAGTAAAATTTAATTCAACAAATTAACAACAATAGGTCATCGATTCCAAATATACACAATACCAAGTGAATTTCTACTACCTGGTCTTGGAATTCTATGTGATGTCCACAAGAGGGGCAAGTTATGTTTCGAAATTCATTTGGATTATTAGGGTTATTAGGAGGAGGGGCACCGATAATCTGAATGGCCCTCTCATCGTCGGAGTCGTTGCACCATGTCATGATCTGATCTCTGCCGTTTTTTCTTTGAGGCTCATTCCAAACCCCAGATCTTCTTGTTATTTCCTCCACCTCTTCCAAATATACACACAACAGAAGCTCTCAAAATATTAAGCAAAACTCCAAAAAAAACAAAAGAAAAGACCTAAAAGCAAGCAAAGCAGACAAGCAACCAGCAAGCTTGTCACTTTTAAAGCACGTTTTCCATAACCATATCCACTTTGTTGCTCATCTTCTTCTTCAATATTGATGTTTGGATGGAATAATAAAATTGCTATTTGATCTTTCTCCTCCCATTTGTTTTCTCTTCTCTTATGATATTATCTCTTCACACAGAACTGCCTCCGTAAAAAACAGATGGGGAGAGAGAGAGAGAGAGAGAGAGAGAGAGAGAGAGAGAGAGAGAGGAAAAAGAGAAGTCGAACAAAGGGTAGCAAGTTAAGCTACTATATAAAATAAATAACGAGTAGAAGAATGAATTTCTTGAAATAGAAAAGGTTGCTTGAACGTCAAGTTTGGTTATGCTTGTGTACATACGCTTGTACAATAGAATCCGTGTAGTCCTTATATTTAATTGGTTCCTCCTTTTGTTTTTCCCTAAGGGTACCACTTCTGTCCTAAAAGGAGTGTTTAATTAAACCATAATTAAAAAAAAGTTACTTATGGAATGGTGTTATTTATAAATAAGGCATACTTAATGAGTAAAAATAATGAGAAAAGGATTTTATAAAAGATAAAAAAAAGGGTGGCTAGAGTGGAGAGGGGGGCAACCTGATTCTTTTGGGGACGTTTTACCTCTTTAGAGAGAGGAAGGGAGAGGAGGGTTTTGGTATTTAGGGTTAGAGTTGGGACTTCAGCTACAGTGTCAACCTAGATTGTCCTTAAAGATATATGTACATTTTCATGGACACCTACATACGAACCAACCCCAAAACAAACTACTTATAGTCTTATACATATATAAATTAACATTTTTGGGATCGAAAAATATTCATACAATACCAACTTCTCTGCTGCTGTATGTATTCCCCATTTCTCCCTTTCTTCGCGTAGACTTCTAATGGCAAGCAAGGAATCACTGTCTCCCTCTCCCCCTCTCTCTAAAAAAGACACATTTGCAGATGAAGGGTGGTTGGTGCTTTCGATAAAATGTTCTCTGTCTTTGCAGTAATTACTAATTAATTAATAATGTCACATATGTTTCAGTGCAATGGTAATACTTGTCATGCAATAATCAGTCTTTGTTAATTTATTTTATTATTGATTATGGGTCGTTTTCGACGTATTTGCCAACAAATTAATATTGTGATTAATTCAGAAAACCGATTAAGTATGGGTATGCAATACATGTCACTTTTGGCGTAGGCAGCACGATTACGAGTCTACAATGTTCACCCTCATATTTATTTGAGCAAAAATCCACTGCAACCGCCTCCAACCGCAAAGTTACAATCCACCTCTTCCAACCACCATGTTCCACGTGCAATACTACGCCAGGTGGACTTGCGTCATTGGATGAAAGGATGGTGTCTTCGATTGCAGAAAAGGACGTTGTTGCAGGGAAGAAGTGCCCAGTCGTATATACTGCTTGTACCAGCCGACATATACATATATGTGAGCTTCTCAAAGAAGCCACGCAACAGGAAGCTTAAGCACGAAGCTTTGGGCTTTTAGGATATTTGCTTTGTGTTTTTGTGATACCTTTAACGTGTGGGTTATATGGTTTTGGGGACTTTGTATGGATACATAAAACGGTCTCATGTTCTTCCACTTGTCTGTCGTTTTTTGTTTTTTTGTTCAGACCCTGATCAGCTTGAAAACAAATTAATTGGGTCTAAATTAACAAATTAAGCTCTAGTTTAATTCAAAGTCATAGTCAATGAATTTGTATGAAAGAAAATGCAGTGAAATTATGAGTAACCGATTAAGTTTCATAAGTAGGAATGATTGCATGGGACTCAAAGACCTTTTGCACCACTTGGGTTACTTTTGGGAAACATTAACAGAAGTTTTTTATTTCATTTATGAGGGGACCAGCTAGTGGTTTGGCCACTGCAACCTATATTTTTGGAGCTTGGGAAGACTCACTAGAGACATTTCAACCTCCTCCTAACCATGATCATGTGATTCATCATTGCTAGCAATTGAATTCAAGATGTGCTGTGTGAAATACGAGTCTAAAATTTATCCCCAACCACTAAGCCATCCCGTGATAACTAACATTAACAGCAATTTGGATTTAACTTGACTGGCAAAGACGCGTAGAAAAAAGGTAGTACTCCAAGTCTCCAAATATTGACCGTTTTGTCAATTGAACATGACTTTGGGATGGATGAGATGAGATTTTCTTAAATACGTAGGAGACTTGACTTGGATTAAGCCAAATGGGCTTTTTGGTTTATTTTATTTTTCTTGTTTGTCGGGATCATGTACTAATAGGTTTGCAACATGCACGGAAAGAGACTGATGAATGTTGAGAATATTGAAGAGAATTTGTGTGTAAGTTATACAAGCAATGGTAGAGAGGGATGAATCGAAAACATGACCTTAAATGAAAGATTAAATGCTCATCGCGTAAGTTTCAGACTCCTTAAAAATAAACTTCTTGTTTAGATTTATTTGTCATTCTGTAAAAACTTTAAAGAAGAGAGGATACCCTTAATTACGTAAGCTATATGTCTATTACAAACTCTGTGTGTTTAGCTCAACAATATTTCCTTCCCTTTATGTAGGAGAAAAACTTCGTTGCAAGTACCTAGCAACGACAACTCTCACATCGGATGCTCAACAATATTTCCTTGGCTTTATGTACGGGAAAAACTTCGGTGCAGTTACCTAACATTGACAACTCCCACATCGGATTAGACCAACAAGGGATCAAGTAGAACTAAAGTTCAGGAGGTTACATAATTTTCACAAAAGTGACTTACAAATGACAGGGTTGGACAGTTCTATCCAAAATTTTCTCCTTAAGACCATAAAATCACCGTTTATGACAACTTCCTTAAGAAAGAAGACTAAAGCAAATATTAATCGTGAGAAACATTCTTATAAATCACTATCATCCAAACTATGGAAATAATGCAAAACTTTCTTTTCTTTTCCCCTTTATTTCTCCGTCTCTGTCAAATTGTTATTGATATTTCTAGTTTCAACTACAATTTATCTGTTCAACCCGTTGCTACAGAATATCCCAAAGCATTGGGACTTTGTGTTCAATGCATTTGTTCAGCCCATTTACTTGCGTTGGTACAGGTTTTTATTTGATTTCTTTTTTAGAAGAAAAAAGGGAAAAACTACTCCCTCCGCATCCAAAGGAGTTTAAAACCCATACCCAGCCACTATTCAAATCTACAAATTAAGTGTTTTTTCACGGTTTGACCCAAATTGAGCAAGGGCGGCCACTTCGCGATGTTGTGCCAATTCTAGTTTTGAACTATCACAGTAAATAGGCGCAGTTGGCTTACTCAACCTACTCTACTCTTAAAAAATAGTTCAAACTTTTAAATTCACTTGCATTTTACTAATAAAATTGATTTCAAAAATAATTTTATCAAAAGCGTTTTTAATCATTTTAAAAGCACTTCTAAACAAATTCTAAACACTGTTCATTTGATTTCTTTTTTAGACTGTTCTAGTAAAACCTAAGGAAAGGTGAATGTATTGGCAGAATATTCTGCCCACCATCCTTGTCAGAGTTCGAAATTTCCACCAGGGATGTTGACATTCATTGTGAAAACACATATTTGTGAATATGAAAATGATTTTTGGACATTGTTTTCAGCACATTCCTGTTTTTTTATCATTATTTTTTTTACTTTATATGATTTAAAGATTACAAATGAATAAGAGTACATGAAGAGAAAAATATTTGTGAAAATCATTCCTGCGCGAACAAACCCATATAACAAAGATTTTTTCCCATTACTATAAGCTTTTAATCACCTAAGATTTGGGATTCAAATCTTTCTAACCAGGACTTTATAAAAGTAAATGACACGCTCCGCATGTCATGAGATATGAAGGGTTCTATTTGAAGGGTCATACTTCTCGTCTTCTTTTCTTCCACCAATTTTAGCTTATTTATAGGAATCACAAGCAGGAGATCGATGAAAAGGTTTTCATCTCTCCCTATCTTAAATTACAAACTCATTGAATTATAGATATCTCTCTTATTTTCACCCCTTAGATGGTGCCAAAACCAGGAGAATAATTCTAACAACAATATATGTCGTAGATTATACAGTGTTTATGTCCACCATGACAGGTTGTAACACTCAACCACCATCCATGACCATATAAACAATGTGAATCCCCGGTAGATTGGATTAGATAATATGCAACCAATTGATCATAAATCAATTTGTAATTTATTTACACGAAATTTTTAGTCAAATGGATGAGCAATAACAATCAAACAGAAGAATCAACAGAAAGAGAAATTGATTGAAAGAAAGAAACAAAATATTGGGTCCCTTTGGGCACCAAAAGATCTCAATCAACATAAAAAGCAAGATGAAATTCACTGCTCTGAGGACAAAGCCACCGCCCACATTTCAATTTATCATTCCTCCAAACACCTCTTCAAATCAACACTGTTTGATTACAGTTTATACTGTTTAATTGCAAATTACAATCTAATACATATAAAAATTTAAATTACAAAAACTATCTTATAAACATGTCTAATTCTCATTTGCTTGTAAAAAGATATAACTGAGCAAAATATTTTCTTTAGAAATATACTACAACATACTCACACGTGTACTTGTTACAACGCAATTAAAAAGAAAAACCCTAAATTTCCAAATCCTTCTTGGTACCCAATTCTCATCATATACTAATAACAGCAACTTTTTTTTTAACAAAAGTCGTGGCATTAATTCCACTTTGAATTTAAAGAAAAAAAATAAACCAAATAATTTTCATGTCATACTTTCAATCCATCTCCAAACTGCTCAAAATAGTTGCCACTTGACCAATTGAAGGCCTGCTTTTTCTGGAATTACCAACACAAGCGGAAGCAACTTTAGCCAATCTAACAAGAGGCAAAATCTCAGAAGGGATCGCAAGACGTGGGTCCAAAAACTCACTAAACCTCTTTTCCTTGATCAATGGCAATGACCAATTCACAAGCCTCCCCTCGTCACACAACCTACCACTCAAAAGCTCCAACAAAACCACACCAAATCCGTACACGTCGCTTTCCTTGCAAGCGCCGCCTCCTCCTCCTAGCCCGCCGTCCCAATACTCCTCGTCCACGTGTCCCAATAGGCCTCTCTTCTCTTGGGGAGCCAAAAATGACAGCCCATAATCACAAACCCTAGCACAAAAGTTGACATCTATCAAAATATTTGAAGCCTTGACACACCCATGTATTATGTTTGGCGCCACCCCTTCATGCAAATACTCAAGCCCCTTGGCTGCCCCTGCTGCAATCTTCAGCCTGTGGTTCCAGTCCAACGACGCGCCATCTGGATTTTGATGCAAATAGTAGTCTAAGCACACCATGCCTACAAACTCCATCACTATAATCCTTTCACCTGGGCCTTCTGAGTACCCAATAATTGGCACTATATTGGGGTGCTGAGCTAGAGATATTGACCTAAGTATTCTAGAGAACCCAAAACCTGCATTGCTCAAAACATGCCTAGAGTGAATTCTTTTCACCGCTGCTATCTGCCCTTTCTCGAATATGGCAGCATAGACGGTCCCGAAACGGCCTTCTCCGACAATTCTCCGATGATTGAAACCGTCTGTGGCAACATCTATGTTGGTCAAGGGATACACTTGAGCACTAGGCTTGGTTAGTGGTGGTGTTTCTTGGGTTTGGACTGGTTTTTTCTTGCAGAGGAGGATGAAAGTGAGGACAGCACCAAGAATAACAGTGGATGTGCAAAGTAGGGATATGATAAAAAGATAGGCAACATGTTTACTGTGGTTCGTCATTTTTTGGTCTGGTCTGATCAGATTGATTGGAAAACAAGGGAAGAGAAGTAGATGGATATAATATATATATATATGTGTGTGTGTGTGTAAATATTGGTTTCAAATATGGGGAGCGTACAAACTAACAAAGAGTTAGACCAGATGAAATTTGAAAGAGAAAGTAAGAAAAAGTTAGACTAGGGTGGATTGGTAAGAAACTTGGAAGTCTCTGGGACATAGTTTAGTTATATGTTGGTTCATAGTTGGCCGCCTCCTCAACATTTTGAAAGAGATCCTTAATTTCCAAGTCCATGTCAGAGAAAACTTTTGGAAAACGCAAGGATTATGTACATTTAATCTTAGAAAATTTTGTGCTTTGATCATGCTTAGGTATGATTTGGGTTCCTTAATTTCTCCTATATAGAAAAAGCAATAAGAAAGAGTATTAACATTAAAAAGTGACTTCAAGGAGCCTAATATCTCTAAAATATCCTACATTAATTATGAAAAACTTACTGTGTCGCGTCAGGAATATAGTAATTTTTTCAAGCAGAAATACGAATAGGAGAACATAAATAGTTTGTAAACTCAGTATTGTCTTGAAGCTCTTGCTTCTTTCTTTCTAACCACATGCTTTTTCTTGTTTTAACCAAACAGTTCGTAAACTCCTTCCTTAAATAGGACAACTTAAAACCAGTAAACGCCTTTTCTAAGTTAAATCAAGACTAATAATTATATATCTAGTTAGGCAGCCGGAATACAAACCACTACAAACAAAACACAATTCTCAACTATTTGTTTATTTTTAATCAATAATTTTAAAGATTATTCTTCTTGATTGATGATAAGTCAATTATAAAGATACGTTGCACCAATAAATATCGAACTCTTTACAAATACGTATAGCCTTTGCATGTGAGTCGAGCTGATGTCGCTAAATAGAGTGAATAGCCATTTTATTTTGGGTACGTTGAGTTATAAACTTTCCTGGTATGAACCCAAGGAGCACTGGACTATGTTCTTATCAATTTCAGATTCTCATTCGGCAAGGCCCAATGGATTACAATTCATCTGTTAAATGGGCTCCATAAGGCCCCTGTTTTGTATTGGATTTCTTTCACCAATTTTCTGACGCTCGTGTCAAATGGCCTTTGAGGACCAGTGGTAGGAATTAGGATATAACCTAATTTAAATGTATGGGAGGAGAGAAATTTGTGAGTAATGTTATTCATACCATGTTTTTATACCATATTTCTATACCACCTTAGGTGGTATCTGATGTGCACAGCCACATCATTTGAAAATTTTGTAAAACCCAAGGAAATGAAGGAGAAAGATTTCTCGTATACAACAATTATCATTTAATTAACTAATTTTTTCTTAATTATTAGTTTATTAAAAAAAATCTGATTAATTCAAATGATGTGGCTGTCCACATCAAATGCCACCTAAGATGGTATGAAAATGTAGTACAAAAACATGATATAAATAATATTACTCGAAATTTGTAGGAAAAGTGCTGGACAAAAATTTCATGTTCTCTTACAAATATTAAACCTTATTATCATTAAATATGGAGAAATGCTTGGATAATTTAGTTGGTTCGGACAATTTGCTACTAACGTGAACAACTACGTATGACGTAACAGGTAACACAAGGAATGAACGAGGAAGTTTGCCGACTTACATTGAAATCAAATATGCCATATATGAACAACCATGTATGCAATTGCTAACGAGAGTTGTTCATCTCATACTGCACAACCAAATATCATTCTAAGATTAGTAAGAAGAATCGACTGAATCCAACATTAATTAATAAAAGAAATTAACTTGGGCCATCAATGGATGAGGAGGAGTTTCTCCTCAAATCACTCCATGATCGCTTCACGGAACTTCAAGCTTAAGATCCGAACTGTTAATGTTATGAATCACTCTCTAAAGATCATGTTTGGAAAAATTCGTTAAAATATGAGATCATTTGGTCATCAAACTTGGATTTGGATCCTCTTTTTAATCCCTTCCCCAGGATCCTTGAGATCCTCTAATCCAAAGCATTCAAAACACAATGAACGGTTAAGATCAAGTTGAAAAAAAAAATTTGTTGTCATAGTGTATTTAAAGCTTAGGATTAGAAGATTCAAAGGATCCCAGTCCATCAAACTATACAAAAACAAATGGACGAATTTGATAAATACATTATAAATCGTCTATCTATTATTACAATTAATTGATTAAACGACTTTTGTTTTAATTAAATTTTTATAAAAATAATTTTTACATACTAATTTATAATATAAACAGTTCTGATCATAAACCGGAAAACCAACTACAGCGTGAAGTACCTAATTATAACCAAAAATGTAAATGCACCGACCTAAATCTGCAGCCACAGCATTGAATCCATTGGAGAGGCTGTAGCCTGTATGGACCATGGTGGAAAATGGATTTGGATTTTGCTCACGGGATGGAACAACTCGGAATTAACTGGTACCAAATTTGTTCACACATTTGGGTGGGTCATTAATTTAGCCTTTTATAGCTCACTGTAGCAGCAGCGTACAGTCCCTGACCACCTTTCCTCTTCGGCTTCCATTTGCAGTACGATTCCCCTCTCACCCAGAGCTTGTTTCGATTCAGCAATTTTTCCAAAGTTCTAACTAAATTTCCTCCGCTGGACAATCAATCCCACCAACCAGGCAACCACCCTCTCTCTCTCTCTCTCTCTCTCTCTCTCTCTGATGTTGTCCTTGCTGGTCATTTTCCATAGGAGGCAGCTCAAACAAGGGTCACTTTTCACTCAGTTGGCAATGGACCCCAGTGAGGGCCAATCCTTACCTGTCTTATTTATGGAAGATGAGCTTACTTGCACATGGGATTGTCACTCTTATTTTAAACGTGTTTATCTAATCAAGTATTGTTTCGATATTTTAAGTTAATCATACATTATCATGCATAACTAAACCACCCCGCACTGTACCAACATTCAAGCTAATCACGCATTGTCGTTTATTATGCGCTGTACTTTACAATGCATAAATACCGCTCCTGTGACGTTCCAAGCGCAGAGTGAAGTTCTCTCAATAGGGTTCTTCTAAGGGGGTAAAAACCTCTGTATAAAGCTCACAACAACATTAAAACCTGGAACAGGTATAATTGCAGAATATTGTCTTCGCAATTCCCGTTTCATATAGATCACCTGACTGATTTCACACGAAGAATCACAATCACTAAACAGTGTTTACATCACTTTCACCGAGGAAGGAGGGCAAGTTACTGCGTAAGCTTACTTTTACAGTACGGAATAATTTAACCCCCTCGTAACTTTTACTCTTCTCTAATATACTTCCTCTTCAACTTCTTCCCCTCCCCTGATCTCTGGGACCAAAACCCTAGAGGAGGGTGAGATATTTGGGAAGTTGGGTTTTAGAAAGCTTCAAAAACTGGAAATATAAAGCTTACATAAAAAACTAACCCCCCACACTCGTTGTTTTGTTTGCAAGAAAACTATACGAACTTCATACGTCTCAAGCTACGCTTCCATGATCCGAGGCATCTTCGTAGTAATAGGGTGACAATTTCCCCTCCTTTTTAGCAGTCTGGGGATGTTTCTCTGTGCCAACTTCTTGCAGCAATTTCACTACTCGTCTCATGGATGGACGATTAATCGGGAGAGGGCTGGTGCAGAGGAGGCCAATGTTGAGGACCTTGCCCACTTCTTCCTTGTAACAAGATTCAAGTTTTGGGTCAACCACACTGTCTACTCCTTTCTGGTCCAATGTGGTGCAGACCCACTTCACCAGGTCCTTTTCTCCGAACTCTGGGTCGACTGGGAGTCTCCCGGTCACCAGCTCCAGAATAACCACGCCGAAACTGTATATATCGCTCTTCTCATTCACTCTGAGAGTGTATGCATATTCTGCAACAAGATTACATTTACATTATTAGAATGGCGGGGTAAAAATTTAACTAATATAAGCAGACATCGTGAAATGTCAGTTTCAAAATCTAAAATCTCCACAAGAACATCAACATACAATACGAATTCAACTAAACATAATCGGAAATTTGGTCCGTAAGAAATTTTTCTGACTAACCTGGAGCAATGTAACCACAAGAGCCTGTAATGCCCGACATGGATTGAGGCCCTTTACCAGTTACATCAACCACCTTGGCTACTCCAAAGTCCGCCACTCGCGCTCCAAAATCGCCGTCCAACAATATGTTGTTGGATTTCACATCTCTATGAACAATCGCAGGAACGCAATCATGGTGCAGATAAGAAAGACCCTCTGCTGCATCCAGAGCTATCTTAAACCTTGTAGGCCAATCCAGCAACCCTCCTTTGATGCTATGCAACATATCACCGAGACTGCCGTTTTGCATATACTCATAAACCAAGAGCTTGCAGTCCCTAGTAGTGCAACAACACCAAAGCTTCACAATGTTCTTGTGCCTAATCCTCCCCAAAGTCTCCACCTCTGCCTCAAAGCCGTCGTCTTGGACCCAACCTTTCTCAACATCGCCAGCTTCGCACTCCTGCACTTTCCCTCTCCAAAGCTTCTTCACTGCAACAACCTCTCCACTGCTCAGAATAACCTTGTACACCTTCCCGGACGCCCCGCTACCAATCACATTATCTTCATCAAGGCAATCCAAGATCTCATACTCACTAAAACCCAGTTTGTGAAACGACATCAGCGTCCATTTGGATTTGTCTATCGTTCGGTTCGCCTTCTTGAAGTTCTTGTACTTCAAGTAAAACCAGACCACCCCCACAATAAATACTAAACCAGATAGAATGAAGATGCACCTAAGCAACCATAGGTACCCCTGACTTTTAACCTCAGCTCTGCCATCACATAAGCCATCCAAATCTCCACAAAGACCAGGATTTCCCAGAAAGCTACTCCTATAAATTTCCTTAGCAAATAAGGGTGGAAGCTCACCTGAGAGCCGATTGTTGGACAAATTAAACACATTTAGCTTCATATTCTGCAACCCAAATGGGATTTTCCCGGAAAATCGGTTCCCAGAAAGGTCGAGGTAATTAAGCACGGATAAGTTCCCAATCTCATCTGGGATTTTCCCGGAAAGTTGGTTACTTGCTAGATTGAGCTCGTTGAGTTTCGTCCAAGACTGGATCCCAATTGGAAGCTCACCCGAGATTTCGTTACTGTGGAGGTCCAGAGTCCCGAGCTGCCCGAGTCTCACAATGCTCTCCGGCAACGGCCCACTGAACTTATTTTCGCCACCGGAAAACTCCATAAGATTCTCCACCCACCCAATCTCCTCCGGTATCTGACCCCAAAACTTGTTCTTCGCTACGATTAATAGCGTGAGGTTCGTGGCTCCGGCAATGGTCTTCGCTATCGTCCCAGAAAGCTCATTCTCAACGAGCTCCATCAAGTACACGCGCGGCAGCCCCCAGAAGCCCACCGGAACTTCCCCACTTAACCGGTTATGACCCAATCGAACCCGGGTCAAGCTCTGGCACTCACCCAACCTCGCCGGGATCCACCGGAAAACTCATTGTGTATCATCAAGAGCTCTTCCATTTGTCGCTTCTCGCAAAGACTCGCCGGAATGGTGCCAGTGAACTGGTTGCTCGACACGTCGAGCCACTTGAGCGGCGAGTTCTTCCCAAGATTTTGGGGAAGCTCGCCTGTGAGCTTGTTTCGGAAGAGCCTGAGCTCGTACAAGTTAGGCGAGTTCGCAATGCTCGCCGGCACGCTCCCCTCGAAGTTGTTCTCGTAAAGGTTGAGGCTTTCGAGCGGCAACCGGCAGAGCTCGTCAGGAATTGGCCCGCTCAGCTGGTTCATGGACGCGTCGAGGAGTCTTAGCCGGTTCAATTTCGACATTCCGGGCGGCAGCTCGCCGGTTAATGAGTTGTTGTAGAGCTCAATCTGAACGACGCTGGTCAGCTCGCTGAGCGACGGCGGAATCCGGCCGGTTAAGCCGTTGATGGCGAGGTCCAAATCCTTGAGGTTTTTGAGACGACCCAGCGAGTCGGGAATCTCGCCAACTAAGTTGCACTCGGTGAGCCAGAGCACCTCGAGGTTCGTCAAATTGCCGAGCTCCGCCGGGATCCGACCCGGATGAAACGGGTTGTAGGAAAGGTTAAGCATTTTCAGGGTGGAAATGTTGCCGAGAAACGGGGGGATGGTGCTTTCAATGAGATTGTAGACGAGAGAGAGGACCTCGAGTTTCTGGAAGCGGTCGAAGGAGTCGGGAATTGGTCCGGAGAAATTGTTTCCGGTGAGGTCGAGGTATTTGAGGTTGGGGAGGTCGGAGAGGGTGGCGGGGAGGCCGCCGGTGAGAAGGTTCTGGGAGAGGTCAAGGTGCTCGAGATTTTGACAAGTGGAGAGTGAGGGAGGGAGGGTGGAGTTGATGGAGTTGTTGTAGAGGGAGAGGTGGGTTAGGTTGGGGAGGCGGCAGAGGACGGTGGGGAAAGGGCCGGCGAGATTGGCGCTGGGGAGGTCGAGGGAGCGGACGACGGGGGAGGAGGAGGAGGCGTCGTCGCATTCGACCCCAAGCCAATTGCAGGGGGTGGGGTCGGCGTCGTTCCAGGAGGAGAGGGCGGAGTCGGGGTCGTCGAGGGAGAGCTTGAAGTGTTGGAGATAGAGGCCTTCTTGGTTGAGGGAGAGGGTGGTGGGGAGTGGTGGGAGGAGGAGGAGGAGGGGGAGGAGGAAGAGAAGCATTGTTGTTTTTTTTCGTCAAATGTTGTCGTTTGTGTTGTGAGTTTGCTTCTAGAAAGAAGGGGGGGAGTGAGGTGTGTTTGGGGTGAATATTTGGGGTGTTGATATTTGGGGGTGTTATATATGTGAGGATTTTAGTGAGAGAGTGGGAGGGAAATGGTAAATGAGTGTGTTGGGAACTTGGTAGAACAAATTATGAGGGAAAGGGTACATGATTTGAATGACTGCAATTTTACTTTCTTTGTCTCTTGAGACATTCAACAAAAATGTTTGTGTGTGGTAAAAGATAATATAAACTAAAGTTGTTTGGAGACAAATATACTCGATATCGCTTGTATGAAGAAAAAAAAAGTCAAATATTTATGGGATACTTATATTTAGGCTATTATTGCTAGAAATGCTTATCTGTTTGATTGTTGGAAACGATTGTACTAGAAGTTTCTCTCTTTAATTAATTTTATTTTCCATGAAAAAAAAACATGTACAACATAATTAGTAAAGTCGTGTATAATAAGCTATGGATGTTGGTAAATCGTGTATAATATGAGGTTTTGTCAGTGATCCTTCAACATTGAAAGCAAGTTGTTTGCAATGATGATATATATCTAAAGAATTTCTAAAGAGGAACATGTGAGTTTGGCCAGCAAGCCGTTGCGACGGGGACTGGGATGGGCGGTGCAAAACAGCAAAATCAGGAGGAGGAACTGGCGTTGGACGGAGGCCTGCGATTAATCGTGTTTAATTACCAGAATACGACAGTTACGAGTTGGATTAGTTCTGACTGCGCCTGCGCCTGAAAGCTCCAATGCAAGATTAGCGTGACCAAATGTGTGAGTCACGCTTGGAGTGGCGTGGATTTGGCCTGGCAAGTGAGATTGTTGTCAGACGGGTACGATTGGTGGCAGCGACCGTGGGTGGAGGCTGAGCTAACTTTGCAGTTTTAGATAAAAGCCAAGGAAAAAAGGCAATGGTCAACTGGCATTTGGCAGTCTCATTATTTTATATCATATGTGAACATAATTTCTTTGTTTGTTTACCCAGAGGATGCATATAGCTAATTAAAAACAACAAATGTAATTGTACATTATCCAATTGTGGAGTCGATACGGATCAATAGCTGCTCATGACCTCAATAGCTTCATGACCTTAACGTATATTTATATATGATCTCTATACACAACTGTTTCAAACTGAAGAATTAGACAAAAACATTGAGTTACAAACTGCTACTTCTTCTTTGTGGTTTTTGCTTACTTCTTCTTCTTCATAACCACAGTAGCTTCATAGCCCCAACGATATTTATCTAGTGGCGAAGGTTGCATGATTAAGTCAACTCTAGGATGAATAAAAATTCATGGAGTCTCATGCTTTTGTGTAAAGATAGTTTGTTGAGTTGTAGTTTTGGACCTAGGCAGGAGACCTCAGTTAAATAAACTAACAATCTAATCGTACAAATGGTGTGGTCTAGGTGCCTCTTACGCGAGTTTTTCTCATACAATTACCGGGTAATTAGTAAAAAGATAGCAAGTATAAATACTCCTAAATTATCAAAAGAATAAGCTTATAAGTTCACACTTCCACCTAAATTATCAAAAGAATATATAAGCTTACACTTCTACATTTTTATCGCTAGCTAGGAAGACATATTAAGCTATATTGCATAAGGTTAGTGGCATGCAGACAATATTGTACTTTAACTTTGCAGAAACTATAGTTTCATGCACAAGGGGGACGAAGGGGAGCTAAAAGAAAATGAGACGAATGAAATTCCCACTGGATTTGCAAAACTGCAAGTGTAAAACAGATGTTTCTGTTTTCTGACCAAAGACAGTCCAAATCGAGGCGGTGAACAATGAACATTGCCATATTGTTCCAATATTTTCCTTTTTTCGACAATTTCTTATGTTCGTTACGAATCCCCGCCAGATTTTCTTGGCATTCTACATTCACGTACTGTCATTTTCTCTTGCCAAAAAATGGCTAGGTTTTTAGTCCACAAAACCCCATGCGCAGACACCAGCCATGGTAAAATGACCCGATTCCCTCCGGATCAAAAAAATATGAGCCTATGAATTAAATGATTCGGATCGTTGAAATTTGATTTAAATGGCTATAAACAAGAACCCTTCTAAGAATTATAATAATTATAACCGTTGAATCAAATTTCAACAGTCTAATTTTTTGATCTTTAAGCTTAGATTTTTGGATTCCCGATTCATGGTAAATGGACATGCTCTTTTTGGGTACTTGGTGTGACCTACACGTGGCCTTTGCTTATTTGCTGGCACCCTATGACATGTTAACCCCTGCACGGCTGAGTCTCTCCATCCTGACAAATTTGACTAGTGCCACACAGTTTGTCGAGCATAATATGCACTTCCATACAATTTTGTGTATCTGGCATGCATGTAATATTCTTTCCTTATGTTTGACCAGTATTGCTAGCTAGGGTTAGTTTAGTAATGTTAGGATTAGTCATTCATGTTAACTTCAATCCGGATGACTTGATCGTATGACCAGATTTTTTTTAACAACCAATGATGTGGAGCTTCATACTTCTTCATTGTATGCGTGCATGGATCATCTAACTATAGCATTCTTCAAATTAACATGTGATATTGTCGAAATACCAACTTTACATTCAAACACAAATTACATCATTATTTATTAGTATTAGCTCGCTTTTGTAGTTTGGTAACATTACATATAAAAAACTAACACATCAAATGCCCTTAGCCCTCTAAGACATTTTCAAATGATTGTTATTCGACAACGTAGAAGTTGTTGCGCCCTAAATCACCTCCATTTTTTTTAAATCATTGCTTGTGCCCTAATTCAGCTTAATTGGTTTCAAAATCATTGCTTAATTTTCATGAAAAGAGAAGCAGATCTAGAGAAGAAGGCTTCATGCATGGAGCGGCATGCAGTAGATCGATGTCAGACATGTAGATATGGAGACTGCAATGTCATTATTTTGCTAGTCTGTCCCGATACGTACTCAGGTGTACTTGCACATGCATGGGATAAGTTGTTAGATTTACATTGATTAGTTTGTGTTTATGTCGTCGGTCAAATTTGAAATTCAAAGTGCAGATCTCTGGAAATTAAAACTTCAAATTCAAAGTTTAATGTTTGGTGAAAATTAAAAGAAATTATAAAAAACTGAGTCTACAAGGTCATTTGTTTTAAGAGACTTGGCAGCACATTTATAAACCACATGTTTTATTTGCAACTTTAATCTTCATAATCTTCATTTTTTTGCTTATAAATCACAAATTAATCAAAATTCATAACAATTTTGTTTGATGGTGATGGATTTCCTCGAAGGTGACTTGAAGCCACCAAGAAGCTTTGGGGACTTCAAGCAGACTTTTTTTTTAAGTGCATCTATATTTTTACACTAAAGGGATGAGGAGTTCGGCTAGGTCACACAATGGGCAATCTAATTTAATATCGAATTCGTCATCCACAAGATTCGAACCACTTCGAGCAGACTTTGGAAGGAAAAAGAGACTAATTGAAACCAAAGGCACGTGATGAACATTTTCCAAGTTGGCTGCTGGGCTAGCACCCTATCTTATCTTTCCAAAATCCAAACTTGATACGTGGACAACATAAAGATGCATACATTGTAAATTATGTTAACTACATTGAAATATTTGAGAATCAAAGAGAAAATGGAGAAGAAAGAATAACTGAGAAAGATGAACTAGAGAGAATTTAGAGAGAGAAATTTTAGACTTGTATATTGATCACTTAAAAGAATGAAGATTAGACACTCTGTTTTTATACCAAAAAGTCTAACAACTCTAACTAAATACTAACAAACTTGCTAATTGTATTGCTGACTTGTACCCTTAATGAATTAATGGGTACCCTTTTAATGATTTCATGAAATTTGTAATTGAGGTTCAAAAATTACATTAATTAGCAAAAAATTGTATAGATACCGCAAACAACGTTAATTTGATCATACACGTTATAACCGAGTCTAGTAGCGTGAATTTTTAACTAAACAATGTATTAAAATGAATAATTGTATGGGGAGGTTGAACCTAAAGGTCCTGAACCTAGATCAACAAGGCACACTCTATTGATTATCAGTAGATAGCGAATAACATTTGATGTGAAACGTTTTAGTGATTGTAAGTACGTTACCGACAATAACAGTTCAAGCAGAAAATGCAAACCCTAAATTGACGCATGTATCTTGATGCAAATTGATTTGATAGTGGGAAACATAAACATAAAATTCTCCTTCCCCTTTTTTTTCTTATGGTTTTTTCTGTTTTCGAGTAAATATGTACAGTAGAGTTAATTTATGATGTCGGAAACAAGTATAATGACTGCTGTCTGATGGTAGTGGCATCGGCATCACTACATTTGAATATCACCATAAATTGAACCTCTAACTTATCAACTTTGGTTTAACTTTGCATTAACAAATGCCACCTAACGGATGTTGTAACATTAAGCGTGGACCACCTACTCTAATTTAATTGTGACCAGATCTGCATCTGCTTCAACTTCAATTCTCTTGCTCGATAAACGTCAGAGAGACTCGGAGTGATAGACACAATGCTTAATTTATTTGCCCCCGATGCAAATGTTTTGAAGTTTTCCAAGTTGAAGCACGAGGTGTAACATACAATTTGAGTTGTGTTAGGACAAGGGCGCGCATGTAGACGTCAACCGTTTATAAAAAGTGAATCACACAACCCATCGATGACTTAATTACCGTCCATGCACAAGGGGGAATGCCCTAGCATTCCACCAACAATATGAGGGGGAACATCAATAGTGAATTTGTAAGGAAAAGACTGTAGATCATGTGGAGGGGGGCGGGCTTTGTATGTCATCCGAGTGAAAAGAGGAGGCTCAAGTGCCCACATGAGCTCCCAGGTAGATCTTCGCATGATTTAGACAAGGCCAAATTAGCTTGAAAGCTTTGCCAATTATTCAGCCTAGTAAAACCGAAGCTTTACGTTCTTTTTACCGAATTATGATAACGTTTGCATGAGGCTGGCCTTATTACATGTCACTCTGCTGTTGGCAAAAGCTATATTTGCAGAATTATTGCTGTTTGTTTGTTTACAACATACGCATACGCTTATGATTCACATGGTGGAAACTAAAGGGTAACTTTCGGTTTAAGTAGGATTAAAGTTTTGTTAGGAACTTTCTGAAGCACTTACTTCTTAAGTAGAGTTGCTGGTTTAAATTTTATTATAAAACGATATTACTACTTTAAACTACACTAAATAAAGAAGGAAAAGTTTGAAGGACACTGTTAGTTGAACAAAAATGCTCAACCTACCAGGACAATGAAGTCCACCGTTTACTGGTAGAAATGTAGGCTCAAGATGACTATAAGTAGAATTCAAGTTCAAGTAGGATCCAAGTTTTGTTTGGAACTTTGAAACACTTCTTAACTAGAATTGCAGGCTTGAGGTGACTTTAGTGCTTGATCGACCTTCCTAATTACTCTCAGAATAGCCTGCTAACAAAAATTTCATCACCAATTCTCTGGCTATAAACGGTGGTCCACCTATAAAAAAACCAAACGAAAAGTTATTGGCAGTCAATGATATTGATTTAATTAAACTTGGATTTTTGGTCTAAAAGAAAAAGATCATGAAGCCGTGGTCCAACAAAATGATGATATATTTATCTTTATTGTAATAAAATTAAGGAAAATAATTCATACCCCAAAACCCAAAATTAGCAGCAGACTCATTCTGACCTGAAAAAAGGAAAGAAAAAGAGGAACCCTAGTGCTATAACCTTTTCTAACTCCAAAGCAGCAGATTCACCTTGCGCGAGTTTTTAGTGTATTCGAATCAGTCATATACTTTTTCTTTTTTTTTTAATTTACTATTATTAAGAGAAATGAGACAGTTCGAAATTATTACATTAACTTACGGGGTGGAAGAATTTCGAATTCAGAATGCATATAGATTTATTTATGGGTCATTTTGGTTCTTGTCCCTTATTAACCTAATTGTTAGATTAAAATCTTGTTTATTTAAATATTTTGACCGAGGTTCTTAGCATCATTTAAGATATTTAACTCATGTATTTATGCATTTAATGTCCCTCAAATTATGAAATTTAACCAAATTCAAATAATATTTTTAAAATATAATAAATACTTAAAAATCAATAATAGAGTATTATTGTTCTTCACAAAATTATAGCAAAAAAATAATGTACCCACATAATTATTAACATATTTTTAAAAATAATTACTGATATATTTTAAGGGAATTATTATTAGCACTCCAAAAATCTCATTCTACACTCCAAACTTTCTATATTAGGAAAGAAAAATACATTTGTGAGGGGTGTAGAATGAGATTTTTGGAGTGCCAATAACACTTCCCTATTTTAAAACATAAAATAAATACATATAATTAGCATGGGTACATTTAGCAAAATTAAAAATGGGTACAAATAAATTTAAAAAATATGGGTACAAATACAAATAAAAGTTTATAATATATGGGCACAAAAAGAAACTAGGATATGGGTACAAATTAAAGCTGAAAATAAAATTGGTACAAATTAAAAAAAAAAAGTTGGAAATTAAAAGTGGGTACAAACTAAAATAAAAATATATGATAAAAAATTTAGCCATAAATATAAATATATTAAATGTAACGTTTCTAACACTAAATGAATGCATTTAGAAACAAAAAATATTTTATTATTGAAATAATTAATAGCGTTTATTAAAACCTAAGGACCTTAATCAAAAATTAAAAAGGAATAAGGTTTTAATCAATGGAGTAGCAAAAAGAGGGATAAGAACCTAATTTCTCCTTTATTTATTTATTTACTTATATAATAAAAAATTAGAACACACCAATTATATCAATGTTATCCACCCTTATTTATAATACGTAAAATGATACGACATGATTGTCAAATTTGTGAAAATCTCTCAATCACCCTTAAAAGATTAGGAGCTATTTTGGAGACCTAATAGGAAATATATGTAGGGTCAAGATCAAGGGCTTTTACAAACTTTGAGAGGAAAAATATTGTGTTAATGATTAATTATAATATGGGTGATAATTAAAGATAGAAAAAGCTAGCAAAGGGGATTATGGTGGATCCAACACATTTGAGTGATCTGTCCCTAACCACAATCATAATTGTCCTCTTGTGCTTCAATGCTACCTTTCTTCCCATCCCACCATCTCCCACTTTATCTCCATCTAAAACTCTAATCCCTTTTGTGTAAAATACCCAAAAAGATATCTCTCAACTGTTTGTGGAAACTCTCTCCCATTTGGAGTGTTGCTTTGCTTTCTCTTCTTTTCTAACAGGCCTTCCTCACTTTCCTACTCTTCTGAATCATTAGTGGTGGTAGATTTGGAAAAGCACCCACAAGTTTATCTTTTAGCATATGGATTTGTTTGGAGTTCGTTTTTTAAACAAGGTTGGATTAGAAAATTATTCATAGCATTATGTTCGTCGTGTTTTTAATCTAATTGTTTAACTAGAAGGCCAACTCAAAAGATGCATGGAATGGGTCGATTTGAAACTCCTTTGAGGCTAAAAATTATTATTCACGACATTCAATTGTTGGCTCGCAACTTTAATTCTATTTCTCGTTGACTATTATTAGAGAGACTAATTTTCGAGATGATGCAATTACTAGTTTAGAACATTTTCTGTTAATCAGTTATACTTATGGGATCGAACGATCACAGTTAAAACTACTACAAATGTTCTTTTATTTGTTTTAGTTGAAACTAGACCTCTTTCAAAAGAAAAGAAATAAGAATCTGTGACTCATAAACAATTAATTAAGATAATTTTTTTTATAATTGTTTTATGGAATATACATATCAATGTTCATGGATTATACCTTTCATTCCACTTTCAGTTCCTATCTTAATTAGAGAAGAACTTCTATTTTTTCCAACGGCAACAAGAAACCTTCGCCGTCTATTTGAGCGTAAAAAAATAAAAATTAAAAAATTAAAAGATGCATAAACTGAAAGCATGCTCATTGATTCTCTTATCCAATGGATTAAACGAAAGAAAGGTTATGGCAAAGACAACTTTTTCACTTCTTTACAAGTTTTTTGGCAGAGATCATGCTCAATAGGAAACCAACATCAAGTGCATGCCCCAGCTGTATATAAACCTAGCACCGACTACTAAATTCAAAAGGTTTTGGAAGCTTTTTTTTTTTTGAAAAAAAAAAAGGATTAAACAAAACCAGGATTAGTTTGAGTAGGATTATGGTATGTGTTAAAATCCCATTGGAGTCCAAAGGGAGGAATAAAACTATATCCTCTACAATCATTGAGAAAACGGCCCACTATTGTTTTCCTTTTTTTTGGTCAAAGGATAAATTTTATTAAATTTTTAATAGTAACGTTTATATTTTCTACAGAATATTAAAAAAAAAATTCAAGATCATAGACATCCCAAAAGAAAGAACCATCATGTGAGGTGGCATATGAAGCAACAACGTGGGCAGTGAGGTTTCTCCAAAAATACAAAAAGGGTGCTGATATGATATACGAGGAAATGAAGGCTTGCCGTTTAAAAAGGGGAGGACCTGCACTTGCTTCTCTATGCTTCAAAGTTAATGATCATAGAGTCGCTAGGGCCCTCCTATTTATGGTAAAGCTGAATGATGCTCTTTATGTGAAAATGTCCTAAATAACCTTGTACACAAGTGTTTGGGCCCAAAATATTATGATTGGGCCGAGCAGCAAGATGTGCTCGGCCCAAGGTAATGACATGCTATGGGCCAAATAATGAAACCCGGGCCAGCTGGCAGGGTCGGCCAGATCTTATCTTAAGAAGTCCAGATGAATGGGGAAAGGTCGAGGAGATCCTGGTGCGACCAGGATTCTCGACCGGCAAGGGATAAAGCTTCAAAAGGATGAGAATTCAGAATCCCAGTAGGACTAGGATTATTCGAGTTAAAGGTGAGATGGGACAAGGACTCCCAATCCAAATCAGAATGGGATTCAAGGAGCAAGGTGCTATAAATACAAGGAATTATGCAATAGAAAAGGACCTTCAACATCAGCATACAATTGCCCTGCGCAAATTCTCTCAAACACCTTGAGATTTTTCCTTTTCTTTTCCTGCCGACACACCTTCAGTTTGGATAAACAGCACTGTGGAAGCAACCGGTGAGCACCTTCAGTTTGGATAAACAGCACTGCTGCCGCAGAATCAGCCGACCGAGAAACACCTTCAGTTTGGATAAACAGCACTGCGTTGAGGTCGACCGATTATCTATCTAAGTCTCGGCCGAGAGAGGTTTTCGAACCTTTGTTGGTAGAGGTCATCTTACTAAGCCGTTTCGGCATAGTTGGGTGTTACGTATTGCGTTGCTCGGCGCATTGGAGGCCGAGTGAGTTTATGATTGGCTACTCGCAAGTAAGTTTCAGGGTTCGGCATTCCGACGGCCGAACTACGTTTACCATTAAGACATATATCACATTCGAGTACCTGTGCCCGTATAGTTTGGTCTCAATTCGGCGTGCTTATACTCTTACGAATATAATCACAGTGGCCGAATCAGGCTTCGACGATTCGTGAACTCCGTAGAATTAGTAGCCTTGTCTTCAGGCTATAGAATCCAGAGACCGAGAGCGTTCCTTCCTCGGTCGCAATCGCAAGATATAGAAGTCAACAGCGCGCTCAACGCGACTACATCAAATTTTACTCCTCGGCCGGGCTCGGCCGACGAGTTGGCACGCCCCGCATTCAACCGAAGGACGTAGTTAGCTCATTAGTTACTCGGCCTGCGCGCCACGTAGGTTTCGTAATTTTTAGAGTCAACAACAAGTCATAAGCAAAACAAGATAACAAATTAATGATTTCGAAAAATTACTACGATTATCGCTTAAAATTGTATAATTCATATGACAAAAAATAAAGAACGTATAAATTCATATGACATTTTAGAAAAATTCCAAGATAGAAGTCTTAGAAGAGGACCCCAATTGCACGTCCACCACGCTAAGCTGCCGGCTTATTTAATGATAATGTTGAACTAATCCTCTAATAAATCCCTACGTAAAAATAATGTATTGAATGGCAATTGTTGGACCAGAATCTGACTGGGTAGGCAACACCTTTTGACTTTTGAAGTCGAAATGGAGTACATACTTGGAGAATCTTTGACTAAAAACATGAAACCTCAAGTTAGAAAAAGCTGAAAATATTGTAGCAACTAGCAAGGTTTTTCCTACATGAATGAAATTAGTAGAAAATAGCACAATTTCTTATATTTTGTAAGATTTTTTTTTTTTTATTGATATGAGATTCTTTTATTTTCACATCTTCATACATTAACATATGGACAACATGAGTTGAGTGACATATAGCACGTGTGGATGTTGTGCTTCACACGTGGATCAACCTACTATGATACCATAAAGAAAGTTGAGGTTTCACCACAGACCAATCGACAATATGAGAAGTAACTGAACCTCTTATAAGCCCTTATAAGGTTTCACTTTTCACCTATGTGAGACTCTTTTACCTTCATATTCTCACACACATCTCCCTTAACAATACTAGGGTTATCACATGTGATAGTGTGGCCGGTTCAAAGTTATTGATGCATGTAGATCTCACATGTATTTATTTATATAAAGACAAATTCCGCCCGTGTCTGGCTTCCTAGTATAATTTGGAGTGATAGCTTACGTTCATATATAGTTTCCTTGATTTCTTCCTTAGTATGCATTGTCTAGAAAGCGTTCTTTCTTGGAGGTTGATTATGAAAGTTGATCAATGATCACTTATGGAGCGTAATTACAGCAATTGTTTGAAATTTAAGTACGAAAGCAGATTTAATTGAAGGTTTGATTTCATACATTGCATGATGGCGTGGTTCAAACCCTATCGATGGCTAATTTAATTAACATGTAATCTAACAAATTATATCATTTGACAAAAAAAAATTATTATATCGTATCAATGTCACTTATTTAATTATAGGAATCAAGCTTGGTTATAGGAATCAAGCTTGGTGCCAATAACAAATATACGCGTATAATAAAGAAATAAATTAAAATTTGAGTGTATAAATGAAAACATATTATTCTAACCAAATTTTTCTTGGTAACAAAAATTAGGGGGAAGGAAGACTACCCATCTCAGGACCAGCAGTCAGGGCATATCACAAATCCTTTTAGGACTTAAAATGGGGTTTTAGCCCCTTTATTGGTCTTTACATATCGCTTACTAAGAGGAATTACAAGCAGAAAGACTCGAACTAAACTGCTTGATTTAACGAAGAAAACGATCCTTACCAACTCAATAAACTCTAGTTAGCATTGTTCTAACTGATTTAGTTAAGAAAAATATACATCATATAGTTCCATCAGAAAGACTTTTAATCTCGTGGCCACACCAAGGTGATGTGAAAATTAATTTGAACCCTAGAGTAGTCAGTAGTGGTAGGGTAGTAGTGGGGGTGAGAATTGAGAGATTATTGACAGATAAAGACTGATATAGTGACTTAATGTAGTGATCAAGTAAATGGAGTCACGGGTCTTATTACTTTGTTGCTACTCTTCCTCAAACTCAAGGGCTGGCTTTTATTACAGCCATTGGTGAGGCAAATGGAGGACGACCCCGCCAGTAGAGAGATTCTTGCAGTCGAAAAGATCAAAGAAAAAGGGGGGAGAGAGAGAGAGAATTGACGTGGGAAGAGTGATTGATGCATGACTACCCTCTGGCCTTTGCAATATAGAATCATGCAAGACAGAAGCTGACACGCATATTATATAAAAATTGGAAGAGAATGAAATTTCAAGGCATGGCCATTCCAGTAAGCTAAAAGCTTAATTACTACTTAATCTGCTAAGTTAATCTACTAAATTTAATACTTAAATCTAATAAGAAATGGATTATATCGACTAACCTAGTAGGAACAGATGTGACATATGTTGCATGCATCCTTATCATGTCTTTGCAGAACCCATTACCTTCAATCGTATTCTATTCTACTCTGATTTATAAATTTATACGTTGAATGATTTATTTACCAACTGCAATATTTTTTTTCTTTTCTTTCTCTTCGTAGACACCGTATAAAATTTGATTTCTCACAAATATAGGAAAGCAGCCAAGTTGTCGATTGTTACTTAAGAATATTAAATTTTTGGGTTTTCTTTTACGATGCATGGATACAGTAATATTTCCTCATATTTTCGTGACGTGTTATATTCCTTTGTGGTCATAAAATAATTTTTTTTGTTAATTTGACGTATTCTCGTGTTCTTATTCATTGTAGGGTTTTTTTTTTCCATTGCATATTCATAAAATCATTCTCATGGAAACATAGCATCATTGAAACTAGGGAAAAAGCAGAAACAAAATCATTTGGTACTGAAAACTGCAAGAAGGTGAAACAAACAACCCAACAAAAGTTTGAAGCTATCAATTAGCAAAAAAGAATGGAAAGGTACGTAAACTCTTTCCTTGCCATGATCATATATCTCTGCATGCTTGTTTGTGCCATTGGCTATGGCGATCCATCATTTGTTAAGTAAAAGTTGAGAATTCATCGTCGCACACCCAGAAACATCATTCAGAACACGCACCTGGTATCTCTTTCTCTCCAAATGATCATTTGCTTCTGCATTTGTAGGGTATGTTTATAAATAAATGGGGTCACCTTTAAAATGTACTAGAAAAAACCTTTTTAATTATATATTTGACAGGATATGTTACATTTTCTTCCATGCATTGTTGAATGTCCTAAAGAAACAAAATTATAAGTATCTGGGTCCAAGTTTTGATGGGGTAATTATTTCACAATCTTGAAATCATTGGAGGAGTAGGAAGTAGGGGTTGCTGGTCATCATGGAATTCGATAAAAAAAAATTAAAACAAAAAAAGGGAATAGCTAGATGCTAGTATTGTGTTGGTAATTACAGTTGGAAATTGTTATTTATAGGATTAAAGCAGCTGCATGGTTGTAGCTGGTGAACAGTTTTGGACCAGAATTTGCAATCCAATAGCTCAAAGATTCTTCAAAGAAAAAGAAAAAGAAAATGTGATTTCTCGATTCAAATTTAGGTGTAAGGACACATACACATACACATTGTTCTAACTGTTTAACTGACTTCACTCAAAAATATGCAATTTAAATATATATTTTAAGTGGGATTCTTTTTTACCTTTAAGATATTCGAGTTGAAATGCACATTTTTTAATACCATAATATTTCTATTTTGACAGGTATTTGGTATCAAATTGGTAATCCATGTGAGTTTGAATTTGAGACCTTCTATGAATAAGGAAGAATAAACACAACTAAACTGTATAACTAGTGACGGCTAAAATGTGCAGTTATAATTGAGTTTGTAACGGATGCCATCTCAAAAAGCAGTTGAGATCCTCTTTAGATTACTATGTCCAGAGCTGCTGGATACAAAAATATAGACGGTTCAATTTAAATTATGCAGTCCTCATTAGCCAATTTCACTTGCCCACCTCATAGAGGACGAAGTATTTGAACAACCCAAATCTCTCTTTTTCTCTCTTAAATGGCCTAGATTTTCGAGTCCGACTACGCAGAACACAGAAATCCTAATAGAATCTCAATTCCTCAAAAAGCAAGCTAAGAAGCCACAAGCCACAAGCTAGGACTAATCACTTAAGGAAAAAAGTGATGAAGAAAGCTAAAAGGGTAATGTGCGGGGCCATGACCTTTCTTGTCTATAACGGCTACTTCCAGCCTAAGCAACCCTAGCATTTGGCGATGCATGCCAAATTGCCATGCACGGTCCAATAACGCAAAAGGAGGAGGAGGAGGGCACACATTTCGTCAAAACTCTTTCAACATCACATCTCTCTTCACCATAAATACGCCGATCACCACACTCGCCCTAACTGGCATCTGTCATCCTCACAAGTCACAGCTACGGTGTGAAGTGAAATAACTGAGGGTAGTTCGGAATTATGAATCAAATACAGTTATTCGGGAGAAGTGAATCATCATCGGTAAAAAGTTAAATTAAGTAGTGAAAAACCTGTTAGGGTGGGAATTCGGACCGCGTTATTCATGATAAAGCTCTTACAAAAGAGAACAACTTATATAACGCAAGTACACTGTTATCGTAACATCTAATAATAATAATACAAACTTACGTGAATCAAAATCTTATTCGCGTTTATATTACGAACACGGGACGCTTCAATGATGGTTTATCCAAACAACTTGATGGCCCGGCCTAGTGTAATACCCGTACGAAATTTTTTCGTATTCGACGTAAGACTAGGTAAACACTCAACAAAGGCCATGTAATGGGTATCTTGAGCCCAGTGTGAGCACCCCAGTAGCTATTTTATGCGATGCCTTGGGCCTTTTAGTAATGGGCAGGTCTTAAGGTCCTAGTCCTAGTCATGGAGGACAACTCTCCCAACCATTTCCATAACAAGTACTCACTGAAGGGTAGTGATTTTTGCACTCTTGTTTTCTCTTCTCGTTTTTGTCTTTTGAATACCCTTCTAGAGTCTAGAAATAAAGGGAGTACAGAGAGAAAAATGGGAAGTGCGAAAATCACCTCGTATCGAACCTCTAGAAAGTCCAAAATGAAAATGTGGGGCTTTGTTGGTGGCAAGATTTAGGTCCAAGACAATTTCACGCCTGTTTATCAAGTAAAATAACGTGCAAGGTAGTATTGAGTATAATATGACACAATGTATGATCACATCTCCCTATCTCATCCAAACCAGAGTCCAGACTTTCATGTTTCCAAGCAAAAACCACAAAAGCAAAGCCTAAAATAACAAATAATTGTGAGTGTCCACATCTAAAATTAGCAATAATAATAATATAATAGTAAACAATACCTCTTGTGAAGCTTGCCTCAAACCAATGCGCATTTGCGTTTCAGCAACAGAAAAAGGCTCCCAAATTTCTTTGTACCTGATTCCCCCTTTACGGAGATACTCTCGTTACCAAATCACCATGTGGTCAGCGTTTATTGAACGGAGTGGTTCACTTTCTATTGGACATGCTTTCGTTGTTGTAAGCCTTCGTATCTTAATGCATGTGACCTTGGTTAAAAGATAATTTTCTATCCTTTATGACTACTCTAGAGAGCATGGTCTATAACGAGTCATCAGAGATTCATGGGCAGTTAGCGAAAAACAAATGCACGAAACCAAAACTCTCCCTTCCGAATTCTGCTAGCTGCTTTATCTAAAATTCAGTTCCAGTTTTAGGTTTCTCTTCCTTGCAAGGCATGGCTAACTACTCTTTCCCTCCCTTTACCTCCACTCAAGTTTCATTTCTATTCCTATGTATATAACCTTGTTCCTCACAAGCAAAATTCTATGACAAACCGAGAGAAGAGACCAAAAACATTAAGGGAAAAAGAAACTTATCAAACGTTTCTGGTCGATGGAGATCAAGATAGGAGCTGAGGAATCCAGACACCTGCATGATGATGATCAGAAACTTCCCCTCTTGCAAGATGCACCAAAATCCGTGACAGAAGAGCAAAGAACGCTGATACAGAAAGGCGAATCCAGACATTTCGGAGCACGGCTCATTTGGCCAATCTTTTGCCTACGGGAACAGTTCTTGAATTTCAGCTTCTGGCACCCATATTTACAAACCAGGGCAACTGTGACTCAGTCAGCCGGTCCATGACTGCTGGCCTTGTGGCCCTCTGCGGGGCTTCATGTTTTCTACTGAGTTTCACTGACAGCTTAAGGGACAATAAAGGAAATGTCTGTTATGGGTTCGCTACATTCAAAGGCTTATGGATCATTGATGGGTCAGCCAACATATCAACTGAAGTCGCTGCAAATTTCCATCTGCGGTTTATAGATTTCTTCCATGCCTTCATGTCAATACTTGTATTCACAGCTGTTGCACTTTTTGATCAGAATGTAGTGAATTGCTTCTATCCAACGCCGTCAGATGAGGCTCAGGAGGTACTCGCAGCATTGCCAGCTGGCATTGGTGTCATTTGCAGTATGTTGTTTGTTGTGTTTCCAACCAAGCGCCACAGAATGGGCTTCCCCCTCTCTGCAAATTAGCAACTCCTCTTTTGCTTGGTCAGTTCATATTTGCCTGCATGCTACTTAAAACTGTAAAACCCCGCACATACAACCTTAATTATTCTTTCTTCCATCCCGGCTTCCTCCAAGATCTGTAAATGCTGGTCATATGATGATTCTCTTTGTTTGTAAATTCCAGTTCAAAAGTCCATAGCACATTGAAAGAGAACTTTTAAACATCTCAACTCTTAATCGAATAATTACGAATATCATTTGAGGTACCGACTAAGAAACGCTTGAGATAATGATTTCTCTTATCTTATGTGCCAAAGATTGCAGTACATCTTCCTGTATTGCATGAGTCAGGTATGTAAATAATTGGAAAACTGTCTATAAATTAAATCCAAAAATTCCACAAACTCGAAATACATAACAGTTACATGAATCTAGTAAATCCATAACGAACAAGGGTGGCACCTTGCTGGCCAAAAGACAAAAACGATGGATGTAATGTGGATGGCATGAGCCTATGTGTTATAATGCCAGACAATTAAAAGAGCAGTTCACTTCAAGATTGTCGGTCAACAACAACATCATCACCAGAAAGTGCTTTACAAATCATGTGTCAGGACACTTGTCATATATTGAGCCGGAAATGTATAGTTTCTTAAAAAGAAAAGCAATTCGCTGGACAAGTTTTCATAATAAGAATGAAGAAAATGAAACGTGTGCAAGAGCGCTTACTAGCCCACAACTTTCAGATTAGTGTCTCAGGCTCAACCACTTCAGTCATCAGCTCAGCCTGCAACAACTCAGCAGGTTCACGCACCTTCTTTCGATTCCAAAAACCATTCACCATGGCACTCCATATTCCCTCATCGGGGACACATCCATCAAGCACCATCTCTTCAACAATTCGATAAGCTTTGTGCAGGTCTCCTTTCTGAGATATACATTTCACTAAAATATAAAAAGTCTTCATATCAATTGAGATACCCCTGGTACGCATGCTAAGATACAGTTGAAAAGCTTGGTTTTGATCACCGTTGCTACACAAGCCCTGGACCACTGCATTATGAATCCTAACAAGAAGGCCCCAGGTTAATCTGTTAGGCGTAACTCCACCAAGGACCATCTCATCAAGAAAGTTTGCAGCTTCCTTGAACTTGTATACATTGCAAAATCCACTTATTACTTTCCCATAAAGCCTGCATCTGGTTTCAAGCCTTGAAGCTTCATCCTGTCAAGAATCTCTGTAGCTTCTTGAAGCTTTCCTTCTTCACAGAGTCCATGAAGCAAAGTACTATATGTGATTATGTTCGGCTTATGGCGCTTGCTAACCATTAAGTCTAATAGTGCCATTGCTTGTCCAGAACGCCCACCCTTGCAAAACCCATCCATCAAAGAGCTGTAAGTAAACACGTTTGGAGTAATACCTTTGCTTGACATGTCTTCAAACAATTCCATAGCCTCATCCAAGTTCTTAGATTGACACAAACCATGTATCAAGGAAGTATAAGTAACAACAGAGGGCAAACAACCTTTTGTTCCCATCTCCTTGAATAGCTCCTTTGCTTCCCCAATCTTTCCCATCCTACACAATCCATTGATCAAAGTACCATACGTATACGAATCTGGGGTGCACCCCTTATTGGGCATCTCGCGGAATATTCGAAGAGCTGAATCCATAGAATTACTGTTCTTACAAAGGGCTTTGATCAAAATATTAAGCGAAATAACACTAGCTGGAATGCCAGTTTCTCTCATATACTTATAGAACTTGAAAGCAATCTTTAACTGGTTTTCTTCAACAAGAATGCCAAGTATGGTAATGTAAGTTTTTTGGGTTGGTTTACACTGAAAGTCCTCCATCTTGTGGAAGACCCTCACGGCATCCAGCGGCCTGTGAACGCGGCCGTACCCTCTGCAAACAGAGAGGAATATATCTTCAGTAACACTACACTTCTCCTCTCTCATCCTATCAAGTAACGCCTCTGCGGACCTGAACTGGTTCACGGAGACTAACCGAGAGACCATGAGACCAAATGTGGTGTGATCATGCCGAAACCATTGGTGTACTCGGCTGTTGCCGAATCGAATACGAGAACAGCTTTCTGCAAGTCCTTTTCAGCTTTTATCAGCTGCCCAACTTGTGAAGTCGTGATTTGATTCGACCATTTGAACAAAGTTTTACTTCCCATTCTTCGCACCAACTCTCTCTCAGTAATGGCAATATCACCCACTCCAAATTAAGCTTCAATTTGCACAATAAACGGTTCCACGAAAATCTCCGAATCAAAACAAAACTACCCACGAACAATATGAATCAATTAGCAGAAAAATTCAAGCTATGACATTTGGTCTAAACTCTCTGAGGCATTTCATCAAACAGATTCGGGTCGCCATACATCACACAAGAATTTCGCGGGAAAAAGTATGAATTGAACTCAAACACAAGGAGTAGCTACCTCCTCGGCTGATTGCTTGTCGTGCAATTGCTTTTCTCCTTCTGATTCGGTGTATTTTTGCCGTCGCCGTTGCTGTCTATGAGTGGTGATACTTAGCGGAGGCGCTTTTGACGGCGGCGGCGCGAAGACTGGATGACAATTTACGAATTTGGATCGAGACATGAAGTATTTGAATCAGGCCCAATCGTTAAAAGGTCATGTCCGATATGGATCGGGTCGATCTACCATTATGTTGGGTCATGTCCGTTATAGGCCCAACAAATGATGAGGTGACTTTTGTCATCGTATTTTGGGGTTTTCAAATAAGTAAATTGTATCAATGGTCTTTCAACTTCCTTCAAAACGTACAGTGATAGTTTTTTTCATCAATTCCGTTGAAACTTCCTTCAAAATGAGTCACGTGTCATGCGAGTGAGGCTGAACCAATGGGCAAATATAAAATCCAAATGTGAAAAATTGTAGAAAAAGTCCCTCAACTTTAATTCAATTAGAGAAGTAGTCCCTTAACTTTAACCCAATTGTAAAAATGTTCATTCCAACATGACTCATTTTAATGGAATTCTGACGAAATTGACAAAAGGAGCCATAGTTACACGTTTTGATCAGTTAAGGGACCAATGATAAAATGATTTTTTGTTGAGGGACCATTGCTTCCCTTATTAGTTAAAGTTGAGAGAGCATTACTACAATTTTCTCTTTTCAAATCAAACGGTTTGATAAAACTTTACTGTTACTCAATTTTCTTCAACTTTGATCTGATATATTGAAATGATTGACTATTATAGAACGTAAATTAGTCACTCTAAACTTACATTAGAGTTACAACGTTAGATCTGTCAACCTGCATACTTAGAGCCCAAAAATCGAAGCTACATAAAATCTATGCGTACCTTAAAAAAATCATCCGTGTGAATAAATTGTGAGCCTTTTGGTCGATCAGATATTTTTTTGGGTAAGTGGACTAGTTGTTGAACAAAAATCATCAAGCTTTTATAAGCTTTGTGTTCCAACAATTTGATGCCCGTGACAAACAGGTGAGAGGAGCAAAAGGATTCACAGCTCACAGAGGAAAGGGAATTTACGTAAACGCAGACGATAAGGCGATCGAAAACACACCCATCCCCGTCGCTCCTACGCCTTACGCTGGGGATAAGCAGGGCCCCCTCGCCTCCCTCAGTTCACATCCCCATATGTCACCCTCATTCTCTATCCACCCCCACCATAGTGCCCCATATTCCTCCTCCCATCCTATCACCATTCAACAACTCAAACCTCTTCGAAATTATTTAAGACCGCTTATAAAATAACTAAAAGCGAAATTAACAATCAAATCATTTTGATCGTGCTTCTTAAAAGAAGTTAAAAACGGTTTTAGATTTATAAGTACTTTCTTAAAAAACAGTGATTATGCATATTCAGAAAACGCTTTCAACATGCTAACATTTTGTGGAAAAGCGCATCTTATTTGAATTTTTGATATATTTTTAGGATTACAATTCTAATGTACATGTAAAGGCAGAGGAGTACTTGAACTGAAAATGCAGTTGGTTGTAAAAGAGGTTGTATGCACTTTTGGATTCAACGGGTTTGTAACAAAAACACCTTTAACATAGTGCAGTCACCTAACTTAAGCTCTTATAAGCAGAGGTGCTACATGGAATGAGATTCATTATGAATCTCTGGGTCCGAAACCTACGAACCGAGAGATTCAATATGTTGAAGAGAGAGAGAGAGAGAAAGAGATTCGCACTGTTAAATTTTTGAGTTTTTGCTAAGTGTGCCAATGAAATAGATTAATGAGATCAAATTGAGTGGTCCAAATTTCTCTGGACACAGTGCTACATAAGCAATTTCTAACTTAATCACACCGGCGGATGTACTCCACTAACGTGTTCCGTCCTCGTACAAGATCCTAACCAAACGAACAGAAACAAAAGCAATTAGCCGCCCTTCGTTCTCCCTGCAAACGCAAACGATTCGTTTCGTTCTCTGTCCCTGCGCTGTTCAGAACAACTAATAAGAGCTCACTGTATCTTCCCAATTCACATTCCCCACTCCCTCTCAGCCACTCGGTTCTCCCTCCTGCTGTCCCCACCAATCATGGAGTCGCGAGTGTTGTCACGCGCCACCGCATTCGCACCGCTACCCTACCAGCGCAAGCCATCCCACAGAGAAAACGGCGCCGTCTCGTTCGTCTCGGCCCGGCCGATAGGGGCCGTGAGCGAGGGTGGGAACCTCATATGGGGGAGGCAGCTCCGCCCGGCGCTGCTGCTCGAGGCGTCCCCGATAAAGAGGGAGATTCTCAAACCGTGCCTCGCCGCGGCCTCGTCGCCGGCTCAAGGAGATTCCGCCGGGTGAGGTCCGTCTCCTCCGTTCTGACTCGTCTGACTCGCCACCGTCAGCCTCCGTACTAATGAGTTTTTTTGGTTTGTGTTTTTTGCCGGTTCCTTCTGACTCGGTGGTGTTACAGGGACGCGAAGGTGGCGCCGATCGGGTTCTTCGACAAGTACCCGTTTATCCTCACCGGTTTCTTCTTCTTCATGTGGTACGGACTCGCGCGCTTCACCTACAATTTAACGGCTTAATATAAATTGTTGAAACAGTTTATATTTAATTTGAATTTATTTGTATATATATTTTTGAGTAATCATTGTGTTGGAATTACGGATTTGTCCTTGGTTTGCAGGTATTTTCTGAACGTAATTTTCAACATCATGAACAAGAAGATCTACAATTACTTTCCGTATCCATAGTAAGTGTCCCCATTTTCGATTTTTTAATACAACTAGATGTTACTGTGCTATATTAAATTATATACTGTTGTGCGAGAAAGCTAAGTGCTTTAGAGCAAGTCCATTCCCCTTTTGAAGGCAGGTCCAAAGTCTAAAAAAATTAGCTGGCATTCCCAAAAACCCACTCCATCCTACAAAATAGACCGGCCCAAAGTTCATCCCAATCTCTAGGCCGGTCCAGAATGGGTTAAGTGAGGAATCGGCCTATCTCATGTCATGTTGACGTCAACCATGATTGATTCTTTTTTATGCGGCTGGCGTGTGGGTGTGTGTTCTAGACTTAAAAAAAAAATATTGTTAGAATCTCACTGTGAGCCACGTGTCCACTTTTGGACGGTTGGATTTCAACATTTTTGAAATCCAACGATCCAGATTAATTAACTTAATACAAAATTATAAAAAATGTTTAAAAATACGAAAAAAAAAATTTAACGATTTTTTTATATATAAATACCTAACCATCTTCTACACAAATTGTACTTTCAGAAAATGACACATGACGTGACAAGATTGGTTAAAAATTATATTCGAAATTAAAAATAATTTTTTTAATTATTTTATAAAAAATTAATAATATTTTAATACGAATTGACTAGATTTTGGGCCAGCTCATTTTTTAGGAGTGGAGATTCATTTGGCCAATTAGTGTTCAATCAAATCAATTGCTATCCATTTGGGTGAATTAAATGGACTTGGGCCAGGTCATTTTTTAGAGGTGGATTTGCTCTTATGCAACAAGATATTACTATGCTATATTTCAACTCATACACTATCTAAATGTTTTCATGCAACGAGATTTTACTGTGTTGTATTTTAAATCATGTAGTTGCGAAAAAGCTAAATGGTTTCCTGCATCAAGATGTTACTGTGCTATATTTTAAATCATACAGTGTTATGCGAAGAAGCTAATTATATGATAGTGTACAATTAGCTTAAAATACGGTCGTAATGACATATCCCATGCCTGTTCTAGTTATTTTAAGTTCCGGCTTCTTCTGAAGAAATGAGTTTTGTTGTGTGCGGGTGCAGTTTTGTGTCGGTCGTGCACTTGGGTGTCGGAGTAGTGTACTGTTTGATCAGCTGGGCCGTGGGACTTCCCAAACGCGCTGTAAGTGAACCACTTCAATAAATAAAGGGGGATTTGAATTCGAGAGTTAGAACGGACAAACTGACCTAACTCACGTTTGCAAATCTGTGTCTGGTTCACTTGAAATGTGACCTGGTGTTTTCTCTCCATGTAGCCCATTGATGCAAACCTCTTGAAGCTGCTCATCCCAGTGGCAGTGTGCCATGCACTTGGCCACGTCACCAGCAACGTCTCGTTTGCAGCCGTTGCTGTCTCCTTCACACATACAATCAAAGGTGAGAGCACAAATTTATGATCCAGCAGATTTCGGAGAAGAACAAATGACTATGAAGTTAATGGTGCATTAACGTTGGATTTATTTGTTTCAGCTCTTGAGCCATTCTTCAATGCTTCTGCTTCGCAATTTGTCCTCGGACAATCAATCCCCTTGTCTCTATGGCTGTCCCTGGCTCCTGTTGTTATTGGTATGCTCTTCTGTTTATGTTCATTCAGTTGTAATCGTATTATCCGAGATTTAACCAAATGTGTTGATATTAATGTGCAACTCATTATTTCGATGAATCATTTGTCCGAACAGGTATAAATTTAGTATCCCGTAAGTTGGTATTTCCATGGTTTTAAAATGCAGGTGTGTCGATGGCATCGCTGACTGAGTTGTCTTTCAACTGGCTTGGCTTCATTAGTGCTATGATTTCAAATATCTCCTTCACTTACAGGAGTATCTATTCAAAGAAAGCCATGGTGAGTTTTCCTTCTCGAAAACTTTACGTTTTGAATTCTCCAAGTTAACTTTTCCCTCTTTATATAACATTTTTGTTATTTCTGCAGACTGATATGGACAGTACCAATCTCTATGCTTATATTTCAATCATTGCACTCTTCGTCTGCATTCCACCCGCTCTCATCGTGAGTATACTTCTCTTGAGACCCCTAGACGTTTGATTCTGCAACTGAAATAATAATTTTGATGAATTCCGTGTCTCGTCTCTCATCAACAGTTAGAGGGACCTCAACTGATCAAGTATGGCTTCAATGATGCAATTGCCAAAGTAGGACTTGTCAAGTTCGTCACCTGATCTCTTCTGGGTTGGATTGTTTTACCATCTCTATAACCAGGTACATGTGTAGTAGCATAATCTTCTCACTTGAATTCAATTGTTATGAAATCATACGAACGGTTTATGTTTTTCCAAATTCTCAGTTGGCCACCAACACCCTGGAGAGAGTGGCGCCTCTTACGCACGCAGTTGGAAACGTGCTGAAGCGTGTGTTTGTGATTGGCTTCTCGATCGTGGTCTTTGGTAATGATTTTATGTCTGACAATCTTCAACTTCGTTTTTAGATCAATGAAAACTTGACTCTTTTGTGTTCTACTGCTTGCAGGTAACAAGATTTCAACACAAACTGGTATTGGAACTGCCATTGCAATTGCAGGAGTGGCAATCTACTCTTACCTCAAGGCCAAGATAGAAGAAGAGAAACGAGTGAGTCAGATATAGCTAAGTATATAGTTCATGCAATCTACTCTTGCATCCAATGTCTGCAATCGTGCATGTTTGGAGTTGCCTTTAAACTAGTATTAGAACCCGCTTGGGACTGCTTATGTAGGAAGCACTTCTGCTCACATTTTTCTCAGTTAGCTAATGCATTTTTCATTTTCTTTCCTGAAAATCCAGCAAGGAAAAGCTGCATGAGACGGAATGAAGAACGGACATGGAGGGAACCATGCATTGTAAATTTCATAAATTCCCTTCAGAAGAAATTGCAAATTGAGTATCTGTTATCTATGTCATAGTTTGTTTCCTTTCCTCCTCTCCCCCAACCACCCCCCCCCTCCCCTTCCTTCCTTCCTTCCTCTCCTCCTTCTCTTTCCCTCTTTTTTTCCCCATTGATTGAGAGTACAAAGACATTCTAATTTGTAATGGTCATTTCTTTATCATGTTTCTTGTTTACGTGATTTTTACTTTGTATTTATTTCATTCTCTCATCAAAGTCACGCAATTCACTTTACTTTTACATGATATCAGTTGTCTAGAGTTTTTATTAACGTCTCGGTCTTCATGACAACCTTTTCATAATATTTTTTTCTCCCATCCTCTTTTTGTAAGTTGGATGTGCCAAACAATTACAATAAAGTATAAAGGAAAAAAATTATTTAAGGCCCGAAAGTGATTGGACAATTGTTCCTACAACTCTTTTCCACAGACAAGCGGTTGTAAGAATAGTTGTCTGATCGTTTGGTTGCAGTTAAGTTTTTTAATCGATTGGAAATTCAGAGCTGCAAAACACTGGCCTCCAACTGTAGACACACTTCTCTTTGAGGAATGAAGGATAATCAAGATTTAGCCACTCAAGCAAGGGTGAGGATAAGGACCTTCCATGTTCTATTGGGGTCCTTAAAAAGATGGTTCAAGATATTCAAGAGGGAAGAACCATAAAATTTTGGGAGTGGATTGTACCCTCTACTAAATGCTTTTAGTTGGCCATTTTCTTATTGATGATCAGAAACTTGCCACGAGCTCTAAAAGCTAAATCAATATTTTGATACATCTTATAATTAAAATAACACAATTCCTTAGTTAGTGCTACGGAAGTGCATTATAGCAACTTAGGGCATGTTTGATTGGGAGTATGATTCTCTCCCCTCCAAATTTCCTCTCCTTCTATTTGAATGATCATGATTAAGTAACGTCAACATTTTGTGTTGACTTTTTTTTTTTTATAGAAAGAAAGAAACAGAGAAAAATGAGAGAGAAGTGGAGATGAGAGAATCTTACATTCTTAGGTTGATTGGATCAAATTGGATATGAAATTTCATCTTTATATGGTGTGGTTATCTTTAATATTAGAAAGCTAGATGTATATTATAGATGAAATAAATAATCATAGAAACTTGTCCTGAAAAGTAGCAATTATATAACCAAACCTTAAACATGGGTTTCAATTCTTCGAATCAACAAGCTCGTCGACAACCCCTCTTGCTTCTCCTTATTCTTTTTATTCTTATTTGGATTTTCATAACAACGGATGTCTTGTGTGGGTCGTGAATCGTAATTTTAATCAATATGAAATACAAAGTCTGATTCAATTTAGACCACCAAATGAGGCCTTATTGACCAAAATAAAAAAATAAATAAAAAAAATTCACCACGTCACAAAATCATATATTTCTATCCTAAAATGTTAGAGTATCTCCAATGGTGAAGCTAAACACGCGCTTCATTGTCACGTGATCTACGGTGGTGATCATCGGGCTAATGAATGCGTTCAGTTTTATCTTTCTGTCTTTTTATTTTTTATTATTTTTTTATATCAAAAGTTAACCAAAACTGTACTATAATGGTTGACGTGACAAATTACTAACTCAATTACCTTATAAATAGAAAAAATGTATCACTCCAATAGAATACTGAAACAAGGACAAATTCGAATCATTTCTCTTGCCGGCTGATGATGCACAAAGCCCATTTTCTAATCATCCACTTCACAGAAGCCCAGCCCAATGGTGTACAAACTAGAAACGGGGCCCACAAACAGAGGAAAGCAGAAACACATGCTCGATCATCGCTCACCCAATGACAAGATCGCATCCAACGAACACACAGAATCCAAACAAACGAACACCAAGAACCCTTCGATAAACACACGCACACACATGATGATACGATGCGATAACATATTAACTTAATTCAACCAAAACAAAAAACATAAAACAAAACAAAAAAAATGAAAACTGAACAAAGAAAGAACCTTAAAAATTGTTGCCAACCCAAAAAAAAAAAAAAAAAAAAAAAATCTGAAAATTCAAGAAATAAAACATATATACAAAATTAAACAAAACAAGCAGCCGAGAGTCCAACACACACGACACAAACATTAAAAACCGAAAAGTCATCGGTTCACATGAAAGTAGCATCATGTGAATTTAAAAAACACAAAAATTTAGAAACAAAAAAGTGAAAAATCAAATATTATGGAAGGTGGTGGAATTGGAATTAGAATCAGAGGGAGGAGGAAATACTACTGTTGCTGTTGCTGTTTTTATAATGTTCCTCGTCCCCCTGATTTTCCCTTTTCCTATTTTTCGATATTATTAATATTAATCATTGTTTTTGTTAATGATGTTATTGTTTGTTGTTGTGTTTTCTTTTCAATCCCCGTAAAAATTCAACATTTATTTATTCCTAAATGTTTATTCTTCGTATTCTTATTATTCCATCATGATAATCCTACGCCTTTTCTCTTCTCGATCTCGTCTTCCTTGACTGGTACGGTATTTTGTTTTTAGAGAGAGAAAGAACGAACGAGAGTTTTAGAGAGAGAGAGAGAGAGAGAGAGAGAAGGGGCAAGGAAATCGGATTCCTTTGGAAGACCCAGTTTTTTATGAGAATTTGGGGATCGGGGTTTCGAGGTTTGAAGGTTTGAGGGATTGAAAGGCGGAAGCTTTCGGTGAAATCCCAGATCTCGGTCTCGATTTCAATGGAGGCGGCATCGGAGGGAGAAAATCAGAACAAAAATCATGAGAGCAATAGTAAATTTAACAATTCCAGTGAGGGGCAGAGCAAGCCCAAGCGTCAGATGAAGACCCCCTTTCAGCTCGAAACCCTCGAGAAAGCATATGCCTGTAAGTTCGATTCCTTACAAAAAAATTTTGTAACTTTTGGTTTGGATTTCTGTGGAAATTGAAGTTTTTGTTTTGATTTTTGGGTTTTTGGTCAGTGGATACCTACCCGTCGGAGGCGGTTAGGGCTGAGCTGTCGGAAAGATTAGGGCTTTCCGATCGGCAGTTGCAGATGTGGTTCTGTCACAGAAGGTTGAAGGACAAGAAGGAAGGGGGTCCACCCAAGAAGCAGCGGAAATTGGCACCCGCTTTGCCTGAGCCTCCTATGGATGATTTGGCTCATGGCTCAGAGCCGGGTAGTGATTATGGGTCGGGCTCCGGCTCCGGCTCAAGCCCCTTTGGTCATGCACAGTTGCGGAATGTGGTGGCTAGGGGTGTGGCTGATGACATTCCAATGAGGGGGAGGAGGTATTATGAGTCGCCACAGTCGAAATTGGAGCTCAGAGCCATTGCTTGTGTGGAAGCTCAATTGGGAGAGCCATTGAGGGAAAATGGCCCGCTTCTTGGGATAGAGTTTGATCCTTTGCCGCCAGATGCATTTGGGGCACCTATAGGTATAATTACTGGGTTGCCTTGTTGATTTTACAGCTCAATTGAGCAATGCCTTGTACTTGACTTATGTGGGACTGGATTGCAGCATTGTGCAGGGAATTTTGTGCATATTCTTGTTAGTGGGTTTATGTTGGTCTATTTTTCTCAGAGTATATTTGTATTTTGTACACCCTTCTATAAGATAACAGAAAATATTTTCATGACTTTGTTTTGCCATGTTTAAATGTGTCAATACGTAACCAGTTTTTCTGATAATTAAGTTTACTAGTTTGTTTAACATTCGTTCCTAGTTTGGTTTAAGATTAACATTTGCTTTGAAGGCTTTATGCTTCACTGTAGTTTAGCAAAAATGTTTTGAGTTCCAAATTTTCTCATCTTGTGGTGGTCTAAAAGTATAGACTTTTACCCAAAGTAAATGCATTGGAATCCGAGAAGTTGTGAAAAAACATACAATTTAGTGCTTGATAAAAGCCAGATTGTTACCCTAGCATATTATTTCCGGTTATTTGAATGATTTTTTGGTATGCATTTAGGTTTCCTGCTAACCCTTTTGATTATTTACTTGGTGAAGCAGTTGCGGAGCAGCTGAAGCGGTCTGCCCATGCTTTGGAGGGCAAATATGAGCGTCATGATGCAAAACCAAATAAAGTCTGTCCTTTTTTCTTTGATCAATTGATTATTTTTATACACCGTATGATGGTATGTGCAATATGATAAGATCTGCTCTATAAGATGTTGGCGAGCCATTAAGTGGTATACATGTACTGCCCTTCTTATTATTATGTGACATCCTTCAAAACTTAAAACCACAAGATAATCTTGTGGGGTTGGACGAACATAGGGTTGGTGGTATTATTTTGCAACTCACTTGAGTACTGTTCGATGACTGCAGCAGTATCTATAGTTTCTGTGCCAGTTTTTAGAACTCTAATTCGATTGAACATGCTTCAAGCAGTCTGAGTTTCAAATCTTAGCAAGAGTATTTGTATCTTTGTCCAAATCTTCTTAGCTTAATTTTATAAGGGTGATTTAAAGTTGTGTTTAGTTGCATGACTGGTAACAAAACAACTCATTATTAACTGTCTGGGTACTCTTTCTCCCTTGCGTTCCCTTTTCCTCCTTGTTGTGGGAACTAATGCATTAAACTTGATTTTGCACCGTTGGTATTCTTATCTTTTTCTGTTGCATGCAATTTTCGGTGTTTATGTACTCATGTGTCCTCAATTCTTTTTGGATGAAACATTGAATTAGAATGAGTTTTCATCCCAGGTTGCTCCAAGGACCCTCCATGAATATCCCTTTCCTCAAGATCACTCCAGTATTCGGTCTGATGCATATGGACAAGTCTCCCAATCTCATTTTCACGATTCAGCCATTGATGGTCCATCTGCAAGAACTTCATCATTTGCTGTTGGAAATGAGCCGTTGTCAAGGGTTCATGTTGTCCATGGTCATGCGTCGCGTGTTCGTCTTCTGTCTCAGCAGGAGAGGCAAGCGGTGCCCTACTCATCTCCTGTTGATGATGGAAGTGTACCACAAAGGGACTCCTTCACTAACGTAAGAGTAAATACTCAGTTTAGTGATCCCCCTGTTGTTGCACCGGAAAACTCTAATGTATTATCTGAAGATCAAATTAATGACTCTATTCTGCGAATGGAGAGGAAACGCAAGGTATACTTGTGCAGTTAAGTTTATTTGAATAGTATTTTTTTTCTCAGCCAAGGACTTAACTAGTTGCGCCTTGTAGAGTGAAGAAGCGAGAATCGCTAAAGAAGTTGAAGCTCATGAGCTGCGGATCCGGAAGGAACTGGAGAAACAAGATATTCTGAGGAGAAAGGTTCTATTTTTCAGTCCTAAACAATTGTTTCTGAAGCATAGCAGTTTGTATGCTGATATTTTGAATTTTCTGCTTATAGAACGAGGAACGAATGAGGAAGGAAATGGAAAGGCAAGACCGTGAAAGACGAAAAGAAGAAGAGAGGTTGATGCGTGAAAGGCAGCGTGAGGAAGAGAGATTAAAGCGTGAGCAAAAACGTGAAATTGAACGAAGGGAAAAGTTTTTACAGAAAGAGTACATAAGAGTAAGTTCGAGGACTTACTAATGTAATGCATATGTGATGTATCTTTGATTTTTCAACATAACGTGATCTTAACCCCCCTGGGTTTATTGTGTAGGCTGAGAAAAGGAGGCAGAAGGAAGAGCTTCGCAAAGAGAGAGAGGTAGTGAGACGCAAAGCTGCACTTGAGAAGGCAACTGCACGCAGGCTTGCTAAAGAATCTATGGAGCTTATTGAGGATGAGCAACTAGAACTAATGGAGTTGGCAGCTGCAAGCAAGGGTTTGTCCTCCATTATTTCTATTGATCTTGACACCCTGCAAAACCTTGATGCATTCAGAGGTAGGCGTTGTTTGGTAACATGAAAACCTCTCTTAACCCTCGATATGGCTGCTTAGAGTACCAAATTATATCTTCTAGACCTTTATAAATCCATGTGATCTACTATTCTATTCAGTATCCTCCCAATTGGTGTATGTTCTCTGGCACTCATTCAGAGAATTTTGAAGTTAAATCTTTTGAATCTTGAATTCAGTTTAATAAGCTTGATACTGACCGATCCAGGACTTTTAATGTACTAAATTGAGCAAATAAAATATGCAGTCTATAGTTACTCTATAAATTTATTCAATAACGTGATTTTTCGTGGTTCAGATTCTTTGGTTGCATTCCCACCTAGGTCTGTGCAATTAAAAAGACCATTTGCAATTCAGCCGTGGATCAATTCAGAGGCGAATATTGGTAACCTTCTCATGGTGCGTTCTTCCTTTTTCTTATTAGACGAGCTTTTAGAAGTACCTTATATGCTGATATCAACTATTCTTGTACGATTTATGGGTACAGTATTTCTTGTGCACAGGGCATAGTCAGTAATATCTATGGTCCAGCCTCTGGCTATTGCGATAGTTTCACTGTGCTTGTCTTTCTTCCTGGTCTTGCATGTGTTCCCTAGTTCTATTGTGGAAAAACGATGATAAGCTCTTACAGGTTTCGTGGACCTATAACGATGCTTTTTGGCACTTCATTATTTAGTAGAGGAGACTAATTATCACTTGTAAAGATGTTGTTCTGATATCATTTGGTGTATGTGACTGTCTTATTGGTATGTGATCTCATGGTTTTTAATTTTGTGTCTAGTTATAAATTAATTGTTCTCTCCAGTATGCAAGTTACTTGTAGTAGATTCTTTGTTGCTGATATTTGAATTAATGCCTCCGATTCTGATGTTTGAATGTTGTGATGTTAACAGGTTTGGAGATTTTTGATTACCTTCGCTGATGTTCTCGAGTTATGGCCCTTTACACTTGATGAGTTTATTCAAGCATTTCATGACTATGTGAGCCACCAATGAGTTATTTTATTTCAAAATGTGCTTTCTAATTATTTGTTCTTCTTATGTTTTCTGCTGCTCATAGACTAAATACAATTTTGATATTAGGATTCAAGGTTGTTGGGTGAGATCCATGTTGCTCTCTTGAGGTTGATTATCAAAGATATTGAAGATGTTGCAAGGACTCCTACTGGATTAGGAATAAATCAAAATGGTGCTGCTAATCCTGGAGGTGGACATCCACAGATTGTTGAAGGAGTAATCTCCTGCTCTCTTCATGCACGCAGTTATTTTGTTTGCTCATTTTGTTGCTTTTTCCTAATATTTCTTCATATTTTGGATTTTACTATTCGTTTCAGGCATATGCATGGGGCTTTGATATACGAAACTGGCAGCAGCACTTAAATCTGCTAACATGGCCTGAAATATTCCGGCAACTAGCACTTTCTGCCGGATTTGGGCCACAGCTGAAGAAAAGGAGTATTGCATGGTCATACACACCTGATAAGGATGAGGTTCCCTTCTCAATTCTTTATAATTTATCTCCTGCATCAGTTAAGAGTAGTGAAAAAAGGAAGTGAAATTTATATACATAGTAGTTTGAATTCAAGTTAAATTGGCATCCTAGTTCAAAGTAAGAGCATCAAAACTTAGATGGTTGGCTTTGCTTAGGTTTGATTTGTGAGTTGAACTCGATGATCTGACGAAGTTCAGACTTAGCTTAATGAGAACTCCAAAGGAACCCATATGAATATCATTCAGACTTAGCTTGACGACTAGTATTAGTGCAGTGCTCAAAGACTTAGTCTAATACTGCAGTTACATTTTATGTTCATACTTCATATTAAGCCACCTTATTGGTGGCTGTTCCTGTGTATATTTTCCTCAATCAATTAGTACATTCAGACGTTACAGATTTGGAATTTCTTCTGTTTTATTTTTGTTGCTAAAAATTGCAAGACTCATTGTACAATTGTTGTTACAGGGTAAAGTTTGTCAGGATGCCATTTCTAATCTACGAAATGGTTCCGCAGCTGTAAATGCATTTGCAGTAATGCAAGAGAAAGGCTTACTGGCTCCAAGAAGATCTAGACACCGGTTGACTCCTGGAACTGTAAAGTTTGCAGCTTTTCATGTGCTTTCACTTGAGGGAAATAAGGGACTAACAGTGTTAGATCTTGCAGAAAAGATTCAGGTGACTAAAATTTATTGTTAGCAAAAATTCTGTTGTGAGCCTTGTGACAAGAGTAGTCTTTTTGGTATTGGGTTTTATGTGCTTCATTCCTGATTTCTTTTTATTTGTCCATTATCTGTTCTTTTTTTGTAAGAAATCTGGCCTTCGGGACTTGACAACAAGCAAGACTCCCGAAGCTTCAATTTCTGTTGCCTTGACAAGAGATACTAAGCTCTTTGAAAGAATAGCTCCTTCAACATATCGTGTACGAGCTGCTTACAGAAAGGATCCTATTGATGCTGAGGCTGTACTTTCAGCGGCCAGGAAGAAAATTCAGATATTTGAAAATGGAATTTTAGCTGCGGAAGATGTCGATGATGTTGAAAGAGATGATGTTGAAAATGATGAGGTTGAAAGAGACGAAGACTTTGAATGTGAAGTTGATGAAGATCCTGATGTTGATGACTTAGCTACTCCATCAGTTGCAAAGAAATCCCCTGATGATTACAGTGAAGTAATTAGTTTCTCAGAAAATGGAAAGGACAGTTTATGCGGCGATGTTGGACTTGCTGTGAAAAATGAGTTTGATAAGGATGTTTCATGTTCCCCCGTCACTGGTTCCAAAGATGCATTCTGTCCTAGTGCTTCCTCAAAACAGTGTGTTTCGGGTGTAGATATTAGTAATAGTAATCTTGACCAAGAAAATATGGAGATTGATGAAAGCAAGTCAGGTGAGTCATGGGTTCAAGGACTTACAGAAGGGGAATATTCTGATCTCAGCGTGGAAGAGCGTCTTAGAGGTCTTGTTGCCTTGATTGGTGTTGCAAATGAAGGAAACACTATTCGTGTTGTTCTTGAGGTAAATATTTCCTTTCAAGTTTTTGAAATCAATGTATTGCTGTATTTTCTGTGTAAAACATAAATTTGACACCAAAATTCAACAGGATCGATTAGAAGCTGCAAATGCTCTTAAGAAGCAAATGTTGGCAGAGGCACAGCTGGATAAAAGTCGCCTAAAAGAAGAGAATGTTGGTAGGTTAGATTTTCAATCTTTTATGGGAGGCAAAGCTGACGTACAAGCTACCGGAGTAGAGGACGGCCAAAGTCCCTTACGGGATGTTGATAACAGAAACATTGAAGCATCTCCAGTCACTGCAGAAAATCAAAAGTCTATCCATGGGTCACAAGGTGTTCAGAATCAGCTAAATGGTGTGCCTGTTGAAAGGACCTCAGCAGCCCAAGATTTCTCCATGGGTTCTGATAACTTTTTGTCTCAGCAACTTGCATATGCATCAAAAAGGTCACGCTCACAGTTAAAATCATATATTGCACATAGAGCAGAAGAGATGTATGCATACAGGTCCCTGCCTCTTGGTCAAGATCGTAGGCATAATCGATACTGGCAATTTGTTGCATCTGCATCAAGAAATGATCCTGGTTCAGGCAGAATTTTTATTGAATTGAACAATGGAAGCTGGAGGCTTATTGACACTGAAGGGGTAACGCTTAACAGTTTTTATATTCTGTTTCAATGGCACTTGTCTCTGTGTTTTTGTGTTTCTTTTTGCACAAATGAATGTTGTTATGCAGATTACATTATATCTTTAGGATAAACCATTATTGAGCCCTTCATCCATTTGATGTGAATCAAAGTTGTGTTGGGCATCATTTGCTTCTCAGCAAAGTTGGAAACTTATTATCCTTTTATGCTTGCTAGATTTGACATGCTGTTTCAGTTGGCAGTATGTCTTAGGTTCTCAAGTCACATTTGTAATAGGTTTTTGTCTGCTTGTTGGCATGCTTAAATTTTATGCTTGCTAGATTTGACATGTTGTTTCATTTTTTTTAAGAGCTTTATGATCATAATATTTTGAATTCATTGTCTGTATAGGCCTTTGATGCTCTTGTTACAGCTCTGGACACACGCGGGATTAGGGAATCTCATTTACGCTTAATGTTGCAAAAGATTGAGGCATCCTTCAAGGAGAATGGTCGGAAAAATGCACATTGTCCTAACAATGCAGGCCCGAGTAAAAACCATGTTAAAAATGAAGCCGGCGAAATGGATTCTAGTCCTGATTTCCCTTCTCGTTTTGACAGCCCTGAAAGTACAGTCTGTGCTTTGAATTCTGATACAACGCAGAGCTCCTCTTCTTTCAGAATTGAGCTCGACAGAAGTGAAACTGAGAAAAGGGCTGCCTTGAGAAGGTATCAAGATTTTCAGAAGTGGATGTGGAAAGAATGCTTTAATTCATCTACCTTAGGTGCCACGAAATATGGGAAGGAGAGATGCAGACCGCTGTTTGATGTTTGTGATGTCTGCCTCAGTTGTTATTACTTTGAGGATTCCCACTGCGATACTTGCCATCAGACTTTTGACGCTTTCAACAGAAATTTTGACTTTAGTGAACATGTAATTCAATGTAAAAGAAAAAGGACGTTGGAACCTTGGGATTTCCATGTTCCTTGTACTTCTGTTCCCTTGGCCAGGAGATTGCTCAAGGCATTAATAGCTCTTGTTGAGGTGAGATACTAATGCTTTACACCTCGGGTTCTGCTGGCATCTAATGTATCCACGCTTGATTTTTTATTCAGTCTACATATCACTCACTTTTTGTTTCACAGGTATCTACCCCACCAGAGGCTCTTCAATCGGTTTGGACTGAAGACCGTCGAAAGATGTGGGGAGAGAAACTGAATGCGTCATCATCAATGGAAGAACTTCTACAGGTTTCTATCCCTTTACTTGTTTTATCTTATGCTCAACCCTATATCCCCAAGAAATTTTGTTTTTCTGATTTCCTTTTTTTGTTTTTTACAAACAAAATGAAAAGTATCCTGTGGAAATATTTATCCATCATTTTCACTTCCATTTTTCTCCATGCTATTCTATTCACAACTCACCAGTGAGTTTTTGGGCCTGTACGACCATGGCTCCCCGTATGTCTGTTCCCATACTTTTTATATGATAAATTGCTCATTTTTGGACAAACTTCCTCGCAGACATTGACTCTGTTTGAGACTGCTGTGAAGAAAGACTTTCTGTCATCACACTTTGCACTGACAGAGGAATTACTGGGCTCCTGCAAACAGTCAGGGGTTGTTCGCGATTATCTTGACAGTGGATCCGTTCCTGTACTTCCTTGGATACCACTTACCACTGCAGCTGTGGCTCTGAGGCTTCATGAGATAGATTCAGCAATTACATATGTAAAGCAAGCAAAACCTGAGCCCACTGCGGACAAGGAAATGGGAGAATATCTTGTGAGTTTTCCCTTTTTCTCTTTGCTCTCATTCTTGGTATTCCCAGCAAAAATAAATAAATTGAAAGAGAATCTGCTGGAAACTTGGTGATAGAAAAGCACGCAAATCTTTAAAAGACAGCTTTTATGAAATTCCATAGATGTTGTATTAATGTTGGTGGTGTATATACATCTTCTACCGTGTCATTCAACTTACATGTGCTTTTTTCGTCTACAGAATCAACCTATGAGACTTCTTACATCGAGGAGTGAGACTGAACTAACAGAAGCAGGCCTCAATGAGTACAGGAGGGAAGACAACAGTACTCACCTGAAAAGTGGACGAAACAGCTTTAGACGTGGTAGAGGAGGTCGAGAGCAAGGACGCGGTAAAAGGTGGCAGAAAAAGGTGAATAATCCCAAATCAGTGGTAAGTCGTCGGAACATTAGGGGTAATGAGAATTTGAGTCAAGGGTTGAGAACTGTGGGAAAACGAACGCAGGGACAAGGGAGTGGACGGGGTCGCCGAACTGTTAGAAAGAGGAGAATGAAGAACAGGGCTGTTGAGGAGACACCTCTGGGCCGTATGAGTGACATACGCAGCAGCCCTGAGAGTGGAGGAGAATCGCCAAGAAACTTGGCTGAGGAATGGGATGATGAAAAGATTGATATGAAAGGTGACGAGCAAGGAGAGGGATATGAACAAGGAGAGTTGGAAGAGGGATATGAACAAGGAGAGTTAGGAGAGGGATATGAACAAGGAGAGTTAGGAGAGGGATATGAACAAGGAGGCGCATTGGAATCTGAAGACGACGAACAAGCAGTGGGATATGAACAAGGTAACTGGGAAATTGGGTTTGATGGGACTTCCAGCGGATGGAACAGGGGTTTAGTAGAAGCTAGTGACAACGATTTGGATACTTCTGAAGATGACAATAACGTCATGGAAGAAGTGAGAGATGAAGATTCAGAAGGGGATGTAGATGTCGATATGAGTGATGCCTCAGATGAAATGCCAAATGCGATGAGAAACGATGATGGCACAGAGTCGGAAAGTTCAGATGACTATAGTGAATGAAGATCGAAATATGAACTGCCTCTGCGCAACCGAGGTACCCTGGCTGCATACAGTTTTAGATAATGCAGCTTTACTAGCTGCTCGTCTCATCCTGGTGACGGAAATCAATATCGGCCTCCCCAAATCTTGATTTTTGCTATTATAATTATTAGATTAACATTTCCATTTTATGGATTAAATTGCTAAGTGGAAGTGTATGGATAGAGGATACTGGTTTAGGTCATTAAGCGTGTAACAAAACCATTTATTTACCTAATCAAAAGGTGAGCAAGTTACTTATAGCGCAAGAAACACATGTTCTTGTATTTTTAGTTTGTCAAATGCCAAGGAGATTCTTTCAAAAGTCAAAAACCATTCCTTCAAACATCACTTGTGCTTGCACACACTCACTTTATATCTCAAGAATCTCTCTCAATTTAGTCGTCGAATCAATTTTCAAGCAATTTAGTCGTCGGATCAATTTTCAAGCGTCAGATGTAAAGACAGAAATTAAAAGATGAAATTCAGATGAGACTCAAAGCTTTATTCTCTGCTTTCATAAGAGCTAGAATCGCTCAGTGTACTATTGGACAAAACAAATGTTTAACCTTACAAAGACAAACTATTAATACAAAGATCCCAGCCATCCAAAAAATATACACAAGCGACCTTAGATTCGCATAGCACATCGGCTCGAATTCTGATCAAGCCGGCAAGCATTTCTTAATTCCGGCCTTCTGTTCGGCATTCAATCTTGTCGGAAACTTGATGTTGAATTTAATTCTGAGGTTACCCTTCTTGGAGGGGTCTTTCGGTACGGGCATTCCTTCCCTA